>NW_024040707.1:9174470-10374470 GCF_014851395.1 Micropterus salmoides | reverse complement strand
ACAACAAAGAATCTTTTCCAAATCTATTCTAGAATGAAAGTTTTTCCTCTTTATTCACCCACTTGAAAATAACCATATGCTATGAACATTAAAATTGTACCATATTTAGTCGTTCTGGAACAGCATGTCCCTGTGCAACAAGTTCATGTTGTTTTGTAAAATGTTGAATGTTTGATATTTGCACATCAACACAATATCCACTGATTTACAAAAACAAGTATCAAGACAGCAAGCATCCGATCACCAGTCATTACTCTAATTTAATAAACTATTAACTGTTTCGTGATGAAGCCCTGAAGAAAAGTTGTAGCATTAACGTTAGCTAGTTAGCGCACAGTCCATGAGATCATTATGAAACTGAAAATAACTGTAAGTTTCTTGTCAGCTCCCAGACCACCGCAGTAACACAGTATTGTCTATCTTACTTCATCAACTGACAACTCCTGTAGGTAAAGTCGTAACCCCACAACATGTTGTCAAGTATCCAGCCGACGAGTCACAAATCAATGTCGAGGGTCACAAGCTAGCTACTTCACTTAGCTAACGTTACACGTGATTATAAGAGTAACCGTTAAATATCAGCCAGGGAAAGTTTATAGAATGACTGCTACATGCACCCGGACAAACACCTATTCAGATCACAACTGCATGTTGTACCTCTCTTCTGACATTTAGCAGGGAATAATAATCATCATTAAGGATCTCATCATCGTCCAAGGCAGACGCCATGTTTACACCCGGTCATCTCTTCTTCGTGGCTCAAAGACTTCCCTGCGCCCTCTGTCGCCCCGTTGTGTTGGGGATGAATGACAACGCAGCAACGGCGTTCACGTCTTTTTATGTGTAGCTTTCCATTTTAAAGTTTAAAATGTACAATCATTTGTCGTTATTTGCGATGTTATGAGGAATGGTGCGGAGATACGCTACTGGTATGCGATCTTAAAAGGTAGAGGGTCCTTTTTCTGCTGCAGCCAAATTAAATGAATTAAATTCATAAAATGTTTAATTTATTATTTTTATTATTATTATTATTAGTTTTATTATTATGACATTATAGCTAAGTCATCTAATTTTCCATCAAAAACAACGCTCATTTGAATATAGTGTTACATTTTTGTTGCAATAAAGTGAATATTGAATGTGGGTACACATATACCCAATTCTAAAGGGATATTTTGTACATCCTATCCAACTAGGAACAATTGAGGCAAGGAAAATCGCTTCACTACATTGGGCCTTTCATTAGTTCATTATTACTTTCTTTGCAATAACAACAAGCTCACGAGCAGCAGTCAGCAGAGGAACTGTCCTTTCAGCACCACCATCTCAAACTATACACAGCATTTCAGCACCGACGGCCACGATCCTGTTAGTATAGCATGAAGGCTGTCCTTAAGTGCTACACTTGACGCGAGTGCCAAAAGCAAGCCTATTAAGCACAACGAGCAGTAATTAGATTGCCTGTAGTCATTCAGCACAGCCATACTATTGTCAAGCCTATGTAGCTGCGCCATAAGGATGGAAGTTGAAAGCCTCGACAGCATAGTGGATAGAATTAAAATATCTGTGTTGGCAGCGGGTTCAAATCTGACCCACCATTACTTGACAGAACGGTTTAGATGGACTCAATACCAGCCCTTAATGGGTGCACAAGATGACCTCCTAAAAATCCCCCAGAGCTTTCAGTATCATGGTGCAACTATCTGAAATCAGTTAGACACATCTGTGTAAAAAAACTAGTCCACAGGCTTTCAAATGTAAACTGACATTTGGACACCTGATTGATCGACTGTGCAGACTGTGTTTGATATGTCTCATTGTTTTTAATAGGCTGTAGCCCATGTAACCAGGACTCACTGGAAGCCACACATACTGAGTGGATTAAATATAGCCTAGAAAAATTAACCTTAAAATGAAACTAATTTCACCGGTGTAGATTGGCAGATTTATCTCCGAAGATATGTTCAAAATGAATGAAACAGTTAAAAGGTTCCTTCTTAATTTAGTCTAACGATCACAAATCCATGATTGAGGATAATGTTTTTGTCACTCAGGAACGACATTGTTTAGGCTACTCAGTGTTGAACAACTTTAGTGGGGCGGCTCAAAGCCAAACATTTAATATTCACAATGTAGGCTAATTCGTTTAAATTAAGGATAAAAGATGTAGCCTCGCTCACTGAGCTGTAAAGTTCTTTCTTTTTAATGTAATAACGCGTCACCATCTTTTAACAAAAGCGTCATCCCAGAGCTGAAACGCCTCTGATCTGTTTTAAATTTACTGTAACAAAAAAAAAAACACGGCTGGTGGTGTCAAGGTGAGGGGAGATGTGTTTTTCATCCCGGAGCCTCTCTGTCAGTCACCGCCTCACAGCCAATGGTAAGTTCGCCTCGGTCGGACCGACTCGCCGCTTGCTCCTCCAGTCCCTCCTCGTGCTGTCCTCACCGTGCACGCGCGTGGTACCCACGGTCGTGAGGAGGAGGAGGATGTTGCGCGTGAAGGGGAAATGGCTGCCGAAAACAAGCCGGAAGGTAAGAGAAATATAATGGGATTAATTTACTAGTATGACCGCGGTGTGATTTTAGAACAGTTGCAACTCTGTGCGGAGACAACACACGCGCGAGGACAAGTGGAGAAATTTTCGGTGGAAAACGTACTCCGCTGTTTTCCTCCGAATAGGCAGCTAAAACGTGGAGACATCACCTAGCCAGCTAATATTAGCTTGCATTCTAGCCAGCTACTATTCCCATCGTAGCCCACATTTAAAGCTCGCCACGGGGACAAACAGTCAGTGTGGTTAAAGTGCCGCGTTTACCGTTTATTTTGCTCACGATTCTTGTCAGACGACGAGCAATTCAAGTTGTTAACAACACGGCTAAGTTAATGACAACATGTCATTGGCATCGACTAACTTCTTGCGTTATTATCCAGCTTTAAAAAGCGGCGTGGTTGTGTTAGTTTATCTGTCAACACGGCTCTCTTCCGCCACCGCTATTTGCATTTTTTTCCGAGGCACTGTAATGGTAATATTGACATCTGTTTTAAAATGTATTAGTCGAGTTTTTATTTTATTTTATCCGTCTTGGAGAGGGTCGTTCACCCCCCTCCCCTCCGCTTGAAGCGCGAGGATGTGCATTGGCATTCAGCGAATAGTGTTTGCGAGTCAGAAGTGATGGTTTTTTTTCTTCTTTTTTAATGAGCGAATATTTTGTTTTCCGAATGCCAATTAAACCACTTGGCCCATATTTGGTTTTAAACACGGGCATCAAAACGTTGTAATGCCCGCTCCGCTTGCAATGCCCTATGCACTTGAAATGAAATGCCATCACACGAGAGGAAACAGGGAGGATGGAGAGTAGGATTTCCAGCCGCCTGCCCATTACACTACTTTACACATATGACAAAATGATGACTTTCTCCCCCTCAGCTTATTTCATACGGCTCACTAACTTAAAATGAAACGCACTAGACTTACTTATTTCCTGTTAAGTGGGATATTTTACTGCAAAACATGTGCATAAGAGATCTGTTCTCATTCAGATAGGCCCATTGGAATTTTTGGGTGAGCAATTAAACAACGCCTGTATGAAAATATTGATAAGATGTAGTACATCAATTCTACAGGATTTCTTTTCTTTATCCCAATAGCAGCTTTTTACTGTTAAGAGTATTTGAACCAGACAGGAATGAGTTACGTATTTACAATTTCTGTATCATGTTTGACAAGGATAACATTCTCAGATGATCAAATCATGAAGCAACTTAAACATGTACTTTATAGAATCTCAGAGAAAATGCTTTTTAACCTTATGTGCATGTTTACTTAAAATGTCCTGTTTATATCAGTGTGCTTGTTAGTGTGTCAGTTATGTCGTACTTTTAAATGTTTGACTTTAATTTTCTTCTCTTTGATAAGCAGGATTATATTTGAGTATAGCGATTGGCCATTAAAACAGTATGTTTATGCTTCCCCCCCTTAAACTTTGTGGTACTTTTCAATATTTATTCATTTATGTCGACCAATAGAGTGGAGCAAAAGCATCAGTCTAGACTTAGCGAGAGAAAAAAGGTTTCTTCATAAATCGTTAGGTCCTGCTGTTTCTGAGCTGTCACAACGTATTGTTGCAGGCTTCGAAATTGAATAGACCTCTGTCAGAGTTTGGTGTCAGTAACCTCAAATGTGAATTCTTTTTGATGTAGAATTACAGTAATGTTTCAAATGAATGTAAACAGATGTCCATGTGAGGGGGAAAGATAATAGACTGAATTCAGTTGTTTGGATGTCAGTGTGCCAACCACAAAACAGAGTCCCGCCAGGGGGTGGTATTGAGCTACAGAAGCACACTTACTCTATGAGGGATCTGTCTGTGGCTATGACAAAAAATGAAGACATCTGGTTTTGTGATAGTAATGACTTCACTGTAGTGTGTAGTCCTAATGTGTTCATCTACATAGCTGAACTTAACAAATAGGCTCCAGTTGTTAATCTCGATGCCTCTCCAACACCGTGAGCTCTCGCTGAAAACCCTGACTTGAAAGTCCCATTGCTGAGCAGGTTAAGTTATTTTCAGTGTTCCTGTGAGGCCGGTCAGTGGAAAAAGGAGGAGGAGGAGCAAGGGGAGCACTGAGAGAGAGAGAGAGCACTTCATACCTTGCGATTTCGTCTTATGCAAACCTGGCCCTTAAAGCTTTAACATAGAGCTGTCATGCTGAATCTTTACTCCTGCATCCAGTTGTTCTTAGTTTTCGCGGTTCATTAATGTAGAACATGGATTTTCGATGAACATCACTATGAGGGTTTTCACATGACATATCCCTGGATGTCAGGTAGCCACTGAAAGAGCTGAACAGTGTTTCCTTAACCTTTTGTCCTTGTGGTATGTGGGCAGTGCTGATCTCTCTTAGTTGTTTGGCAGGTCTTATGATGACCCATAATAACTGAGGGTTACATCTTGTGTTAAACCCAGGGGCCATGACCCAGTCTCACTCAGTGGTGTAATGTTCAAATCCTGGGGTATTTCTTTCTAGCCTAACTGATTGTCAGGGCCCTTGGGGGTATTTCTTCCCTTCACACTCATAAAAAGCACTGTGGTCCGTTACTTTAAGTACAAGGCCTGGAGGGCACTGAAAAGACAGGCTTGATAAGTCTTACACTGAGACTGCGCTGGATAAAACTACAGCCAGTGGTCTTATGAATCTACCAGAGCAGATAGTCGTAAAAATATTGCTGTACAATAGCCAAATTTGAGAAATATAACAAGCACTTTTGTAAACACTGGCTACAGTACTAACACTTTTGTGATGTTGGGATTCACCGGAAAAGAAAACACTGTGTGAAAGTTAAATCTCAATGCTTTTAACCACTAAGTCGAATCTTGATGCTGTCTTGTTTTTTTTAAACCAAGCACAACAGTGTATCAAATTTACATTCATTTGAAATTAGATAAAAAAGCAATGCCAGTGATGAAGGGATAGTTTACCGACACGTAAAACCCACACAGGTGTGTTAAATAAACAACATAAATCTAATGTTAATGCTGTTTGAACTTTGGAGGCTCCAGAAACAATCAAAGGTTGCTTTCTAAAATGCAGTCAATTAAAGCCAGTAACCTCAGCTGCGCGGGAAGGAATATTACTCTTTTCTTTTCAAGTGCAGTTTAAAAAAAGTTTCATGATGTTATCATTTCACTCAAAGTTCAGGGTGAGGCGGCGGCAAAACATCAAGTAAGCATGCAGTCAGCCATTAACTTACAAAAGTGCTTGTGCAGCAATGGTATAAATATTTCTCTGCTGTTTTGTAAAGAAGGATGAATTTAACCTCTCCGTGATTTCGGACCGCTTGCTCTCCCAGTTTTGTGTCGAATCAGGCGCTACATTTCCCCCACCGCCCCAGCCTTTTAATTGAATCCGTGAGGTGTGGATGGATGGGACCCAGATCCGGTCTGTGGTTGCTGAGATGTATCATTCCTAATGCCTGCCTGTAATAGACCTTTACTGACTGCTTTGCACGGCCTCCATTGATTGATTGTATCGATTCATCCAGTTGACCACTGATGCAATAGGGAGTGTTACTGACCCGCATCAAACCAGGCCAGAGCTACAGTGACCCTTATTGTTGGCCGTTTTTCTTATAGGTTCAAAAATATTCAGAAAATGGAGAACTGCTTTAAATGACAATAGACAAATTCACTATAATTTGTTATCATCATTATTATTATTATTATAAGCATCATATTCTTCCAACAGCTCTTGTTTGTTTGAATGTATTTCAATATGCTGTCTATTTGGGTTGATGTTGCTTGCATGGGGAGTTATCACAGGCTGGAAGAATGCTTCTTTTCCTCGATTTTCTCTACTTTTCTCTTTGCCTCCTGAAGGACTGAAGAAAGTTCGTAATCCGGATCGAATGTACAGATCAGCAGTGTGTTATGCTGGCCACGGTCCACCTAAGAGTATCAGTGATGACACAGAGACGAACAGTAAGAGTCAGTTATTAATACTGCATTGCCGCTCCAAGAGGCCACTAGCTGGCCAATCTATTATTCATCCATTGATTCATTTATTTACTTCTTGATTTCATCCGTCCCCATGCCCCCTCCTTCTTTTATTCTCCTCAAACACAACACCTCCTCCGGCTGCTCTGTTGATTGAAGTGTCTGCTTTACGGGATCATGCTGTCAATAGCTGAAGTGTTGTCGTTAACTAAGAGTGATTGTTTCAGGTTGAGGCCAGGGGATCAGGACCCGAGCAGACCCTCAGAGAGAACGCTTACATTTTGAGCCATCAATTACGGCCTTGTACTTGCCTTTTCTCTGCTTTTCTGAAAGCAGCGTTTGATGGGGGTGTTAACAATATGACTTTGAAATCTTGCAAAATTAAATGGTGTGTGACAAAAATATTTATGCATTGCAAAAAATGGTATCCTGTGATATATTTTTCCTTCAAATGGATTAATCTTTGCCTTTGCCTCCCTCCTATTACATTCTCTATGAGGGCTGTAGACTAGGGGCAAAGAACAAAGACAACACAACATCATGGCTGAGGTTTTAATGTCTTGTAAAAACCAGCTTCTGTGGGAATTGCTTCAGTGCACTTACAAGTCTGTGTACAAGCGCTATTTTCTGTCACACTCCCACACCCCCCAAAATTTGTAAGAACTCTTGATTTTATTTGTGGGTGATTTTCCCTTCATTCCTCTTTAGAAAATGTGTCTGAATTTTAGCCTCTGTCTTAGCCATTGAAAAAACTGTCTTCTGTAAAGCAGATTGTTTCTCAGCAGAAAGGAGCCCCTTCATTGTTAATAAATACACCAGTCTCTCCACTGCTGGAATACTCTGTTGATCTAGACTAGAGACTGGGTAATTAAGTGTGCTCATGTATTGTCATTTTTAAATAGAGACTCTGAAATCACCCCCAACCCATTGTTAGACTCCTCACTCGATAGCTGTCACGGGGAGAGTTCTGCTGCACCAAATCTTTTTGGTATTTTTTAAAAAGAGAATGTTTTGGAGAGATTTAATGGCAGGGGACTGCTTGTGCAGATCTGTGAAACAGGAGCCATAAAAGGGACAGTGTTGATAGACTTTTGCATTACCCCCTCATGTGTGACAGCTATGACTGACAATACATTTTGCCAGTCTTGGTATTTTCCCTCATGTTATTGCGTGGTATTACAGTATCCTGTACCCATGTCAGACACCCTGTTTAATGCGTTCAGCCTGGAGGCTTTTCTGCCTCACCAGGACACTCTGTAGCAGAATACAGCAGCTCAAACAGGCAGGTAAACCATTGATCTGAGTAATCGTCTGAGTAATTGTGGGAGTAGTTATGACACAGAAGGAAGGTCTTTCTTTGTGTGCATCTGTAAGCAAAAGAGAGAGAGTGAAAGAGAACGAGAGCAGGAGAGAGGGAGTGAGAGAGAGACCTCACCTCTGCTCTCCTTGAGATGGGATTTTTATGGATGGGTGAGCTTGGTGTGGGCTGAGAACACATAAAGAGTCATTTTCAGTTTGTTGCAGGCAGTTAACCGTGTGTGCATGTTTGTTGAACTTCCAGTAATAGGCCCAGGCTTTTTTTCTTCAGCTGTTTGACTTTTTGACAGTCTTCCCATATTATGCTTTATTACACTAAACTATTATAGCCACATGGAGCCATAGTGCATCCAGGGTGTAGCCATTGAGGGAATGTAAACAATGAATTCTGCCACCCTGCACACGCTGCATATTGAGTGGTCATAACGCAACTGCATTAGAAATTATGTCCAGCGATATTTAGTGTAATTCAGATCTCTTACTGGCATTCAGATTCTTTTTTTTTATCTGTTCCACTGGGAGGAAAATCATCCTAGATGCTATCGCTAAAAGCCATGTAATGTTTTCTTTGTTGTAGTTTTCTTGTAACATAGCAACGCCATAGTGAAGTTCAGTAAGACTTTCTTTTGCTTGTGGGCGGTTAGTAATTTCACTGTATGTAAGAGTGTTATCGAACAGACTATAGGCCAAATGATAAAGATAATTGGTTTCCCAGTCCTACACCAACACGTGGCTATTTTAAGTCTACATCCTCGTCTCCATGTCCCCATCAGCCTGTGGGGAGACCGGCCCCTGGACTATCGGCCAATCATTGTTATTACTGCCAGGGAAATTTGACACTGCTTATAATGTCCTGTGTTGTAGTAAAGCTCAACTCAGGATCTCCCACAAGTAGCAGGCTATACACTTTGGTCTAATCAAGTGCTCTGTTCACTAGTGGCCAAGAACAACCAGTCTTCTGCAATATAAAATCAATAATATATATATTTAACGCCTGTGCAAAAGCAATAGTATTATGTGACATTTGAAACATCTTGAAATAAGTGATTTTGTACTATCATGGAATGATATAGATATAGAAAAATGACAAAATGTAACATTTTTAAAAGAGCAAAAGGGATTTTTCATATGTTTAAAACTTTATTAAGTTAATTACATATTCTGCATATTTTTCGTTAACATTTTTAAATGAGTCAATGTCGTTTGGCATCAAATGATTATTGACATTAGCAATAATTCGGCTGAATAGCTGTAATAAGTCCTAATCTGAAGGCTACAGGTGCAACATCTCATTACTGTAAATACCACTGCAACAGATTCCTGCAGGTTAAACCCCCTCTTCACCTTTACTCCTTCTTCTTTCACGCCTCACAACCACAGTGATTGCTTTTAATTGACAGCATGTCGTCAGCTGACCACTGCACATTGGCTGTCTGAGTTCATCTCTGCTTCACTTTTGACCACATTCTTTTTCTTATTTTTTTGTCTAGACTTGTTTTGTTCATCTGCCAACATCTTTTAACAGCTTTCACCGTGTTAACCTGTCACTGCACGTTTGCCTTTGGTCTGAGCTTTAAGTCCACTCTGCCAATGGACTGGTTTGACATTTTGCTTCCTGTAGCTCTGGTCATTACACTTAGTGCATGTCACATCCCATACACACAACACACACACACACACTCCAGTTGTGAGCTGTTTGAATTTTAGAAACTTGTTATATTTCTGGTCATGTCCATGCATTTCCCTAACTATATTTTCACATGCCTTTTAAGGAAACTGCTGCTGCTCTGCTGCTGTAGAAACTGTTTCTTTCAAATCCCCTGCTAGTGATGCAAGAACAATGATTTAAATAATAAGTGATGTTGTACAGTTTATGTCCCTCTCACTGTGACTGCACAAGTATATGAGTGTTAGTCTGTCTATATAATGCAGGGATTAAAGTTAGAGTAGCTAATGTATTTCAGAAGCATTTTTTGTTATATTTGTTGAAATGCTCTTTACATCCCAGTAGCAATCAATAAATCAAATCCTCAGAAAAGAAAATGAATAAAATCCAGTATCTGTGGCTTTCGCAGGCCTGTAATAAGACAATCATTTCATTTGTTCCGAATGAAATGATTGGCTAGCCTACCTACCTACCTACATATCTACCTGCCTGCATGCACTCTGCCTGTGCACTCACTTTGGAGGGGGGCCTGAAGGGAGGGGGTGGGATTTATTTTATTTTATTTTTTACAGATGAGGAGGCCTCACCAGGTGAAACAATTTGGAATATTTATCTCTTTAAAAGGACTCAGTGTTGTTAAATAAGCTGAGTTCACCTCAGTTGAAATATAGATATCATGTTGGGAAATATGCAAAACAGGACATTACTTCATGATGTTAAAGTAATGTTAAAGACACCTGTGACCATCATTAGGGTAAAATTGTGATGCAAGACTCTCACCCTCCTTTGTATATGTTGAAAGGTTTGCTATTTCATGTTTGTTAGATATTATCATTCACTACCATTGTTAACTTTTTGCTGGGCTACAGTTTATGTGCAGCAGATGAAGGAGTATGTTTCCATTTCTGGTAGCTTGAAATCTCTCACCCCAGTTGAAGAAATATGTCTGAGCTAAGCTCATTTAGCTAACAGGGCTAATTTTGGACCTAAACACACCCAGTGGATGGCTGTCATCCAGCCTAATGATAACAGACATTGCCATAGGCCTAATACAGTTTCACAGTGCTTCTTACTGGACAGAGATGAGAGCCAAATGTTTATCCACAGAACTGTTTGTTCTTCTGTGATTCCCCTCCCTCATGTTTCAGGTATAGCTATAAAAGAACAGATACTGTTGCACTGTTCTTCACATCCTTAAGCTATATTAGCCATTGAACTGTAGTGGAAAATGTTTGCATTCAAACAGTTACTTTGGATATGCACCGCCAGCAGCGATTTGTTGAATGATCTATAGCCAAAACATTAGCTTGCAATTTCTCCACAATGTGGGCACAGATTAAAAAGAAAAACTGTCACTCCCAGAGCGCTCTGAGACAGAGACGGAAGAGAGAGGGTTTTGCGTCCAGGGCTCGGATATTGATTAAAGATTTGTTTTTGTCAGCCTTTCCAGTCTCATGACCCTCGCTCTCGTCTCTAGGGTGGGGCTGGAGCAAGCTAGCATGACAGATACCCTTAAATTCGGCCCAAGTGTTTGCTTAGAAGCCAGGATCAGTGATAATCCAAACATCAGCACATATATATATATATCTATATAACCATTCGACAGAGAGTGGTGTGAATTATGAAACACAGGCTGCCTCTGTTCAGTACACAAATGGCGAGTGATGGCAACATGAAAGCTGCAGACCTGTAGCCTGTGTGTTGAACACATCTCCTCTCTCTGTTTAGCCTTTTGTATGTGAGCTCGCTCATCAAGACCTAGAATGTAATTGGCTCCAGCGTGCCAGCTCAGCTCAGCACATCCTCTCATGTAACAAGCTCTGGTATCAGCCTGTCTTGCACTTTAGTGTTTTACAACCAAATAGTAGTTTTCTGTGTATCCCTTTCTTGGCTAATGCACAAGCAGTCATTAAGCCTGCTGTTTAGACTCCAAAATAAATATTAAACCTTACAGGGAAGTCCACAGAAAATGCAAAGAAGTGCCGTTCGTTTCAGGCTTCTGGTTAAGAAAACAACAAAAAAAAAGCTACATTAACATTTTCAAAGCCAAATTTATGTGGATAATTTGTTGTTTATGCAGTGATCAAATTAGACAATTTGATTAGGAAGAGCTTGTCTATATTCTGTAAACCTATTCCAAATCTGGCATACAAGCTATTCCCCCGTGGGTTGTTTTCAGCTGATGCACAAAGTACAATAAATGTGGATTTCCATGCCACAGTGGACAGATCTTTAATTAGTAAGCAATACTTTGTTGGAACACACACAGTTCCTCCTTCACATCTGTGGAAATGCCCGGTGGAAGGAACAGTAGACATACAGCAACTGAAATATTATTAGTATATATAAATAGCAGCTGAAAGAATGAAACAAGTTAGAGTTACGAGAGTGTTATTCTGTGGAAAAGAAACCTCAGCACTCAAAAAACAGTTATGTTGAGTTCACCTTTGTGTGCTTTGAGAGCCTCGAAAAAAAGGGTACTCTCAAGTTAGACTACCAGATTAGAGAAGCCTGGTACTGAACATCTGAAAAATAAGAGCCACATCTGAACTGCCTGGTTTATTTAAGAGCACAAAGCATAGTGCTCTGTTTAAAACATGACAGTAGTTAGCCTGTTCTTCAAAGAAGTACAGTCATAGATAAACCTTGAACACAGTGTCCCTCTGTATAATCTGATGTAAATGTACTAAAGGCTGGTAAAAGGCCTCTACTGTATATGGGCCATGTGAACAAGTTGACAGGCTGGACAGCTTCCTGGTTTGCCATCTTTCCTTTCCCCCTATTTTAGTAAATTAACATCAACACCAGCTTGTCTTGAATAAATAATGATTATGTTTTATGTATTTATATGTATTTTATTATTAGCTTAGACCAGTAGATATATGTGTCATTATATTAAATATTTGGTTGCAAATCCTTTGCACTGAGTGACTGTCTGAAATCTATGATCCACAGACATCAACAGACACTTGGCATGTTCCCTGGTGTTGCTCTGCCAGGCCTGTTCTGTAGCCATATTCATTTCTTGCTTGTTTTGGGGCCTTTTTGCCTTCAGCGAGTGAAACACATGCTCAGTTGGATTGAGGTAAAGTGACGCAGATTGGTATATATGTCTGTATGCATAGGATAATTTTCCTGCTGCAGTGTATTTTAAAAGTAAGACTATGGGTACAAAAGACGCATTCCACACTAATATGAACACCATAAAAACTGAAAGTCAGCACTATAAGCCCATAGTTTTTGTTTAATATCAAATCCTAGGGGCTGGAGAAAGTAGTGTAGCTGCACTCTATGTATATACATTTGAGATGAATTGTATTTGTTATTTTTAATAAATGTGTGTTAGGCAGGGGATGTTCAAGCTGTGAGAAAAGTTGTGGGGGGCGGAGGGAGAGACATGAGGCAAAAGTTGCATGAGGTGAAAGGCACAAGGTGCATGTTGGTATTCTGAAAACAACAGGGCTGTAGTTACTGTAGTTGCTTGGCCCGTTGATTTGTGCCGGTCAGCAGTTGGAGCTGCAGCTGTGGATGAGGCACACAGCTCACAGAGGCTATGATTGAAGCTATTTCAAGACCCAAGGTTAGCATCTCAGATTGCCATGGTTAGCGTAAAAAAAGTTTACTCTAATCTGTTAATTGTGAACACACAGCTGTATTACACATAATGTTTACATTATTATCAGTGTTACCATCCGTCAAATAAATGTTTTCTTCAGTATTAAAGTGATCCAATGATAGTTGTTTGTACACTCATGGATACATTGCAAGTAGGAACCACTAATAGCTAATTTGGCATACTTTTAGTGCCAATTTGCCTAAATGTGTTGATTTTCAATAAACTATTTTGTTAACATTACAGCAAGATGAGCTGTGAAGAGGAGATGCTCCTGTTTTTAATGTCTTGCTAACAATAGCTTAAAAAGCTTGAAAAAGAGTTTATTAAAATGTATATATTTAATATTAATATTTTTTACTTATTTATTTTTAAAAACATGTTTACTGCACAACATTGTCCAGAACGTGACTAATGGAAATTATTATTTTGTGTTACTACTGTCTGCTGTAAAAATAACGTCTGTATATTGGGCTCTCATGTCTTTTGTCATGGCTTTACTTCAGAGTTGTGTTTTTTAAACTCAGTATGTTTATGTATATGCACATAAGTAGTCTAATCTGATCAATCCCCAGTTTCGGCCTTAACCTGATTTCAGAAGCACCCATGTAAGGTTAAGAGATTAAGAGAAACCCAGTTAACACCTTGTTAGTTCTGCAGGGTTTACATAGGTTGCTCTGTTGCTTTGGGGGTTTTCTCAGCTAGCAAATACAAGACTGGCATCTCAAAGTAAAATGGATGTTGCAGTTGTGTCACCTTTGCATTTACACACAGCACACTGAACTGAGATGTGTTTTGCATACTTAGGGTCCAGAGAGAGTTGTAGAGCCAACAATATGTTGCACAAAAACATTTGGTGCGATGACCAGTGTAATTATAAGTTTGTGAAATGATTAAAACCAAGCGAGAGATTTTATTTTTTTCCTCAAGATGTATTCTCATCCTAAGAATTTTAGCCTGCTTAGATTGAGCAGACATATCCTCCTACGGTAGATTTCTGTCTCGACTCTCTCAGTGAGAAAATCCTCAACATACTTGAGACATATTCCAATTCAGCTCTGTCTCTATGGTGTCATAGGAGGGTGTGCCAGAGGGCAACATTGAATCCTGAATATTCTGTGCCGAGACAGATTTGCCATATGTATCTTCTGCTACTGCTGTCTGTCGGTTGCAGTGGGCTTCAATATTGAAGCCCTTGCTCTTCTTGACATTTTCAGTGAAAGACAACACATATTTGGCGTGCATTAAAGCTATACTTGAGCTTCTTGCTTATTTTAAGTTGATGCTGTAAAATGTCCACACATAAAAACACTTCTTTTTTCTTTGGTACCTCTCTGATCATTCAGTTGTAGCGTGTTTTCCAGTTCTGACAGTGAAACCGCTCTGGTGGTACCTAGGAGCATATGCTGTATGTGATTCTTAATTGGGTGAAGCGAATGGTTACAGATATCTGTGCAGCTCATATAAAACAGAGTCTACATGCAGAATTATAGGTACAGATGGAAATGGCAAATACTACAGATCTTCTCCTGCGTTCCTTTGGGACCAATGATGTTCCACCCTAAACATTACACTCAGAGGCTTCAAGCCAGCTCCATCTCTGTAGACCTACTGTGTTCATTCCCATTGAATTTTCCATATGGAGGTTTCTGGGCAGTAGCACTCTTTTCTTGCTGTGATGTACAGCAAGCTACATACACACTCTTGTTATATCCTCGTAATCAAGTGCACCTCTGGCTTATTTGTATTGCTTTTAAAGTGGTATTTTGCTTTGGTTGAACTTTTTCTCCTTTTTCCCCTAGTCAACCACTGATATCAGCTACCCCAGGGATCAATAGTCAGCATTCAATAGCCAGGCTTTTTTCTGTCTCTCCCTTTACTTGCCTATTTATTCCTTAGTATCCAAACCTGCAGTTATATAAATGTGAAAGAATGTTGTTTTCTATTTGTAATTCCAGCTAAATTGCATTGAAAATAAATGCACTGTTTTGCTTTACCTTTAGTGAATTTATTTACATTCAATCCACACACATTAAAAATGAATAATAGATTCATTTGCACATACTGGAAGATTGCCTGGATTAACTAACTCTACATCCAACATTTGCAGTGTTACAGTTTGTAAATGAATTAGAAGTGTGGTATATACAAAAGATTAGATTCTCACAGTCTGTGTGAATAGCGGACAGAAAAACACAGGCCTTTAGATGCACCTTAAATTACTTTATTTTTGACTACAACTGTAGCATTGTCACCAGCTTTAAAACAATCATTTCACTATGATTGACAGTCTCTGCTTTTTCGCAATTAAATTCATTGTTAATGAGAAGATCCTTGTTTAGAATATCTTAATTTTGTATGTAAATTATGAAATTATTGCCACAGAAGCCTACATTTCATCTTGTTCTTATAAAAACAAAACACAAGACTGTAATAGGATTTTTCATGATATTAAAAATTCAGCACGTTTTTGTCAAATATAATTTGTTCATACTTAAGCCATCTGCATATTTGAGTAGAAAGAAAAGACAATGGAATGAGATGAACATTAGAATGCATCCATGC
This sequence comes from Micropterus salmoides, assembly GCF_014851395.1. Lineage (NCBI taxonomy): Eukaryota > Metazoa > Chordata > Actinopteri > Centrarchiformes > Centrarchidae > Micropterus > Micropterus salmoides. Next base: position 10,358,814 of record NW_024040707.1, on the reverse strand, counting down.
ATGAGGGCATCTTTAAACCTTACTGTTTTATAATGCCTGTGAACTGGTTGTGAAATGTAAATTCTAGATTGAACGACATACATTATGATGTAAGCATTGTGCCTAGTAATTGTAATTATTTCCTTGAATAATATACCACATTCTGGCGTGCGGCGCACAGATTCCCATACTAAATCCCCATACACTATAAAATCACTCAAGGGTGTTTATTGTGTCTAAATAATGAATAGACAGTCTTTACAAGTTGACAGTGAAAGATTTCCGGTGAACTCCCCTGATAGAAAGCGTTTCACAGTAAAATAATTTAGCTGAGCACAAAATAAAATGTATGCAACACTCTATTCTTTAAATTAATTTCCTAATTCAGTTGGGGATAGTTATTTTACAGTCAGCGTTTTGCTGCAGAGAGACTGATAGACTGATAAAAAGGGAGACGAACAAGTCAATAAGGTATGAAGCCTGTGCTAAATATTCTGTTTTGTCTTGCTCTTGTTGTAGATGAACATGGACATTTGAAAATATACCTGCCGAAGAAGCTGCTTGAATGTCTACCAAAATGCACCTCGCTGCCAAAGGAGAGACACCGGTGGAACACTAATGAGGTAAGGCCACCGCTCCTTATCATACCACTTTCTACTCAGTCCTTCTCTTTCCAAAGGTACCATCCATTAGATACGTTTTTCTTCCAGGCCTTTTTTAGAAAGGTTTGTAAACCATGTAAGACCTTCAAAACAAAATAATACCTTTCCAATTGGTTCCCCATCCTCTAAAATATCACTATTGTCCTAACCGCTTGCGTAGGTAACATGTTTAAATGTGTCACATGAACCTGTAACCTTGTGGCATATTCCGTGTATTTAGATACATTGTTCTCCCTTGAGATTACAGCAATTTGACAATTGTTTTAACTGTACAAAAGGTTTCAGAGGATTTACAATTATGTTTTACATTTATTATTTATTACATGTGTACTGTCAGAAACATTTCTGAGCACCTTTGCAATAATTTAAGTGAAATGATTTTAAAATTGATTGGCTTAATATCAACCCAAAGCTTCCTCTGATATTTCTTTCAGCTGCATCACAAAATCTTTCCTTGATGTAGAGAATTCATTGCCACTGGGCTTTGCATGCATAGCCTGACCTTTAATTGTGATACAGTTCTGGCTCTTGTGGTCGAGTATGAGAATAAACGACAAATTAACAAAACATTGTCTTCCTGTATCTTCACGTTTAACCTGAGACAGATGAAAAAGGTCTATTTCATCTTTGTAGTTTGTGTTTACTATGGATTTTCCAAAGCTCATTTGGCAAGGAAACTCTGTTTTGCATGTTGAGTCTTATTTAAAAAACTTCACTGCTGCTGTGCATAGCAGGCATTATGAGGGCCTCTCCATGTAAACGTAAACAGCGTTTAACATTGGTGCCATGAAAGCTCAAGGTGTCTTGCATTTCATATTTGCATCACATTAGGGAAGATAGCACGCCACTTTACATTTTCTCTCTTGAAAATAAAATCCCAAAATGCTCTGCTTTTGTAAGAAGATGTCACAGATGCCCTTTGATATGGGTTTCCTTTTTTATTTCCTAAAGACCAGACATATTAAATAATTTTTTAGACACTTGAAGAAATGTGAAATGTTGTCTTGTTTCATGTTTGTGGAGTAAGTATGTTTGATCTGGTATTTTATTTTTTATTTTTGGAAACAATTTATTTACAGATATCATTTTCAACAATCTTCATGATCCATATATATGCGTAGTGTTTGAACTTGGATTCAGTTATTGAGTGGACCAAAGCATGCAGAAGTTTAACATGTTATTCTGTATTTCCCTGACAGGGACTCACTGTATGTTGCTTCATTTGGCTCAGAACTCATTTGCCAACCTGCTCTGTTTTTTTCTCAGGGGAACTGGTTGATGAATGTATCACTTTCATTTCCACTATTGATAGATGAAAAACTGGTTCTTCTTTTCTGAGAATAATTGGTAGTAATTAGACCTAAATACACACCATGACAAATCTTAAAACCAATATGCAAAAGTCAGCCATCCATGTTTTTGATTAACACAATGTGACCATATAAATATAGTCATCTGCAGTGATGAAAGTTAATTGACTGAAAAACAACCAGATGATAAGGCACCAGACAGGCTCATTTCTAAGGAACACGATATTCAAAAAGGCAATCTGTCATTGACATACTGTTGAATATTATTTTATATACACTTCTAGTCAATATATTTGAGAAAATAGATGAAGGAATGTATATTTCTGTGCTAAAAACATGGATCTCTAGAAGTAGACAAAATTACTTTATTGGTGATTAATACAGCAAGAAATACACACAGCTTCTTATACTGTACATCACTTGGAGTCTCGATCCAAGTCTCCATCTGTCATATGTTTGCTCACTAGCCCTGCCCTAGTTATGACATTTTTCTGTAATGCTTGTGTGTTTCTAATTGGCTGATGTTGTAACTTGTTTGCCCTGGCTGACCTGCATTGTGCTGCTAGCAGTCTAAATTAATTAACATGGCTTTGAAATTGATCTCAAAATGTAAGTCTAAGCATTTGGTGGGGATAAATGCTGTCGGCTACAGTTGTTAGCGTGTCTTGTCATTTATCACCAAATTTAATAATGAGAGACATATTTCAGCAAAAATCACCATGTTTTTTCTTATTCTTTTTTCTTTTTTTTTTACTGGGCTGCAGATTTGTGGATATTTGGTGGGGGAAAAATTAGCAAAAGAGACGGTTCCAGTGGTGTTGTAGTATGCATGCCAATGGTGTTTACCAGGGTTGAAGAGAGCAAGGCAACCTTTCCTAAAATCAAGGACGTCCTTTTTTTGTGCAGACCATGCAAATCAGAGTATTTGTACCTCATTGGTGGCGGACAGGCAGGAAGGGAGGGATCAGAGATGCTCTTAGTGAAAGTGACACCTCATCATTTTGTGCATATTTCTGGCACTAGCTCAGCATGCTTATACCAATTTTTAGATTTACTGAATCTCAGTATTCTGGTAGCTAAGAGTTGCTAATGTGCATTTGATATACTTAAACAGCGTGATATATATATCATGCATGATATATATATCATGCTGTTTGGGTACTTTATGTTCGAGAACTGTTGTTGTTTGTATGGAGGGCTTTCAGATTCAGCGGGACATATCAGACGTCCACAGGTCTTATTAGCTGTGGTTCATTTGGTTCATTTCAACTGTGGGGGGATAGTAAGAGCCGCAACGATTTGTTGATGAATCTATTAGTTGAACAACAGAAAATTGATCTGCTACTACTTTGATAAGTGATTTTCAAGCAGATATTCTAAATGTTCTCTGGTTCCAGCTTCTCAAGTGTGAGGATTTGCTGCTTTTTTAAGTCTTACATTATAGTAAACTGGATATATCTGGGTTCTGGACTGTTGGTCTGACAAAACAAGACATCTGATGAAGTCAAGTTGGGCTCTTCGTAATTGTGGTTGGCATTTGCAGTGTTTTATAGACCAAATGATTGATCACGAAATAATCAATATAATGCCTGTTTATTTTCCTGGGAACTGATTGATTTATAATAACACAACTTAACTTAAAGAGGTGGTATTATGGTTTTTGGCTTTTTCCCTCTCCTTTGTTGAGTTATATATCTTTTTTGTGCATGTAATAGGTTTGCAAAGTGAAAAAGCCCAAGGTCCCCAAAGGGAGTTCCCATCTCCCACAGAAAACTCTGCTCTGAACTGCCTGAAAACAGCTCGTTTGTAGTCCAGCCTTTACTTCCCTTTCTTGTGATGTCACAATGAAAATACGTGTCATAATGCTTGCTGAGCGACTAGTCCGACACGCCCTCAAAACACCGGTGGAAAAACACTGAGCTGCAGCACACCTCTCCTCTCCCTTCCAAACACTAGTTACCCTCTAAGCAGTCAATGGACATAAAGTTGTTACTGTGATGTAGAGACAGAGTTCAGTTAAAACTTTATGGATGAAAGATACTTTTTTTACAGATTAATAACTCACCACTCTCCTGTCCGAATTGCCAACCTGGTCGGCAACATGTAGCCTACAGCTGGATCGAAGCTGTTCACCGTCTTTTTGCTGACCCGTCTTTCTCTGCTTCTGATTGGCTAGTAGTCCTTAATTAGGAACTGCGCATGTGCAACAAAGATCATTTAGAGACAAGATGTATCACTCCATAGCTAAAACAAAGCCTTCAACACAGGGTGAAAAGAGGAGCTGCAATGTGCAGTATGACAAAAAATATGGTGTTTTTTGAAAATTAAACCATGTAAACCTGTTCCCTGAATAGGATTTTGAACCTGAAAATGAGCATAATACCACCTCTTTAACACAACTATCTCTCTTCATTATTGTGAGGTTACTATATATCTATTCTTTATATGTGTCCATTCACATATCTAGTGGAGGTCCAAGTAGGCATTCTTTGCATTCGGGAAAATCGCTGTATGAAGGAATATTCATAAAGTGTCCATGGTTCCTTTCCCATGCTGCTCATGTTTTGCAGTTGAACATTATTTGCACCTTGTTCAAATCTGGGATGATTCTGTAGCAGTTTCATTCATGAAGAGGTACACACTTCATTTTACTTTTGACTGAAATGATTGTGGATACAACTTGCGACTTGGAAACTTTAATCTGGAAATAGAATGAGTATTGCCGGTAAGGTGAAGGGAAGCTAATGCAGCACTATTCATTTCTATCTCATTCTCATGATTCCCTTGTGTAGTTTCATGAGAAGAAGGTGTGCAGGAATACATTTCAAGCATTTACTGGAAAATTAGATAAACCAATCGAATCAAAATTCAAGGGAGGGGATGGGAGTTTAGAAGGTGGAATGGTGCTCTTGCCATTGAATCATGAGCAGCGTGCAAGGTACGGATATGCTATCAGCCTTCAAATTATCAATGGGGGAGAAGTACCTGGCAGTGCCTGAGAATTTACAGAGAAAAAACAAGTTATTATTAAAAAATGACACAAAAGGAGGCGATGATTGGAAGAAAGCATTTTTTGTGGAAATAATCAGTGACATTTTTGTGATTTCTCATCTATTAAAATGAGACAAGATGATAGCCACCTTTATAGTGGGTAAGTGTACACAGCAAAATATAAATACTTTCACATAGTCTATATTTACCTTGTTTGTGCAACTGCCCTTTCAGCCATTGATGTCCCCATGTCTGTCAGGTGAGACACGTAGGAACAAATCCTCACAGAATTCCTCTCAGGTCTGTAGCCAAGTGCTATTGTCTGCTCTGTGCTCTGGCACGATGACCTCTATCTTGCTAGACATTTCGGTTGAGATTAGAATCTTTTTAAAGAAGGACATCTCACGCAGGAACGGCTTTAGGCTTATATCCCTTTCAAGATCAAACAGAGTCAGCCTGATGTTTGGTTACGCTGGCATGAAGGTTGCAGGACTTGAGATGTGCTGGAGAATTGCAATTTTACCAGTGCTATTTTCAAGATGGACTTCTTGCACTTTGGTTCACTTTAGAGCTCTGATTCAGGCTGTGTATTATTGTAGGATTCAAAGCAAGTATATCATCCATTGGGAAACTACCAGTCAAAGAAAGGAGCTGATATTATTATTATTCTGGTTTTCATTGCACCTTAACTATGTTCTGTAGCAGCTATTATGGACATAGAGTTTGAATGACTCATTTATAACTTGCAACTTGAGTCCTGAGGACAAGAGTGAGCAATTTTTCCAACATGCTGGATTAGACACCTCGGTGTTAGCCTCCTTGTCGACATAAACCTTGCTGACTTAACAAGTGGCTCAAATGTGTGACACAAAGGATCGACAAACAAAGAAAATTTGGACAAGTGACTATATTCCTAGTCACTCAGTCTTAAAAAGCAGAGGCAGAGGAGTACAGCATGAAGCCTTGGTTGAGGGAGGACACTGGGCCTAAGCTGGTGTGACACCCTCAGCCTTTAATGAACGGCACAACGCTCTGAGTACTGTGAGCTCCCACTCAGCTTAGAAGGGACTGCTTCTGAACTGGTGCTGAACCAAAACAGACAAGAGAGCATCAGCTCAGGCCTCCACCGGCCTGCTACACATTTAATGCCCCTGTCGTCAGGAATAATCCTCTCTGCCTCACGCCACCGCCAGCAGCGGCACAGCATGGCACCTACATGCAATATGCCGCCTTTCAGGACAGAGCAGGAGCACCAGTAGGAACACTTAGTGGACTCACCATGTGTGTAATAGGCAGGGAAGCAGCGATCAAAAGCCTCAACAAATAAAATTAAAGGAGATCGGATAAGACCAGATCAGTAACACTATAAGATAGGTGCTATAATGACAGGCACAATTGGATGCAGTGTGGTGTAATCATTTACTCCTTATCACTGACTAAAACATAATTTGTGTTAACCCAGTCCGTGCCACTGTATTATCCTGCTGTTATGATTTAACACAACTATACATAGGAGGAAAAGAATAGGAGGTCATTTAATAGGAGTAAATGAATAACTGTTCTTTGAAAATAGTAATGACTCTTTTTGAGTATTTTGTTTTAGTATAAAAGCGTAACACAAAAACAGCTCTGCATATCCCGTGTATGTAACACAGATCTTTCCCAATGAAAGGGTCATTCTTGACTATTAATTGAATTTCCCATGACATCTGTTGTCTATTTGAATTCCAGTCCAGCACTATACTCCAAAACTAAATAAAATGTAATGTGACATGTTTGTTACCAGTCCAAAGCGTCACATTTGTTTTTGTGCATTGTTCATGACCTATTACAGCGTCACCTTCGAAATGGTCCAAAATGTTGTGTTTCCAGTTCACTTCTTGTTCTCCTCTGAGCATATCTTCTCAAACTGACTTGCAACAGAGTTTCACCCAAGAAATTAGCGGTTATTGGAAGTGGTAAGCACTGCCCCCCCCTCTTTCTGACCAGACCGAATGATGATAAAAATCCTGCTGGTCAGTAAGAACTTTAAGCTAAACAGCAAAGTTCTGCTCTGATGAAACACTGCAAATTGAATGTACAATGCTGAGCTGAATTAGACTGATTATGATGCAGCTAATCCTGTTATTAATGTAGTTACTAGATGACAGTTTAACAGTTGCCTCACTCATTAAATACATGGCCTTTGCTGCTAATATTATATTTTATAAAACTAAAACAAATTCTTCTCTTATTAGCTGATTAGACGAGGTGCTCTTTATTTTATGTGAGGCAGGGAGCACCAGCACTACAAAAACACTACAGGAAACCCGGTGCAATCTCTTCCATTTGATATGTGTGTTATTAAATAGATAGTCCTCAAGTTGTAGTGACTGCCTGCATTTATTCACAACACTGTGAAGCAACACTGGCTGGATTAAAGCTTTCTCCTATCGATTAGTATGACTGGTATATATCTGGCTACCCTGGTCAAATTACAGGTATTTTACTTTTCATTGCCTATTCTGATACATTCTTGTCATTATGCTGCCTAACCTGAACTGTCATGGATGTCAGTGCTCAGTGAATTTACCTAATCGAACCCAAGGTCATGCTTGATTAAATGTTTGTCTTCAATTGAGCTCCTTGCCATGCATGGCTTTCTCTGTGGAGAGTAATTAAAATGACTTCCACCAATTGCAAATGTTTACAGAAATGTTCATTATCTTCTCTGGGGCAATCAGTGGAAATGAAAGGTCATGTTTGTCCATCTGTCTGTGTGTCTGTCTGTTTGTTTGTTTGTTTGTTTATCTGTTTGCTTGTTTCTTTGTTGTTGTTGAATTACTTTTTTTATATTCTGGGTTAGATTCACACAATTGATGATTAGATTAGAATAGGTACAGGGCGTCCTGTGGGGAATTATTTTAACCAAGATTCAGATTTTATTTATATTCTTTCCTAATCAGGAACACAGGACGTACAGGATGGCATTCAGTCACACATGCAAAGGCGCAAAGGGCAGTGTTCACAAACGCTGACTGCCATTTGCAACAGCAATTTTAAATTTCTGCTGGTGATATGAAACTCTATTAAAACAGTGAACGGCAGGCAAAAGCAGTTTTCTTTTCTTTTCTTCTGCTGTGTGGCATAGATGTAACCAGCGGAAACACTGTTGCGCCCCCGTGCTGTGGTCCAGCCAAACAGACGGCTTTTTTCTTCCTCTCTCCCAGTGCACTGTGCTGCCTACGACACAGTGTCACCACATCATCGTATTGCCGCAATTGCATTTACAAATGACAGAAATCCACAAAGTGCAACGCTTGTTAGAAAATAGTGTTTACTATACCACCCGTCAGAGATCTGTTGAGAGCTGGAGGCCGGACGAAATTTGACAGAGACTGCCTCGTAATTCTCTATGCAGGAAAAACCCTTCTCATTGAACTACATAGTTGAGGTTTAGATGGCGTAATGCCTGCACAATTTATTCTTGCTGCTCAGAGAGCACAGTTATTCAGCCACAGTATTGGGGTGACAACTTTTCACTATGTTTTTAAAGGAGCACCCAGGCTAATTTATGACCATGTGTTGAGTCTGTGTGAAGTGATCATATACTTTAATCTTACTGTAGTTTCCACTCAATTACAGTTTACTAGATACATTTCATGGTGCTTTTTTCATCATTTGGCTGGTGAAAGTAGAAGACAGGAAGAAAAGGAATTGGGAGAGTTTCTTTGGATGGCTGACTTCATACTAACTTCCTGTGAGCTTGATAGCTTTGCTGATTGCTAGTGTTGTAGCTTACTGTGAAGTGTCAATTGTGAGGCTACGGTGTAGTGAGGCAGTTGTAATAGGAAGCCACCAGTCAGGTCATTCAGGGGGTTCTGCTTGCTACAGGGACCCTTTGCTTTTTCCTCTGGATGTGCACATCAAGGCAGGGGTCCTCAGTATCCTCTGAAGACAGGGGTATCCACTAAAAATTGCATGACCTCTATTGTAGCAGATACAGGTCACTCCACCTCCTGTGGGAAGCCTCTAAATTGAACCCAGCTTGTGTCTTCGATTTCTTTCCAACTCTCTCTTCCTCTGGTTTCCCTCCTTTGCTGTTATCTTCTGTCTCTTCCCCTTTTCCCTCATGTGTTCACTGAGCTGCAAAGCTATTCAGGTACTGACGGAAAGATTTCTACTTTTTTTTCCTGAATTGCTGGGTCAGGATTTTTCTGTGCGGAACCATTTTGTAATGGAGTTTAACTTTATTTACTAGATAAAGGAAAATGAGTGCTGCATTTGATGTGTGCGCCTATGCTTCAATAAACTGTTATATTGTTCCATATACAACATATACAGCAGATGATCATATGAGTGTATCTCTGTTTTGCCTGCCATCAGTGGGATTGAATAGCAGAAGTGCGCATTTTAATTCCATGATCTACTCTGTAATCCAAGTAGACTCCTGGAAAGTTTAAATCATGTGTTTTTTGAAACTTTTTTTTGAGAGGATTTGGTATGAAACAAATATGTTTTCTTAAGCCTGTAGAATATTTATGTGTAGCCCAGGATATCTGTACAGTGCAACAATATTTAATTAAAAGTAGTATTTTGACACACATTTTGTCTTTAAAACTTCAGTGTGTAATATTTCTGACAAAAATGCACCAAACTACACCACTGAAGTTTTCAGTGCCTGTTTCGTTGCCATGTTTCTACAGTAGCTGAAAACGGACAAACAGCTCCACACAGCGTGTTTCATCACTAGGTTGTTCTTTTTCTGCTTGTATAATTCTGGCAGTGTAGATGCTCCTCACTATATTGAAGGCGTACGAAGAAGAAGAAGAGGAAATAATAATAATAATATACAGTATCTGAGTAGTCACCTGGTATATTAGACGTAAGAACAGAAGTGAAATTTGGACAAATGGAGGACTACACCTATTATTTAGCACGAGCCGACAGAGTGTGGATCTTCGTCGTCAAAGAAGCAATAACATGATGAAGCCAGACATGTCGGGACAGATACAGACAAATGACAGCAGAAATAAAGGATATAATCATTGTGGATTTTCCCAGATGGAAGGCTCTGATGTGGGACAAACGTTTTCAAAGTGGCGCTGAAGTTTCCTGTTTTCTGCTGGACAGGTAATTAAGTTAGCGTAACTTTAGCGATGCAAATGCAAACTGTTGTTTGATAGCTGTAGTTAGAAGCTGGTCATAATCACCATAGAAGTGACGTGTTTTCCCTGTCAATGTTTTGAAATATATAATTGGATTGTAATTTCATTAACATTATTCTCCAGTGTGTGTTTTGGCTTTGCTGTTGACATAAATGTGTCGGTTACGTTCGTGAGACAATCAGCTGATTAATTGGCAATAACATTTACATTACATTTAGCTGACGCTTTTATCCACAGTGATTTACGTCAAAGGTCACACGCCTCTGGAGCAACAAGGGGTTAAGTGTCTTTCTCAGGGACACATTGGTGGACGTGTAACAGTGGGGAGTTGAACCCAGGTCTCTCACACCAAAGTCATATGTCTTATTCACAGCGCCATCACCACCCCGTGTTAAAATGGTAATGTAACTTACAGCACAGAAGCTCAGATCAGACAGCTAAACTTCACATTTTACTCCCCTGGTAAAAAAAACTATGTAGTTGGATTGTAATGTCATGTAACGTTAGTTATTCCATGTTCATGTTGCAACTGAAATGTTTCTCAGTTGGTGTGATACTGAGTTGAAGTATCTTACATTCCCTTAGGATTTAGGAGAGCTATTTAGCCTACCTCTGCTGCACTAACAACTTTGTTCATTATTAAAAGTTCCCTAAATTCCTCAGATAATATGATATTCTGAAAAAGCCTATATTATATAATATATTATTTTTTTTATCTCCAGCAGCAATTAAGAGATATGAAATTAACAACAAGCTATAATCATTTAAACAGCGAAGACATTTTAGGAAATTGGCCAAAGTGGAAACAAAAAGAAAACCAAATTGGAGCTTGGAGGAAATTCCCATGCTCAATGTGGAGGTACATCAGAGAAAACATATAATAAAAGGGAAATTTAGTACCACATTGACAAGAGTAGACAAAAAAGATGCATGGAAAGAGATTGCAAACAAAATTAATGCCAGCTTCACTCTTGTCGGTTGTACCCTGTGGAATACAAAAAAAGGAAAGGGTGTCAGGAGATTGCAGCTTACAAGAAGGCCGCTGCAACTGGTAAGCTATAAAATTACTCTATTCTGAATTATGCATATTACTTCAGATAACGTATTGTTCATGATCAGTGCTATATTGTTCAGTGAGTGTGCTTAATGCTTTGGGACTGCTGCCTGTACAATCAAGTTTTTCAGGCTGACAGTTTCATGTTCTCCAGTGTATCTCAGGTAAAGTAGCCTTTGTAGGGATAAAAGTTTCATACCCCTACACCAGACTACAGTATATGGAGGCAACAATATAAATAATGTAAAGTGCCATAGACACAATAGATTAGTGGGAATTGTAGTGTTTTTACAATAGAAATATCCAGAAAAGTGACTCTATTTACAGTATATCTCCTGACTCATCTACTAATCACTTAACCATTGTCTGAACCAGGTATTGAAGTGGTGACCCTTCCTTTTGCAACAAACTGGGCTTGAACATTTGATGAAGGTGACAGAGTATGAACATGACCATGGGCACTGTCATACACCAAAAAAGGAAATGTGCAAATTCATGGACAAAATATGTGTTTTATGTTACATTGAGACTTCTGAAGACTATCAGTTCAAAGCACGGTTTATAAGGAATTCTCATAAAATAAATGGAAGTCAATAAGGGGATAAAACAATGTTAAGTACTGTATGTTGTCTGAGCTGTTAAAGTGTTCCTAGTGTCAAAGACCTGCCCTCGGTACACCAACTTTCCATCCCGGCCACATGTGACCCAGGTGTGATAAATGTAGCGCATCATTCACTCAAGAAAATATTCCCTCTGAATATAATCCAGGCAGCTGTTAAGTTTTCCACAACAATGTATAATAATACATTATAAAATATAATAATAGCATAATCTTTTTGTTTGCCACATATATAAAAGCAAGCTCTCTGCATAACTTCTTACTCATAAAATATTTATCTAAGCTTATGGCAGAACTAGCTAATTATTAACCATATGTATATGTTAAGAAAAGAAATGCTTTGGATTTCATGTAGGCTAATGCATTAATTATTGATTGAGTGATCAAACTCAAATGCTAGCCTTAATGCTTGATGTCACTGAATTTTAAAAATCAGTTCAAAAACATGATTAGCTCCTGAGAGAGACTATTGTGTAGAACAGTAATGTAAAATGATTGTCAGACTACCCTTAGTTAGCTCTAATTGTAGTAAAACATTTTGAATATTGTAAGATTTGAATGCATACTTTTGACTGTATTCTGCTGTATTGAATGATGTCCCTTGTATTTAGTCCATTCTCTGTGGTTACTGACCAGATTGGATTTTATGATTTAAAGCACACTACATCTCCTCTACAGTATAGTTCTGATAGAGTACATCCATCTGAACAAACAACATCTCTGTTGAACTCCTTGTGGAAATCGCCAATACAAACTGTGCCTTTACTGGGCTGAGTTCATATTTGGGAGGCCTGCCCTTTCAGTTAGATTTTTGTTGTCCATTTTTAGATGTTCTAAGTTGTTTCATAACGCTTCATGTTGCCCAGTATTTGTTCAGCTCTACTGCTTGTCCCATTTTGTATTTCACCAAGGTTAAACAACAGCATTGGCCGGCAGAAGAACACCATGTATCTTTTTATTTTTGTTAAGAGAGTGAAAGCACGGAGAGAGCTACTTCAACTATTCCGTAGAGGAAAGAGGATCTTTTTTTGGCGTATCAAAGGAACACATCATTTCCACACTACAAAATATGACATGTTAGCATGGAGTTGAGGTCGGAAGATAATTCATCTGGCACCGGATGGAAGAGGCTGCTCTGACTCAGAGTGGATGTTTCATAGACGTTCTCCAGGAAATCCCTTTGACTGTTCTTTGGACCCAGTAGGAGTCTTGGCGTTTGGGTAATCACTGCAAGGCCACATGGGTTCTTCTGATTCATGGCATCCTTCCTGCTTACTCTACTCATTTTCCATCTCTCTCTATCTCCGTCTCTCTCTTGCTGTCTCTCTTGTTGCGAGTTGGTCTTTGATCTCTAAAGGTCCTTGAGAATGAGGAGCCAGCAACAACAGCAGGCTGGGATTCTCTGTGGGCCTGTTTGGATCCCAGCCCAAGATGCCCTTTTCTATCTGATGGACAGCTCCAGGCATGGCAGTGCCTCTATAGCCCTGCTGCATTAGGCCTTCATCTGATTAAACCCTCTCTCATTGTCAAAGGCGGGGAACTAGAACTAGGGCTATCATTGACCTTGTTTGTAAGCAGCAGGGATGGCCCTATAATGCAAGCATTTTCTTGTATTTATCCATCCTTTAAGGTCTTTAATAACCATTTTTTGCTAAACCAAACAGGCTGTTTAGCTGATAGTTGCAGTTTTTGGTTTGTGTGTTTAATGGAGCCACACACTGTCCCTCTTATATTTTTGTATTTTTAGCTCTTGTACTGCATGTATTAAGCATTTATAAGATTTGCAGATGAGGAACCTGAACATTTGGCAGGTTGACTCAACTGTGGATACACAGCTGACTGGGCTGTCATTTTGTCTCATGTAAAACCTGGCTATTTCATCAAGATGCAAGGGTGACTAACTAACAAGGTGTTCACATAAAATCAGAGATGCTTATGAGCCCAGTCTTGAATTACAAAAGTAGGAATCTGTCTCACATCCCTTCCTCTTAGAGGAGGGGATGCGAGACAAACCGGTGCTAATAATCACCAATTAAATATGTAGCTAGAAACACAGCCAGAAATCATTAGCTGAAACATAAACAGCTGTGTAATAGGAGTGGAAGAAAAAAATTGATTCTTAAATGCATTGCGATGCAGACGTGAAAGATTCTGAATAGATTAACAAATGTCAAAAATCGATTATTTAAATGTTAATTAATAAGGAAATGTTGATGGAACGCAAAAGGCGCAACTCTCTGAAGTGCATAAGTGCAGCGCCCGGACAGTCTGTGGTGTTCCACTGTGTTCGGCAGACCACCGCTGCAGAATGAATAACCTACTACCATCCTACTAAAATTTAACATGATCATTAATATCAATGCACAACTAATGATTTTCACTGTCACTGTGTGAGCACGGCTACACTTATCGCTTGGCTGGCTCCGTGTGTGTCCTGTGTGTGCGTAGCAAATGAGTGGGCGAGCAAATGAGAGCGTGCAAGAGACAGAAACTAACGGTGAAAGATGGCGGAGTTATTAGAGATATTAGCAGTAAGTGAGTCTGGCAGTAAATGTCCAGTGTAGGTCAAAGTGCGACCGTTAATAAAAGTGTGTTGTTTCCCCACTAGCTGGAAAGTGAAGACTGTTAATGCTATCTAACACCTCCCCTGTACAGCACGTAAAGTACTTTTAACAAACGTTAATGTTAGCTGTTTGGCATTACTACTTACTTGTCCAGGGTTGAGAACATCAGGTACAAGTTGAACTGGTATACAGCTCAGTCTTGTACACATACTCTACATCCTGATACTAGTTCAATTGTGTTTTAGTTTTCAGAAGAGTCTAAAAAGTGGTTGTTAAAGAAAAGAAGGTGGTGACCAGGAGGGGTAGTAGTTAGTAAATTAAATTGGGGAATCAAGCTAGTCCCTTTAAGCTAAGGAGGAGATGTTTCTTTTAGATTTTAATGTGCAAATGAAATGCTTAGTAATCCAGATATCACATAGAAAAAAACATGCATCAAGATGCATCGATAATCTTTTTATAATCGCATCGCAGGCCTCTGAATCGTAATCAAATTGAATCGTGAGGTGCCCAGAGATTTCCACCCCTACTGTGTTGGAGGAATACAAGTGGGTAGGGCATACTTCCAAAATCTTGTCCCTTGCCTACGGATTCTGTATTGAGATACATCTATAGATTTATAGAGATTAGCCAACAGCTTTGGTTCCTGCTGTTTTAAAGTGCTGTTTAAATTGTTGTATATTGCCGTGAAATACAAAATCAATAACCTTAAGATTTTAAAACAGTATCTTTATAATATATTTGTCTGCACCTGCAGACCTACAAATACAACATTTTATTTGAACCTGGGGAATATAAGAGTTTGCCTTTTTTATCAATAGTATGGTAAAAAATATATCTTACTTTGTAACATTACTCCAGCATAGGTTGCCCTGACCTTTTGGGTAATATACAGTATATTTGTGTTTCAGTGCCTTAAAGCATCAAAGGTTGTTCTCCATGAGTTCTTTGTTTTTGCTTATGAAAGCTGCCCATTCAGGCAGCTCCTAGATCCTGGTCCAGCAGGATTCGGATGTCCTTTTGACTGGATGTCCTTGGACCCTTTGTTCATCTCGGCAGTATGTGAAGTCCCTTTTCTCTTCGAGATGTTTACACATCAATAAAACTGGCTGAATTTGAAAAATAAAGCTGACATGAACTTAATGATCCATCCCACAGGTCCTGGATCCAGGACTGAGCAAGTTCTTAGAATACCTTTTAGCATGGATGAAGTTGCTGACTAAGGGAGCTCTCAGTAGGTTTGTCTTCTAACGGTTTAAAGTGATAGGTGATTTATTTTGTTATTTTTCAATGATTCTTCTCTGAGGTCGTACATAGAACAAAAATGTCAGAACTCATGTTGTGCTCTTCTTCCGTTTCACTCTAGTCACCTGAATGTCTAAAAGTTCACTTGTTAGCAGCCTTCTCTCAAATCCTACAAAGAAATTATTTCCAGAATAAGCATAAATCCAATAAAAGTTGAGCATGAAACAGTTTTGCAGAATGAATTATACTAAACTTTGAAGGAAGTGGACACTGAAATGATGAGTGACAGCAGATTGAGGTGGTTATGTTATTGCCCAGCTCTATTCTGTGAATATATTCTGTGCTAATACATTTTTCTATCTTCTGTGAGTGATCTGTGCAGCTTTTTTGAAAAATACTTGCAGGTGAAGTTTATGGAATTGCTGCAGGGGAGTTGATTGTGAACGCCTCAGTAGCAGGTACTACAAAGGGAAGCAATAGTACAACTTGTAGTATATAGTTTCTCCTGCTACTAGTGTTACATTGAGAGCAAAATGGGAAATGATTAGAAACAACATTAAAAAGATTATATAAACCTTGTAATTAAAATGAAATACATTGTCATGATTTGTACATGAAGTATTTCCAGTGTAGTACTTCAAGATATGCAGCTTGTTTAATCCCCTATATTTCAGAGCTTGTAAAGCACTGAACCTGAAATGTATTTGAATGAATGTACATTACAGATAGCCAATGTGTCTGACACAGCACTCTGATTCGCTTAGCTGTGGCTTTAAGTACCTTCTCTGACCAATGACATTGCTTTGAGCTGTCTTTTTCCACCTTTTATCTTTACTCTTTATACTGTAGAATTCCCTTTGACATAATTGAATGTCCTGCCTCCATTTATGGAGACGGTTTGTGGATCAGAATAGGTGTAACTTTACATACATACAGAGATATGGAAGATTGTTGCTTGACCCCTTCATGCGGGTTGGTGTTGATTTTTGGTGGAAGACAGCAGCATTTGCTCTCCAGCTTGAGCCTAAAAGGTTAAGGTGTCAACACAGTGTCTTTTGAGAGTCCATAAATACCTGTCCTCCTCCCCTCCCTTTCTTTCCCCCCACTCCCCTAGCCTGTCCTTTAACAGAACCTTGAAGCACCATTGAAATTCTGCACTGCCTTTTGAAATCTCTGTTGATGAGGCAACATGGACCCACAGCTCTGCTGTTCTCCCACTGCAGGATATTTTTCAAAGTCATGTTTATATACTATAAGTAGAAAGGAGTGAAAGTGCTTTGATGGTATCTAACAATAAAAATGCTTAGAAACATCCTCAGCACTGGAGGCATGAATGCTTCAGCTGGGCTGTGTTTTTCCCATGACTTGTTCACTTTCTCAATAGGACAACTGTTTTCTCTGCATTTCACATGGGGACTCTTGGTTTATATCATATGTAACTAATAATGCGTGACACACCGACACCAAACAGACTAATTGTAAATTTAGAATGGTGAAGTAGGCTAAGATATATTTGAGCAACCTTGTCTCGTATGCAGAATGTTAGTATCTGTTTTGCAGTATGATTCCCATGATTAAGGGCAGAAATGAAGCAAAAAAAGTTGCAGGGATGATTTTGGGCTGAATGGATGGACGCACAGCTTGCGGGCATTGCCTGAATATTTTCACTTGTCTGTTATACTGAATACATTTGTTTTAAATGCAAACACATTTTCATCACTTCAATATTTTAGTGAAAGACGTTTTTCCTTAACCACAAATTGGTCCCGTTCAAATTGGAAGGCAGTTTTCTCTGCTTGTCTACTGAGGAGTGATTGATGTTTATGTTTGTAATTCCTTGTGACAGTTTTTCTGATGCTTTATACATATCTCCAGACTGAAAAATATCTTCAAATGCAAATCTGATCCTGTTTTAAGTCTGTACTTTGTTGCTATCTTTGAGAGATGATTGGGCTTTACAATAAATTCAGCTACACACACATCTTCATTAAATGAAGGTTGATAAATCATTAATCCATTCAAGTACTGTTTTATTTCCATTTATTCTTGTCCGCCCTCACGGTACTGTAAATAATGAGAGAAAACTCACTCCTGAGTATTTCTTGACCAAAACAATCTCATCCTACGGCTCTGTCTGCTGGTAAAGGGTGTTTTGTGGACACAACTCTGTTTCTCTCTGTGCCCAGTCACTCCTGTGACCTTTAAGAAGACTATCTACTGTATTGAGTTTCCAAGTATCATGTATAGTATGTGAATTGATCATACGAGGAAATGATATGTTCCAGTAAGACCTTCCACAATGTGTGCATATGTGTGCGTGTGTTAAGTTGTGCCTCTATTGCCATTCTTGTAGTGTTGGGGTTAGGTCAATATTATATTAGCACTGCCATCGCATTTTCCACAGCCCCATGAATAATGTAAGAGTTAGATATCTCTTCATATAAATACAGCCCATTATCACTCTGTATCCTTGGTAGACGTAAGACAGTTCATAGTTTCTTCCAACAGATTTGATTAACATTATTGCGTGGTACTGCCAAATGGTAGCCTAAAGTTGTTGCCACAAGAGATAGACCCCTCTCAGTGGAGAAAGAGACCTTATTGTGACCTTATTGGAGACAATCAATGGCCTTTATCTCCCCCAATGCATAAAAAATCCCACCAAAGAGTTGGTCCACACATCCCTGTAATGTATTGACCTGCACTGCCAACATTTATCAACTGGACTTGCTGGCTAAATAATTTAGGTTTTGAGCTTAGACAATAGTTACTCAGTGGCACCCAGACCAAGTTCGGCCCGCCAAGTTAAATTGATGTGTCCCACAGAAAGAAAAGAATAGAGGGAAATATAACTTTATTAACCCTATCAAGTAGTAAAACTTTTCACATCTAAACACACACGACAAACACAAAAAACAGCATGAACACACAGGCCCCATTTTATTAAAGGTTATTAAAAGTTTAAAGGTTAAACTGCAAGGTCACTCCCTGGGCATGTTTGTAGTTTGACTCTGCCATACAGGCGTTACAGATAATATAACACCTGTGCAGTTACTGGCTGGAAAACCTGAACCAGCTTGTACCCAGAATCAAACCTTTCATCTCGTGGCTTCTGATTGTCCTTTCTTATCTCCGAACCAAACTTCCTCCTCTTAGACAGACACAATATATCCCACTCTGCTTGAAGATAAGGAAGCCCTCTCAGACAGCAGTTTGTCCTATATTAGACTGATTTTCTAAACTGTACATTTATGTTTGTCCTGCCTCGTTCTTTACAATTGTATTGCCACAGGGCCTCCAGTCAGAACCTCTTGAATCAACACAAGAGCATGAACTACTGTTGTAGGCAGAGGAAAATTGTTTTCCTTTTTACAACAGCAAACTATAGATTTTTGCTAAGACTCTCAGTGGCAGGTATAACACGCTTTAGATCTCAAATCCGAGTATTTGAATAATAAATAAAACAACATTATATTCTATTTTAGTGTCTGACAGTTTTTAGAAATGCTGAATATATTTTGAAGGTAGGAGTAATGTTTGAGGTTATCCCTGCAGTCGTTCATTTGTCAAACCTCTCTCAGATTTTGTGAAATATCATTAGACATGCCTTCAACAAAGGGGAGAAAAGCATCAAATTCTTAAATAATAATAAATCAATACCTTGAATTCTAAATTGTAAATTAGAGGACAACATCAAGTTGAACTTTTTCAGCATCTCCCTGTATTATTTCTTTGCCTCTTTTTCTGTACACTTCACTCTTATGTTTTGCTCAGGCTAAACTCCCTCTTCTTGGATATTTGCACTCTGTATTAATAAGAAATTGAGGTTGCTGATGACTTTTAGTACAGCAACACCAGATTACCATACTCAGCATGAATACTAAACAACTGGAAGGGACGTGCCCAGGCTGCAGCTGAACCTTGATCCAAAATCTCCCTTTAACCAAATCATATTCCCCAGGATGAAAGAGGGAATTGTTCTGATAGGCTGATCAAAGCAGTCTATCGCTGTACTATAAAGGAACACCTGGAAACCTAATGGAGAATTCTGTTGTAGCTGTGAGGGCACTGGGCAATACATTATGTATTTGTACATAATGTTTATGTAAACATCTGCTCAGGCGTGTTCTAACTTATTTATTTGATTTATTTCACTTTCCCTGCTTGTGTGGTTGATGATGTGCTGATATTAATGGCCAGATCCATGGATAGGAAGACTGGTTTCCTGGTGTCCTTGGCTTTTTGAACCAATGCTCGTTACAAAAAACATGGTGCATTTGGATAGGTGTGGCCGCATTACTAATGGTCTAGAATGCTCAAATGGCCCTAGATTACCTTCTGACTAAAAACTAATTAATTGTTTACTGAATTATTATCAAGATTAATTTAATAATTTGCATTTATTTATTTAGTACTTTCTCTTTTTCCTTTAGGCTTGCTAGATATTTTATGATGTTTTAAAAAGTAATGTAATAAATGACCCTACCAACATCACCTTTCTTTGGAGAGCCACAGTGAAATATTCCACACTGTTATGTTATACCAAGGTTCTAACCATTTAGCCAGTCCAACTAGGTTAGTTCGAGTTCCATAATACATGTTTGCACAGTTCATATCATAATGCCTTCACAGATACGTCTGAAATTATGTGATTTAAATCTGCATACAAATTAACATTTCTGCACCACTTCTTCAGTGTTTTTCAAGATTGCATCACCATGTATAAGCCAATAATCACAAGTATGCTGATGGAAGCTTAAGATATCAGACTGTGGCAAAAGCTAATGTCTTTATTAAAAAAAACACTGACATTTTAATACAGATTGTCTTGGTGCTGTGCACTAAGGCATCAAAGAAGGGATGTATATTGTCACTGCATAATGAACTACATTCTGCTAGTTGACTTCCAAACTTGTTAGCACAACATGCTATCTGCTGCTAGTGTGCTGACATGATGGCTTTTCCAGTGAGTGAGCAGGGCTGCCAATAGTGTCTGGGCTGGAATGGCCTCACGGTGTAGAAAGGAGTAGAGAGCGAGGCTCTTTGCTGCTCTATAAATACCCCTGTCGCGCTTATATCAAATCAGCCCTGCACACTAAAGGGCTGGCGTGAGTGTACAGGGTGTTTTTCACACACGTCTTCAGAGGTCCAGGGAGTCTGGAAAGGTCAGTGTTATGCTCAATAGCACATTCATATGAGTAGGTTTGTGCATTGATGTTTATCGTGATGGGTGTCGCAGATAAAAAGTATCATTAGAATTAATTATCCAGGGGGTTATGGGATAAGGCTGTGAAATTGCTGCATCCGACCGCTGTTACATTTATCATACTCCACATGGCTGTGTGGATGCAAGATGAATGACTGATTTAGACATTAACCAAACAAGCATTATTAGCATATATTGCACTTCTGTCTGTATCTCTCTCCTGGAGTTAAATAGCCGTTTGACATCCAAGACATCCCCAAATCTGAGTTAAATTTAGAGCTTAAGCAACATTCTTTATTTTTTTTAATTATTTATTACTATTAATGAAGTCTTGCTTTTTTTTACTATCGACAAGTCCTTCTTTTTCCATGCCCTCTAGAATGACACATAAAACACGGCACATTTATGAACTGATGCCACTGTCACCAACATAATTTTTCAGAGCCTTCCAAAAAAGTTACAAATCACTGTTAGAAAAATGTGTCAGATTTATGATCTGTGTCAGGTTTACGGAAATATCATGGTTTGCATTAAAATTAATACTTTGTTATCTTCGTCATCATGGTTACAATAATAATCATTTGGTTAATGTTAGGGAACTGAGGGAAGGTGAAAAGAAACTAATGCTGACTGGTGGTAGGAAATGGGTAATGAACAGCCCAGGTTACAGTCCAACTTTTGTTGTCCCATACAGCCACCCAAGACCTCCTCCTTCTGCGGACTTAGTGGCTCTAGGACAATGTCTCCTACTACTTCCTTCTTTGCTTTTGACTGACAAGAATAATTCCTATGGCTGCTAGATGGCTTTGTCACTTATATGTAGTTTTTGGGGATTTGCTGAAATGAGTGATTCTCTTGTTTTCCTTGTGAGGACAGCCCCCTTTCTATAGGTAGCAATCCTCTAGACTGCCCTTAATGAGTCCTATTAGTGTTGGCATTGTTACATTCTGATTTGTTTCCTAGTTGTTCCCCAAAAATTGCTCCCTTAAGGCCCCAGTGTTGGGGAACCCTTGATTTAAAAGACAAACACGCCTGCCTGATGCCACAGCCACAGCTGCTTGTGCCGATGATGATGAAGTTTCCAGGGAACGGATGATAATCCTGACACTGCATCCTCCTAAGTCAGTGAGCCATGCAGTATAGATATGGATGTGTCGCTGGCAGATTGGGAGGTAGATTTCCCATCTACACCTCCTGTGGTGGCTGGTGCCTCGGGGGAGCAGCTATGTAAATAATGAATGCCTGTGGGTGTGAAACATACACAGATAACCTTCAAGACAGACGCGGATCAGTGCCTTCACATTAGCTGATAGGATTAAGGTTAAAATCTACAGAAACCTCTACATAAGAAAACACAAATTTAGCCACAGCGAATAGCAGGTTACATGGGTACGTTGTGTTCAGCTGATAAGGAGAGCTAGAGGTAATCATGGGGGACTGGTAATAGTTCAGCAATCTGATGATGGAAAAGGCAGAGCTACATACAGTATCTCTTGCTGCCTTTCTCCAGCTAAAAACCAAAATGAGCAGCCTGACCGTACTTTTGCAATCATTTCACTGAGCTAAATTCAAGCTTGACTTGTTTGACAGAACTTAAAAGTCATGAGTTAGCTTTGCTGATAGTTGATAAGTTGTGGAATACTTGTAAAATTAGTGATTTGTGTATTCATATTAATCCACAGGCTTGGAAAGGATGTACATCCTGTGTCTTCCTGCCAGTTAATGGTCTCAACATTAAAATATGGAACACAAAATCTCAGTGAGATCTTCCTGTGTCTAGGCTCTTTTGAGGGGAAAACTCAGTGAGCATATGTTGGCATCAATAAGAGAAGAAAATACGTAGCGAACAAAACTAGTTCTCTCTGTTGTCCCATCTGTCTGCAGAAGATTTTGTGCACCCAACAGAGGCCTGCTAGTTCCTCTTTCACAAGTCAGCCCTTGCTGTGCAACAAAAGATGTCCCACAATTCTCTCATCTCTGTCATGATGCCCTACTCACAATCACTTCAAAGAAAGTGACATCACAGAGTAGGAGACTGATATAGTAGACTGGATGAATACATGAGAGAATGAAATGCACCATGAATGACCCTCCAGTTACAATAAGGTTGTGCTGGTGGCTCTCATGAACACTTGGAAGTTGTTAGATGGAAATGATGAATCTGGAAATTAGTGCCCTTGCTTCTTCTTATTTGGCTGTGTGAGAGAATTACACCTGGAGTAATAACTCATTAAACTGGAGTAATTAGCATAAACAGCTGTAACACAATGACCCCTATTCATCAAAGATATTGGGACCTGAATGTTTTCTAATGTGTATCTTTCTGTCTGTCTGTCTATACTATACATTGCATTTCATGTTGAATTGGCATTGCCTGAAGGTCATAGATGGATGATGTCCATCTGTCTTTGATTCTTATCCCCCCCAGCGAAATGTTTATGGCCTGAGCTGGAATGAGGAAATAGAGGGTGACTGAAAGAGAGACTGCAAGATAGATGAGGGGTTTGGGCATCATTGTTAAGCTGAGCTCCAGGCTGGTCCTGAAGGACAGTTAAACCTCAAGTCCAAACCAAGCTTAGAGAGAAGGGTGGAAGTTAATCCCTCATCCTCAGGCAGGTAAATTACAAAGGCTAAACATATACATAGGAAGACCGACCGCTGGAGAAAGTTGGCATAATTGAAGTCTGCTAAGAAATGAGCATGTGCACCCTTAGGGTGAGTCAGCTCTGCTTTGTGGTATTACTTCTTAATGTTATCAAGGTAAAAGAGATGGGGGTTTCATTGCCCAACCTTTTTAACATTGTTTATTGCTACCCAGCTTGGGAATTTAAGAGAGCTTTGAGGTGGGAGGGTATACAGCACTGGTGGGTGAACTAGCTTAGCGCCATGTTTACATTTTTTGTAAAGCTGCTTCAGTCAGGAAGGAGGAATAGCTGTGCCTCATGCCACCGGCACTACGTTAGCCGATCAATTGCAATAAACTTTCACTTCGAATGAGAAGCTTATTGATCAACATTATCAGCTTCCATGTCTATTGATAAAAAGGCATGGTAACAATGCAAGCCTTCACTGACCTAGAGAGAGGCAGGATGGGTGATCATTTTCTGTTCCACTAGCCTTAATCATTCATGACACAGCCCGTTGTCTCTACAAGGTGTCTCTGTCTTTGACTGTTCTGATTCCCCTCAGCAGCAAAACAGCCAAAGTCAAATTGAATCCAGAAAGGAGGATTTTAAAAGGAAAGATAAGGGGGCAGATATGCCTTAATCATCATTTGCTCTTGATTAGAAAATCAATGGCCTTTGATGCCAGAGTGCATGTCTGCCTTTGGAGTTAAGAGTGTGACAATGACAATGTGGACTGGAAAATTGGCCTTTTAAACAGCTACCTTCTCTTTGTTGTTTGGAGCCCCATTCTTTAATGCAGTGAAAAGTCTCCTCTATCACATAATGTCTGGCTGTCAAAGAAATTACTTTTTCTCTCGCTCCTGTGTGAAACTTTGTTAAAGAAATCCTTCGAAGCTTAGAAAGCACAGGGAATTTCTTAGTTTGTAGAGCTGACGTTCACAGTATTTCCTTGATTTATGTAACAGATGAGAAATAAAGTTGTCACTCAATTCTCTGTGGCAGTTGTGAGATATGCCAAAGAGAGAAAATCTTTGATGCCTTCCCAGGTTTACCTGTCAAAAAGGTTTGAAGGTAGTGTGTCCCAAGTTATAGTAAGGCTAGACTGTTGCAGTCAAAAATTCTTTGCACCTATGAACTGCACAACGGTTTTTGCTCTTTGTTGATATAAAAAGAAATATACAGTACCTCAAGAGTTAACTCGCTTTTGCTGTATTTTTCAAAACACCTTCTGGTATTTAATGTTGCAGGGTAGGGTAGTTACTTTTTATAGCTTCCATGAAAATTAATATTTGTACGTCCAAAAAAGCTGGCAAAGAAGTTGAGCAAACATGCTACACTATGAATAGAATGGAATCTGTACCTTGCCTTAGCCTACAGTGTATCACATGCTTCCTTTAAATGTAACAGAAGATGAGGAAGCCTCACTTCCTCTTCTCTTGTTAATATGCTGTGGATGATGATTTTTAAACTCAGCTTACCAGGCATCTTTTTCTCACTCTCCTGTCCTCTGTAGTCTTTGCTTTTGTGCCATACTGTTGTACTTGCCGTGTTTTTACCAGCTCTGCATATCGATCCTGCTTTATCACCACCGGCTCCCCTTGCAATAAGCCTGCAGGAATATGGATGAGGTCTGGTTGGCAGGGGATGCACTGCTGATTAATATGCTCTGCGTGAGGATATGATGGAAATTAACATTTATATGCCTTATATGAACACTGATCTCTGTGTGAAGAACATCCGTAATGGTAAATGAGGGATGTTCTGTGATATGGTCGGGGGGGGCGGGGGGGGGGGGGGGGGGGGGGGGGGGGGTGTAAATCCTGAAATACTAGTTGCATTTACTAGCATTTTGTTCTTGTACACTGTGCACTAGTGCACAAAATATATTCATAGTTATTCAAATAAAGGACTGACAGCTTCTAATCAGTGTAAAGGTGTTAGGTATTGTTATCTATGAATGGAAATGTTAGAATGTGCTCACATTCACGAAAGATTACCCGGTAGACTTTGTTATGGACTAACATGGTAAAGACAACCATACATATTGTACTGATAACATGTAGGTGCTGTGCGATTTTATAGACTTGAGACTTGATGGACTTAAAAATGAAATAATAATAATAATAAAACAAAAATAATGAAAATACAATTTAATGAAAGCAGAGAAGTTATTTCCGTCAACTTGCTTTGTTTTTGAATTTGAGCTCAAAACATAATGTTATATGATTGTAAACATAGCCTATTTGTTCACAGTAGAAAAATTGTAGCATTCATTGCTTTTCTGGTGCCATTTTTCTAGTCATGATTTTTGATGGTGTCTTAAATCTTATATTCTGATTCTCTAATTGTATGACATAATGAAGCGTCAGGAAAGAGGCCTTTTTTTTATGAATCCTGCAATGTGATAATATATTTAATATATTTAGGGTTTAGACTGTTGGTCAGACAAAACAAGCAATTGGAAGATGTCACCGTGGACTTTAGGAAGTTGTGATGTGCATTTTTCAGTATTTTCTGACATTTTAATCGATTAATTGAAAACTTAATTGGCAGCTGCAAATAATAATAAGCGCAGCTCGAGGTAAAATAGATAAATAACAAAAAATCTACTTTAATGGGAGTAAAAGTTTTTAATGTCTGCCTAATTTCCTAGCACTAACGAATTCATGCAAAATAAAAAATCTCACACCAAACATTAATACACCTCCGTCACAAATGCATTTTCAAGCCAGAGAACACGTTTAAAGGTATTTGTCTGAGCTGTGCAGGTAAATGCTTTAGCAGTTTTGCCCTTGACTTGCTTCAGTTGGTTTTACACTGAATAAAAGCATCATTTTAAGAGAATTACGTAGCCATAACAACCATCTCAGGTACAGCGTATCGTGTCAGCCGCAGTTGTTGAAAGTGAAGTAGTGGCTTATTCTCCCCGAGGAATAGCCACATCAATCAAACAGTAGTGATATGTCTTTCATTTTTACCTATAATGGCCCTGTTTCCTGTTGTGCCTTCCAGATGAGATTAGTGATTGAACACTAAAGAACAGTGGACCACCACCACGTAAGCTACTCAAGTACCTACACTGATAAAAGTCACCTCAACACCTGAGTAAGGTGAACCGTAAAGAAACATGCTTGTACAGTACAGGTACACCAGACCTGTACTGTATATTGTGCAATGAATGTAAATAGTATTCTATATACAGACAGTATATCGTTCTTTCTATTTGATTAAAAAAGGACAACTATGTTTGCTGTAGCATGTGCAATTACCTGCCTTTGATTTTTAAGCTTGATTGCAATTGCTATTCAGTGCTTTTAGTCTTGTCATTGTCACTTTCAAACTGGCTGTTTACATTTGAAGATTGCATTTTGCCGCCACACAGTATACACTTAATGTAGGACATAAAGTATATTTTTTGGTGGTTAGATATAGCTATGCCCATTTAGCTTTTGTATTGCTAGAGGAGACCTTATGGCTTTCTGCTCTAATCCATGCAAGGTACCACTTTCCAATGTGGCCACCCTGCTATGTTAAGGTAATGATTGCAGCGGTCAATGGAAACCACTTGTTGGCATTAAAAGATGCAATGTGCGGACAAACAACATATTTGTTTATTCTGAATGATGTGTCTTTCATACCCCGTGGGGTTTGATTCTTCAAATACCACCTACACTGATGATTTCACATAACTGCCACACTCTCATTCCTGGTTTTCTATTCAGACATCACTCGATAAACAGATGTTAATATCTTATACGCGTATGTATGGATCAATGTTTAATCTTGTTTAAATATATTTGTGACGTGGCCCATTTTTTGTGGCATAGTTTGCATTATACAACCATTTAAAATCTTTTCTCAAATGGATAGACAAAAGAAAAACAGTACAACAGTAGAAATATAGTATTAGACATTGGCCTACTGGTAGATCGATGTACACCAAGTAGTCTTTGTTAGGATGAGAATTCCTGCATTTAAGTAATGCATGCTACCATACTGGATTCCACAGCTGAAAGTAAATTGCAGTTGCTTGCTGTGTTTCTGAGCCCTCCTTGGCTCTAGTGTTTAATATGAGGGCTTCTGTGACCAGAGATAAGACCGTTTTGGTCCATGACAAGGCCTTGTCTTGCTCTGCCATGATGCTTCTATTGCTCCTAGTGCCTGTTTGCTCCCAGGGCCAAAAACAATATGCTGTAAATTGCGCTATGGCCTCTTCAGGTTGATATGCTGCCTGCGAACGTGATGTGATTGGGTATCGATTCACACCACAACGCTAAAATTGCCCGCCTCATGGCTTGCCTCATGGCCCCAGACAGCAATAGTGACAGCTTCAGTACTGGACAGGAGGAGTGCCATGCGTCTGTGTCTGGAAGAGGATACCTTCTCTCTACATTCTGATCTTCAGCCTCTCCTTCTCCTCGGAGAGGGAAGTATTAGAGATTAAAAGGACAAAGTCCCCCTACTGTGTTGTAGACCGTACCGTACCACAGCTACATTTACAGCATTCTAACATGCCTCAGAAGCTCAGTTTCCCACTTTGTTGGTATTTTGCAACCCCATTACAAAAAGGAAAAAAAAAACATGTAAACATCTTCTTTTCATTAAAATGCCAGTGATATTTGGACATGGACAGTTTTTTAATCTGTTCAAGTTTTAACATTTGCGACACTGAACAATGATGGG
The DNA here is from genome assembly GCF_014851395.1 of Micropterus salmoides. NCBI lineage: Eukaryota > Metazoa > Chordata > Actinopteri > Centrarchiformes > Centrarchidae > Micropterus > Micropterus salmoides. Next base: position 10,330,730 of record NW_024040707.1, on the reverse strand, counting down.
CTGGCTTTCTGCTTTTCAGTTAAAAGTAGTGGTGACACAGCATTGTCAATCTACATTCAGTATGATTAAAACATGCCCCGAATCCTGTTGGAAGATGAATAATGCAAGAGAAATTGCTTGTGTAATGAATAAATGGCAAATAATCCCACCACAATTAACTCTTCTACATACAGTATGCAAACCAGTCATGCTCTATCTACTAGGATAAGGTGTCCAGCTGAGGTAAATCCAAAGTAGCCTTGTATTGATGCAAAATTAATAAGCAGTTTCAGATGAATTGAACATGTCTTTTTGCTACGCTATGCTGTTTTAATAGGAGGCATCATATTTGTTGAGTTATTAGGTTTCAAACCAACCTTGGAGGTATTGTATGAGTAAAAAATAATTGAATAATTTAATGCTAAATTGGTTGTAAACCTAGAAATACCCTATTGCCAAATATTTTTCTTTCTTTGAATGTTGGTTTTTGTAAATGTAATCACTGTGACTCGTACAACAGAAATTCAGCATTCTCCCCAAACCCTAAGTAACTCACCGAAGATATATTAGAGGCTAGCAGGGTACTTGGCATTAGAATTTCTGTGCTATTAAGTACATATCTTAAGAAACTACTGGATTGGTAAGCACCTTGGCTCACCACTGGCATTCCTAGCTTGCAGACTTACTCTCCATAGTTGGCAACTACCAATAATAGACCATTGAAAGAAATGTATGTGTGTGGCATACTGCTCAGAGGATAGTGATATTTATTATCTCTGTCTTTTAGACATTGTGTGTGGCCTATGACTTTTAATATCCTACATTTATTATAATGAATGCTGATATTGCTTATGAACTGTAAAGCACAAGCAGACTTAGGGCTAAAACCATGTGTGGGGTGGTGATGGTGCAATGGATAAGACACGCCTTTGGTGTGAGAGACCCGGGTTCAGTTCTCACTGTGACCTATCCACTATAGTGTCCCTGAGCTAGAATCTTAACCCATCGTTGCTCCAGAGGCGTGCAACCTCTGACATGTACAGCAATTGTAAGTCGCTTTGGATCAAAGCATCAGCTAAATGAAAAAATGTAAATGAAAAGCTGCGGAGGACACAACAGAGCTTTAACCAGCTGCAAACTGTTTGCATAGGCTCACATATGTTAATATCCAAATTATACACAATCACTGACCACCTGGATTGAGGGAATTGCTTCCTTTCCTAATGAGGCATTATTATTTTTTGTTATTAGGGCCCGAGCACAAACCGTGCAGTTTCAATAGGGACCTTGCACGGTTCGTGCTCGAGCCCTAACGAGGTCCCTATTGAAACAGAAGGGATTATTTTTCTTTTTTCTGCAAAGTAACCTCTATTTTTCAGATGCAGCAAATAATTTCATATTTTATGGGTTTCAGCCAGAAAACCCTTAACACATTGATGAAGCCATGTTGTAAAACTCATGAGTTTGCAGTTAATGCTATGACACAGGAAGTTGTTGTAACTTCACTGTACATGATCAAATCTGTACAAAATTTTACACATTTGATGGATTTTGTACACACGCCGTACTTTAACAAACTCTTCCAAAATCAATGAGTACCGGCCTAAACACATCTGCATGAAAATTTTCAGTTATAATCATAGCACCAAGTGCTATGCAGCGCCACGAAGGGGACACAGGAAGTGACGTATAACAGCAAATTCGCAGCCGCATGGGCGGAGCTTCAGAATCTGCAACGCGGCCGGCTCACACCTCGACGTGCTACTCGTGCGAGGGCCCGCCCAACGCTGCTTGCAGCTTTCATATGACATTATATTTTATCAAATTTTGCGCAAATACTCATCAAATATAAAATAAAATTGACCTTTTCTCCAACTCATTTTATACCATGGACCAACGTGAGCAAGCGTCCACGACAAAATCAGTTGGATTGCATTGCTTGCTTTTGAAATGTCCTAACTGGCCCTGAGCAACACAGCGCTTTCAGTAAAGAAATATCTAAATATCACAATATAAAATGTGTGTTTTCTGTTTAAAAAATATATTTTAAAATATATCTCCTTTAGCTCACTGGTTGTTGATGTCCAAAGCTGAGGCAGTTTTCTTTACACACGGCAGAACAAAGCGTGATTTAGGGAAGAGGGAGGGCAGCTGTAGTTGATATATGTGTGTTTCGCTTCATAGGTGAGAAGAATGATGAATGGTGAAAAGTCCACAGCCACCATAATGGTACCCTTGTGTACCATGACAGAGGGAAAAGAGGAAGGGTGTACTTGAGAGAATAAAAGTCAGCCTCTTCAATCAGGACTACCTAAAAGAATTCTTGACAATATATCCTTGTGCTTTCATGATAAGCCTTATGCTGGGAGATGGGTGGTGTGGGAGTATGAGAACTGAGGGGAGGGGGGGGCGTTTGATCAAATGAGGTGTAAGTAAGGGATTTTTCTATTGAAGAACTGAAGAAATAAAAATCTGTTTACCTGACCACAAATGCCTTAAATAAAGTAGGCCGCCATGGGTGAAAGTTGCAGAGGAGTTTGGTTTCTATTCCACAACAAGATGCTTTTAATGGAGGAGCCTTTAAAACATGCATACTTTGGAATGTTATTTTTCTTTCACTTTTACGTGTTACCACTGGTGACATGCAGGTAACATTTATGCTGTGGGTATATCTCAACATCTGCTATTTTTTTTTTTTTTTTAAGGAAACATTGCCCTTTGTTTTTTTGTATGAGAGTGTGTGTATGTGAATGTGTACTGGTACCTTTGTGTGTGTGTGTGTATGTGTGTGTATGTTTTCAAGCCTTTCGTCCGTCTGTGTGTTTGCAATTGTCCTGTCAGGCCATTTGTTGCAGGAGCTATTAATTCCCCCCAGTCCTCTGTTCCTGTTGTGCACTCATTTGCTGATATGGTTGGTCTTTCATTAGTCTATATGCCTACTCTGCGTGTTGGAGAGAAATATTGACACTGTCAGAGCACCGCTCATTGCTTCTGAACGTAAGCCGTGCTTTTACATATCAAGTGTCAAACAAAGGGTAAATTCATCAGCGTATTCACACCTCAGTGATGTGGCAATTGTACTCCCCTTGGACATAGATTGGGAGAAGAGGCAGAGAGGGAGTGAACAGAGTGAGCAGCAAGATGTTGGAGCTGACCCAGCCATTTTGATGCATATGTTGCACAGAAATATTGACCAGCTCTTTAGTCTGACTCCCTCCGGACTGGGTAATTGTCTGTCTGTGTTTCTATTGTTTAAACTAACTGCATTTTGGCGGTCTTCCTCCTCAAATCAAAGATGGAAACCTCAGGCAGAGCAATGATTCATACCAATCAGAGGAGGTAGCTTCATAAATCAATATATTTTCATTTAACATTGTACATTCTGAAGATCTAAATTATGTTGCTCTTGAGACATTAGAATTTAAGCAGAACGAATATTAGGAATTTTCTACATTTGGATTGTCTATCAAAAATAGCTATGAAAGAATATGACATTTGGGAAATATGCTTAGTAGCTTTCTTTCATATCCATACACTAAATATAAAGCTACAGCCTGGAGACGGTTGACTTAGTGTAAAGGCTGGAAATGGGGGGAACAGCTAACCTGGCTCTGGCTGCATGTAACAACGTTTGCGTACCAGCCCCTCTACAGCTCACTAATTAACATGTTATATATCTTTTGTTTGATCCGTACAAAATCCGTAGAGCATAAGTGACAATTTATGGTTTTCCGTGGGGCTATTTGTGGGGCAACTTCTTGGCCAGTGTCAGTGACTGAGGATGCCGAGCTGAGGACATTATGTGAGAACGCTGTGCAGAGCAACTTTAGGTTCCTTGCTGCCTCAAACTGTTATTTGTCTATGAGAGAGGGAAACTTTCTCTGTATGTGTTTATTTTATTGTGCTGCTGCTGATGTTGCAATTGATGTGCTAAGGATGCAATTAATGTTGCTTATTGAAAGCACTATACTACAAATCCACAGCACATTGATAATTCATTGGTTAAAATTAATAAAGATCACTAGGCCAGCATATACAACAAAACATAAAATGATTCAATGTGTTTATGATCTCAATGGAAATTACATAAAAAATAGGCACTATAATATCTAGCGTTAGATGCTTTGCAAAACAGAGAAACGTTTGTTCATATGTAATCAACATTTTACAGAACAAAAGGAACCAGGAGATGCTGTTTTGCAGAGTGACTAAATTTAGATGTTCTTATGATTTGTTTATTCTCGAGTGGGTGAGCATGTGCAAATAGAGTATAGAAAAATAGTCATCACAAAAACTGTTTTCATGACAAACTAATCCAAGAATAGATTACAGAAAGTAAACAAAATGAGTCATGTTGACTATGACAGTGATCTTAAAAAACCAACTCCCTGCGTTAACAGATTATAATCATATAAATAGGTATTTCTAACTATAATGGTTGCAGCTATACCTTTTGCACAACAATCAATCCCACCACAACAATCTAATTATAATCTAAATTTAACTGGAACATTGTTGGGGACCAAGCAAGGTAGACACAAGAGACCTCAGTGCAAATTCACAGTTTTATTTACCCAAGCTTAAATGTCCATGGGAAATAAACCACTTTAACTTGTGTATGACTACATTTAACAGGAGAAACGAAAGGACATTCTAATGCAGCTCTTTTTAGCCTCCTGTAAAACTGAGGTTCAAAGTAGAAATATAGCCACAGCTATGCATGCTGAGAAAACCCACACAAACAGGCAAAAGGAGAAACATTTACACCTACCTGGCCTTATAAAAAACACAAAAAAGGGATTAAGACCATATAGCATTATACATAAGTGAAGTGATGACATTGAAAGATGTTATAGAAAGCGTCTCTACAATCTACAATATTTCTTTTTCTCTACTGGTTACAACTAATCTTAAATAAATGTGTCAGTTTGACTGTGAATGTTGACACCAACTAATCACAAAATAGAGGTAAAATAAGGTGGTTTGGGGGGCACAATTCAGCCTATGCACTTAAGAGACATTTGACTGGACCTTTACACATGTTGTTTTTATTTTGTATTGACGATGATTGACTGCTGGTCTTTCACTAAAAACACATCCTGGATCACTACATCTACTTTCATCTACAATGTCACAATCTATGCAAAAAACCATTCAATTTTATTGTATGTAATTTGGTCTTAATATACATGCATGCTGTTGGCCTGGAGGGGTTCATGTTTTTTTTTCATCCTATATAGGTATTAAAATCTCTTCTGAAAGCAGACATTTTCAATTTGTAGATGCAAAATATTGCAATGCTGATCTTTTGATGACTTGCATCTAATTTGGAATTAGCATATCCCAGTGAAGTGTACTGTAATTTGTCTTTGATGATTGGTTTTCCTGTAATAGATGGGGGATTGCCTGAGCTCCCCACTGCCCTCTCTCTCTCTCTCTCTCTCTTCTTCCCTCTGCTGGAGAGGCACACAGAGTCTTTGAAATGCGCTTTGACCATCAGAGCAGTGAGAAAGCACTAATATTTTACTGACCTGAAATGAAAGGGATTAGGTGCAAAAACCTTCTCCAAAAGGCTATCTCGATTTACAGGTGATGTTTTGTTTGTTTCTTTTTTTCATCCTTTAAAATGAGCAGACTTGGATATAATCAAAAGACATATTCCAAAGCATAAAGCTTTGGGCTTTGGAGCTTTTCAAATGTTTTGTTGTGAGAGGCGAGACGCTGGAACAGCATGTCTGCATTCAGAGCATCCATGAATCCCTGCCATCAGCCTCCTTGCATCTCCCTTCCCCTCACTTTTTGCAAAATCTGGCTTTTACCACAGATCAGATACAAATGCTAGATAATGAATGAGTAGAAGACAGAGTCTAGGGAAATAGGACTGTTTCAATTTCACAGCCAAGAGCCACATAGATTGCTTTTGTTTTATTGTGAGTATAGGTGGCACAAGAACTTTGCAATTATTTGCACAATTAGTTGTAATTACGGTGTAAGCATTTATCTTGTGAGCCCAAGAAGTATACATTCTGCAGGGGAGAATAGGAAGAATTAATATAGATTGTTTTCTCCAGAAAGTGCTGCTTGTTTGGTTGACGGCAATTAGCAGCTAATACCTGTGAGATCTCCCGTCTGTTCAAATCTGTACTGTTTTCTGTTCCACAATGATCAGACAATTAATGATGGGTGGAGAACACTGGCAGGACTATGGTTTACGCTAGGCGCTGTCACCGTGGTAGGCTATACCGTACAGCAGTTGTTGTTGTTTTCTGGTTGAGTGTTTCCATGCCTTCATGACACATAGATTATGATGAGGTTACATTTGCTCTGCATTCTTTATCTTAGGTAGTGGAACTAATCGCACACAGATGCAGAAACCTTCCGAAGTGTCTCCCCAACCCTTGGGCTTTTTTTCTTATACTTTATAGCACTACAGAAGGATCTCAAAATGCATTTATTTGAAAGTTTGTGCATGATCTCCTCGAACTGCTCGACACTAATAAAACCCAGGGTTGTTTTTGAAAGGTACTTCCCTTCTTGTTTCAATGCCGATATGTTGCCTAAGGGCCTAATGTGTACCAAGTGTTGTCTTACGTCTAATGTTTGGATTTCATGCTCAGGCTGGGTCAAGGGCCATGTTTTTTTCTTTGTGAAACCATTCATATTGTGCCTTTTTTGCTGATAATTGTGACATCTGGCCCCTTAGATGTGCCTTAGTGGAATCTCAGGTTTAGGTTTTAATAGTTGAGATGTACAGTTTCTTGGGCTTCAATTAAAAAAATGAGTCATCAGCCTATTATACTGAAGATGAGATGTGTTTTAGTGTTTTAGTGGGTGTTTTAGTGCGCTCCACTGTAAAATTTGCTGGTCTGTGTTATTACATCTTTTGCATGCTGGCTTTTAACTGGGCAAGGACGATATCTTTCTTTCAAAATGTCAGGACCTGGATTGTCTTTGTATCCTCTAGTGAAAAACATAGGCTACTGGTCACTGATAGCTCATGGATCATATGGACATTGTTTTTTAGAGGAAAACTGCAGGGATACTTTTCAAGACAAAATATTTTGTTCAAGCTCAATATGTTGAAAACACCCAGCACAAGTACATTTGAATAATATTTGGAATGATATTTTTTGTTTTGTGTGTTTCTTATCCACTTCACACAAACAATATCAAATAAATAAAAGTGAAGCATTTGTGTGAAGTTTAAATAGATGAATACTTTCTGCTTCGACTGCATAGCCATTTGTATAGTTTTTCTTTATTTGGCAAAGAGTAATGCTGTTGTTGTCTTCAGTGTGCTGGAGCCTCACAGACTGTTTTCTAGGCTACTTTAGGATTCTTTTTTTTTGGTTTAACAAAAAATCAAACACACTCTTTGTCTTACTAGGGTCTACACTGTGTGTAAGCTTAGAATTTGCTTTGTGTATAAGCATAGGAGTAGGGGCGGGCATGAAAGCATAAAACATAAAGTATGAGGGATGTTTTAGCATTGCATTGGTGTCTTGCTTAGTATGCCTAATTTTGCTGAGAGGTTTTGAAATGAGCTAACACTTCATTTATGGTCTTGACGCTGTAATAGGATGATAAAAAGATGCCTTCTATTGTTTTAAAGGCCTGGAATAAGTGTGTCTGTGATTCACTAAACCCTGAAATAGCCCACCGCCACTTAAGGAAACTGAGCTTCTACGGTTTGTGCACTGCTGTGAATCAGTGCTTACTACAGCATTGTGTCACATTAATGTTTGAGCACTACATATTGTCAAGTAGATGTAGGACTTAAAAACAGCACTTACAGTGAAGTGTACTTACATCAACTCCTTGTTTATTTCTTCCAGAGACATCCATGCAGACGCCATAATGGTTTCCGTGTTTATATTGAACTTGACCTCTGACCCCTGACCTCCTGCATACGCTTGGTAATCATTTCATTTTTTATTTGGTGCATTATGATTGATTTGACCCTTTTGCCATTATCTATCATAATCATTGCCATTATCTATCACAACTGTTTTGTTCAACTTTCTTGTGTCTCCTTGCTTGTTTCTGTTTGTAAAATTATAACTGTTGCATTCGCTTAATTTTTTGTGTCCCATTTTATTTCACTTTTGTCTGTCTCTGTGCTCGGTTACTTCCACTGTCCTTGAGCAATTACAGCGTTACACAATTAAATTGTCAATTGTGTTTACTAACATCTTTAATTTTTTTCTTATATTCTCTTTTCATCATCTTTATGTGATAAACCATCCAAGCATTGTTTTTTCATCTTCTGTCATCTTCTATCTATTACCAAGGATTACAACTCCCTATTTCATACATTGTGTACTGCAGTAAGTCTTTGTCATCTTTTTCTTTCGCTCTCTTTTTCTCGTATGTGTGTGGGCGGAGGTAATGTTTGAAAGTGACAACACAAGGAAACTAAAGACAGAGGGAGAAAAGATGGCACAGCAATGTATTGCAGTATTACATCCCTTGTGTGAATTATGCTATTATTTCCTGAAATATCAACCTTACACCCACCAAGCAGACAGTACACACAGAAATGCATCATCCAGCCAGATTTATTCCAAAAACTTGGTCCTGGTAGCTGGTGGGCATTTAGCAGCAGCAATAGGCCAGTGAGCTCATGGAGTGGCAGGGCCAGGGCTAGACGTTAGGAGAGCTGGCAGCAGGAGGGAGAAGGAAGTCACAAGGTTGCAACCCAAAGCAGTAGACTTGCTTGTCTCAGCAGAGCCAACATCACCCCTCGTCTGCACACAGTAATGACTAACAGAGGAGGACGTGCACAGAAACACTATCAGGGCTACTGCCTTGTCCTGCCAGACCCCACGCATACCGTTCCTATCATCCCCTAGCCTTTGCATTCCTAAAAACAAGCAGAGAGCTACCACCCTGTGCAATTCTGTGAGCACAGGTATTATTAAAGGTGCTGCGCCTCTACTTACCTATGCCCTGGTTTGTTTAAAGTAACATGGTCAAGTTCTAAGGGCCACATGCCTTTATTCAAAAACAAGATGGATAAGTCGAGTGTTTTGTTGGTGTATTAGGCGTCATTGGGTTTTATTTTTAATGAAATACAGTCTCATACATGACCATTGTGCACACTGACTTATCAGACTCCAATCAGGAGCAGTGGAAGTGCAGCATAACAACAGGAAATTATGAGTGATTGGGAGCATCTTGAGATCTGACCCCCAGTTGTTTGACTGATTTTCTTTTAATTGGTTGTCGTCTCCCACTTGACACCATCAAAGCTTCACGCTGGAGGTGAGGCAGATGAATTGGTTCTATAATGCCATGAGTATGATAAGACGCAGTGCTTTAGAAACATTTTAAGATGTGATTGCAATCACAAACTAGTCACCAAATTATTGTCCTAATGTTAATGAAGAAATATGAAGATACAGTATAAATAGCACAGTATATTTGTATGTTTACTACCAATGTTTCACCCAAAACAGGTCTTTGTAAAAGTCTTTTGTTCACATGTAAATGTGGTTAATGTTTTGCATGTGTGAAATGAAACAGAATGATGAAAAGCAATTAAAAAGTCAGTAATTTATTTATGGACCTGAGCATATGGTTATATCTTTATTTGTCCTCACTAGTACTTATAACATATTCAGCACCTCTTTTAGTGGTGTGGAGCAAATATACTACACCAGAACCATCTGTTGTCCTAATGTTAACTTCAGCTCCAACTTTAACTTTATTGTGCCCAAAAGGACATTGGTCTTAAAATACACACAGACTGAAACATACGATAAGATGCATAAAACATAATAAAATACAAAAAATAAATGGCATCAATATGTAGAGCATATGCTGAAACCTCCCATCTAACAAAGGTGCTGTTTCATTATTAAAACAAGAGATGAGCTGGCAAGTCAAAGATGCATGGAACAAACCACCAGCAGCAGTAACAAGAAGAACACCTTTCTTGAAATAAGTTCACTGCTGTGATCAGATCAAATTTATATGACAATAGTTCAGTTGTTAGTAAAGCGCAAACTAAATGCTGAAGCTCCACCCTTAGTAGCATCCATCTAAGCTGCTTCCAATTACGAGCTCTCTTTGCAGGTCTGCATAGTGCATAGTGGAATATATGAACACAGACAAATTTCACTTGGGTTGCATTTTATTTATCCAGCAGATTTTACTGCAGAAACATTTGTTATACCCAGCTTAACAAAAGCATCGTGTACTTTTTCTTGCACTAAGGGCAGAGTTGCTCCTGGAGTGGGGCATTTCTTTAGTAGAGACATTTAGAGAGCCTAAAAATGTGTCTTGTCATCTATAGAAAGGGGGGCAAATGTCAATTTTCCAGTTGTTTTTAGTTCAAGGGTGTATCAACTTAAACTCCTCTATGAGAATGAAATTACGTGTGAAGCTTGCCACTCATGAGCACTGGATTCATCATCCAGCTTTATGAAAGGTAGTGACTGGAAAAGGTTGAAAACATTGTTGTGATACAAAGAGCAACACGGCCCTGAAATTTGCATGGTTAGGAGAAGCTGATTCTTCCTGAGACTCAGTGAAGACAAGTGTTTGCTATGCCTGGTGATGTGCGAGACAGAGCAGGCGGCAGATTATTGTTAGCATACTGAGAAAAGATCATGAATTGCAATGATTCCCCAAAGTGCAGGCAGACGATTTACTGAGACTATGCCTTTACCCCCTCTATCTACGTATGTCACTACAAAATGTTGTCAGTGCAGATGATTTTAGGTCGAGGGGAGTTGATGGTGTCCCTCTGTGCACTGATTCAACATCTGATAATGAGGAAAAAATGCTATTTCGGTTAAAACCACAAGCCATGTTTGAGGAAGAAAATAGCAGACAGCCAAGCCTGACTTACCATGCAACAAGCTAAGGACAGGGGGAAAAAAAAAACAGATGACGGTGAAAAATTTCCTTTCGAGCCTATTTAATATGTGTTAAGGCGTAGCTTGTGAGACCTCTCAGCTCCAGTAATTTCAACACATCAAAGACATGCCTCCTCCCCAAGCTGATGTAGTCTTAAGAAGGGCTCATCACATCCAATCATACATTCACCCATGGATCTTGTTAAGAATACCTCCAACCCTGTAATTTTGTTCATTAAAACCAGACTAATATGGATTGGTCAATGCCACAACGAAGTGCTGTGCTGTGACGGCGATTGCAGCTGGTAGTCCTTGTCCCCTGTTGACCTGTTTTGTTAACTCTACTGCTGTATTTCAAAGCCTGATTAGATGTCACTCAATTAAAAGCACATTTCTGCGGGGAGAGCGGCCTCCCTAGTTGCCATGGATGCCGTGAGAAAGGTAGCAGAGCTGTGTAATGTCTGTCCCAGAGCACCATAATGAAATATCCACACTGTTAAAGCAGAAATACACAGACAACCCAAACTTTCACACCCAATCAATGAGAGCTATGTGGCTGACTTTTTTTTTTTACATTGAAAAATTAAAAAGGATGTGCCTAGTAAGTCACAGAGGACTCACATTTTATAGTCAGCTATGAGAAGCACTAGGATTAATAGACCTCTCTTAATATGCCTCGCATTGGTGGTCCCTGAACACCCTGATCAGGTAAAGCCCAGCGAAGCAAAGATCATTTATAAGTGGTTCATTATTTTACCTTCAGATTCCTCTGTCTGGCATTGATTTAATAAACACTGATGTATCTCCTTGTAGAAGAGAAGTGCCATTTTTCATTTCCCAGATTTGCTATCTTTGTTATCGCAGTTATCTGTCGAGCTCTGGCATTTCAGCGGTAATACGCTCCCAATCTCAGCTGTGTATGGGAAGCGGCACGGGAAAAATAATGCAGTTCTTCTATGGCTGATATTCCTTTTAATGCTTATTGAAAGAGTCTTTAAAAGAAAATATTTTCTTTTAGCTCTCTGTCTCATTGCCTGCGCGTCCAGACATGGCTTTTAAAATTAACAGTTTGTTTAATAAAGTTCCGTCAAAGTGCTCTGATTATCCATGAAAGGATTCAACAATGTGTGACATCAACAGTGAGGTACAATAATTAATGATCTATCTATGTGTTCTGATGATTAATGTATTTGTTTTTGCAGTTTGATGGACCCATAAACTGTGTGAAATAGGCAATGAGCTTTGCCATTGTGGATTCCCTGTGGTGAATGGAAGCAACAGCACTGAGGCACACTGTAAAAAGCACAGAGAAGTGATGAAAAGCAAAGGAGAAACCTGGCTCTTTAATATTAAGGTTAACTATAAGTAATGGCTCATGCTCCTGCCCTATCGTTTTTGTAACTGAGAAGCTTGTTGTGTTTTTCTGAGATTCTCCTGTGAAGTGTTACAAGCAGTTTGTGGTCAGATTAGGTGTGTGTGGCGGGCACATCAAATCAAGATGAAAATGAAATGGAATGATCAATTTGCCCTGCATTAATCCCTCCTCTCCAGCGGCATTCTATCGATTTTCTTGTTCAGCTTCCTTGATAACAAGAATCATTTAAAGGTCACATTTTGATGTCTGTCAAAAAGAAAACATTCTTAATGCACTGTGAGTGGCCTTTGAGGCTTATGGTTGTCAGAAAGCACAGACTGAATCTTGGCACCTCAGACAGATTATACAGAAAACATGGCTAAGTGGCCTAAGATGCGACGGTTAGACGTTTGCAGCAAGGCAGATACCACTCTTATTGAGCTATTACAATCCTTTAGAAAGGTAATTCTTACAAATAACCCTCTTCTCTTGAAATGATATGAGGTTCCCTTTAAGGTAATAATTATGATGTATACCAAAATTATTACCATCCAAGCATTCATTTTTAATTCATCAGAAGACTGCAGACTTTGCAAAAACTCACTGGTGATGCATTTGCTTTAAATAGCTTGATGTATGCTATCCTGACATACAAAAATATTGCTAATGAGAGTGCCAGGCCTGTCTTGAGCTATGCCTTTGCTGACAGTACACCAGTATTCATCCTTACTTTTATCTCAGGCACCGGAGATAGATAGATAGTGTTTTTAGTCTTTCTTTCTTTCCGTTCTGAATGTCAGTGTTAGGCTGCAGTGCTAGATAGTACACGTATGCTACTGTATGAATACAATAACTGTTCAGAGATCAGCAGCTCCCCTGGTTTTCACAAACATCCAGAGCTGACCTTTACTTGCTCCAGCTCCAGGATATAGAGCCGTGCATCATGGGCCACTGCCTCAGGCGCTTAGGATTCTGGGAGGGAGATGTCTTCAGGGAGATTCTGATCAAACAGAAAGCATGCACAGCTATCAAAGCATCTGCACTTCTGTTTGTACAGTTTTGTTTAAAAGCCAACAATTATAGTCAATTCAGTCACACAATCTTTATTTAGTGTAAAAGTACTTTTGTCAGTGACCAATAAAAGTTACACATATTGGACCAGGTAAAGAAATATTTGTAAAATATGCTTAGAACCTATTTAAAACAATTGCAGGATAACGTATGCCTCTAAGAGTGGGCACAATAATATGTAGGTGTGATCAACAAATTTTTACCATTTACCAGAGGCAACAGTGGCGCAGTGCAAACTGTAAAAAAGGATTATCCTGAACAAGAACATTAATACAATACATATTAGCAGGTTGTAGAAGAATACATTTTTAGCAGGTGGAGCTGGTGCAGGCTTCAGTAATGGCCAATCAGCTTCTCTCATCTCCATTAAAATCAGCAGACAGTTTAATGGGCAGGGAGAACCATCCAGCCTGGCGTCTCTGAGGAGAAACTGTCCTGCTGTGTAGGTGCAGAGTCTATATAGCAAAGTACAAATGTGATAGAACCCCGAACATGCTTTCTAGGGCAGACAAAGTCACAGTCACAGTTTACAGTCAGTTTACATGATAAAATTAAAGCTCTTGCCAATGAGTTAATGTTATTTTGGAGGATTATAATGTGTACAAATAGTTCAATAGAATACTGTTTTATTGAATTGTTTTTGGAGAAGCCAAATATACTTTTACAATATAACTGTTTCACTGTTTACAGATGGAAAATGAAAAAAAGCGTGTGTAAAGAAGCACAGTAGGCTGTGTTTTCCTTCATTATCTATTTACTTTCATTATCTGTTGATCAGCCAATTATTGTGTTGATTGATGAATTAATTGTTTGCTCTGTGAAGTGTGATAAAATAGTGCAAAATGTCTGTAACAATTTTCCAGAGCTCAAGGTGACATCTTCTTATGTCCTGTTTTGTCTGACCAAAAGTCCAATACCAAAAGATGTTAATATACGTGTGTGTGTGTGTGTGTGTGTGTGTGTGTGTGTGTGTGTGTGTGTGTGTGTGTGTGTGTGTGTGTGTGTGTGTGTGTGTGTGTGTATATATAATCGATATGAAACAGAGAAAAGCACAACCTCAAATTGTGGAAGCAATGTTGACAATGTTTGGCAGTTTTGTTAAAATTACTTTTAATTATCAAAGTAGTTGGCGAATAATTCTCTTTCAACTGACTAATAATTTAATTGACTAACCGATCCAGCTCTAAATTAATTGGGTAGTGCACAAAGTTGCATCACATCCCACACCCTGTACTGACTCTGCCTTAATGTGATTAAAAGTTTTATTTTGATGAGCATCTAAATCTATACTAAATAAAAATTTTATATCAAGGCTCAACATGAAAGAATTGACATGATATAATGCCAGGAAAGTTGCTGTCTGTGCTTGCTGTCTGAGGCTGCGTGCGCAATAAGGCTTGGTGAGAAGCAAGCACAGTTTCATGCCAAAATAGCTCTGATGTTATGAGGAAGAAAATATGTTCCTTCTGTGCAGGATTTTTTTTGTTTCTTCACAGTTTAAGGAAAAAACAGCAGTATAATGGAGGTTTATGAATACTTGATGAGTGCCACTCATTTAGCTGTGTGTGTTTTTACTCTGCTACCTGTCTGAGCTCACACTGGTTGTTGTAGTGGGGCCCCAAATAGAGGGTGAGGAGAGCTGACTGAGTTTAGGAGAAGAGGAGCAGCGATCCCTTCCACTCACTGTGCCTGGGTCAATATAAAACCTCATTACTGGGGTGTCATAGAAAATTTGTGCACTTTCTGCTCCATCTAGCAGCAATTTTGCTGGATAAGCACTGCTCTCGTTTGGCCCATTTTAGGCATTTTCACTAAAGAAAGGCTTGCAAACAGGAAGCCATCGCTTCCCCACAGGGGCCCTGGCAGTCCAAATCCCCCCAGCGCTGCCTCTGCTCTTATATGGGCAGTGTTTGTGTGTGTGCGTGTGTGCCTATGTGCATGCATAGACACTCATCTTGTGACTCTTTATCATGTCTATAGTTTGTGCTGGCTACATCTGTGATTGTCTGCAGCGCAACACGGCTTATGAAGAATAGAGCGTGACAGATTTGTGCGCCACATTTCCACCTTGAGTTGTTTATTTTTTCTTGGCTATGCATTTTGATAACTGAGAATGAAGACATGCACCTTATGTATGTGGAAAGTTTTCCAACATACAAAATCAACATCCTGCTTTCACATAATTAATCTCCTAGCAAGCTAGTATTACACTTGTTATTAAGAATGCTGATGGGCAAGCTCTCAACTCAACAGTTTGATTTCCCCCCGTACACTTTTTTTATTCTTTTCCAGCTGAAATATACATTTACTCACTCTGCCTCTCACCTCCTCCCTGATGTCAAAAAAACACCTCAGAGGATAAATACAGTTTCTTTTTTATCCATTTGGGTGGGTGATGGGGACATCGGCAAGCTATTCACATGTTGTTTGAATGTTTCTTTTTCCTCATCTGTGCAAAATAGAATTTTATGAAAGCACACAGAATGACATGTTTATAAATATGGATGTCTGCCTTCTGGACAAGCTTCTCAGCCAGTGCCACATTGGCCCCATCACTTCATGGTGGAACCTTGTAATTTCAGAGAGTGGGGAGAGAAAAAGAATCAAAGGGAAATCATAAAGGATAGATAGTGCCATTTGGCAAGTGTTTTTTTGTTTTTGTTTTTTTTTGCAGCAGCAGCAGCATCGGAGACAGGCTGAACAGAATGTACACAACAAAGATCCTGAATAAAACATGATCAGATAAAAGCCAAACATGCAGAAAATACCGAAAAGGTCAGAAAGAACCCAGGCCGTAATTACGGATGGAGAATTTGCCAGGAATGCACTAATTAAACCACAGAAAAATCTCCAGTCTCGACCTCCTCCTTGTCCCTGCAGCTCCACCATAAGCCCGCATATTAATCATAGGGGAAGGGAGCAAGGACTTGGCCAGCCAGTGCTTCTGTACTAACATGAGCACTTTAAAACACACAAGTGCACACACACATATAGACACATTCATATCTGCCACATTTTAACTGAGAACAAACGAGAAGCGGGGCGGGAGGAAGATCCAGATCAGATTAAGGAATGAGAATTTGGACTTTTGAAGGTTCAGTGGCTTCCTTATGGAATAAGGACGGGTACCAATCCACATCTCTAATTGAAGTGGAGTGGAAAGCCTTTTTTCCCATTAAGCCCATTGGCTCAGAGTAAAGTAAACAAAGCAGCAGAAGTGGGCTGTGTCATTGACAGCCTCATAGGCAGCACCACACAAGTTAAAGTTAAGGCTGGATCACGCTGCTTCCCACCTGCTGAGTGCCCTGTTATTGTGTGTGTGTATCTGTGTGTGTGTACAGGACTGACTATATCATGCTGTTCACCTCCAGTGGCGTGTCTGTAGGTGTCTTTCTTGTTAGCGCCGGATGGCTGGTGATGATCTGAGTGATCCTGTCTCTACTTTGAGTTTACAAAAGTGTACAACATACTGCCTGTGGGGAGAAGAAGAGAAACAGCAACATGTAATATTTAAACATGCTAGTACGTGCCTAACTTTACCATTATTGCACATACACTCCATTTACAGCTGTTAAACACATAACCTGTTACACAGAATACATGAAAACAATTTATTCTCTTATTCTCGTTATTTTATTCATTACCTCTGTGGTAAAGCTAGATGTGCACAGGAACACGACATTTTTCCTTCTGTCTCTGACTCAATTGCTCTTTACAGTGTGTTATCAGGGAGAGGTTTTGTTTTATTTTATTTTTTTTTACAGTTCCCTAGGATCCAGATGGCTAACTGTACACGACCTCCAGCACTGAATGATAAATGTCAAAAAAAGCACATTTCATCCATTGCCCAGCTTACCTCTCGGCTGCACACTGATATTCCTGCTGAAAGTGTGGTGAAAAGCACAGTTGGATGTATGGATGCGGGCTGACACTGGAAAGGATTTGATATAGAATTATCCTGTTCAACAGCTGTTCTGCTTAGAAGGTACTTTTGCTTGTGGTGTGCACAGGTGGAGGTTCAAGTCCCAAAACCTACCAGCTGATCGGACAAAACGCTGTCATCAAAGATTAGCAGATTCTGTGATCTTGTGATTGTGAGCTGATAGGAAGCTTCAGCTGCATTTTTGTCTTTCTGGTGTAAAAGAAAAAATGCTCAGTTGTCAAATATAAGGGTTTTTGGTCATAAGGTGCTGAACAAGGAACAGGTGTGTTCCCACAACACATCAGTACCATAAGCATTGTTCAATGAATTTACAGTGTTAATTGTGTGTTATACCACACCCTGTGGGGCGCCCTATAAAAGCAAGCCATCCAGTGAATTAGCTTGTACATATTACAACGCTGCCTGAATGCCGTAACTGAGGCTTGGGCTGTGTTTTGTTGTTGTGTTGGGCTCTCCAATGGCCTGTTTTGGGAGTGGAGCCCTGGGGCTCACTGAGCCACATAACCGCCCCTGTCAAAGGAGGCCTGCTGGCTGGCTGGAGCAGCCAGAGAGTATGTGGCCTTCTCAGTTAATCATAACGCCGACTCACTCTTGCCTGATTGTATTGGCGGCTCCAGGGATCTGCCATAATTGGATCCTTGTAAGTGGGGTGGAGGAGCTAAACAACCAGATTGCTGTTTGTTTATACCTTTTCATATATTAGTAACGTGCCGAGACTTCTCAAGCAGTCTGGGACTTGTCTCACTGCTTGCCGCTCTAATTAGTAATTCATTCTTAACATATGCCTCAATTGTGGCCCTATCCAGCTATTTGTGATTAACTCCACTTTAATTAGAGTTGCTCGCAGACTTTGGCTCTGCATGGACGTGTGGTGGGCACTTGAAAACTGCCAGTACCCTGCGTGGGTTCATTTGACAAAGAGGTGCCCTTGATGGATAGGCAACTTTCTTAGTTTAGACTGGAAATTTCATATAATTTGTAAGTCCCAGGCAAATAGGTGGGGAAAGAAATAAGGTTAAGACAGCACAAAGAAATGAATCAACAAATAAACCAAGCAACTTATAAATTAGGTTAATGAATTAAAGGCTAAATATATAAATGTATTCCCATTGTTGGCAGTGGCAAGCTGTCTAAAGCAATGTGGTGCAGCTCTTGTGGACGCCTGCTGTTTATGCGAATCAACCAATGCAAAGCATGGCAAATGTGGCAGCTAGTGAAGTGTGATACAACTGAGCTTATGCTTGATTTCAGTGCATGAAAATACAAACGTGGTGTGAAATCGTCGCTTCCAGTCCACAGGCTCTGTCTTGAAATTAATGATTTATTAACTGAAACATTAGAGTTACCAGTTTTAACTGGTTTCAAATATCAAAGCACTTGATATGAATTTGTGATACATAGTATTATTCGTTGTGAGTCCTTGACAGATATAGAAAGACACACACTGAGCTCCATCTAACAATTTCTCACCTCTCTAAAACATGTCACCGCTCAGTGCTTGACAACCTAACTTAATTAAGGATTACTTAACTAGGATTACATATTTATTTTATTGGTTCCTTTGCTGTAATTAAGTGACATATTTGTCAGATAGCTGCCTTGTCACTTTGGGGAACGTGTGTGAAGAGTGTATGTGTACATTTTCATCATAAGGGAGTTTAATATGTCTCAACTTGCAAACTGTCCAGCTGCCCTATTGATTTAAAAGCTGAGACTTTGCAAAATTAATCAAAAGGTTTCTACGTTGCAGCATTCCAATACCAAAAGCCTGTAATTAAAAGGCGACAGTTTCGCAGATTAACAACGGAATGGAGTTAGTGGGGAAACTCATGCAGGGAAGGGGGCATTTAGTCACATGGCCCCAAGTTCCCCCACAGATAAAGCTCATTTTCTCTAGCAGTGGGGTAGAAATAGTACAGAACACAGCCCATTTGGTTTTGGCCTCACATGGGGCCCACAGGGGTAGCCAGCATTTTATTTAAGGTCACCAGGAATAAATGGGATTCAGGCTGTGTCTGGCAGGTTGCAGTGGACAGGGCCCAGGCTGGGGCCTTCCACCCCTGCTGCCCCCAGGCGCCCTCTTCATCTCTTCTCGCAGGAGAGAGCAGGTCTTTTCCTGCCTTCCATTTTACTGTCTGGAGCCCTGGCTAAATACCTCACAACTCTCCTACTTCCAATACCGGCACTGTGTCAAAGGGTAATAGCATGTTAAAATCCCCCTCAGGTTGTTCAAAAGGGCGAGTGCAGAAAAAAGGATCCCAATAGAAAAGCTCTTAATTCCATTTAGCTCAATAATGAGAAACAAAGAGAGGGAGAGACATGGGGAGGGCCTGCATTGTTGGGTCTGCAATGTGTAACACATGAAACACAGGCACCCCATGGTGGGCCACATCAGATGATCCTCTGTGGGGCGACACTTCACTTGAGCCACTCTGTAATAAAGCCCACAATACGCTTTCAGGGGAGTGAGTGGCCATCACAGTTTAAGGGCTTTTCTCTCAGGTGGAGGCAACAAAAAGCTACAGAGATGGATCTGGCTGCCAGTCAAGCTTTGTATCAGTGACTGTCCTTTTGAGGAAATATGAGAGGCTGGACTGCTGTCCCATCACAGCGTGATTCCGAGTGAGAGGGATTGGAGCTCACGCTGAAGCCAAGCTGCTCTGCAGAGCTGTGAATATGTGAGTGGGCCATGTGTTGTGTTGAGGATAGTGGAGAAGGGGGAGAAGAAGCCCCCGCTTGCTTTACCTTCAGACTAAGACATACTGTACAAGTGCTAAACAGGGACTAACTACATTTCTCATATCTGTCAAGTGCTCTGCCTAATCACTTCTCACCATTTCCAACTTGTTATCTCCTAATGTCTTATAAATGTCTTAAATGTGTGAAAAATAGCTTAGTGTGCATTGCAGTAGCATAAGCACTACTGAGGTAATTGATATACTGTGCTGTCTCAGTGTTGCAGATCCCATGCAAGCTGTTTCGGGACAGCAAAGATGTTCTATGAAACCCAGAGATACACATTCATATAAAATCTCCTTCTAAATAGTTTTTTAGCATGTTTTTATTAGATATTATATTTCAGTGCATACTTGAACATTGAAAACAAACTGCTCTTGATGCACTGGCACAGTTCCACAATACCCAAGTCAGAGTGTAGCGATAATGTTGATAAAAAACCCCACTGCATTGGAGTGGGGCTCGGTTGAGGTGGAGCTCTTCGACTCAGACTGCCTTCATTTAAAAGAAACAAGAGGCATACAAGTATACTTTTTGAACTCCATCTAAACAGGCATTAGCGTGGATTCCTAATTGTCACTTGCCAAGTTGTTATCATTATCATCATTGCCATTTAATTGTCATTGCCATCAATGTATAAATGATACGGTACCCAGTTCAATTTGTGTTGTAAAAATATATTATGATACAGCAGTTATGTAATTTACTAACATGCAAAAATGTTATCAAATTCTGAATCTAAATCAGAAAATGTAGTCATGTTATTTCAGTCATGTTGCATTTGCTATGAAGATGTTCAGGTCATTGAATACCTAGGATTACTAGGATCTTTGTCCTGCTGTATTTGTCCTTATTATTATTATTATTATTATTATTATTGTTGTTGTTGTCCTATAATTAAAACAAAAATGGTCCAACATTGTTAAGCCAAAATGAATGTGAATACTGTAAAACAGCACTGTAACATCAAAGTCATTGTTTCATTTCAAGTTCACTGTGTTTCAGTACAGAACTGAAACACTGAAAAAAATAAATGTTCCAATGCCTTTGGACTGCACTGAGATGTAAATGCATTTGTGCAACTTACAATAATAATGGCCAGAAAATGATCCATAGTATTGAAAATGTTTGTCCTTTCAGAAAGTCTCATAAAGGAGCTGCTATATTTTTGCCCATCGCTGTACCTGATTGTAGTACATGAAGATCTTATCAAAAAGAAAATAATTGTTTTCTTGTACCATCCCTCTAATACATAGAGGCTTTATATATCAAAGGTGACAAGTAGAGTATTGTCCAAAGCCTCAACACAATGTTTGATACCTTTTGGTGGTACAGTAAAGTACAAAGGAAGTATCACCACTGTCGGTTGCAGTAATGTGCATTAGGGCTGTAGCTTATGATACATTTAATTTAAAAAAAAATTTTTTTTTTTTAATAATTTTTTTGTTTGTATTTTTGCAGCTGATTCAGTCTATTGCAAAATCATATGCATGAAACATCAAACATACGCATCACAGTTTCTCGGAGTCCAAGGTGATGTCTTGTTTTGTTCAATCACAAGTCCAAAAGCCAACTATGTTATTACTGTTTAAGTACTTCTATTTCACTATTTTTGCTTGACGATTAACAGATAATTAAACCAGTTGCAGATAACTGAGTAATTGTTTTGGCTCTTATGTGCATACACTGTATTGTGGTATCTTATGCCTTCCGTGCCCACACCACAAAGCAAAAAATTCAACCTCTGTTTTTTCCCCAAACATATGCATGGAAATTAGGTTGGGATGTGATTATGCAGATTGAGAGAGGAGCCATGGGTACCAAATGTCAGATGTCAGGTATGCATTTTCAGACTCTTGTGGGATGGAGATGATTATCATGGTAATTATTCAGCATTTGAACAATCCGTTTTCTGTGGAGAACACTGGGAAGCACATCTGCCCAGGGACCTGATGTTGGTGTTTGTCTGCCACCACAAACATGAGTGTGTTAGTCAGAGATATAGGAGGAGACAGGGAGGCAAGGCGGGGTAAAGTGATGAAGATAGTGCAATGTCTGCATTTAAACAGTCAAGGGAGAAAGAGTTGCAGTACCTTCTGCCCATTTCCCTCTCCTTTCTCTTAGCTCCTATCCTTGGCTCCTCTTAGCATTTAAGAGATTGGGCTGAAAGTGGAGCAGATATCAGTCATCTTTATCGCCCAGCTGGGGGAGGGCTGGCTCAGGCCCGGGCTTTCCTCTCTTTATGGTTTCTTCCCCTCTTTTTGTTTTCCCACCACATTCTGTGCATCCTTTTATGCACTCTGTATATTCAGAGGCCATCTTTGTGGTTTAATATGCATGATAAATTTTATTCCTGTGTTCATACCCATTATCCGTTGGATTGAACACCCCCCTTCCCAGACTCTGCTCTACTGACAGGGAAATGTCACACTATGAATGGCCAGCAGGAAAGTGAGAAGTCCTCCCCCATTACAGTAGTCATTAACCCTGTGACTGGAGAGTTACTCCAACACCTACACATAACTACACGAACACACCTCACGCTTATCATAATCCTTTGTCGTCACTCTTTGATGTCCCTTTCAGTCCTGATGTACTCTGCTGAGCACACAGACATGGCTCAGTTCCCTTATGGATACCTACTCACACAACACACTTCACGCAACACTCTTGTACTCCACCCACATACCTAAGAGGTGCCAAGGACATTGGTTATCTCTGTTGATTTTAAGTCTCTTAAGTTATTTATCATGCAGCACTTAAGCTCATGAAGTTTTGTGCTTGAGGAGCTCATAAAGTAGTGCGCTTAATAGTTATCTAAGGCTAACTGTAACTAATTTATATCATAATGAAACTTTCCTAGTTGATTACTTACATTAAGACATTAATTTTTTGTATTACAGGTTTTCTGAAATATTATGTTTAAATATGCAAATTAGTGTCTAATGCGCTAATTTGCGTATATTTCAAGAACTAAAATCTGAACACCGGATTAAGTCAGGTTCAAAATTATTGTTTTATTTTGTTGACACATTCTACTCTGTTTTTACAGAGGGGACTTTGGATATCTCTTTTTATTATTTCATAAATCAAAAAATACTGTCAACAGAACAGAACAGACAGAGCCACCCATGGAAAGCTAAACCAAGAAATGTCACGTTACGCACCTAAACCAATCACGTTGTCAGAAAAAACGCTGGACAATCAGATTTCACGCTAAGCTTAAATCTGTCTCTGTACTTTTACGGTTGGTTGCTGGTACAAAGGAAATGACCATATTTGTATCCGACAGCATTGTGCAGCAGAGAGAGAGCTTTCCAATGGTACCAGGGGTCATATGGTGCAGACAGCGGCAGGAGACGTTGCAGTAGAATGATGATACTTTTAAATATAGCAACATTGAGGTTGCATACATGTTCTTTATATAAATGGGTGGTAATGGCGCATAGATAAGATGCTTGACTTTAGTGTGGGAGATCCACCATTGTGTCCCTGAGCAAGACACTTAACCCCTAGTTGCGTGTGACCTCTGACATGTATCGCTTTGGATAAAAGCGTCAGCTAAATGAATAAAATGTAATGCCAGTTGTTCTTCAGAGTCTTCCTTGTTAGGCCACTTGCTCTGATGCTTAGGAAGCTTTGGCCTGAAAACTCAGTGTTCCACATCTGTGGCACAGGGACCTTGACCCACAGGTCTCCAATTGAAGGCAGATATAGGAGGGGGAGGAGGAGATGAAGAGGACAACAGGAACAGACAGCCTAAAAGGGGGTTGAGTGAGTGCACCGAGACGAGCTGAACACCCCGTGCCAAATACTGGCAGAAAGATAGAGAAACTTCCACCATGAATTGTTACGTTGATCATGTAAACAGTCAAACTGGCCTACTAACAAGCTTGACTCTTAATTTACATTCTTCCCTATTCCCTCTGGCTTCCATTATACATGAAACACCTAATGAAAAAGTCAAATGCAAGAATGTAACTAGGAAAAAGGCACACTATTTAGAAATGCTACTGTACCACCAGGAGCTCTGTGTTTATCCTGTAGTTACTATTAGTGTCTACAATGTTATGTTATAATGTACTGTACTATAGTTGCAGCCATTGCTCACAATAAAATGTTACATAGCAATAGGCTGAGCTATAAAGTATCCTTAATAAAAACAACATTTCTGGTCTGTTTTTAGAATAGCAATGTATGTGGACACAAGAAAGAACAAGCAAGAAGAATGTGTGGAGAAAAAAAGAGCATATCTCTGTTTCTGCTGCATCAATTTTTTATACTTTTAAAAAACAAAAATGTCAGTTGCGAGTCCAGCCAGTACCACGTTGTCAAAAAAAGGCAGCCTCCCCATTCAGTTGAGGTTCCTGGCAGAAAGTGCAGCATTGTCTGTTGATCTGGATCAACCTTTGCATCAGCATCTGGCCACACAAGCATACATTCTATCTAGAATACCTTGTAGCACTGTGCTAATTACGCAATTGACCACACAAGCATTGAGACGGAGGACAAAATTGTTGCTGCCGTGATACGTTTCCAGAGTTGTCTCATAGCAGTATAAACCACTGTGCAGTTTTTTGGCTTTTAATAAACCTTTAAAATGGACTGGTTAATTTTTCATCAATACCTGTACTAATGCGACCACACTAACACATTTTTATTCTATTTTTGGTCTGAACATGGTGTAAATATGGTACATCAGTTTGGTCTGTGGTCCTCCCTCTTTCTTCAGCTCTGTTTGAAACTCACCGTCCTGTGTAGTAAGACATAATTGTAATATTGATAGGTATAACAGTAAAATGAGATTTCAGCCGAGTAAGTGCTTTTTGACATGATAAAGGGAGCAGACTGTCTTGCCCGGTACTGAATGTTTTCTCAGGTCTTGGGTGTGGGTGTGTTTGATTCTACTAGGTAATTCTTTTTCAACACATAATAAACTGATAGAGACAGAAACAATATTTGTTTTGAATATTGAGACATTCTCTGATCAGAATTTAAAGTAAGAGACAGTATGTTTTTTTTCACTTTTGGATTTCTGTTTTGCTGACTGTGCATCAGGTGAGAGAAAGGCAGTTTCTAATATATTAACTTTGAAGGGCTTTGCATCGAGTTATTTTTGTGACAGCCACATTTCATTTCTGCCGCTTTCTCGTGCTTTATCTAATTTCTTTTGTTGTGGCGTAAACATGGAATTTTTGTGAAAATTCAATTACCAGGGCCTTTGGATATTCTGCAAGCAAAGACATATCAGTTGTGTATCTCCCTCTCCCTCACCCTTAAAAGTAGATAGGCAGTGGAGTTTCTAATTTATTCAAGCAAAATGTTGCTACCTCTGTTAATCATGCAGAGTGGGCTGAAAGGCCCAGATCGGCCCAGACTGGCACACACACAGGCCTTATTTATTGAGGTTTGTGTTTTTGTATTCTGAGATTGTGTAATGCATTCAAATGAGGGTGAAACAAGCCAAAGTCACAGCAAGTTGCTGAGGGAGTACGTCAAGCGTTTTGGGGATGTTTTTATTCCTGTCTCCTTGCCTCTTCACTGCTCACCATGCCATCAATAGATCTCATTCAGCTGAGGCTTTTCTTTCACTTTGTGTTGCATTGTGGCAACAACTGCCACTTGACGGAAGAGAAAGGATGGCTTGTCAAGGTCAGAGCTGTGCACTAATTAGCGTTCACCACTGAACTGCTGGATTGACCCTTGTGCCCTTCACCCCGGAGGCCTCATGGCATTACGCATGTGTGTGTTGTGTTTTCTATCATGTTTGCCGCTGCCCTTTCTCTTCCACTGCAGAGGCCAGCCATCTGAGACTGCCTATGCAATACATACGTACTCTGTCATGCCCCAGACTTGACTCAGATGGGGCAGTCATATGTGACAAGCAGACAGAGGGAAAAGAGAGGGAGATAGAGGGGGGTGGAGGCAGCAGCAAGCATTAGCATCCCACTGGGATTTGTGTGCTTGTTATAACATAAGATCACATAGACAGGAGAGGACAAAAGAGAGAGAAGGTGAAAGAGAGAATTAGAGAACGTTGCCATGATGGCCATAGGAGGCAGCGATACGACCAATTGATACCAACACAAACAAGAGGGTTCACTGAATAATGATAGCAACAGAGTGCAATGGCAAAAGTTCAACCGTATCTTAAGGGGTAATTTTAGGCCTTTCGCTTGGGAACAGCAATTTCCTCCAGCTCTGTCTCTGAGCGATATTACTGTGGAATCATTAGACTAATTCATCATCCTTGACTTCTTCGTGTTTTCTGCTGCACTAGTGGGAAAAATGGTTGTTCTAATTGCAAGCCATAGAACTCAGATGTAAGGTCTGAGTTCTGCTCATTGCTTCACCACATCTCTGTTCAGAACACTTGCAGAATTAGTTGTGATCAGTTGTTACTGGATAATATGAGACCTTTGACATCTGCCAGATTGTTAAATTGTTTGTGTTTACAATATCTTGAGCTATTTCCCTCTATATCACTGTTTCATTACGAGGTATTGAGTACTTACTGTATATAGTCTGTACAGCACATTACAATAAGTGCTTTGCACTACATAGTAACAGTTGCCCAGAGATATTGATCCAATTTGGCATGAACATCATGCTTGGCAGGAAATGTTTTGCTGTATCATATTTTGTTTTTTTAAAGCCCTCCCACATAGACTCGTATTGTTGTTATTAAATGTGGCTGATATGTATTCCATCTCTGTAACGCTTTGCTAGGAGCAGTGAAGGAGATATGTTAACAAGTCTGTTCTGTAAGCAGCATCCATATGGATGCCTCTGCCCAGCTCCAGTCACTGTAGTGGTAACTCACAGACCGATGAAACACATGCATGCCGCTTGCCTCTATTAATTTTTGTTTATTATGTATTTATGCTCTAAGCCCGAGATTTGCTGTGATCAGATGCATCTGTTTCGGCATGGATCAGTGGATAACTTTGGCACACCACCACCTTCATCACATCCTGCTTTCCATCTATACTTCTCCACTGTTTCCACTTTGTTAACGCTTCCTTTTTTGCCCTCTCTTTCTTCTTCTCTTATCTTTCCCTTTTCCCTTTCTACATTTCTTTCTTTTTCCCCCTTTTTAGCCTCTAGTGCATTTGAGACTGCATACTGTATGAATCATCAGTCTTTCTCTGAAAATAAGATCAGTTCACTTAATGGTCAAAGGGCATTTTCAGCTTTATTAGCCAAATCCAGGGACTTAAATAAGTAGGTCTTGTAAGGGACACAGCATGGTCTTCTCTTTTAAATTACTTATTACACTTGTCTGAAGGGATTTTATTTGTATCTAGAAATTCCCTCTCCCTTTGAACTCAAATTAACTCTTAATGTGTGTTATACAAACATAATTAAAATGCCCACCATAATCATTAGAATCTAAATTGTTTGTAGTGGAATTTGAACACATAAACAAAAAAAAATCAAATTTAACATGTTTGACTTTGAAACAGATTAGATTCAGATGACAAGTTGTTTCCTTAAATGAACCGTCATGCGCTGTGGTTTCTGTAATTTGTTTCTAATTTTCAAGCAAATATTAAAATGTTTTCTTGTGTCAAACCAGAATTTCACATTTTGTCTATCTAACATGCTTCTTGGCACCAGGTAAACTAAAAAAAAAACAAACAACTGTCCGAATTCATGGCATTTTCTGTTTTTCAGAATACAGCAACAGCTGTTAACTACTACATCAGTAACAAACAAATATGTCCTGAGCGGTTGCTGTCTGCCGAATGCATCTGAGATTCAGTCTAGCATGAAAATCCCATCAGCTTCTTGGCCCGGTCTAAGAGAGACATTTTTTAACTCATTATGTCCTAATGCCATCTCTAAATACTGCTACTTAATACTGCATTCTGGTAAAAGAAAGGTATGCCCTCTCAGCACTTTCTCCATGACATGCTAGCCCACAGTTGACAATTGCAGGTGCTTTTAGTGATACTAGTAATGAGCAAACTGTAGACATTCAATCTATGCTGAATAATGAATGAGTACTAAATGACAAGTAGTGCCATGGTGATGGAAACATGTAGCACTATTTTAAGCATTATTACATGAAGCTAGTCAGTCAGACTAGGCCACTAAATGTGTAGTAGTAGTAGGTACAGTAGGGATTGCATATGTTTTGCATAATGTTAGGTAAGAACATAAACAATAATATATTTATTTAGACTTTCAATGACAGCACAGAGCCTTTTTTATGTACTTGAGAAAACACTAAACAATACAAGATTATCATTTTACTGTAATTTATTATCAATGGTCATTTTATTTCTCATTATGAACACAAACTGCTAACTCAGACTATTGTTTATTGTTACTGTAAATTGGAATAAATTCTAGAAACATGTAAGGAAATGTAAGTAAATGTACACCTTAATTTGGATGTGGTCTAAGAAAAAAAGATAAAGTTTGTCCCTTAACTTAACCAGCCTCTTTTAGTACAGTCAGCGATTGCGGTATGCTTGAGCTCCACATTGCATTTTTAATCTCTTTGTTAGGTGAGGATAAAGTACGGATCACATCTGCCCTGCTCATTATTTCCATCAGTTGCTTTAAGGTCTTTTTTGGGGGTTCAGATAATGTGCTTTCTGTAAAGCATGCACTAGTAATCTCTTGACATTGTTAGCATGGAATTAACAATTTGTTTGTCACAGAGAGAGTAAATAGTAAAAACCCTTTAGTAAACAGTGGAACATTTTTTAGTACGCTCCTATCATGTGGTGCTTTAAAGATAGTTTAACTTTGTGAAAATGAAGTTTCATTCAAAAAGACTCAAAAAGAGTACTGCTGCACAGCCACTATCCTAAAGTTCCCAGCTCTCCATAATTACCTTTGGAGGCTCAGGTACATGGCAAGCATTTGTTTTATTCTGCTGGCAGATGACATCATTAATTGACTACTTTTATATCTGAAAAATTGAACCCTGGTAGAAGACATTTGTTTTGAATGGATAATGACTGCCGGGCCTGCTGTTTAAACATCCTTGCAGGCTTTGGGCAGGTGGGGAAAGAAAGCTCTTATCCGTCTTCATCGTAATATCAAGGTCATGGATGAGTAGCTGAGCTAATCTCCTTCTTCTCATATCTCTTACGGAGCGAAAGAGCTGGCAAGCCTGCCGTGTATTAAGCCCTCTCCAGCCAAAGACAGAATACGATGTCTGTTCCACACAGGGAAATATGATAAACTACACTGAAACGAAATTTAAGAATGCAGAGGTCCCAGTATTCATAAGTGATGTACTGTACATATCCGCACCCAGACATCAGCTGCTAAATCACATTGGGGATAATCTATGCATATTCAAATTTTGTGCCAAACTATATAATCTTCGGCATCTGCTTCATTATGCATGGAAGACACCATTTTGAGAACACATTGCCTCCAAACACCATATCCCTGTAAGTGTACACGACTGTTAAATATTGTACTAGCTATATTCGGGGGCATGATCAAAGCACAAAGCTTGTGTGTGTGAGCTTTAATAATGATAGACTCATGTTGACAGATAAGATGGGGTAAAGGCTCTGAAGTACTGCATCTGATTTGAGTTGGCTCCTCCTCTCCCACAAATAGATTTGCCCTGCACAAGGTTTTATCCCCATTGTTCATTAGACTTCTGAAGGAATAATTAACAAGGCTTTAAAACACAGCTTTTATGGATCACCTGCTGTCCCCCCAATATCATTTTTGTGATTGCGCAGCAGAATACAGCAAGAAGCATTGATGCTAACGTCTGGCACCCAAATGCCTTGCAGGATCAGTAACTCTCCAATTAAAGCAATATCTCTCAGTCTTTTGCCTTCCACCAGAGCACTGAGCTCACCACAGGACTCATCGGTATACAAACACCAAACCTCTTTATAACAGGACCGTGGGCCCCAAGATAGGAATAAACTGCTTAAATGCACTAATGTAACGTGCAGATACATTGTGTTTTATGAAGCTGAACTGTATTGTATAGTGGTAAGCCAAGAGCATGGCAGAATAATGGGAGGCAAGGACATTGTTCGTTTAAAAGTAAGAAAAGGGAAACAAGAATATTTTTTTTAAAGTTACAGATTAGGCTAAGAACATTACCCCTTATCACAGACTGGAGCTGCTGAGAGCGCTGTCTCCTTCCAGTTGCCCCCCTCTTTACCTGAATCACAGTGCCTTCTCAAAATGCACAAATATATTTGTCATGTCTGGGGCCGCCAAATCACGAGGTAAATATTATCATCCAACAAGCAAACAAACAGTCTTCTGTGTGGTAGATAAAGGTGAAGCGTGTGGTGAGGTTAATGGGACCTGGCTATTAGCATTGTCACTCAGTCTGCCAGGTCTGACAGTGCAGCTCAGTCTGAGGGCCTCTCCTCCCCTCGTCCACCTGCTTATCACCCAGATAAATTAACTCCGGCAGACAGGAGAGGCAGGTGGAGTGGAGGGGTGGGGGTGCATATCCACCTATCACAAGACAGGAACACCAGGCACAGATCATTGCTCTGTTGACTCTAGTTAATAGCGTGGGGCCACAGTGTGTGTCAGATTTTTGGGGGTCCATGAGATTGACGTGCAGGGCAGAAGAGTAAACACACGATAATTAAACACAACCACATGTTTGTCAGAGGTGATGACAGTGCCCATAGACCCTCCCTCTCCTTTTCACACTCAGTTCTTCAAACTTTTTATGAAACAAAAATTTAGCCTGAGTTCCTCTGACCTTAACGACAAAATATGTCACTTGTCACTGGCTTCCAAAAAGACCCATTTGAGCATTTTTTGTTTGGGTTTTAGCAGCTGAAACTACTTGGTTAAGCTTAGGTAAAGATCATGGACAAAGCTGACGGTTGGATTGGGATGCAAATAACGGTTTCTGATGTCAAAGTTGGGTGCTTTGCACAACCAGCCTGGCATTATAACATTGTCACTCTATGTCCGCCTTTGCTTCATTTTTTGCACAGCCACAAAAGGCTGTGGGTCAGGTAAACTTAAATTTACCGGTAACATAGGTTGTTTTAGAGGAATAGTCTGACATATTGAGAAATGCATTCATTCGCTTTTTGGCCGATTGTTACATGATACCACTCTCATGTCTGTGCGATAAATATTAAGCTACCACCAGCAGCTGGGTAGCTTTCTGCTAGTTAGTGCATGACCAAGAAATAGTCCCCTGTTACTTTTGTGTTAATTTTTGACGGTGCTAATCTGGCTGTTTCTCCTCTGTTTCTAGTTTTTGTGCTAAGCTAACTAGCTGCTGGTGGTAGCATAGTATTTACCACACAGACATGAAAGTGGTATCAATCTTCTCATCTTATTCTAGGTAGAAAGGTAATTAAGCGTATTTGCCAAAGTTACTGGGGAGGACAGTCTCAAAAGTAGTTACTGTGAGTTACTGTCAAAACTTCAGTTAGACTTCAAGAAGAGACTGCGTCAACTGACCCTTTGCTAAGCCACGCCCCGAATACGCAGCTGGCCGATCACAGTGCAGTATAGGACTCGCTCTAACTGAGGTCCGATGCTTTCATGGCTGCGCTCTATTGACTCTAATGCAAGAGGCGTCGTTTTCTAGTTTTCTTTTGCCGTATTTTTCCAAGATATGGTCAAACACTGTTCCTGGGAGACTTGTAATAGTTATAGTCACTACCCAGAGAGGTTGAAAGAAGTACGATTTATTCTCTTTCTAAAACCTAAAACAAATCCAGAAAAATGAAGGCTGTGGATTTTTCCTAGTGTATAATTTTAGTTAGCTAACTTACTACTGAATGTTACGTTTTAAAGCCCTACTGGTCTGTTTTTAATGATTGTAAAAATGAATAGAAACACAAGGTTACCCAGCTGTAAAGGAACAGTGTTGATCCTTAATATCGTTGTCCTCTTTCTCAATAGTCAGGTAATACGGTGGTTCACTTTTACTCTGTGATCGGTAACTGTTTTTCACGTCAGTTTGACAGTCTGAATAAAACCTTCAAATGCACAATGCAACTTCAAAACTGTCTGTTTCTTTCTGAGATCGCCTTTTCCAAAAATGAGACAATGGCTGAAAACGTAAATATACTAAAAATAAACTAAAAAACGTATATTTGTGTACAAATTTAGCTTGTTTGTCCGCCATCTTGACCAGTTTTTGAAAGCTCCGGCAGCCGCAGCTGTGCTGCTTTATGGGTAATAGTCAGCATCAAGTCATCATTGATGCTGCCTTCAAAACTGGCCGTTACTGGGGCAGCTTGAAGGCATCTCAGGAGACAGGAAGTGATCGTTCCAGCCGTTTCGAACGGCACTCGATGCCTCTCTGTTAGACACCTTCTGAGACAGCAGTTTAGCCCGTTTTGAACACAGACAGTATTTCTCTAGGGAGTGCAGTAATAGACAGTGGCAGTGCCATGATAAAAGTCCGACAGGTCTGACAGTTTGTCGGACTTAGCAACAGTAACTAAGGGAGGTGTGGCTTAGTGAAGGGTCAATTGAAAAGCATTTCGTTGGCTTTATTGGCCCCAGTTTGCCTTGTGGGTGCTCTCTGTTTAATTGAACACTCGTTAGAGACTACACTGTTATACCCCCACAGTTTATAGTGACATTCCCCCAAATGTAATGTAATTAGGTTGAGGCGAAATGGTGGGCTGAATGGATCCAGGTCTGTTCTATAACTGCATACAGTTTGTGCTCTCGCTGGCTGGTCATAAAAGAAATCATTTTGGGAAAAGTGTCTGACACTGGCTGGCACCCAGAGCATATGACTGGAACAGGAAGATTACAGGCGTGGCTAAAAGGGAACGGTAATTGAATTCCAGAGATACCGACGCACATTACACCAGACCAAGAGACAAGAGAAAGCTTTTTTGCTCGATGAGGGAAACTGGAGGGTAGAGAGAGGTGAGTCCTCTCACTACACAACCCCTCCTCCTGTTAGTGCCACTCAGCAATGCTGGAGCCATTGCTGTGTTAACAGTTTCTGTTCTCATGGGATGGGAGAGCCCTAACTGTCGCCCACCTCCAGTTGGCTGAGACCGGTGAAACCACTCCACTGTGTCTATTTTATATTGGTGGTTAGACGACACTGCCAGGAATTGTCTTTTCTGCTGCTGAACATTTAATAGAACCAAACTATCCATGAAAGACAAGCGAAGAGCTTTTATGAAACAACTTGCAAATCTGAGGGAAGGAAAAGCCATCAACGTTTCACAAAAACGGTAGCAGTGTATATTAATAAGTGAAAGATGGAAAACACAATAACAATCAATATATAGAGTCAACATTATCAATATATAGAGTCAACATTAACTAGTTTGCCTTGAATTTCATCATGTAAAAAAATCATGATATGGTGAGACAACGAACCTGACCAATTTAGTTAATTTGGTTCTATTAAATGGGGGGGGTGTTACACACGGTAGCTGCAGAGCTGCAGTCTCTTTTCATTCAACTTACACTGTAAATTTCCAGCTGAACTGAGGCTTTTTGAAGACCCTTTTCTCTCTCTCTCTCTCGCCTGTCATTCACCGGTCTTGTGCAGAGTTTTACGTGCATTACTGCTGCCGACAACTACATGCACGTCGCGGTTCCCCGCGGGTCTATTTCAAGTAGCCGGCTATTTAAAAATGATTAAATATTCTTTATGTGGTTCATCAACGGTGATAAATTATCTGAAAGTCCCGTGAGGTGCGAACAACTCGGCACAAAACCAGTGAAGCTGGGGCTCTGTCTCTTCAGCAAGCGTTCATCCACTGCCACTGCACACATACACGCTACGCTTACACATGCGCACTGACGACCCAGGGTTAGGGTTCCAATTTTGGATTTATTCACGCACTTCAAAAACATTTATTGAAAGTTTTATTCTTTTTACATATTTATTTACAGCATTAAACGTTGAAAGGTGTATTGTAATAGGCTGTATATTAACTTTTTGGGAGAAAACTGGTAGTTCTATGTAAAATCAGACGCTGAGCACCCCCATATAGCCAAAATGGCATGATTCTTGTTTCACTGCGATGCTTGGACTGTGAGATTGACACTCGAATCAGGCTCCGCCCATCGAAGCATCGAATCTTTGATTTTTTTAATTCTTGAAAGCAGAGTATCATCCACTTTACTGCAACTGAAAACCTCAAGACTTTTATTGTCTTAATGATTCAAGTCTTACCAGAAAACACCCAGTAAGCTATAATGATTAAACAGCTCAAAACAAATTGCAGAGCAGTTATACATTAGCCAGCTTGTCAGATAGTTATGCATCACATCAGCATTTGTGCTTCTGTTTTGTTTACACCAACAAAGTAACACCACGGACATTTAGTTGAAATAGAATATCGGTATGTATAAAAAAGTTCAATAGACATCAAACACGTTTTAAGTCACAGTCATGACAAATGCTCTAAATGTAGATATTACAAAAAGAAAATTTTCAAGCACCTAAATTCAGCTAAATATGAATGACAGAACTCACAAACCATTCCGCAAATCCAAGTTCTTGTGTAATAAACGCATCAAAATGAAAAAAAAAAAAAGTCAGCTGGAGAGATTTAAAATACATACAGCAACAGTGGAGAGGAGGGGAGATTGAATCTGTCAGTGAAGGCTCTTGCTGGATATCACTGGTACCCTGGGTCTCATTTAGCCCTTGACTGATACTGCTGCTGCCCTGTTAATTGGCTTGGCCAAAGAAATCAAGTTAAAAACAAACTGTGTTGCCTCTGCCTTTGATAGACCAAGACAAAAACTTAGATCAATACAGAGAAATAGAAGCAGATAAACGGCAGAAAACTGATCATTTGGCCAGTAAATGGTGCAATCAAACCACTGACCAACTAATTTACCAGCTCACAACAGCACAACCACCTTCCATCTTGCAGCATAAGTAAAGATGACTATCTGTTACTGAGGAAAAAGTTCCTCTGCCCTCTTTCTAAAGTTTTCTAAGAGTGAGGAAGCACATAGTGTAGATATTGAGGTGGGTGAGTGTGGTGGAGGTTGTGGGGTGCTTGAACTCTCTGTGGTGCAGGCAGTAACAGTCTTTACATTCATGAGAGAGAAGATCAAAGAGCGTAAGTTTAAAGGGAGGAGGTGCGGTTTTAGAGTCTCTCCTCTGTTTGGGAGGCATCCAGGTATCTGCGGTGTGTATTGATGTGGAGCACCGTCGCGAGACACACTTTCCCATCCTTATTTCCTCTTGTCCTGTTGAAGCTAAACGGGCTGTGCTTCAAAAACACTGCTTTATCAAAGACACCACTTAAATTGTCTCTCCCTTTTTTCTGTGCAGCTCCTCTGTTCTTCTGATAAATATTATGTGTCTTTCTGGCTGAAGCGCTGTAGAGGAGCCTTCAGAGAGTGACTGGTTAGAAGTAATCCCAGAGAGAGGTCGAAAAAGGAAAGATGCTGGTTAGCATTTCTTCAGAGATGCGGCGCGGAATCGTGAACTGAAGTCAGATGCTATTTCAGCATGCGTTGTGTGCTTTTTCCACAGTGTCTCTTTGTCTGACCCATAGGGTCTAATAAGACACTAGAGGAGGTTCCTTCAAGCTGCTGCACAAATGACTTTGCTCTGCTGTTCCACCTGTGTCCTCCTCTGGCCTGCAAAATAATCAAGTCAAGAAGTGGGTTGGCATTCAGACAAACTAAATGTATGAAGATAGAAAGAGGCGTCTGTCTGTGGAAAAAGGGAACAGCTCCCCCTAGAAACTACTGTAAGAATCACCTTATGACAATTTGCAAATACGGTGTAGTTCAATAAACTTGGACAATGTTTATTAGTCCAATTAAACAGTTACATGCTCCTTGCAATATGATGCCTGACATTGATGTTGCAAATCTTCTTTTAATAGATATCCTTCTCCACATTTATTACACCTGTCCTTCAAAACTCAAGACCGTATGGCAGTGCATGGCCCTGAATCAGCCCACTATCAAAAACATGCAGTCACAAGAATTACTGTCTGTATCTTTACAGATTGGAACAGTGTCAAAAGAAAAAAAAAAAAAAAAACTAGAGCAGTGGTAAATAGGGTCTGGCAGAGATTATAACAGTGGATATAATAAGGCTGGTTTCCACTCTAATTGTGACACCAAGCCAAAGCTTTGCAATTACGGTGCAACGAGCAGCACTCTAAGTCCACAAACCAGCGGGGGGATCAGAAATCCTCAACAACTTTAAGCTATAGTATCAGATTATGTCACTATTAATTAGGCGCTGTATGAGAACAGCCCTGTACTGTGTCCTCTCCTCCCCACATGTAGCCAAGCAGGCAAGTAAACTTAGATCAATAATTACACAAGGGCTGAACTAGCTCCTCCACAGTTCTGTCACCAAATTTCACACTAATTGGCCACACCAGCTGAGAAACCCAGAAACAGACCTTTATTGAGTCAGGTTATGACTGTGCATAGTCTAGAGGGACACTTGCATTACCTAAAGTGGCTACCTTTGAAACTGACGGCACCCATGCATCGATGCAGATGCAAGTTGAGTGCAAACTGTTGTGTCCATTTTAAATAAGGCATGGCTGTATATTAAGCATGCAAACAGAGTAAGCATTGATCTGTTCGTGCATACATACAGTACACAGCTGAGCATAATTATGTGGTATATTCCCAACTAACCAACCATAAGATTTCTAAGTCAACCTTAGCTGTTTAGCAGTATATGAGTAGTGTTCTGCCACAGTTGTAATGTCTATGTTTATTTGTTCATTTGCCTCTTGATGCTGCCTGGTGTTATCCTGCCTATTGATTGAAGAGAGTAAGGGGCCCAGGAGTCCTCTGGTTTGATCTGTGTAACATCCTTTCCTTAATTCTCCTCTGTGGGTTTAATACTGAACAGGCAGATCCCACTTGACAAAAGCCCGATCGAGTGGAATGTTGAACTACCCAAAAGGAAAGAGGTGAAAAACAACAATACCTGGAAACAAAGGACAGCTGAGACAGATGGAAAGGCTCAAGTATTTGAAATGTCGTGGATTTAGTTGAGATTGCCATCTCGGCTCTGACTGACCCTCGCCTCAAATGACACTATACGAATGGAAGATTTACAAGGGGTTGTTTTTATAATTGCTTATGTTTGGAAATGTATATGCTTTATGCCAATGTGCTGCGTTTGTGAGCATAGATGTTTAATTGGTGCATCAATGTCTGAGAAACTAAAAGATTCACATCTTAACAGCCTTTCTTTGATTCACTGCGTGGCATGTAGTGGCCTGTTTAAATATGGTTAGGGGGTGCTAAGGCATAGGTAGACACAGACAGTCAGACTGCCCAGCCGTCACATCAAAGTTTTCTTTCTATAGCTGTCAGGTCCGTTTTTTGGTGTGTTTTTCAAGCAGGTCTCATCCAGGTAAACGATGAGATCAAAAGCAAAGGCTTGAGGTAGCATCACTATCTCTCTGAAGTAAGGCCTCCTGTCCTTAGATCTTGGGCATTTCTTCTGTCTCTTTCCCTGCACCATATCTTTGATGGAATTTTAATGATAAGCTCACTAAGACTGAATTGTTATCTTGAATGCGGTACACCACAAACAGCTCATACCCATATCACACACTCCCCTACACAAATCCCTGAGAGCTGAATGACTGGATCCCTCCTGAGAAGTTTACATTTGGACAGCTATCTTTTTTGTCAGTTGGATACTCTGCGAACGTTGCATTTCTTTATGCAGGCCAGTTTTTGATTAGTGGCAGCACTGACACCTTTAATAGTGGACAAATATCAACTCTGGAACTGGTGCTAAGTGTTTTGGGAGAAGTGCTGTAAAAAGCACCATATTCTCCCTGAGGGGACACACCCACTCAGCAAGGGTGAGAGAGAAAGGCTTGTGTGATGGTCAGAGAAGCAGACATGTCTGGTGCTGAGATTTAATCTGGCCCCAAGTTTGTAGCGGAAAAGCCAAAGTGACAGAATAGTAGATAATAGGTTTGCTGTAACGTCACGCCTGAGTGTATGTCCACACTTGGGCATTTCTGGAACAGTCCAGCTTTTGACGTCCTTATGACAGGCCTCTTCCCATTTCTTGTGCCGTTACATGGCTGTGCAGCCACAGCCCATTTTACTTCAACACTTTTAGCATGCTCCATGGATTGCTCTGTTGCTTTTGAGTGCTGAGCTTTCAAAAGATGTCTGATTTGTTATTGATAAAGTGATGTTAAAATGGTCGTAAAAATGAAGCAAAGCCCATTTTTGTGTTTGCCCAGTAGGATACAGTGCCTGCCTTTTTTACTCTCTTGCTACATTGTTTTATTGTTGTAAAGCCCATGTAATCCTACGCACTTAAAAAGATAAGTGAACTGTGAAAATAAAAAATTATTTAGGTAGTATTATAGCGTAATTCAATGTCGCTGGCCGCAATGTTTTATAGTGCAGCAATGGCCCAGAACACAGAGTAGAGAAGTTTTCTGTTTTTAATTTCTGTTTGAGCCCAAATTCCTGGTCTCATCATCACTTCACCGGTCTCTTCATCGCCTCACCCTCTGTTTCTTAATCACTCTTTCCTCCTTTCCTTTTTTTCCCCCTGACGGTGACCTTGAAGGTATTTGGTCCTGTGTTTGTTCAGACACACAGAACTCTGTTTCGTTTTCTCTCCCTTCCCTTCCTCTGTTTTCATTAGCGGGATCAGTCAGCCTGTCTAGGGACAGCCCAGTGCTGTGCTCACGTTACAGGCCTATTGACTTCGGAAGAGAGAAAAAATACTGTGGACATGATTCACCATGCATGAACCTCATGATACCAGTTTTATCTGTACCTTCTTTTCAATGAGAAGGAAGCAGATAAACTACACAGCATTTTTATCGCCCTCACTTCAGGCATGTCAGTAATCAGATACAAAGACAAGGCTAATTAATATTTGTAGATACTACCATGCAGTTGGCACTGTTAAAAAATGACATGGAGTTGACACAAAGTGCACAATGTCTCAGACCTTAGTGAAGATGTTTGGTTATTTAGTGCTGTTGGTTTTGGTTATTACTTTTGTTCTATATATTGTATTTTGCGGTAGTCATTATCTACTTACTGAAACTGCGATGGGGTAATTATTTTCAAGATGATGATCAATACATCTTTTCAATGTTGAAAAATTGTCCCAATTCAAAAGGTGATAAAATACATATTTTTTGTGCTAATTAATTTTTGTTCCATTCAGTATACACGCTGAATTCTCGTATTGATGACAAAGCTTGTGAATGAAAACGGAGGTGGGTGCTCAGCCCTCACTAACTTCTACCATATTGGGCATTAACCTTCAATAACCTTTGCATATAAATTGTAAGCACTTTAAATCAGTTTGTCGCATCCAGGAGTTATGCTTCTGCATATTCTTATGAGTTCTGAGGTGGATGGGTGTTTTATCACACTTGTACCCCAGTAATTAACTAGGACTGTCCTGAAATTCACTGTCTGTTCTCATGTCTCTCTCCGTCTCTGCTTTTCCTTATCTTCTAAAATGGAAGGGTAGGGTGGGGGTTGTCTCTGTTCATATCTGCAGCTGTACAATCCAAGCTTTGAACTCTGCCACTGTGGCGTTATAGTAATCAAAAATGGAATGCATTTTGAAGAGCTATTTAATGCAGCAGCACACTGTGCTCTATATATAAACAGTTTTTGACCCTGTGTTACTGGTAGAAGTTGGGGATGAATTTTGTGATGTGCTTAGCAGCCCACATTCCAGTGATGATGCACCTGATAGGTTGGCAGCCATGCAGCAATCAGTTAAATGACAGACAGACAGGCTCAGAGCACAGCTGCACAGTGCAGTCTAAGCCAATTGTGTGACAATCAGAGGCTGCTATTTTAGGTTTCCCTCCCCCTACAGAGAACAGATTTCAGTGAATCAGTTGGCCCTCAGGCATCATAATTATGCAAAAGGCTCAGCAGAGAAAAGTTGTTTGTTCCACTATTGTTTTGACTTTCTTTCTTATCGCTTAATCATCTGAGGAAAGTGGTTGTGGTAATATATAGAGAGGTGCAAGCTTCTGTTGACTATAAACATTAGGCTTGAAAGCAATCTGAAAGTTAGATTAGAAATACGTCTGTATGTACTGAATTTGGAGGCATGCAAATGAATCACAATTTTGCAATTCAAATAATTTTTTTTTACTAAAAACAGCCTCTGTTTTGAAATGTGTGAACCTAGAATTTTGAAATACTCTATAACTTATGTATGTAGACATTACTAGAATTGTTAGCTGCATATTTAAACTTCAGTAATATGTTAAATGTGCTTCAAGAAAAGGACTGATTGCTGAATTCAGCAACAAACTCCGATTTATAAAACATTACATACAGCTGGAGCAATGCCACACACCTGTAGCTCATGCAGGCATCACATTGAAGGGCAGCTTGGCTTATGGTCTGCCCACTTAAAAGGGACCCGTGAGAGGAAAGGGCACAGGCTGTCGCTCTTTTGACCAACTCTCCCCTGCGGTGAAAAACAGAGCTGAAACAATTACAGACCACAGTGAGGTCTATCACATAGTGATGTCTGAAAATGTTAGACACACATAAACACACAGCCTTACACTGTGAAGCCAAAGTTATTAAAATGAATTAACTTGAATTAACATTTAAAAAACTTCTCTGTGCCCTTTAGAGATTTAGGTTGACTGCCGTAAGTAACACAAATCCATCCAGACCTCCAGGACGTGTGTGTTAAGCCTCTGGTCAGTCTATCAATGCAAAGTGAGAAAAGCTGTTTCACTTCCCAGGCTGCACTCCCTCCAGCTGTACAGAGCACAACAAGTCCTCTTCGCACCCATGAAGGTGGAAGACTTATGTGTTAATCCTGAAGCCCCCACCTAAGCCCCTGTAATAAAGCACGCTCTCAATGAGGACCTGTCCCCTCCCTCCAGGCAAGGTAGCTTAGGCCTCTGCAATCACTAGTTGGTGAGCCGCAGGAAAGCTAATGAGCCCTTCGTCTAGACGTCCAGCACCTGCATTCATAGCTCTTCTAGCGGGAGCTCTCCGGGGTGTAGGCAGACAGCAGGAGAAGATGATGGAGGTCTTCAAAGGGCCAGCAGTGAGCCTCACCAGGGGGATCATCTGGTGACCAGCAGTTTGCTGGTCTGAATACATAGTTGTCAAACACACTGTTGCCACAGCCCCGGCGGACAACTTGAACCCATAACTAACCTGAAGCTGAGCACTCACTCAAAAGAAAGGCTTGTGGACTTCATTGTAAATTAATTAATGATGTTTAATTCCATGGAAAGGTCCAGTTGTTCAGCTCTCTGTGCAAAGCATATGTGGACAGTTTCCAGCTCCCTGTGGACTCCTGTTGTGAAAAATGCAGATAGGCTTTTTATAAATGTTAAAGAGCACAATGCAGATGTTCTATTTAGAGTTTGTGCAGCTGTTGTGCCTGCGGAGAATTTGGGATGCGCCTACAACTAGAGTGGGTTCATGTGATACCTTGACTTTTTCTTCTATTCCATCTGGATATGGGAATATTTAGTAAGAGATTCATTCTTTGTGTATTTATGGTACCTGTTACTAAAACAGAAAGATATTGAACAAAAAGTGGCAAATAACCATGATTTATATATTATATTTTATATATGAAGATGTTATCTTCCATGGGTTTTACAGCAGTGGTGTTAAAAAGAGCAAACTATCCTAAATAGTTCAGATGAACTGCAGACCCAGCTTAGTCACAACTAACCACATTTTGGCCATGGATAGCGGGGCCTTATTTATGTTGGCCATAATTGTACAGGCTCCAATTATATTCTCAACACAAGAACAAATCCACTCTGATTGAGGGACCAACTAAAAGAGCAGTGAGCTAGTGTCCCGGATGTTTTCAGAATCCTGTTCAGGAGAGTCTAGCACTTGTGTAAGTGTTTGTTATTCAGGTTTAATTATGTCCACGGGGCCTGGGAGTGTAGGCCAATCTACACAGCGCCTCTTTAGCCCGAGCCACAGTGGACTGGCTTGATGTCTTCCTCTTCTTTCCTCTGCACTGAATGAGCAATTAAAGGTCATATCAATTAGAGCATGTTGTGGTCTCCAGACTAATTTTGAAACAGCTTGCTCCTGTAGCGCTGTCAAGAAGGAATAAGTGTACAAATGTAAAGCTTGGCTCTCCTCGCTTAAATGTTATTTTTTAAATATATTTTGCATACATCTGCTTCAACATTAAGAGTTATCGTGGTAATCAGTTGCTTGGCTTTGGCCTCACTCACCACACAGTATATATACTGTACAGTATACAACAGTATGTATAAACCTTTATTTTATCAGTTAATCAAACCAAAAGTAAAGCAGTATATGATAGAGATAATTATCAGCATAAAATCGCAATCTATTCTACAGTTATTACCTCCTTGCTAGCAAGTAATTTTGTTGTACTTGCTGCTTATGTGTATGTGTGTTGATATATCTGCTAATGTGTGAAGTGTAGTTTTCATGGGTCTAAGATACAGTTAAATTTTAGTGTCAAGGACTGCATGTTTAATGCAAGACTACAATACAGTGAACATGAAACAATGTTTGAACTGTGCTTTGCAGTTTTTCACTGGTCACATATATTACAGCCTTGGTACAAGTAGTTAAACAAAAATCTATTTAGTCTAAATATGACGGGTCTATATTATGTTCCTCCTATTGGTGTGCAAACAGTCATTCACACAGTGCCAAATGAGAGACAAATAATTGTTTTCATTGAGGATCCATGAATCCTAATTAGGACGCATGCACAGAGACATATTGCAAAAGGTGATTCGTGCTGTTGCTATAGTGAACCCCCCCTCTTTGTGTACTCAGAGATTATATGTGTTTGTTTGCAAGTGGGACTGATGACGGAGGTTCCTTGGCAGTCCTGCAGCAAGGGTGTGCTTGTATGGGGAGGTGGGATTCCTGAAGTATGATTAGATGAATTTTAATTCATTCATTTATTCATGAAATTCAATGGGTCTCCTGTCTTCTAAGAGACAGCACACCAAATGCCCTTGCTAGTTTCATCATCACTCTTTGTATTATTTGTAAAGAAGAAATAAATTGTTTCCATCTCATACAAATAAGAAAAGGAGGAACCAAAGAAAGCAATATTACAGCGGAGCACAAACATGATCATGGTGAGACAAGTGGTTTTGCATCAGTAGCCTACATTAATGGTGTGACACAGTTTTTAGTTTGTTTGTGTTGATAGCAGGCTGTTTGTGTTGATGACAGGTGGTATTGCCTCTGCAGGCCCATTTCACACAGAATGTAAAAGTCTTGGCTGTTGTAATGTGAATATAGCAGTAGATTGCAAGCAACTATAGAGGGTCTCAGGTAGGGATAGGTGGTGTACTGGTAGGAGTATGACATGAATAAATCAGAAGGTGCTATAACTTATACAGTATATGAGCTTTTTTTTTCACCCTCCACTAGGAAAGTCATTTGGGACAGCTCGCTCATCAGTGGCTTCCCTGGTGATTAT
Source organism: Micropterus salmoides (assembly GCF_014851395.1). Classification (NCBI taxonomy): domain Eukaryota; kingdom Metazoa; phylum Chordata; class Actinopteri; order Centrarchiformes; family Centrarchidae; genus Micropterus; species Micropterus salmoides. Next base: position 10,287,390 of record NW_024040707.1, on the reverse strand, counting down.
TGTAATCAGACTAGACCAGAATGGACGGTATTAGCCAGAGACCACAAGCCAATCATCACCCTCAGGCCATTGGATTCAGGTCTTTGTGTCTCTGTAAGGATATTATAGAGATATTCTGTCATTTAGCAGGTAGACCCATAAATGTTTAGTCTAAAAGTAAATGAAAGTTTTGGGAATGTGGGCGAAGTAAATTTGATTTAAATTTGATTTTATTTGCAGTAAATTTTTCACTCCTTTGCTCGAGAAAAGTGCCGTGCTGCCCTTCTGATTTATACTCTGTATGTGACTAAGAGTGTAGACGTGGGAAGTGCATGCATATATCAATATGTACCAGCAGTCTCATACAGTAAATTGAGTTGCTTGATCCAGCCTGCCTCACTGTGGTCTTGACAGTGTCCTTGGGTAGGTAAAACCAAGGTCAACACAGAAGTTACTTTATTATGAGATATTTTACATAAACAGCATGAAGGCATCTAATCAGTGAATGTAGAATTACAGCCTTAGGGGAAGTCCACAAACCCATGACCTGCCATTCTCTAAGGTATCCAACTTTGCCAAAAGTGACATGTTGTAACTGGCTGTTTTCAAGGGAACGCTCTCTCACTCATCTCCTCTTGCAGTAGCTAAAAAATAGAAAACAAAAGCTAATACTCTAGATGTGCTTCAAAGAACAAAGCTTTCATATGCCTGCTTAAGTCTAAATGTTTCTTTTTTAATCCCTTTTGAAATATTCAATTTATGTTGGTTCTTCATTGTGTTTGCTCATATGCATGCATGGCACATGTTACCTCATCAAAGAGTAGTACATAAAGCAAACAAACTAATGGTTTCCCTCTTTTTTTTCATGTCTATGGATCCTCCTGGGCCATTGCTGTCATCAACAGGTAAACACAGTCTTTTTTCTCTACTCTGATATATCTAGTATTATTCACAGATGATAAAACACTCCGGGCACCTGGAATGATCAGATTATTTTCCTGTCAAACTCCCCTTTGCCTCCCTTGACCAGTCATATTTGATGTTTGCCTCTGAGTGCCTGAGTGCGGGTGGGGTCCCCTGCTGTCTAAACAAGCCCCCACCCCCTGACTGTGCAGCCCTTTCCTGAGCGCTGTAGTGGAGAGAAAAGGGCAAGAGAGCAGCGCCCAGGCGAAACAATAGCACGGTGAGGAGATGTCAGGCCCTGGGAGCTGTGAGGTGGATGATGATATGAGCTCACTGGTGTTGTTGTTTCTCATTCTGCTGAATGCTAACACATGCCGCCCCCCCTCCGCTCACGTCGACCCACTGTGTGGTCAGGACCCTGGTGGTAGTGGTGGGAAGGAGCAGGTGGGATGTAATGAGCCCAGTCTGTACTGCTGGGCCGTGGTCTATTGGAGTAGGTTTTGTGTGTGTGTATGTGTGTTTTAGTATGCCACAATGGATGCATGGTGCCCTCCTTCTGTGTTCCCTATTGGTGAATATCAAAGGCCTGTTGTAGTGTGACTCTACCTGTCTGCAACACATTCTCAATTAAATTTAAGGCTCAAAAAAATATAAAAAATATTGAAACTGACATTTTGCCTATTGCTGAATAAATTAGCCTGTCCTATTTTTAAATGCACATAATGTCATATTCAAGTAAACAAAATAACAAAGCAATCCAGAAAAAAAATACAAAATGATGAGAGTTGTAAAGGCTTGCATCATTTTGTTTTCTGTTTGCTTTTATTTGAACATCAGCAGGACACATTTTGAAAAAATCTTCACACCAAAAATAATATTTTTGTATAGTTCTGAATGTCTGCCCATATCTACCAAATCACGTCATGGGTGAGTAAATATAAATTTGGGTTTTCGTAATCCTATTGTAAAGTTTATTTTACACAGTAACACTAGTGATATAATGTAGAGGTGGGTCTTCATCTTGTCTTCCTCGTGTAAAGTCAGGGTATTTTTTCATTCTTTTTTAAGTGAGCCTGGAGGACAGCCTGCTGGCAGGCAGGGATGCAGAGAGGTTTTCTCTAGCAGTACATGAGTGAGGGAGACAGATGGAGCATGCCAGACAGTGGTTTGTGGATTTATCCAGATTTATGATGGGAGGAAGTGAGGCTGGATGTAAGCGGGGAGAGAAGGGAGGCAATTGGAGGCATGGGGGCGAGCTTTCAGTGCAGGATTCTTGAAAGGGAGCCCCTGGATGGGGGGGTCCCAGCACAGTGGTGGTGTTGTTTGAATTGATTGTGTTTTATTTTAGCACACTGCTCTGTGTATTACTGTTTTGTCGTCTACTGAGGAGAGCGTCCTTGCCTTCACATTGAACTCCATTACATCCCTCCCAGGACTCAGAGCTGTCTTTCAGGCTGTTTGATTGGCATCTGCTTAGGCTTCTATACCACAAAAGCGTCTTGTTTTATTTTCCGTTAATTTGGCTTCCCTGGTCTCTCCACTAATATTAACAATACAAGCTTGTTAACGCTTCCTCCCTTTCTCATGTCATTTAAAGAGCTGAAAATCATGAATAACATCAAAACAATTGCCAGAATGTAATAAACATCACTGTTTATCAAGATAACAGTACAATAAAAAAAAGGAAAATGGGTGTAGTCACAAAGAAAAACTGCTGTATGAATTGATCAAGAGATAAAAGATGACGATAACTTATCATAGCAGATGTTTGCTTTCATAGGAAATATCCCTTTGATAATCTACTTTTTATTCCACGTACCGTTGATGTTTACAAAGCTTCAAGGTTGTTAACTCCTCCTCAGGGGAAAGGAAAACATAACAGCCATTCTGGGATACCGGATGAAAGAAAATAGAGATGTTCTTCCTTTTTCACAACATTGAAAAGGTTGAACACATTCTTTGTAAAGGCACTCCATTATGCTATACTGTCACAACATTTCACAGGTTAATATAGTAGTCTATTTGGGGGACAGGCTGAAATCCAATTTAAAGAATATCGAGGGGGACAAAAAAAAAACAAAAAAAAAACATATTCCTTGCCCCTAAAAGTTTACCCCATTTCTCAGTGTAGTGGCTGCAGTGTTGAAGTGAAAAGGCAACCTGGATGACACATAACTGTGGCGGACTTTTATCCATGTTCACAAACAATTTTTGTACTCATGAGTGGACCAGTGGGTTTCTGACAAATGATACCTTTCATCCTTCATCCATTGGTTGAGAATACATGGGGTTTGTTGGATCGGTAAGAATAAATCAATTTTCAAATAGCTAAAAGACACTGGGCAAGACTCTCTCTCTAAGCCTGCCATTATTCCACTTGCTTGCATTCACCGTTATCTGGGGTAACCCTTCTCAGTCTGGCATCCCTGCTTATAGCCAATCACAGGGAGGCTTCTGTTTGAGTAAACCAAGATATAATGGAGCGTCTCCCTGTAGAGTCATGTACCAGTGGTTTTCATTCATTTCATTTGTAAACGTCGGAGGGGGGGTGGATAAGGCCATCTGAAAAGGCCTTGAACGAAAAGCAGGTTGAAAGAGAGAGTGAGGAAAAGAAAAATGTTGTGCAGCAAACAGTGAAAAGGGTCACAGTCAAAAAAGACAAAGGAGGAAGGTATAATAAAGGAACAGATGGATGCAGTGAACTACAGAGAGCAAGAAACAGTGGAAAGAGAAGAGCAAAGGTTTAAGAGAATAGCTAAGTAAGTAGGAGTTTGATTCACTTTTGGTGGTTTGGGAAACCGCGTTTTACTGCACAGCAGAGATCTGAGGGGGTTCAGATTTCTCCAGAGACACACACAGTGGTCATTTAGGGACTGATCTCAGTTCAGCAGGGGGCCAGAACAGCCCATAAGGCGTGTTGAGGGTCAGTTTTGCCAATTCATTTTGTAGGCCAGGCCTGACAAGTAAAGCCCATGGCAACTGCAGTAAGTACAGTAGCTGCATGAAGGTCAAAGTCAAGGACATGATTTGGGAACTGAGTTCATGTGACTGTCCCCTGTAAGCAGTTTGAGCTGTCATGGAGATAGAAAGGAGCCTGCACTCTGCATTTTCTTAGGAAAGGATGACCCCAGTAACAGTGGATTTTTCGATAGGTCGTGATGCAGACCAGTGGGACTTAGCAGTATGTGGGATGCCTCACTTTGTCAACATCTTGATTAATATACTGACTCCCATTCTACAGTCGCTGTATGGACCAAACCATCAGGGACAGCATATGCGGCACAGTGATGAAAGAGAGAGAGAAAACAAATCATCTCATTCTTTATTATAACATGGGGTGCCCCATGAGTATAGCAGCTAAATAAATTAACCAGCAAATAAATAAATGACACTCATCAGTGGTAAAAAAGATGAAGGTGCAAATGTGAAGATTAGATAGTTCCTCATTTAGTTTACATCAAAAGATTTGTGCTGCATAGTCCCCCCTCTTCTTCTTTTTTCACTTGACTCCCTCCTTTTGATTCCATTCGTGCAGTGCAATTATGACAATCGCAGTCTGGAGGATTTGCAAACAAGAGACCATCGAAGAACTGTGAATGGAAAAACAAAGAAGCTTGATGAGAAAAGGGAATCTTAATTACAAATCTGCACGAGGATAGTTAGATCCTAACAGCCTTAGGTAGGAATATCAAGAAAAAAGGGTGATAAAACAAGGCCTGTTTGAAACTTCTACCGCCATCCATTCTTGTAACGTGAGCAGAAAGTTTTTATAGGACCTACTTGTATCGTTACGGTTCTATCTCTGTGAGAAAACAGCTGGAGCGGCACACTGCTTGATGACCAGTGCTGCTTGTGAGAGGTAGTTTTATTGTCAAAGCCCACTCTGTCACAGCACCTCCCAGTGGCCTCTGCCTTTACCAACAGTCTGGCAGTCTGAGCATGGTGGAGATGGTTCCCTGGGTAAGGATTATTCTATCAAAGTCATACTTCACACAGTACTTTACGCCGTTACTCTTAATTTCCCTCCTTCGTAGACGGAGAGGCGCTAACAGAATTTCCCCCTCTCTCTGTATTCCACTTCCTTCTCTCTCGTTCTCCTGCTCCTCTGCCCTCACAGGCAGATTGGCTTGCTTCATCTTGCCTCGTTCACAACACCGGCCATTTTCAATTCTCCTCATTCTCCTTCAAAAAAAGACCCCCTCTGTCTTTTTCTGACACCCCTCCCTCCCTCCCCCCCACCCCATGCCTCTCTCTTTCTCTCTCTCATTCTGGGGAGTTTGGAAGGGAGAAGGGGGCAGTCATAAAAGATAAAGATGAAAGCGAACAGAGAGAAACAAACATGCAAACAAATAAAACCCTTAAGTAAAGTAGCTTTTTCCATCACAGTTGCGGGGGGGGGGGGGGACGCTGACAGGGAAACACTGCTGACATGGGTGAGAATCAAAGCTAGTTACAGGAGGGGGCATAGTGTTAGTGTGTATATGAGTGTGTGTGTGTCTGTGCTTAGTGGACCCATTAGAGAACTAACCACCTAAATGCAGTGTGGATGAATCACTACCATGACACTTGGGTAAAAGAAAGTGTTAATTTCCATATTGCGCACCAACCCTAAATATGGTTTCAAAAGACAAATATGTCTTTTTGGCAAACACTTAGATGAGGGCTTATATGATATATTTCCTTATGCGTGTTATTTTCTGTTTCTGCCTTCCTCCTAGCCCATTAGTGTATGATGGTGTCTAGTAGCGTGTGCATGTTGCTTCAGTCAGAGTGACTCTGTAGGATCTAATGAGGCTAGGCTCCCAGCCATCTCAGCAGCCCAGCCTTACTTACCGGAGAGGGCTGGATGAACACAGGGCTAGGGCAGGGAGGTAATTAGGCAGGGAGTGGTGGTCAATGACGGGCCACCCCACACCCCAGGCCTCCAGCCTCCAGCTGCTTTGTGCGCTGTGCGGCCCCCACAAAAGGGCTGATGAGGAGGCAGGCTGACCTTCAGGCCTGGCACACGCTTCCAAGGGTGTCTACAAAAAAACCTGCTGAGCCATTGGAGGTTCAGCTTCCCTGTACACATCCTGTACACACCTCTGCAGCACTATCTAATGCGCATCCTTCTCCTAAACTTTCAAAATCTCCCAACCCCAAACAGCTTTGGGTTTGGGAGAATTTGTAGACTGAGGAGTGAATACAAATGAGGCATCACTATTTGGCCTTAGCCACTGGTAAAGTTCTCCCGAGCCGTTTTTGTTCTTCTTTTTTGTTCTTGTTTTTTAAACTTTCATCTGCCCAATATGTATCGTCTGCTTTCTCTTCTCCCCACAACAGGCTACATAAGCAAATGGCTATGTCAACTTTCTGTCAGTGACTGTGTGTAAAGACCAGTACTATGCAGCAAAGAGTAATCACCGCATGGAGGCAAAAGATTTATTGTGCTGATGTTTGTATTGTTGTTGCTTAAAAGTAAATTCTCGTGCACAATTGCAGAATGAATCATTCGATCTTTAGCATCAAATAAGTCGTTGTTGGCTGTGGCTGTGACATTGGACAATTTATTCCCTCTTAGACCATAAAGCTGGCCATGGGCGGACAAGCGTCTCTCTTAGATGGGCCACATAAAGGCACAAGACCCAATAAAAGGAATGTCACAGGAAGTGCACTGAATGTCATTAATAATAAATCACAATTGTCTGAAACTGACCTGGCAGCAAGGATGGACGTAGTGGAAAACCTCTGTGTGGAGGGAGAGCACCTCTATTTATGTCAATCACAGCCTTGAATCTGGCCTTTTATTACTACGAGAAGCAATTAACCTTTCAGAAAACAGTGTCACTCAAGCACAGACAAAAGAGCATTTTGGAGATGTTCAACAAGTCCTGAGACAAATGACTTTGATAAGGTTGGTGTTAATGGGCAACCTGCAAAAATCAGACTAAAGTTCACTTCCCTTTTAGCAGTGTCCTGCAAAAATCATTCCTTAGCAATCAACACAGCTCGAAGTAGCTCCTCGTGTCTTTTTATGCTCCTTTTTTTTTACATAGTTGGAAATCTTATTATTTGCAGTGGCAAATATCAGAATTATGTCGATGATAGCTAATAATTTTGGTTGCATGGGATGTGTTCAGTGAGGCATGAACTTGGCTCAGCACCAGTAAAGCAGCAAATGGTATCTTAGCTCAGCAGGTACTCAACTTTCACCTCCTTTTTTAAGAAGGCAGCATTATCCTGGGGGCCGTAAAGTGAAACAGTAAACACAGTCTTTGAGTGGGATAGTGAGAATAACATTTGAAGTACATGTGCAAACATAGAGGTACAAATCAGGACATGCAAAGAGACAGACACTCATTCATTGTACACACTCTCCGCATAGTGGAATTTGCTAACAAAACTCTACATCTTTGTCACTAAACAGCTGGACCCAAATGAAGTTGGGCTATTACACAGCGCATAAATAGATTTAAAACTAGGCTGGGTGGAGCAGCAGGAGGGGTGGCTCAGAGAAACAGGCAGTCTGTGTGTTTCCATCCAAGTGAATGTAACTCATGTTTGCCGGCGAGGTCAGTGTGGAGGAATGTTTTTTGGTTCTATGTGTCTTAATTGGAAGGCTTCCGGACCCTGGGGTTAGCACACCTGCTCCACTATCTGTGGCTGCAGTGGGAGTCTTTTCCAAAAATCCAAAACGAGCGCAGAGAGAGAGAGAGAGAGAGAGAGAGGGAGGGAGGGAGAAGCCTAGTGTGTGTGTGTATGTACACACGCACATTCTCAACATCCAACGCAGTACAACCAATTTGGGTGAGATTGCTGTGTTTGGCTGAGGATCAAAAGATAAGAAAAGGTCCTGCACACAGTCTGAAGCTCGCAACTAGAACATTTTATGAGCAAAAAGACAACATTTCAATCTCACAGGTATTTTCCTCAAGTCTACACACCAAATGATTAGCTTCTCCTTACATACCAGAGGTCACTTGATTAGTAAGCAGCAACATTTAAATCTCATGATATTATGTAGCTGCATTTGTAGGATAATACACATTATCCAAAATAAATCTATGATGAGAACCACTTTCTCATCAACCTTTAAAAAAGTGAAATATATATAATATAGAAATATAAAAATCTAAGACTCATCCTGGTTATCATGTTCAAAAATAATTTATTTTAATTTGTGTGTTGTCATGAAACCATTTGTCCAAACTATTAGGAACATTTTCATGGTGAATAACATAATAAAAAACCTTGATATTTCTTGCATACACCAAAATCTGTAATGATGGTGGTTTAGTCACTACATTACCACCTGGGATGAAACTCTACTTTTCCTATGAATCTATATGTTACTAATATTATCTAATTTTAGAGTAAGCCTATTTTCTTCAGGGGTAATGTTGATGAGTTACATGTTTACTCCTTTCCTCCTTTAAATAATTTTGACAGCAACTTGAAATTCAGAGTGGAAAGGGAAGGTCCAGTTCCTGGACATGTGGGTGATGGTCAATGACAGGATGATGACTACCACTACTTTTCAAAAAGAAACACATGCTGTAAGAAAAACTTTGTTTGTGACAGCTTTGATCCTTTATCTCTTAAATGGGTTTACCATTTTAGAGCCAATTTGCCACTGTAACAAGCAATGGATATAAGAGGCTTTTGAGTAAGCCCTGGATCTACTAATGACCAATACAAAAAAGATTAGGCATTTGCAGTGACTTATTTTTTATTTTTCATAGAACTCTAAAATGTTTATATAAATTTTAATAAACAGTGGCATATATTATCATGTGATCTTGTTATTTTTTATTCAAAGACTCCACATGCTACACAGAAAAAAACAAAAACCTTGAAGACTATTTGGTTAATGCAGATTTGGAAGAGATTTATCCCTTATTATACTATGATTTATTTTGAATACTTTGATTGTCAGTTATTGCCGCTTACTAATTAAGTGACCTAGGAGCTTATCTTTAGCTTTGTAAAATGTTCAGGACTGTTTCTGTTCTTATCCTTTGCCTTGAGAGTGGCTTTTCATATGTACCTGTCCCTCAAGACTTTTAGAGTGCAGGACATCTTTTAAACGTTAATCTCCTGCAGATGACTGCAGAAGTAATTGTCTTGATTTTCCACTTAGACCCAGGCTTTGGAAACACTGGATGCATTTATTGTTTTTGCCTATGTTGGCCTCCGTGCTTTAGTGCAGGACCAACATGCTCTGATGCGTTAGCTGTTCCCTGCAGGTTTTTTTGGCCCAGCAGTCACCACTCCCTTAAAGAGGCTCTACTCTGAGAGATTAAGACTGCCAAACCTTCACCTCTCCCTCTCCTTTTAGAGTAATTACGCAATTCTCTCTAGAGCGAAGGGGGAAAAAGGCACTCAGATTCATTGAATGCTAATTCAAGCAGGAAAAATGGATCTACATATTTTCACATTATGTGTACAAGGACAGGATGAAGTAAAATAATAGTCAAATATTGTTAAGCAAGATATTGTTTAGCTCTTACAAATGCCCCAACAAAACACCCACTGCAAATAGGTTAGGTCTTTGAGGTCAGGGGGAAACATCATGTCACGAGTTTTAGTTTTATTTCATCCTATTTATAATGGATGAGATAGAGGGGGGAAAGTGTTGCACAGCCTGGCTGAGCCCTGGCAAATATTTTGGCATCTGGATGCTTAATATTTCATGATAAGATGATGGAGGCTAGGTAGATGATGGACACCACGCAGAGGGCCACTGGTATTTATGTCTGCTTGTTATATATAGCCTGATTTACTCCTTGTTCTATGCCATGGGCTTGTCATAAGACAGTCCTCTACTCCTTTTTGAGATGCATAGAGGGGCAGAGAAAGCTAGTGGGCTGACTGAGGCAATTAGGTCTATTATTAGTACGACAGTGGAAGGATTGATGCACACAATAGTCAGTGTGTAAGCAGAAAGCCCGGCTACGTGAAGGAAATTCTAATGGTGAGAATTTCCTAGATTATATGGGCCTTCATTAACATTTTCACACATGGCTGCCTAACAAATGAGAAAAGAGCCCTGGCATACCAGCAGATTTATCACATGCACACAACAGACCAGCTAGCTCCTTCTTCCCCTCTATGGTGCTGAACACAGTCTACCGCTCTCACAGCAACATTAGCCATGGGCACTTTAGGTGTCTTTGGCTTTTGAATAATGGGGCAGCAGGACTATGATACTGCTCCATGCTACATAATATATAAAGGTACACATTGTATACTTGGCCATAACTTTTTTTGGTAGGTTCCCCAGATAAACCAAGGCTGGTTAATGACAACCGCCTGTACTGTCAGTGCTGTCTGTCAGATTTTCCCAAATGAAGATAACAGGCTCTCCAACACAGTTTTCTGGACTTGTTCCTAAATTTTCTATTCCCTGCTTTAATTTGGCATGAATTGTCCCTGTTAAGGACTGATACACAGGCAGGCCTCTTGCCTGCAGGGCAGGCCCACTTGAATTAACTGTGTTGCACACTTTACATTCTCTGCTCCCTGACATCTTGAGAAATGTTCCCTGGGATCTTTTTTTCCCACAGAGAAGTTCATTAGAATGACAAATAGCATCCTGCCATAAAGTGGAAAACATCAACACGGCACAACAGAAACTGCGATCTGAGGGAAGTGACATGCAGGGAGGGAAATGAATTAGACTCCATTTGATTCTATGTGATATCAGTAGCCACGACTTCACCATCCTGTCGCTTTGAAGATTCTGCTGACTCACTCCTGTTTTTTCTTAGTCGTTCTGTTCTTTCCATGTGTTGGAGTTGAGGAGCTTGTGTTCCGTCAAGTTGGCATGCCCGTGGGGATTTTTCCTTTAGCTTAGAACTAACATATTTGATATAACTGATCTGCTGGATGATATTGAGAGGTTCTATTTGAAGAGTTGAGCTCAGCTCTCTCAGAGTGGTCTAATCTCCTCAATCATGCAGTTGGTGCCATGTCAGCAGCAGCTCAGGTTGGAGTTAGAGTAGGTGGAGGAGGAGAGTAGGTCAAAGTCGTTCTCTCCACTCAGCTTGTTTTGAGGATCGTTGCATGAAGAACCTGTTGCCACAAAAAAGCAAGCAGCTCAGAGAGCTCTTCTTCTCTTCATCCTCTTCATGGTTGCCTTGGCTTTCTGCCAACCAAGCCCTTTGTATCAATAATGAACATTTTAAACAACAGCTTAGGAAAGTGCAAGCCTACCTGATGTCCTAAAGACAAAAGGAGATATTGCCATGGACAGGGGGCTAGAAATCAATTTCCCATTTGCTGCTTTAATTTCAGTGAGATGGGTGGAGAGATTAGGGCCGAAGGCACCTGTAAGCCCCCTCACTGATGAGCTTTACCTGGGCCTGCTGTAATGGCTGGTCTGACCTCCTGGCTAATTAAAGTTCCCAAATTGATCCACAAACAACGTGATACAGATCTGTCCTTTACCACCCTCAGCAACACGTCTCATTGCGGAAACTGCCCCATAATGGCCTCATAAAACAACAGTGGTTGTATCCTCACATCTATGCTGCCATCCATTTGATTGCCTTATTTTTGATTATGGTGATGGTAACAGCCAAAATTGGTACAATATTTGTTTATCTGTGTTTGTGTGCACACATGTGATTTTCCCTGGAAACATTAGCTGAACAAACTTGTCATTAGATTCTAATATTACTCAATTGTGATTAATGAAGGGAGATATTTGACTTTTCCCATTTCCGAAACTACATAATAATAATTTACATTTATACAGACCATCACAGGGCCACACATAGACAGATAACCATCCATCCATCCATCCATCGTCAACTGCTTATCCTACGTACAGGGTCGTGGGGGGCTGAAGCCAATCCCAGCTGACACTGGGCGAAAGGCAGTGTACACCCTGGACAGGTTTGCTAGTCCATCGCAGGGCCACACATAGACAGACAACCAGTCACACTCAAACTCACACTTAAGGACAATTTAGGGTCACCAACCAACCTAGCCTGCATGTCTTTGGACGGTGTGAGGAAGCCGAAGCACTCGGAGAGAACCCGGGGAGAACATGCAGACTCCACACAGAAAGGCCTGGAACGACCAAGGTTCGAACCCATGACCTTCTTGCTGTGAGGTGACAGTGCTAACCACTGCACCACTGCGCCGCCACACCTGAAACCACTGAGAAAAAAATTAAATTACAGAAATCTTGCCTTGTGTAATAACCAGTATCAATGTAACCATTGCAGGTTTCATTGTGGTTTCATTTAAGGGCTTTACTTCTAATAAGAAGCTTCTTTAAAATGTGCTTTCAGGACCTTTAACACAGCTTCATGTCACACTACTAGGTCTGAAAGTCCTCCACACATTGGTGGGCTTACAATGGTGTAGCCTGTGTCAACTAGTGATGGCAAGTTTGACTCTTTTGACAGACTCGAATCTTCAAATCTCGTTCGTTAAAATGAACTAATCTTTTTTTGAGTCATTTCGTTCATTTTGTTCATTTGAACTAGGCTGGTTATTGTGGCGCTGCAGCCCTCTAGTGGGCGATTAAAAAACAGCGCCGTTCTCAAACGCGGAAAGCTGCCTAGCTTGCTTTAATTGACAAAGTATAATGCACAAATTCACCTCTTGATCACTCTCTATCATTATATACACCCCCTTGGGCCCACAACCAAATTCAAACCATGTTAAAACCACAGAAATATGTTGTCTATATGCAATCTTTCCTGAGTATACAACCAGACCAGCCATATAAAGGCTTATGTATATAATTACTATCATTATCTCTAAAGTGCTCATTCATACAGTAGCCTAACGTCCCTATCTATGAGTAAAATATTAATATCAAATTTGCACATATAGAAGTAATAAGCTTGATACACTATATGAATAAACACACTCTTATTAAAATTCAACCAATTTAATAATAATCTGGATCAAGCCTCCAAGTTCTTAAAGAAGTCCAGCACAGAGAGAGCACCAAAGAAATATTAACACATTATATAAATGCAGCAGTTTGGCAGGTCTGGACGCAGAATGGACCACATCAGGTCCTGATTCTGCAGACAGAGAAACAAACATGAGCACATCGCTCTTAAACACTGCAGGTTGTTCACCAGTCACGAGCTGTGAAACAACAGCACAGCTCTGTTGATAAATAAAAAGTAAAAGTTACGTTGCGTTCTCTGGCGGACCTGGATCAGCTGTTAGCTGTAACACACCACAGGGCTAACATTAATGTTGCTATGTGGCTGTGTTTTAATGTTTTAATGACCGGGTCGGTTTGTTTTGGAGAGGAGACTACCTCGGAGGTAATTCGGCTCCCGGTAGAACCCTGTCAGGGCTCTGAAGTGGAGCGGACCCAGAACAAGTCTCATCAGCTTTTAGCTGTAAACACTAGCAGGACTAAAGTTATGGTACAGCTGTGTTAAAACTATAACTTAACACAACATCATTGCGCTGTAATAATGGTATGCTTTATTAAATGTCACATAATTAACAAAATAGCTATATAATGTCAGTCCAGTGACTGTTACCTGACAGCCAGCCTACCTCTCATTCTCCGGCACTGGCAGTCACTCGAATGAACGAAAGACTGAGGAGGACCCATGTGAGCGGTGAACGAGTAGTTCATTCCTGCTCCACAGTAGGAGCTGTCACGTGACAAATGAACGACTCAAACCTAGAGACCCACAGTTGCTATGAGTCGTGAACTAATCAGTTCTGTTTCCTGTGCTGCCTGCTTACCACAGCCCTGTAGCCGAGCTGTCACGTGACAAATGAACGACTCAAACAGACCCACAGTTGAGAGTCGTGAACTAACCAATTCTGTTTCCTGTGCTGATGGAGCCCATGCAGCTGCCGTGTGACGAGTGAACGTAAGAGTCCAATATCCTTCACGCATGCGTGAAAATTAACAAATTACTCACTGAGACTACCCGTTCCTCCTGAGTCATACACACGATTAGGTCTTGTGAACAAATGTTAATTGAATGACACAACACTAGTGTCTACTCCTGCATCTCAAAAGAATCTGAAGAATATAGCACAGTGCTATACTTATTTTATATAGAGCTACAGGAATCAAGCACAATTTAGAGTTTAGAGGGTTTTTTGCTAGTATATGTGGGCAGAAGTAACAAAAGTTAACATGGACTGGACTTGGTCTAGTTTCCCAGCCAATGAAATTACATAATGGCTCGTCTTAGTAGTCATGTGCTTTGCTTAGAAGAGTTATTTTTAGCAACCTGCATGTTGCCCTTCCCTCTCGTACAATGGTTGTCGGCTCCATTGTGGTGAATTTTTAACAAGGGCCTTTTCCTAAGCCCCTCGGAGGAGTTAATTAAAGTGATAGAGGCTAGAGCTGATGAGCCACACCACCCTGACCTTGAGGCTCCACTTCCTCCACCTCCCTACAATTATACCTGCATAATCAGGACATGCATACACACACACACACACACACACGTGTGTGTGCACACACATACACATCATTGAGACAGCCCAAAGAATCCCCAGTCCCAGCCACATTCCCACCAGTCCCAATGAATCACCGTGGAGCAGTAAGAGTCTTACCATGCAGATTACCACAAGGGGTGGCTACATTGTTTTGTAGAGATGATTTTTATTTTCCAGCCTAATAATCACAGCAGTGTTCTGTGTTTGTGTATAGGAATTTTCTGTTTTGTTTTTGTATGTGATTCTCTCCCTGTCTTGCTTTTCTTCACTCTCTCTCTCTCTCACCTTTTTCCCCTTTTCTTTGCCTCCCTCTGTGTCCCTGTGTCTCACTGTCTCCAGTCTGACGGTATGGCCTCTGTGCAAAACAGGAGACGACTTGGTATTTGGTGATGTGGTGCATGCAAATGATCTCTCTGTCAAGGCTGCTTATTCTAATATGACAGCGTAGTGAGTTATCTGGTCCGCTCTATATTGGCAACCAGATCTGCAGCTGCCAGCTAGAGAGTAGGGGAGCTCAAATGTTTGTGTGTGTGTGTGTGCGTGTGTCTGTGTCATCAAGCTAGACAGTCCGAGACAGAGAATAGATGAAGACATGCAAGAGAGAGAAGCCAGCCAAGACATGCATCATAGAAGCAAGAGATGGGAAGATGGCTATGAACGAGAGAGAGAGAGAGAGGGAAAGAGAGAATGTTCCCAGTCATGTCCCCTCCTCTTCGACAAGCCCCCCACCCGTTCTACTCCTCCAGTGTTAGTGCTGTTTAGTAGAGCTGTCTCTTTCAAGAACGCCATCGAGACATGAATAAAGAGAAAATGAGGAAAAAAAATGTTTTGGCGAGAATGGGATGTCACAGCAGATAAGCATCACGAGCTGCTCCATATTTATTATGTGCAACAATTTGACTAACCAGAGAATTTAGATTAATAACATTGGGCCCCGGGAAGTAATTTCCTTTTTGCGAAAGTGATTTACATGGCGCATCGCTACGAGAACAGCTCTCGCAGGCCTTTTTGTTGTGTCAGCTAAAAATAATGACATTTAAAGTACCAACCAAGGTTAATAGGCTTCCTGTATGGTTATGAACTTTTTGTGCCTGTCCCTCCCTTTGTTCTCCCTACGAATCGACCCGCTGCTTTTATAGTTTCAACATCCACACACAGTAAACCACCTGCCTCCTCGTTTCCACCGTCCCCTTCGGACACCTTTTCCCCCAAACCAACCCCTTCTGTAGAGAGATGATCCTGTCAATTGTGAGGGAGTTACTAATATTACCATATGTTTGCAGCTTAGCTTTGTAATGGAACTTTTTTTGGGTGAGATTTTTGGACCATTACCTGAGATGTTGGTGTAATCACTGTGCCATGGTCCAGTTGAGCAAGTAATTACACATTCTCTGGGAATGAAACCTCGAAAGTAAATGTTTCTATAGGCAGCTGCCAACACAGTTTATTTGAACAACCCCTTTTCATGGTGAAACAACTTTGCCAGAGGAGTTATTTGACGTGAGAATGTGAGAGCTCCGCTGTACCTTACCAAGGCTCACCATTTCTCTGGCCTTTTCTGAGTAGGCATACTCAAAGCAGACTCTAAGAATTATATGGAGTGCGCTATACTGTGTACTGTGGCTTCAACTCCTACACCACTTTAGGCTGTGTTTGTGGTTGGGATGGGGTAGTGGGCGGTTAGCTGCTGGGGGGTGGGGGCTGCTAAACCTCTCTATCTCCGGCCGTAAAGCTGCTGCTTCGGCCCCTCCCCGCCCACTCCTATATTTTGGATAGATCTATTTTTGATGTCGGGTTCCTCCCCATGTCGGGCAGGTGTTTTTAATGAGGTGCGCCCACCATCCCAAGCAGTCTGCGGGAGGGTAGAGTTATTGATAAATCATTAACGTTGGTGGAGAAGGTGTGGAGGAGTTGTAGCTTGCTCTCCTCCAGAGAGCTGTCTTACTGCTGAATATTTCATCGGCACACAGATGTGCTGCTGTCTGTGTATCTGCTCATGGCTCCTCAGCTTTCTGCCATTAAGTAGCAGTGGATAGTATCCCCACACCTCATCCACTAGAAAAATCAAAAACAGGTTTGATAAAGGAATTGCTGCACCCACCTTGTCCCAACAGCCACGTCTGCTATGCTCAGAACCCCTCCCACACTTTGTGAAAGTGTATGTAAAGAAGGGCAGCTGCCTACAACACATGCCCCTCGGTAGGCAGAAACAGCAAACAAATCTGTGTCATAACAGAAAGAGGCGTATTGTGAGTTTTACCCAGCCGTGGCGATGCGGCACTTCTAATACTGCAATTCCATTAGACTTATCTTCGGTGGGGGAGACAGAGAAACGACTGCAGAGTCAGACCAGAAGGGGCCAGGGATTACTTATTCCCCATGTCATCTGTACAGAAGTGTGTAGTTCATGTGCTGGCCTTATCCCCTGCTTCCCTCTCACCAGTGCTTACTCTCTTGTGATGCCATTCTCAGGTCACCCATTTGTCTCGACTGTGTAACACTGCCACCTCCTGTCTGGGAGCCCTGGGGTGCCAGCAGGCATGGCTAAAGTGCGGGGCAGCTTACAAGGAACGTGGGAGGAAGAAAATGAAAGAGGGAGGAGTAGGATTGACAGAAAAAGAGAGAGGGAAGTAAAGAGAGGGAGAGAGAGACGGACAGGGGAAACATGGAGGAATGTGGGGGAAAGAGAGAGAGAGTGAAAGAGATCTCAGAGCTCACCCAGCCTTGATCAAAGAGCCGTCTCCCTAATCCTCTAGCTTCAGCAGTCAGTCTGTCTCTAAGCATTTCCAGTTGCCGACAAAAAAAGGAAAGGAAAAACACTTGCGGCTAAACTGCCCTGAAGTGGTGCTATTTTTACTTTTTCAGGAAGGCAAAAAGTGGGACCTCCTGCTGGGAGTATGCACAAGGACCGGGCAAAGTTAGGAGAACAAAGCATGAAAGAGTAGGAAGAGAGATGTATTCTAATAGAGCCATCTAGACAAGAGATACAAAACTGCCTACGTATAGCCATATGTTGTGTATATGTAATCTAAACAGCCAGTAAACCTTTTTTTGCAAACAGTATGTGACGGTTTCCAGTGGAGCCAACATTTGGTCTGTAGGTAGACTGTAATGGATGATATCTGGGGAAGATTACATAACTCTGAAAAGTTTCCACTGCAACAAAATCATATTCCACTTTCTGAGATCGATAACCCAAACCACAGTGCTAACTCTGTTTAAATAGATTTGTGATTTTAGCTGGAGAGAACAGTTTACTTGTGCCTCAAGGTTCTGTACAAGGTCCAGTATTTTATCAGTATGTTCGTGTTTCTACTTGGTAATACTTGGGAAATATGGCGTTTAGTTTTGTTGTACTGTCAACAATACCCAGAGTTGGACATGTTGCAATTATCTACTGTTAAGCTCTGCCAAAACATAGATTTCAAGTGTTGGACTGGCAAAACACACTGTGAGCACTTACCTGCAGTTTCAGTGGCTGCATTATCTTACCAGGTCCCGATTGTGAAAAATCAAATATATTTTTGTTGCTATGTTTCAAACAGGAGTAGTAAACTATAGTAGAGCTTCCCTTCAATAGTGATTTTAATATTAGTGTATAAATTACTAATATTTATGTAGCATACAGTTTCTGTTATAGCAGTGTTAACTTTGTGATCTCGCTGACCTGTTTAACGCAGACTGAAAATAGTAAACATACTTTCCTGCAGTTATAATAATTCTGTGTAAATCATAAATCCAGTGTGAATCAATACCATGTGACCCCTTTAACCCCAAACATGCTGTTCTGCTAGGTATCATGTCAGCCTCCCAAAGACTGTAAATGAGAAGCCTTAAGGCTGCTGTAACAACACAGAAGACAATTGTTAGGCCCATGTGCATGAAGCCGAATTATAATGGCGAAGAGTTAATGGAAAAAAGACGAGAGCAGGATGAATGCATTCACAGAGGGAGATGAAAAAAATAAGGACTGGGTGGAAGGAAATAATGAATGAATTGAGGAAAGGTGCGAGGAATAGGCTGAACGGGAGGCTGTAAATCAAAGGAGGGAGTCAGGATGGAGGGAGAGAGGTGAGGTCAGTCAGTTGGAGAAAGAGAGGGAAGAGAGCTGGCCAGCAGCAGTGGAGGAGGAGGAGGATAAAAATGTGTGGTGAGGTAATGGCAGTGATGAATAGCCCGTGGCTGATCAGTAGAAGCCAGGTTGGTGTTTGAAGATTAGATTTTAATACAGCGCTTTGACTTCAGTCTGCTTGCAAAATAATCACAGGGAAAAAAGTAAATTAGGAATTATTTCATACAACACAAAATGATTATGCCAGTTTGCCCTTGATGAGGAGAGCCTGCAGAACCTGGGCATGTTTAGGTTGCTCAGGTCTATGTTATAGTGGGAGGTGAGTGAATAATTCAGAGTAATTTAGCAAATGTAGCCCTAAGCTGATTGCCAAATTGCTATGACATCAAAGGCTTGTGTGTCCCAGCATGCTTTCCTGATTTATTTGGCACTGTTTTGGGACTTTGGACTTAAACAACACAACAATCTGATGCAAACATCTCTGTCCAAAGTGATGTGAGCATTTTAATCATTTGACAGTGATATGGAGAACAGATTGACAACCTTCACCCAATGTGTACTTTTGATTTTGATATTCTAAGCTTTGCAAAGTTTATGTTTACTGGATTTGGTTTGTCTTTTGCCTATAGTGGTTTGGTTGCTGAAGTTACCATTTGTCACCATGGCTTAAAGCTGTGATTTTCAAACTCTTTCTTTTTCTGCAACTAACACAGAGCCTGCTGCATTTGTAGACATGATGTTGGGCGGCAACTATATGAATGAGGTGTTCACAAATGGCTTTCACTTTGTGTCCACTTTAGACCTGGATTGCCATTGTCTGTCATTGTACTTCTGTCTGCACATATCTGCTGACATGCTTGAGATGTAAATATAGGTTTAGAGTATTGATTGAGAGGCTTGATAATTGAATATGTGTGACAAGGCTCTTAGGTATACCTTTTTGTATGTACTTGTGTGTGTGTGTGTGTGTGTGTGTGAACAATACAGGCCAAAAGCCTGAGAAGATTCAGTTCATCCTGCCAACCATTCTGGTGGCCAGTGGGGGGACTAAAATAGTACTCTGTCTGTTGCCAAGGTTACAACATTGACAACATGACGTGGCCATTCATTCTCAATACTGTATCTCCCTGGCCTTCTGTGAGAAAGTGGCTGCTAATCTTAGCCCTCAATCTACCCGCCTGTCAATGTGAAGAGGGAAGCAGCCGAGGTATGGGATGAAGGGAGTTGGGTCAGCTCCGTCCCCTCACATTGCGCCCTGTTCCACTCATCAACGTTCCCTCCCCTATCCACCGCCACCCCACAGCTTCTCTCCAGGCAGTGCGTGTTCCTTCAGCTTTTAGATAAAAGCCATTGGTCCCCCTGCTCCTGCCAGTGTGTGATGGGAGAAAATCTGAGCTGTTTCTATGCAGACCCATGTGTCAATTTTCCGCTTTGCAGGTATGTGGTGGCTTGAGGAGGAGAGAAGGGTTGAATGGCAACCGGATGATAGTCACAATAAAACTGTAATTGAAAGATATGTTATCGTGACTATTTCAAGCTGAGGAAAGTGGTATCAAAGAGACATTCCTGCTAAAAAAAAAAATAAAAAAAGAGAAGAAAGGGAACCTCTTTTAATTAAAAAACAGTGCTCAAAGGGGCGACCAAAAGTTGAAACTGGAGGCATGTTTGGCATGAATAAGTTGCCCCTCTCCTTTGTGTGGTGACACTGACAAATAGAGCTCTGCGTGTGAAAAGGAGACTTATCTTTGATAGGTAATGAATTCAAAGTCATGGAGATGAACGTGCTCTTTGAGGTTCAGAGGGCTTTAGCTGAAGTCATATTATCTCACTCCAACAAATGGAAGCAGCGCTGTCACATGGTGCCATCCCCACGACTTGATTCATCAAAAGGAGAGGTTGTGATGTCTCTCTAGGCACAGTTGTAATGCTGTTGGTTCTGGGGCATTGTTATTGTGATATCAGTACATTAGTACATGCTGGTCATCCTAGCTCGCCTTCAGTATGGCCAAGTTGTGTAATAGCCTGTGTAGCACACATAGCAGTCCCAGATAGACAGAGAATTGATTTTTGCAGTACACACATTGCTAAAGCTACAGTACTGTGGGTGTGCTGCTCTGATGTTGTTCCAAGTCAACAGTTGCCCTAGCTGAGGACTCCTGCCGGCTACCAGTGGCCAGACACATGGATATTTAACCAGTTCTTTGTGCTGAACCTTTGTGTTTTTATGACAGACACAGTTTTCAAGATGTGCACAAACCCATTTCTGCTCAATTGCTCCCAGCGGCAGCTCCAAATAGATTTAGCAATGATACTGTGAGAAGGGAGATAGGGAGCAGGAGTGAGAGAGGAGAGAGAGACCTAGAGAACAATGAAAAGGCAGGAAGGGAGAGTGAAAAAGAAGGGAAGAAATAGTCTGAAAATGAGCCAGAATGGGATTTTTGCAGTTCAGTTAAGAAAGGCTTTGAATGTATTTGAATCACAGACTTGATCTGCCACCAGCCTATTTTTATTAGCTGCTTGACAGTGCAGCATAGTGTTGGGATTACAACCAGTGCCTGTGTTATTCAGGGTTCCTCACAGCTAAATTTATATTTGAGCATTCCTAGCACGCGCCTGCCCCTCCTAGCACACACTTTAATGCCTTTCCAGTTTCCTTTTTGTTTTCAAACTACTTAATTTTAGTGTTGCGGGTCACATATTAGGAAACAAACATGGTAGCAATTAGAAATCCTTATCTTGTTCCCTTTCTTCTCCTCATTTTTAACGGGTGATTCCTCATCCTAATATCTTGAGAGAATGAAGCAGATATTCAAATGAGTTCTTTTATTATGGGCAATATTAAAACTAGGCTTTGACGTTGTTCAAATTCTTAATTGAAAAGAAATGTATCGTATCCTCTTGAGTGGTGTAAATCATATCCCTCCTCCATCCCCTGTGCGCTAGTTTATGTTATCTGTGGCTAATTCATGCCACACTTAATTTGGCCTTGATTGTAAATGTCCGGGGTGAGATGAGAGTCTTGTCTCTATTGTTCCTGTGCCATAGTTGTACATGGTCTCACAGGATTAGATGAGTTTGATTTTCAACTGCGGTTCTCAAATGAGCATCTCTCTCATAGGATGAAAACCTCTTTATCGTTGTGACAGTTGTACCCATCTGCCTGCTTTCCCTCCGAGTGGAATCAGAGACAAGGAGTTTAGTGTTTACACCCAGAGTAAAACCTAAATATTTTACAGGAGGCAGAGATGTCTCCCCTCTGCCATTGTTGTTGACAGAAGTTGCTTTGAGCAATTTTCTTTTAGCAGCCTTCATTACTGGCAGACATGGTGAACACATGCGGTGGATTTGTTATAATTAAACCAGGGCTTGGCTTGGACTTGGAGAAAGATGCAATAAAGACGACAGTTTATTTAGGATAAACTCCCCGGCTCCACGAGCTTCAGAGGGGAAACCTCCACACTCTAAATCTAGTTGCACGAACATATGAGGGGATAAAGTGGCTCTATTAAATTTGTTGACTCCAAAGATCCTCTCTGAAGCTGCAGCGTATTGCATTTGTTGGCTCTTCCATCCCTTCTAGCCTTCTCCACGGCTTCTAGGATTGAATCAGACAGTGCCAGATCCTCACCATTGCATGGGATGAACACTATTGAATTGCTTGCCTTGTAGATCCACAATTCTAACTTCTTTAGACTATATTGAATTTACCATCCTGGGCAATCAATAATACTAAGTTTTGCAGGCAGTATTGAACTCTATCCTCACACATCTACTCTGTGGTTGGTTTCTCTCCAATTGCTTTGGAATCTACAGGCTGTCACGCACAAAAGAGCTGATTCTGAATTGACTTTTTAAAACAAGGTTCATAAAGCCATGGGAATTGTGCAGAATGGACCACATAGTAAAACAAAAGGAGTGTTCACCTGCCTAACATGTAGACAGATAAAATGTGAGCAGAATCATGTTCCTGCTGAGGCAAGGAGGGTTGGTAGAATTATATTATTTAGGGTCTGTTGCATTGCAGATATAGAGAAACATGAGCAAATTACCTTCTATGTTTTATATGGTAAATTACTAATTTAATTTGGTTATCCAAATGGTGACCAGTGTCTAATTAGACACTGTCCGGAAGATTATTCTGTCCTCTGGAAGCCTGTCCATGATAGCAGTAGGCCTAGAGGGCAACAGCATTGCTGTGCATTGCTGTGGCATTCAGTGCATTGCGATTCACCATTGGCCCCCTGGGTAATGAAAGGCCTAATAAATGAATCCATCAGAGTGTCTGTGTGTTGCTCTCTGTGTGTATCTGGGATGCAGTCAGGCCCAGACGTGCCCAGTCTCCGGGCATACAGAGGAAAGGGATGCCATTGCTGGCAGGCCTGATGAATGGGTGGCACGCCGCGCCATGACAAAGACGAATGTGACAGCCCCCGTCCCGCAAAAGGGGGGCGGTGCTCAGCTACTGAGGGGAGATCATGTGATGCTGACCACCTCCCCTTCCTAGTTACATCCCCTACTAGCTGAGCCCAAGGTAGTGAAAGAACCAGAGAGAGAAAAGAGGAGACACAAGAATATCAGATCATCCTATTGAGTGACTATCTCATATTTTTTTCCATCAAACTATACATTCTATTTATTTTCTGTGAAGTAAATGATGGGTTATAACAAACACTTCATTAAACTGAGAGCAGTTAATAAAGGCACTTGACAAAATAACAGGCTTAAAGAAACACAAAGGAATTCATCAATAGATCTTCTTCGACCAGAATTGATGCTGTCATCTGTGCAGGATGGTAAATAGTTGAAGTCCCGAAGCTCTATTTGGTTTTCAGCATTATTAGAGGTGGGAGGAAATTAAAGACTGCAGATCAATAGCAATATTTGTTTTATATTACTCAGGTGTCTCTTGATTGTCTGCATGAGTGAGGGACTAGAGTCTGATTTTGGTGACTGTCTCTATCAGATAACTACATACTATGGTCTGTTTGGCAGATCCCTTACACTTTAGATGAAGATGCTCTTGTATTTCTCGTGCCTGTCAGTAATCACTCCTGTTTCAGGGCAGCTTATTATCATCAGAGTTGAATATGGATAGGGGTCTTGGTTATAAAAAAAACTCCCTACATTTTAATTTTAATGATTTAAGATAATGTGGTGCTCAGTGCAACTGTACATCAGATATTTTGAGCTATTACCCAAATGTGCCAGTCCAGACGGGAATTATGTTGCAGTGCTACTGACAAAAACCTCCTTGACCTCACTTGCAAACTCCTCAATTGACAGAGTCATCTTCTCTGTGGCAAGGAGGGGAGGTGGGGGTCGGTTAACTATCCCCTACAAGATTCGGTGAGAGAGAGAGAAGCACGGAGGGGTAAGTCAATGGGAAACTGAGATGATTAAGAGGCTTTCACTGTTAACAGAAAAGCGAGGATCGGTTTCTATTGCACCCTCTTCTTTTCATGGCCCGGTCTAGTGGACAGGCTGATGCTGTTGTCTGAACAGAGCCATGACTTGCCTATTAATAGACTATTGAGTGCTATTGATCCTTGGCTCATGTGACACATAAGATACAATGAGCCATAGATCCCAGTAAAGAGCCATGTCTTTCTTTTCACTTTACCACAATTGCATATGATTATAGGAGTCTGAAGATCGGTCAGAGAGGCCTATCCCTCTGTAACGATGACCAGAAGTGTGATGGTACCCTGAGTAAAAGCTGACAGCAATTTGGAAACTTTTGTCATAAATACAAAAGCTCTTGAACAAAATGGTCACAATGGAGACTTGGCTTTGCCTAGACTGAATACTGCCCCTCTATAATTTAATGGATAGGTTTTTGTGTAAACCACCCAAACCTGGATATATTTCAAAAAGTGAAGATGCTTTCTCTTTGCATCCAAGGTGAGAATAACTCCAAAAAGCTGCTATACAATTACGGATAAATTAGAGGGATAATGACGAGAGGGAATGGTGGTTATATCAATAACCCCTCTAATGGTCAATTCCAGAATGCTGTCTGCTGTGTGCTAGATTTAGTGTAATGGATAAGGTGCCTGTTTAGCAGAGGCTTACTTGTCGCCAAACGAGGGAACAAACCTCAAATAGCCAAATTAAAATCTGAATAATAGATGAGCGATGCCAGGATGAGAGAGAGGATAGGAGACAGCTGTAATTTCTACTCTTGGAAAAAAAAAAAGAAGCCTTGGCATGTAATTGTTGAGAATTTATAAGGGCACAGGAGATAAATAGAGACAAGAGGAGATACACATCCCACTGTGAGAATCACCTTTACTGAAAGACACTTAATACTGATGGTTATAACAGGTGAAAGTCTACAAAACCTTCAAAACACTGTAAATGCTGCTGTTATAAAGGTTGACTGCCAGTCTCTGTAAGGGAGTGCCTCTCTTCCATGGGTTTTATTCTCTTTGCAGCAAACAGCAGCAGCAGTCCTGAAATGATAAGAAGTTTTGTATTATGTTGGAATGACAGAGAAGAAGTTTACTTTGGCAGCAAATTGCATCAGAATGTTATTTAATGCTTAACAAGAAATGCACATTGTGTGCAGTCCATGGGGCATTAATCTCAAACTGCATATGAGAAGGATGTCTGAGTAGTGTCTGTCTAGGAGACAATACTACACACCCTCTTCTCAGAAGGCCATGTCTGAGTGAAGCTTTGGCCCCAGTCATGTGTTCATAGACACTCCCATTACCTGCGGAGAGGGCTGAAAGCTATGAGATTGTTTGAGGTACATAAGAGTGCTGTATCTGCCACAAAATGTAATAACTGTGAGTGATAGCTTGTTTTTCTAATAAATATAAAAATAGATACATCTGGGTCTGCACAAAGGAACAACAAGTTTACTAACAACAGCATTATGGGTAATGAGGGTGAAATTGTTTCACACGGCAGAATATGATAAGCCCCAGTTATTGTCATCTGGAGGAGTCAGCTTCTGCAGACTTGGTAATAACAGGAGTCTGACTCATTCTGTGTTTTTAGCTTGCTGGGTTTCCACTGGGCATGTTTTTTTTTCTGTGCACCTGTGAGAAAAAAAGGACTTCCCTGCTTGGCGGCTGGTGATGCGATCTGATATGAGTGGGGACTATGTGATCACAGAATAGCCTCTCTGGTGAAGAGGTGAAGCTATTACTGCACCATTGAGTGCAGGTCATTTGCCACAGCCACCTGGCCCTCTGATCGCTGCTTGGAAAGGGTTATAGAAGCTGGACTGGTTTCTCCCCTTCTGCCATTCTATGTACCTCTGCAAAGTCCATCTTAACAAGCAACTTGGTTTTAGATTTTCAGATTTAAAGGTGCCATGTGTAGTTTATGGTGGCCTCTAGCAGTGAGCGAGTACTCAGCATTGGCCAAAGCAGAGAATGACATAACAAGAGACGTCCTCACACAAATTGCTAAAAACTCTACTGCAATGTTACAATAATGTTTCTGACAGTAAAGTTGTGTAGCAGTATTCATGATACTAACCACTCAACTACAGATTGATTCAAGAATCATCTCTGCAGGGAAAAGACGGCAATAATCCTTTCTCCACCGCATGATCATGTTTTGATTTAGACTGTGCAGAAGAAGCTATGTGCAGGGCTTAAAGTTCTCCGGCACTGTGCCCGAATTCCGGCAAATATATAATTATCAACACATTCTCATCTCAATGCGTAATAACTGATGCTTTCAGACAGCGTGACAAAGCGCAAGGATTTTACGCTAAAGGTACCCTTCAGCATCCATATGAAACGCCCCCGTTTCCTACATTGCAGCAACACAAGGGAGGCTAACCCTACCTGTAAGCTAACTCTACAGTTAGCTACCGGCTAACTGTAGAGTTAGCTTTGTCACCTACGCTTTGTCACTCTTTCTCAAATCGTCGGTACATGACGCCCTGAGATGAGAACGGTGTACGTGAAAAATATTCTTGCGTATTATTTTTTACGTGATAGGTGTGTGAAGTGCAAGTCCTCAGCACAATCTCTGTTGGTGTATGCACAAAAGTGCAAAAAATTTTCTATTGGGTCAATTAAGGTGTTACTCAAAAGGTCAAAGGTGTACCGGCTTTTTTGATTGCATGCTAACTGTAGGATCGTCTGTACCTTTGCCAACATAATATGGCCAGTTTTGTCAGAATATAATCCATCCATAGGCTACAGCATTTCTGGTAAGTGGCGTCAATTTTGATTATTAGCAGTGCTTAAAGTTGGTCACCTACTTCTACATTTTACTCTTTGGCGTAGTGGGACTTTTCTTGGGTACCGGTGTCCTCTCCATATCAGGTTCTCTGGGCACTATGTGACACTCACTTGTTCCCGCTCTCTAATCTCTCGGTAGAAACAGAGGAGAAAGAAGCTCGGGTGCCTTTCATGCGGTCGTGTGCGTAAAGTTGCTCATCAGCGTAGCTTTTCGTGAACCATCTAATCACAGCCTGGAGGCGACGGGACACTAAAAAAAGTTTGATGCGCTACAGCAAACTTTAGAAATGTTGAAATGTTGACGAGTAGTTCTTAGCATTAACTAATTAGAAACTGACCACCATGTAGATCATTTTTCTTACACAAATTTAATGAATGGAAACAACCCACACAAATGAAACGGCTTTCCAACTAGAACTAATATTATACTAGTGGTAAGATATATAGTATTATCTGAAATTATAATGAATACACTAACATTAGCCCTAATACCGGTCGATAAGCAAGGCAACATGTAAATGGGGAGTACCAGCAGGGTTGGGCAATAAAACAATAATAGTTATAATATAATTGTCCTCAATAACAATATAACAAATATTGAATAAATGTTTAATTTAATTCATTTGAATCATAGACAAATCAGCACTTATTTTTCTATTTTTTTTGTTTAGGAAAGGGACTGAAAACAGATTTTACCTAATGTTACTCATGCATATTTGTCGAAATAGTTTTGAATGTTTTGTGCTTAGGTTTGTGAAGTGTCCACTGTTTAGCACTAAGTGGCACAATTAACTGTGAGGTTTCTCCAACTTTAACTCAGGAGCAAAAATCAGCCATTAATCCTGAAAGAAACAACGATTGACATTTATTGTGATAATTATCCAATGATGAAATTTTTTAGTGTGATAACATTTCTGGCCATATTGCCTAGCCCTTTTCCCACTTCAAGCATGGATTATAGGTGGTGGCAGAAAAGTTTTACCAGAATGCAGGAAATTAAGTGTGTAATGCTCAATTTTTTCAGGAGGAGGACCGCCAGATTGAATGTTTCCTCATCACGGTGTAAATCATTTTCTCATCTTGTTCTTGCGAACCCAGTATCGTAATTCCTCATGTCACGTGAGCTAAGTGTATCGTCACACCCCTAATCTGAGCCACTATGTCCCATCAGTTTTCAACACAGAGTAACACTCTTGCCCCTTGCCCTTCATCTTTGTTGTAACCCCCGAATGCATTTCAGGCACAGAAAATATTCTTACTTTAAACCCTGTATGTGTAAAGTTGACACAACACTTTCATGTTGGCTCTGGCTTTTTACACAGACATCGTTCCATCTCTGTTACTACCAACGTTCCCAGCTCGGAGGCGTATCAAATCGGACCCCCCCTACCAGTGAGAGAGGGAGCGAGCGAGGATCTATGTGCTGCACGCAGTTCAACAGTGACTTATATTTTACCCATTTTAAATAGTAAAAAACATTGAAAATCAAAATGTGGTGATCAGCATTGATAGTGTGGCAGGCTGCCACAAATAAATCAATTTATGGAAAACACTGGATAATGTTAGAAACTGGTCTGCATTGGCCAGCAATCTAACGTTATCTAACTTGAGCCATGTAAAGCACAAAATCAAAATATATTTCACATGATCTGTAGTAATGCTTACCTGTCCAATAGGAGAAAAGCCAACTCTGTGTCGGTTTTCATTCCCAAAACGAACTGATTTCTTTACATAGGAAGCTGCAAAGTGGCTGTTCCAGGCAACCGTGAAAACAGGCAAATGGTTCATTTTTTCACGTGAGGATACAACCTGTTTACAAAAACGCAATAAAAAAAGTGATTAATTTCATTAAAAAACTACATATAGCCCCTTTAAATATTTATAATGTAAAATACTTGTTAGTCCTTTTTTTTAGAAGCCTCGACCGAGTATTGAACAAGGCTATACAAACTTGACAGATTTATATATAATATATTGATATTATTCCATTACTCTATTAGATGTCTATTGTTGAGAGATGACAGCAAATGAGGGAGAGCGATGCAACAACGGATGGCTAAATATTTTTGAAATGTAGGCGACTATTTTTCAGTCCAGCTTGGTGACATTGTACTGTGAAGAATCATAGAGTTTCTTCAGGGAGGTTATTATTATTAGTCTTTATTAAACAAGGACTATGCAAAACATTAATCTCAGAATAAGAGGAGATGATTTATGCCAGATTTAGCTATTAGCTAATTTCCATCTGCAGTCCCCCGGCAGGTACACACAGAACAACCATCAGACACTAAAAACATTAATTTAGATGCAACACCATTACATAGTCTCTATCACACTAACAATTATACAGACAAATCTACAAGCACACATCAAAATATAAATACCAGCACATTTATCCAGTACCATATTACTACTAAATTACTTTAATGCATTACAATCTGAATCACAGTCAAAATAATTTTGACATGACTGGTATCTCAAGATCTATTTTTTGCACCATGAGAAAAAGAATGAAAGTCTGTGCAAGTTTTAAGCTCATCTGGAAGCATATTCCAATAAATGTAAATGAAAAAGCAGATTGTTCAAAGGCAGTTTAAGAACGTTTATGTCTGAGTATAGAGTAAATTTGGAGGTTCTACTCATTTACTCAAGGCGGAGCTGAAAGATGCTCTACAATGGTGGAGAAAATCCATCCATCGTCAACCGCTTATCCTGCGTACAGGGTTGCGGGGGGCTGGAGCCAATCCCAGCTGACATCAGGCGGGGTACACCCTGGACTGGTCGCCAGTCCATCGCAGGTGGTGGAGAAAATGCATTGTAAATTTTCTTAAATGCCATTTGAACATCTGAAAGAATTTCAAAGATTGTTATGACAACATGATGGTTGTGTTTTAATGATTTTCTATCAAAAACCTTTAAAGCTTGTTTAAAAAGAATCTCAGCTGGTTTAAGTACATACTTACTGGCCTGGGACCAGCAGGATGTACAATAATGAAGATATAAATAAATATATAAAAAAATATAGAATGCATGAATGTTTTTGATGCTTCTATTGTTAACAAGTTCCTAATATGTCTAAATGTTAAATTGCCTTCCTAGTAATGGATTGGAATTCAATTTAACTCGTATTGCTTGTGAGTATTATTTAGATTTTGATGTTCCAAACTAATTTTTCAAATACAGTTTCTCAAAATTACGTTTTAACTCAGAGGCAGAAGAAATCCAATCCAACTCTTTTCAATGGACTTTTTCGGACGGCAAGGTTCTGGGTGTGGAGGCCATGAGGGGGGCTCTGTAATCTCCTGTTTTGTCATGGCTGACATAAGACCTCTCAACTCATAGTTAAGTATATTAGCACTTTGTATCTATGTATTTAACATTCCTTTTTTAACTGTCATGCATGCTTAAATAAAGCCATAGATCTGGAGACATGTAAATCGAGATCACTGTGACAAAATGGGACAGACTACACTACACGACTACCCTTGAAGGTATTCTAAGCCTAAACTACCTTTTCAACTACTTTAGAAACAACAGGTAGTATGCTGATGGGTCTATAGATGCTTACTTCTTTTTGTCACAATATTTATATACTGGGGTTACAATTGTAGTTTTCAAAGATAATGCAAATATACTGTCTTTAAATGACTGACTTCTTTCAAGCATACACTAGCCTGTACAGATATTGCTTGACATTCTACTATGCATCACAATATTTCACGGGTTGTACATTATAGACCACAGTGCGAAAAGAGAGCGTTTAAGATGTGATTCAGAGGTGGCAAGATTGCCTCCAATCCCATGTAAAATTTATTTCATCGCATTTGTATGGCACATAGACCCAAGTTGTTGTTTTATACACTTACCCTCCATAGCATGTTAACATCATGTCATGCCAAATTGAGCTCATCAAAGTTTCAGCACTGTTTGGAGAGCCTGAGAGGAAAGGTTTGTAATGGAGAGACACTGAGGAGGGATCCCTACAGGATGTTGGTGAAGACCGTCTGCCGGCTTGCTGCCTCACACATACAGATGGACGGTGTGTCAAGGAAATCTCACACACACCAATCAGAGGCTGCCCCCCTGGCCAGCAGTGGGAGGAAATGGGAATGAACAAGAGGAGGAAGAGCCTGAGAAGGAGTTAATCACTGCACTAATGCTGCACTTCATCATCGTTTCCTGAGCCCGCCTGCTCAACCTCACTGCCTATACTTGACTGTCCACACAGCGCCCCCTTCTTCTAGTTTTAGCTACGGCACTGTTGATTAGCCTACAATGAGCTTATCACTCAGTTAGACAAACTGGTACTGAAGTAGCATAACATGTTTAGAGAAGAGACGTGCAAAGCACCATATGAAAGTTGTGATCCTTGAAGGTGATTCAAGTGGCCGCCAATAGGGAGAGGATTTGGACTGACCTTGCCTGTTGTGATCAGATATGTATGCAGGGCAAAGTAAATTGTGTGCTTTTTCATGCATGCCTATTTGACACTGGTCCTTTGAGGAGGACTATTTATTTTTGCAAAGGCCCACATGTGGTGTGCTGACCCACAGCTTGTGTGACTCGTGTGTTTGTGATAGTATTCTGTTTTGTTGTGCATGTACTTAGATGTTAGTGCATGTGTGCATAAGTGCATTTAGGACACATGCCGTGCACAAAGATGGATCTGAGGCCGGCGGTGAAGGTGAGTGAGTTTAAGCAGGCTCCTCCCTCGGGCTCTTGTTCCACAGACAGTTACAAACAGGATCTTAGGAAGTGCTGTGCTGCCGTGCATGGCCAACCGTCAGCCTGGCCTCAAAAATATGAGACCATGTGCGACGCGCATAACTCACAGCCTTACCGCCACACCGGCCCCAGTGCCCTGGCAGGCACTCCCTCAGACCATAACAGCTACCACAGCCTCTTAAACCCGATTTAGTCTCCTAGATTAAATACTGTAAGGTGCCATTCATGCCCAGGCTAGTGCACAAAGCCTGTCTCTGCTTTTGACAGATACACCTGCTCACACATTGTATACCCCTGTTGAGATCTTTGCCATCATAATCACGTCGCATTCACACAGCGTAAGCGCGATGTGCAACAGTAATAAATGACCGTGCGAAACAGTGTGCTACATAGTTATATGGATTAAACCAAGCCTTGATGCAAAGAATTTGCGTCGATGCATTTTAGTAATGGAATTAATGGATTTAATCGATGAATCATTTCAGCCCTACACTTACACTCATAACCTCTATCACCTGTTGATATTCTGATGATGTCTCAAACAGAGTCCACTGAAAATGGTTTACCTATTGTTGTCTTGTTTTCCATGCACATCAGGTTACCTGACTGATATTGTCCCTTTTGCTAATTTGGGGCATTTGGTATATGCAAAAGGGTAATTGTCTGCTTTTCAAATTACACTTCATGTGCCCTGAAAACTAGAAACCAACAAAAAGTGTCTTTGAAGACGGGACCACACCATGGTATGGTGTGATGATGTAGCGTGTGTGAGACTGTGAGTGATAGAGTGACACATGACAGGACTGCACTGTGATCACAGCTCTGTTGAGGAAACACCAATGGCATTGCTTGGCTGGATACCCATCAGTTTGTCTGTCTGCCTTTCTGGTCATACTGTAGTTACACATAGACACAACTAATAAACGTACCTGGTGCAGTGCTTAATGGGCGCTTGTCTGTCATACACATGTGCCCGCATGCACACTATCAACAAACTGGTGGACGCCACGGTGCAGTGATTTCAGCTTTGGTTCCACATCACCTCCTACTAATGGTGGTAATTAATTGATGAATGAGGTCAAATCGGAGATATCCATGCACGTCTCAATTCGGATACAACCCCATCTCATCCCTGTGCTCACCTCTCTGCCACCCCGCAAGTTGTTTTCTTATTGCGCAGTGCACCACATTCCCTCTGTGCTCATCTGCATAAGACCTTGGGATGAATGTTAACGATGTTTAATTAGACAAGACGTGGGATGGATGAGTGGGTGGAGGCAGTGAGGCCAGGGTGGTACTGCCCCCCGCAGGGGGAGAGAACACATAAGACACACACATAGACCCCTGCAAGCATTCACAGACACACACACACACACACACACACACACACACACACACACACACACACTTGATGAGCAATAAATGACCATTAAAAGGCCAAAAACTACATCTGAACATGACCTTACATGTGACTGGTACATTCTGATATAGTGCTATGATTCCCATTCTATATTTATTAACATCAAGGGCATAGACCCCTCATTGTTATTACAATATAAATAAAAAAAATGTATAAATGCAATATATTTGTATGATATTACGAAGTACTAACTGCCCTTGATAGTAAATCTAATTAGCCAAACTTTTATTTCTCGCAAGGTTTCTATCTGGAATCATCTGTCTCAGGGAATTATTTAGCCCAAAATGATAGCATTCAACATTTCACAAAATTATATTCATCCTCCTGGCCCTTGACTGTATTCAGAGAGTTTGTAGAGTGCCGTGCAACTACTTTAATACTGAATACTTGAATGAGTACAGTGTTCCCAGTCAACATTAAAACTTCTCATCATTACTTTCTGGAGTAATTAAACACTCTGGTCCACAGTTGGTTGACTGGGATACTGGGATCAATGCTAGGTGAGTGTGTTAGGATCTGTGCTTGAGACTTGCTTGCTGGCTTTTCATGCTTATGTAAGACATTGAGACAACTTTGTCGTCCCAGCTTGCTCTGTATAAACATTTCCACTACACTGATCTGTGAAAGAACATCAGGCAGCAGCTTACTGTAGGGTAATCCAGTAAATGATCGGCGTGTCGTTTCGACATTTCAGTCATTGCAGAGATAAGGGGATGCAGATGTTTTTCGCTAGCTGTTCCCAGATGAGGTGTCATTATCCAGGTTTGGTCTCAGACCTCCTGTTTTCAACCCATCTCCTCAACTGGGTGACTGACTGTGCACTGGATGCAAAGCCACACTCGAATGTGCACTTTGTGTCTATTGCTCGCTGCTGTCTCCTCCAGGCTTGGGCTTATCTTGTGGTCACGGCCAGACAGAGACACCTGTGAATGCCGTGGATTAGCAGGCTGCGAGTAAGGCGTTTTATGCAGTACCCTGAGGATCCTGGGCTGAAGGCAGGCTGAGTTGTGAGGCTGACGTAAGCTCAACGTAGGCAGGGCCTAGATTGAGATCAATGACTTCTCAAAGCTGCCATATAAAACATTCAATGAAAAAGCCATTTGAGAGACGCAGGTAAACATGCTTTGATTACAACAGTTTGTTTGTTCTCTTAAAAGTCTTGCTGAAACAACAACAAGGCTGCTTGTTCTCCTTTGTGTTGGAGATGCCATGTTGAATCTCCACTCTTAATTAATTTTGTGAGCACAGAGAGGGAGCGTTTGTCACCCCTGCTCTCGCCTGTTAGTGCTATTTGTCTCTGGGTGACCTTTGATTTCACACTGCATTGGTTTTCTCTCGTTATGGACAAGAAGCGGTTTTTGCTGACAACAGAGGAAACCTTATCTTTTAAATAAGTAATTCCTCAACTGCTCAGTGAGTTCACCAGCAGCAAAATATTGGGATTGCTGAAAAGGCAGGCACAGAAGCACACTGGGGAAAAGATCTCCTCTGTCTATATGCTACTGCACCTTTCGCCCAACTCATTAAAAATTCCACAACACAGTGTTTGAACAAGGCATTCTACACAATAGTATATTCTATACTACAATACTGCTTTTGTTTATCGACATGATTAACTTGTAAATATTTGTATACTTTTTTTTTGTCTTAGTGTATAGGTATGTACATTCTAGGCTTTAGAACTGGATTCACATTACATGCTGTATTGTATGTCAGTTCTTTGGAACCCCTGTGCTTAAGACACTACTATCTAGTGTATATGGATAGCTCTTGGCTTGGCATATGTTCTGTGTGTGACTTAGAAGGCACTGAGGGGGCAGGTTTATCGTTGTATTGTAGAGGGGTTCAGGCAGTGACACAATAGCACCAGCCAGGCCTTCTTGGCACCAGATGGGGCCCAGAGCTTTAGGTTTTTGGGAAGTGAGCATTGATTGGGGTGATGGCTAGAGTGACTGAGAGGTGGGACGGATGAGGGAATTGCAAGGGGATGGATGTATTGGCACCCGGCTCTGTGGGTTCTGGCTAGGTGCTGGAGTAGTCTCCAGTAACATTGATGCATGGCCATGAATTATATTATGGCTTGGCAGCTGCTTACTCCCAGATTCATCTTAGCAGCCATTGGGTTATTTATTTATTTATTTGTTTCCACAATTTGTCAAAAGAGTTTCC
This sequence comes from Micropterus salmoides, assembly GCF_014851395.1. Classification (NCBI taxonomy): domain Eukaryota; kingdom Metazoa; phylum Chordata; class Actinopteri; order Centrarchiformes; family Centrarchidae; genus Micropterus; species Micropterus salmoides. Next base: position 10,252,490 of record NW_024040707.1, on the reverse strand, counting down.
ATATAAAATAAAAAAACAGCCTAACAAGATTTAAAAATGAGGCCGAGTATTTTACCGAATGGGCGTTTGTGCAGGTAAAAGCTTTATGACAGTTTGCAAAGGTGTAGTGGCTGAATTCTGATGGAGTGCTGGAGTGTTTCTGCCCAAACATCATTTGGTGAAAAAAATATGGTGTGGTAAAGTGCAAGATGGCTTTCTCTGAACATCTCTTGAACGCCTGCCTGGAAACCTGCCCAGGATAACACCTCATTCAATGGCTGCCTGCGAGCTGTAGCAGCTCAGGCTGTGGGAGATAGAAGTGATGCCTTGGGCCTTTTGTTCAACTCTGACATGGCTGTTCGGACACCTTTGTTCTGGGAGGAGAGGCCCATTCACAGCATGCCTGGGGAACAAATTGAATCTGGTTGACAATTAATAGCCGTGCGGCATGTTTAATTAAGAGCATGTAGCCAGCGAGCGACGTGCGAGAGATAAACAGAGGAGAGCTGCACAGAGCCAGACTGGGCTCACAAAGGAGCAGGCCATTGGAGCGTCTGGCTGATCGATTCCCTACCGTCTGCAGAGAGCAGCCTTCACAAAGAGCAGCCTGCGCCTCCCCTCTCAACGGGCCAAACTTTTAGAGGGGAGAGATGTGAGACAGATAATGCACACAAGGCAGATGGGAGTATGCAGATAGAGGCAGAAAAGTTGAGGAAAAGTTAGCTCAGTGGAAAAAAAGAAGTGAGCAAGTGAAACCTATACAGCTGCAGAGATGCACTTCAGTATTTGGTAGCTTCAGTTTGGTGAAAATGACCTTGAACATGATGATTATTGGTGTTGAGTTGTTAATTGACTGTAGCTCATGTGGATGGTTAGTGTTACATAGATGTCTGGTGTTGGGCTCTGCTGTTGGGAGACAAAACATGCATGCCGGCAAGCTGGTTTGACTCCAGGCGTCTGTGACCTTCACAGTCCCACATTCCCGTTATTGTAACATGAACAGAGAGAGAGAGAGAGAGAAAGAGAGAGAGAGAGAGCGCGCACTTGACAGCTTGTCTGATAGGCCACACAGTACCAGCCATGGCCAGGCGATGCTCTGGACAGATAGTTACATGCACGCACACGCACTCACACACAATTAAAGAGAGCCCTCCTCCAGAACTAACAATCACATCAGTCAGCGAGATGGCAGGAGAGGAGATAAAATGAGAGCAGTTCATGTGAGGATTTGACTGTTACTGTTTGTGTGCCTGCATTTGCTCGTGTGTGTGTTCTGTCTGGACATGTGTGTGCTGACAGGCGTACAGAGAGATGACAGGAACAGAAAAGGGAGTTGCAGGAATGTAACTTGTTCATGTAAGAATTAAAAGGGTGTGTATGTGTGTGTGGTGAGGTAGCAATAGAGGATAAAGGCATGAGTCTGACAGACAAAGGGTGATCCTTTCATGCTGACGAAGGTTTGGGAAAAAAGAGTTTCTGCTGGCTAATTGGCCTGAGCTGGAGATCTGACCATCCCTTTGGTGAATTTTCAGACTTGTCTTGTCTTCATGTCTTTTCTCTCTGTCTCTAGAACGGAGTGTGCCACTCTTTGTGGATGGACAATGTGGGCTCAATATTTCATCTTTCTCTTCACAACATGCAGTATACCGTCGATTAACGACATAACATTTTGCCCTTCAACACATAATCTGCCTCTTCTTCAGTCTGTTTCTTTGCCTCTTTCTCTCCTCCTCCACCGCCTCCTCCTTCCTCTCCTTTCACCTCCTCTCTTCCTGCCATTAACATGGTGAGCAGGCTTTAGTTTGTGTGTCACAATTTGTTCTCCTGTCAGAACATTCTGCATTTCTGTATTTAAGAACTCTTTCACTATAGCTGCGTATTGAGAACAGGTTGAACTGAACACTTTACATAACCCCACATATTCTCAGCACAGCATGCTACTTATGCAAACGCACACACATATATTTTTCACCACATGCTCATAGGCACATGTGCATGACTCCATGGTCAAAGATAGCTGCAATTTTGAAGGAAGACCTGTAGGTGGTTCTGGGGTGTGTCTCGGATTGAAAGTTAGAAATTGGTTTCATGCAAGGGTGCCCCAGTCATTTAGCTGCACTGAATAGTGGAATTCAGAGGATAATGCAAGCATTAATTGATTCTGGAGCCTGAAATAAATAGGCTTTCAGGCTCACATGAGACAGAACTCTGCTCATTTGTGCCTTTCGAGGAATATGGAGGAGTATCCCCTCTCTCCCCTCCCCTCTTTGGATGTCCTGCAGGAGCCTTAAAATGAAAGCTGACATCAGTTGATTGATATGAAGTGAGTGGTGACCTTCTAGATTCCACTGTCACTTCATTTATGCACGATACCATCGCTCCTTGACTTTTGGGAAAATTTGGGTGATATTTGAGGATATGGCGCTTAGATTCTTACGATGTCTCCACAGAGACAAATCACGCCTCAATTATATTTAGATGACATTTAATGCCCTCTCAGTGGATTTTCACTGCAATATCTTTCTCACACAAAGCATAAGAAAGCAACAAATGTAGCATTTATGTCTGCACTCTATATCAAATTGTAAAATTACATTAGGAGTCAAACAGACCTGCCGGCTGCTGGCTGTACAATCTGACACGGCACTTTCAATATCTGCTGTCTTCCAAAACAAGAGCATCTGTCAAATAGAAGACATACAGTAAAGAATACACACAGAGAAAACCACCTCCTCTAGTAAGTTTGACTGCTCCTACCACTTTTTTCCCCTGTTTTAATGGACAGAAGTTGGGTTTGAGGGGAGAAAAAGTTCAGCAGCAGAGTGGGGTAACAGCCTGGAGTCTTGGTAGTGGAGCTCGGGTAAGGTCAGCATCATGGAGGCTCCGCCACTCTCCGTTCTCCTTGGTTGGGCTGTCAGCAGGGGGGAACAGACATCCTGCTGCATAGATGATGAAGAGGACGTGCAGCGTGGACGTCAGAGGTCAGACAGCCACGGGGCGCCAGGAAGTGAACCTGGACGCTTCCCGCCGTGCCCTGCAGTACACACATACACATTATTTTGCCCTGTTTACTAATGTAATGCTCTATATCTTCTAACACGTCGTAAAGTCTTGCCAGAAGTTAGAGCCTGAGGGGAAGAGAGGGAGGGAGAGATAGAAGAACAGAGAGGTGTGATAGAATCATTACACAAGACACATCTCTCAAGGGTACAGCAGTAGGAGGTCCCATATGGACATTACATCAGCAGACACACACACATCCATAGCAACAACCACAGGGTCACAGTGCTGCCTAATTATGCCTGACAAAGATGGATGTATTTCATCTCAGTCAACTTTATGTCCAATTTTCATCCAGTGTGTCCCTAACACACCACATGCTATAGATTCATTCCCACATAAACCCTTCTGGTGACTCCTCCAGGTTTTTCTTGTGCTCAGTTGTATGCTAGTCTCCTCGCTTCTCTCATCTTTTGCTGCTGCTTCTCTGCTGTTGCTCCTGTTTTGTTCATATACACATGTATACCACTATACATATCCATAGAAATACAAGACGTGCATGCACAGGTGTGTTGTTACAGTGTGGGAGTTGGTGGCTGACCATTGTAGTCCTTCAAGGCCAAATAATTACATCCCCTCAACGAACATCCGAGACAGCAGCTATGGCACCAAAGCCAAAACAATCCTGCCCCATGCCAGCTCCCTCTCCCTGGTCTCTCTCTCTGTCCTGTTTTCCCTTCAGCATATGGCTGCAGCTTCTCATTCTGAGGCAGAGGAGGTGGAAAGAGAGACAGAGTATTCTGCACCCTCACACATTGTGTCATGGAGCAGTGAGTACACTAGAAAATATAATGTACCTAGATTTGGTTTTACACAAATAAAAACACAAGATCACAAGTAATGTACATTTTTTACCATAATTAATTTCTGACATCAATCTGTTACTTTGAAGTCTTTATTATATCCATTAGTGGGGCCCTAGAGGGGCCAGCAGAGCAGTGGGAATCAAAACTGGGAAGGAAGAGGGAATGTAATATCTTTTGTGTGATTAAGATATTAGTTACTTTTTAATTGTGTTTATTTTGTAAATAATACCTTTTGTGAAATCATGTTGCATTTAGGAATATTTAATAATAATCTGTCTCTTGTCAAACTCACCCACTACCCCTCAAAAAACATGACTTTTCTTTTATCTAGTGGTTAATCAGTTAATTGATAAAGCTACTGTAGGCGATCCTAGTTAAGTAACTTTTCTTATGCTGTAGTGCTGCTGTCTTTGTCTAATTGGAGCTTGTATTAATGAACCTGGTTCTGTATTTAGTTGTTTTTGCAATTGACGGTTTCTTAAAGCTGATAAACTTTGAGAATCGTTGAAGCTGGTTGCTTGATTGGTTGCTGAACTCTTCTTCTATCTTTACAATACATAGATGGGTGACAAACTAAACAAAAAGCAGACAGGAAGTTTCTTACTACGATGTTGAGCCAAAGCACCTTGGCATAGATTCTACAAGTCTGTGAAACTCCACTGAAGGGCTGAAACTGCATTCTCCAAAAAATATGGTGTTTCAGAGATTGGGGTGGAGAGCGCCCTCTAAAATCTCCAGTTGGATTGAGACCTGGTGACTATGAAGGCCGCAACATATGGTTAAAATAATTTTAATATTCATTAAACCATTCAGTGAACCCTTCTGGCTTGTATGGACACATTTGAATATGTCATGTTTCTTCTCATTTATTCGGGTTTTACCTTTGATTTGGTACACCTATATAGAAACCAAGGTGTCGTATGTGTGTGTGTGTGAGCTTGCACAAGAGCTCTGTTGTATGCACAACAATCATTTTTCATTTTTTGTTGCATTAATAAATTAAAGTTAGGCTGTTAGGAGCATAGCCCATTGTAGCCAACCCCACACCCCACCCCAGAGCCAGACAGCTCCCCTGCCACTGTTCTTTCTTACTGCAAAGTCTTATGCTCGTGTGTAAGTACATAGTGTATAGAAGTGATATTGTAAACAAAAAGGAGAGTGCTGGCGGAGCAGCTGCTGTGGGTAACATTGATTGTGGGAGCAGGGAGGCGTGCAGCACTGAGGAGCGTGAGGAGGCTCCCCAGGAGAATGCCTCCTTTTTCAGAGCAGTCTTATGACCAGCATGCCAAGCAGAAATGTGAAGAGAGGCATTGACCAACTACTGGAAAACATCTAAGCTATCCAGGATCAATGCCAAATTGATCCCAGAACTATGTATAATGTAGGGCAGTGGATGGCGTGTCTCACCTCCTGTATGGCAAGAGAGAGCCAAACTGCAGGAGCTGAGGAGTTACATAGTGAGCTAGATGGAGAAACAGAACAAAATTGCCTGAGGTTTGTTTTAAACATATGGTAAGGCCTTGTGGTGAAGGTGTACATGTGTGCTGAGCAACTATGTTGTTCAGCCATGATGATGCACTTTCTGTTTTTAAATCGATGTGGATCATCAGTTGCCAAAACACAGGATGGTTTGTGGTTAAGGTACAGCAGAACAACTCTGTGGCAACAGAGTGGATACAGAGTGACTTCCATCCCTCCCTTTTCTTGTGGGTATCCCTGAGATGCCCCATGCATGTCCTAATGAGCAGTATGTTGGAGAGGGCATCTTTTTAACACTGGGAGTCATAGAACAGCCTTGCTCCTCTTCAACAGATGTCAAGTGCAGCTGTCAACAGCTCCATACCCTATTGTTGGGTACTTTCACTTTCTCAGCTCTCTCACTCTCCTATGTTTCTGTCTCGCCCTTCTCTTTTCCGTCTGTCCTGACCATTTGTCTTGATAGCAGATCCACTGCATCCTTTTATGAGCCATGCTCAAACAATCTTAAAGGCTAGCTGGAGGTTACAACTTGCTAAAATAGATTCACTCTACCTCACTACTTTCCCCAGCTTAAAAGAGTAATATGGCCATATGAGATTACATAGATACAGTGTGTGATACATTATTGCTTGTGCATTAAGAATTCATGAAGTATAAACAAAAAACCCAAAATGATTCAGCAAAGGCGCTTTTGCTTGCAGAATCGAACCGAAGCGCTCTTTTTTAATCACCATACCTTCACGCTTCTCCTGTTTTAAATGCATTTATCATTGTCAGGGGGAAAAAAGTTTAAACTTCTTCCTCCTCTCTCCTTTTTGATTATCCTCTCTCTTTTCAGTTACTCTCTCACCCCCTTCTCCATCCCTTTCTTTAGTGCCAGTCAATCTCTTCTGTGTCTAATTGCATTGAATTTTTTCTTGTGTAATCTCGTGATAGCTGTGAGCTTCAGCAACCCCACCCCCCCACCCCTCCCCATTCTTCCATTTGTGCCCAGCCCTGGGCAGGTTGGTTTCCTGGGCTGCCCTGGAGGAAATATCAGATGACCTGGCACTCCACAGCAAAACCCAGGTCATCAGGGAGGGCTCCTCTCACCGTATCCCTCACTTGGCCCCCTCTCATCCACTTCCTGCTTTCAAGTGCAGGGCAAGGTCAAAGCTTTGAGGATGCATTCCCCAGACTTCACCACGAGGCAGGCTGTAGGCGCTGTACTCTTCCCTCTAACCAGAGCTTACTCCATCTTTTCCTTAGCATCTTCCGGCCCTCACATATTCATTTCATCAGCTCAAGCTTTTACTGCAATCAATAATGTTGCTAAAGTTAGTTAATACAGCTATTCATTAAGTGCCTTTTCATTAGTGTCACTAGAGCACCAGCATAACTGGAATAATACTGTAATGGACAAACATATACTGTAATTGTTGCATCCTTTTTTGGGGTGATGAAGACTGGTTTTAAATGGCTGAGCTCACAAAGAATGAGTCATTACTCTATGTTTTTACAAAATGTCTCTAGTAAATTGTGGGTTTTAAAAACAAAGATTAAATTTACAGACAATGAGTAAGTGTTGGTATTTTAATCTAGGGGTGGCACAGAAGAGAATGCCTCAGAGTTTTGTCCTCCCAGCTCTGTGCAGTTTCCACCTCTCATTTTCTCTCAGCTCAAATGCACTGTGGATGTAGAAGGAGAGGAGAGACATTATGGATAGTGTTTAGAGACAGGTGTCTGATGCGTCCTGAGATAATGCCAAAAGACTCCTATCTCTCCTTCTAATGGAACAGCGACAGTTGTTTCAAGTGATCAGGTCTGTCATCCAAATGCTGGAGTGTTGGTCCTTTCAACGCGTGTCTTTTCTCCCATAAATCAAAGTTGCTAGTAAGAGAGTGGATCAGACCGAACCGCAAAACAATCTAACCTCAGGGCATCCCAGGACAGTGAATCTACCATGGAAGCATCATCTTTGACTGACTTTTGTGCAATAAGAAAGGGTAAAATTCTAATGAAATCCATCTGATGAGGTTTACAGTTGCTCCTCAAATTGTCATTACAACTAATCTTGAGACCATCAAAATGTGGTCATATAGTGTTTATTTTCTAAGAGTTTACTGCTCTTGCTCCCACATCGCCCTTCCTTGGTGCAAAGAAGAGAAATGGGATGAATATGTTAGTGTCATCTCCAATTTCAAATAGGTAGACATTTCAAAAGCTGATTCTCTTTGGAGAAAATGTTGTACCTCTAGAGTGAAAATATCATTTGAAAGGCAAGACAGTAAAAGCCAGTCATCTCAAAATGAAAATTTTCTTATGGTGGCTTTCCTTTTCACCTCAGCGGTTATGGGAAAGGGGGAAAAAATGTGAGTGAGTGAGAGATTGGAGAAAGTATGTGGAGGCTATGAGAAGAGAAATCTAGAGGGGAGAAACACTGATGAGTGCAGAAGTGACACCTCCTGAAGAGCATGTTAATAGCGTGCCAGGCCCAGACAGGTAACCAGTAATCAGACCCTCTGATTGTAACACGGTAGACAGAAACACACACAAACACTCTCGGCTCTCCATCTCCATCAGCCGTGAAACTGCTAGACTGCTCCGTCATGTTCTGGGGCGGCCCCCTTTGCTAACAGTGCGTTGCAGCTTTTACAGAGACAAAAGAAACAAATGAGATGGCTGGGTTACAACAAACAGCTCCGGGTTGTTCTTTCCCCTATAAAATGAAGGGCCCCCTTTTTGTAACCACTGTGTCAATTAGAGGAGGTATTGCTCATACTCACTCTCTGGTTCACTGCCAGTTGTTATTTATTTAGATCAGGCTTGGAAGGGACTTTTCCTCAATGTAAGCTGTGCTGAATACAGCCCCTTCAACTTCAGCCCCACCTGATGATAAAATGATGAAGCATAAAGCAAGGATGTACAAACAGCCTTACACGAGCTGGATTCTGACCTAACAGGTAGAGTAAGGTAGTAGCTGTGTGTAAAGAGAGCCTCCTCTGAATATTCCCCACTGACAGAGACCAGGCCAGAGGCACTGAGGTCAGCAGATAGAGTCCAGAGCCCATTGACAGCTGCTGGTTTGACTTTGATGCACCATCAGTGTTCAGCTCACTGCTCGTCTGCTTCCCCCTCCACCCCTCTTGCACAAACCCGCAAGCATGTTTGCTCAACCTGAACGCGCGCTAGCCTCTCATTATGCCGCCCATGCAAACTTTGTCTCTTTGCAGCTGTTTAATGGCCGCACGTCTGTTTTTGTTTGTTTCCTCACCATAAGATTATTGCACCTTTATGGTTGGTCGGGGGGTTGGAATAATCCCTGGCATCTGTTCAGACAGGGAGGGGTGCGCAAAGAGCCAGAGGTAGAGGCTCACTTCGTTTTTTTCTGTTTTTCTTTTAATACGAGACCATGTGGCCCCCTATTTCACCCACTGCCGCTGACGCTGGGGCTGTGGCTGGCTTTTCAAGACAAGAGTGATGGAAGGGGCTATGTGCTAACAGGCACAGAGGTCACTAAAGGAGCTTCCTGCTGCCGTTTATCCCTCCCAAAATGAACCCGGAATAGCATGGATTAATCTAATCACGGCTGGTTAGTCTAATTTACTTGAAGATGTATGCAGAAAAGTAACTTTATTCTATTGTATAGCAGAAGTTATAAATGAGAGGAGCAGCCCTGAGCTCCTCTTGACAACCTCATCCCCCTGCTATCTTTTTCTTAATTCAAGACGCCATCTTGTCATGGCTTCACTGCCTCCGGTCATTATGGCAGGAGAACAGGAAGTTAATCAACGCAGTATTATCTCCCAGCCTGCACCTGGAGGCAAGGGTGCCAGTCATGCTACCGCCCCTCTCTGTTGGGACCCCTGCCAGCCTGGAAACCCCTCACACTACAGTGCCCTGCAGCGTCCCTATTGCCTATAGCCAAGGCGCTGTGTGTCACACTTGTGAAACAGCCTTGATGAGCCAATGGCGGCCACCTTACAGTGGGGCATACTTTAGATGCAAGGAGAAAAGAAGGAAAGAGTCTTAAGGAGAAAAAAACAACTGGCTCTGTTTTTGTGATCACTCTGTTTCCACACATGCCTCATATTTTTCTGTTTTCTGCTGCACGGAAAGCTGGTGTTTTTGGAGACATTATTGCCCTATGTGGACAGGTGAAGTATCAACATAAAGCCCCAGAGGAGGCTTATTTTCAAACTCAAACCTCACAGACCAAACAAGACAATATCTGAACAACATATTCACTCTTAAAGATTTGTTGACACTCCAACATGAAGAGAGATGCACATCCTTAGAAACAAACAAAAAAAAAACATTTTGTAGAAGATGGCAGCTGGTCTGTCCTTGTGTCTAGCTCCCTCTAACAGTCTGAGAAGCTGACAAATGTTCTTGCTGAAGAGTGAATTGCTGGCTGTCGCTGGTAATCATTAGGTTGTCTACCAGCATCCAAAGTGCTTTCATTTCTGCCCATTAGTTTGGTGAGAAAATGGCCGGGTATGGTCTAGCGTGTTGCCCCTTACACTCAGACTGATGCAGTAGGCAGGGCAAGCATGGGAAACATGAAAGTGTTTGAAGTATCTCTATTTATACCCATGGCAGTTTGGGCTTTTCTTTTTTCCCTCTTAAGTGTCTATAGCGTCTCTTTGTACACAACTGACTCCAAAAGATCAACAACCTTTTCTGAAGTAGCAGTCCACAAGCATGTCAATATTGTGAGACTGGCGTGTAATTATTATTCAAAGGTTAAAGAGTGGATTGATCCATAGAAGAGTGTCAAGGGCAGATCAAAGGGATTTTGGGGAGGATCGGACCAAAAATGTTAAAAGCTGCTCACTCTCAAACACAGAGATGTCAATCTTTCTGGGAGCACCTTGATGTCCTCAGAGGAGAACTTGATCAAAGCTTTCGTAACAAAGATGGTCTCAGAAGATGATCTGACCTCAGCTGCATTCCACTTCTGTCTTTCACTTTACTTTCACCAGTCTCCGTTTACCTGCCTGAGCTTCCTGGCACTGCCCCTGTTTCCGTCTTTCCTATGTTTGTGCTGCTGGTTAGACTGTCTGAATATCAATGAAGCAGTCTCACCGATGTATTACAAACACAAGAGAACAGTGATTAAAGATGACATATCTAAGCCTCACTCCCTTCCCCTCTCCTCTTTTCTCTTTTTCACAGGAGATCGCAGCTTACTTGATAACATTTGAAAAGCATGAAGAATGGCTAACGACGTCCCCTAAAACAAGGTAAGAAAATTAACACTCATAGCCCTGAAAGTATTTCATTCAGGGAGCCAAAAGTTTTAGTCTTACATATTTTTTCCCTTCAAGATCATTTCCCTTATGAACAGCTTGCAACCTCCTTCAAGTTCAATATAGGATGTTTAATATTACAGGCTGCTGATGGCTGTTCAGAAAAACAGATTTCTGATAAATGATAGAATATTAATATTGACTAATAATTGCCTTTTAGCAAGCCAATTAAAATAACATGCAGTGGTGCAGCATCTGCTTTGAATGGTATGTTAATGTGTTCCTATCTGTCTGCACATTCACCATTCCAGTAATAACACAGTTGAAGCTGGGGGTGTTTGTCTGGGTCAGACATTACACCCACATGTGTAACAAAATGCTAAGAGCTACTGTAATATTTGAAATAGGATAGTGGTGCCAGCTTTGCTGTTAATTTATTTTTGTTTATGTATGCATATATATATAGGGCCACTTTGCAAATGAAGAACAAGTTCTCCTCAGCTTTTCAGCTAACTTTACCAAGAACAAGAAATTGAATGTCAGCAAACTAATGTGTGTGTTGTGGCAGCTGTGAGGTAATTATATAATAAATGTAGTGTAATAATTAATAATACAGGTGACTTTGTAATAGCTTTCCTCTACATTTGACAGTAGTGGACAGCTTTTTGTTTGAGTAGCTTTGGCTAATCTCTTCAGCTCCGGGATTCAGACCATACAATCATTTCACTGCTACAGCAAATACAGCCTGTTAACACGATGTCCCCTTCACTAAAGTTTACATTTTCATGCATTTGGAATCAGCTCAATATGTTAAAACCTTTCTCTCTCCTTTTCTGCGAGCTGGACTATGCTGGCATTATTAGCAATCCTCATCCATGTGTAAATGGACCCTGGGCTCGCTGACATAGAACCCATTCCTCACGTCCCTCTCCACACCCCTCCTCTCTTCCACTGCCTCGGAGGGACATTGATAATAGTTCTGCATAAAGACACTGCCAATTAGAATACATTCTCTGGTGTAATTACGGAGCATGGGCCAAAAGAGCACTGAGCTCACCTGTTTTTTTTTAATCAAGAATGCCCCCCTCCTCCCCAAGTCTCTACTTTCCAACTCACCAAAAATGAAACCCACTGTCAGGTGTATTTCGATCATGAGATGTGGCCTGAATAGTTGAGATTAGACTCACCTTTATTACTCTCTCCAGAACATGCAGGTGCTGCTATCTTGTTGTCGTATGGTAAATGACATTAAGAAACAAATATTTATATATATATATTATATATATAAGGGATAAAATTAAAAAAAGAGAGTGTGAAGGGTGCCAGAGCATTACAAATGTCAGAGCGCTGGCATCCTCCTGCACAAGACAGCCTAAAAATGACACTTGTGTGAGATGTGAAAGACTTTTGATCCAGTGGCCAAAATGGTCCTCAAGATGCTCATGGCCACAGTCTGTCACCACTGACTGTCTGTTATGCAGTGGTCTCAGCTGCCAGTGTGCTCAGGGATTTCAACCCCATGTCATGTCTCAGTGCAGGTGCTGATATCTCAGCAAACATGTCACCAGGGAGCAGCCCCTAGTGTACACCTGCGGATCACCTGACAAGACATTCCATGTGTTAGAGGAGCCATCACCGCAGGACAAGATGTGTGTTTACTATACCTCTGTTTCTGGACAAGAGAGGCAGGGAGAGAGTTTGTGTTTTCCCAGATGTCAGTGAAAGGGTAAAGCATAGTGATGGATGTCAGGGCCAGAAAAGGTTGGGTGTAATGAAAGGGTGCGGCATATATGTGTGATTGATGGAAGCTGATTGACGGCTGGCCTCTATATGAAAATCTGTCTTGTCAAGGTCATGGGTGAAAGGTCAAACTTGGGACACATGTGGTTAAGTGCTGCCTTATCATTTGTCATCACGCCTTTTCAGGTGCTTGTGGGTAAGTGTGTGTGCTGTCTGCATGTCTGTGTGTGGGTTGACCCCTGTGGGAAATAGGCTAAGTAGGCTAATTCTCCCCCTGCCAACGCCTGTAGACAGGGTCAGCAGGGCATGATGGGAGGCAGAGATAAGCAGCAGGGTCATACACGGAGAGGCACCGTGCTGCATGCCTGCACCGCATGCGTGTAACAACTCTGACACATGCAGGTCGTAAACATGAGAGTGGGCCACAGCCAGAGCTCAAGGAGCTGACGCTAGCTGTTTGACCAAGGTGACACGCGATACAGGACATGCCCCGAATAGAGATGGCATCCTGTCAACACCAGGAAGATGAGATGAAGTGGATGAATTACATGCACTCACTGATGTATTTTACTAAGCTAATGCTCGTGCACATCAGCCAGGCTCATACAGTAACGGTACAGTCACTGCTGTCTTTTGTTTGGGTCTGTTTCTGTTTGTTTATCATTTCAAAATCTGAAGCGTGCCAGGGGAAAGTGGTGGAATGCTGAGTGATTGATGTGGCTAGCTCTAGTAATGCACATTCCCTTTCAGATAGGAAGTGCAACAGTGCTTAAAATCAATACCAGTGTTCTCCCACTGACTGCTTGAACAGCACTACAGCTAATTCAGGCTGCACCTGTCAGAGCTGGGGAAATCTTTCCCTGCTTGGGCCTTACACTTTAATTTACACCCACAGCCTCGCTGGCTTCCATTTCCATTAAAGGGAGAGCCTGGCATTATGGCTTTAATGAAGGCCGCGGCCAGGCTGTGATTTAAGATGGCCGTTACCCAGTTACCTTCACTCCACAGGAGGGAACACACTTAAAGGGACAATTAGGATTTTCCTCTCCTACATCCTCACAGATAGCCGTACTCATTCTTTCCTTTTGCCTTTTTAAGGATGTGTCCATGTTGCTTCAGCTGATGGGGTGTGAAGGTGCCTGTGGGAGCAGAGTGAAAACAGAGAGAAGGCTTAGAAACACTGTGGTTCCAAATCTAGACAATAACATTTGATTTGACCTCATCATGGGCGTTACATTGTGCTCCTGTTGAGAGCAGGCATTCATTGTACATCAAAAATGACACAAATGTCTCCTTGAGGGGCTTTTTCAGAGGTGTTTGTATGCTGACAGATGGAGAAACTATTGACTAGAGGGTGTCACAGATTGGTCAGCCCAAAGAGCTAATGGACACCTGTGTGTCGTATAGAGATAGCTCGTTATCCTGAGCATCCCCTAAATGGCACATGGTTTCATGAGTGGAGCAGTTGCACATTAGTGTTTCTCTTCTCCAGTGTTTGTTTTATAGGACTGGCTAACATCAACCCATCTCAAAACACAACAGAGAGAGTGCTTCTATGCCTGTCATCCAGATCTGTAGAGATCTGTATGTGTGTGTTTATTTGTGTAATTTGCATAAATACAAACATATCTAGCTGTAGGAATGTTGAGGTGGCGGGCTATGTCAGCCATTTGTTTCAGTTCATGCAAGTTTGGAACACACAGATTTACACATGTGCTTACATGACCGCAGAACACACACACACATTGTATATTGAAACTATCAAACAATAAGCGCCAGTCCTGGGAGGGCCCCACAATGACACTGAACCTAGCCGCCCCCACGTCCCAGCGCAATAGCCCTCTCTCCTCCCACATCCACAGCAACAGCAGCAGCAGCACTCCAAAATGAAACCAAGTCCCTTTAGACAGCTTCCAAAGACAATGCTTTTATTAAAACCTACAGCAGCAGCGCCACCCCAGAGGCGCGGGCACACCAACAACAGAGTAGAGCAGAACTGAGAGGCAGCCTGAAATCTACTAATGACTGTTTGTTTGCTATTGTGTATGGTGTTTGCTATTGTGTCTGGAGCCAGTGAATGTGTGCAGATCTGTGTATGTGTGTGTGTGTGTGTGTAAGACCGTGTGTGAGTGAGAGAGAAATAGATAGAAGGGATTGTGTTTATGCATGTTCATACATACGTAAATGTACTCTTGCGTATGCACACAGTATTTGTGCGGACTTGAGAGAGCGTGACTACGCATTGGAAAAACGCATTGTGGATGAACATATGCAGGCATTTATGAATGTGTTGAGATGGCATGTGTGTGCGTAATTGCCAGTGAAACTGTGTGGATGTGTTTTGAATTAAAAATAGAATGCTGGTGTATAGCCTACTATGTGTGTGTCTTTTTTATAAGAGAGGTAGGATCTGGGTGAGTCTGCCACTGTGAATAAGACCTCCCTAGGCCTATGTGTAAACTCTGCTTCTGTCACCTAGTCTGGCACATGGTGTGAGGAAGTGCTGGGCTTTCTGTATGTGTGTGTGTGTGTGTATATATGTGGGGGTGGGGGCTGATGTGTAGGATGTGCCTGAGAAGGGCGTCGGATAGTGTTTGGTCCTAATGCTTTGTGGCACTCGTTGGCTGGCAGAGTTTCAGAGGAGAGTGAGAAAGGACAGGAGCAGCAGGAGAGAGAGAGAGAGAGAGAGCGAGGGGAAAGCACAAAGAAAGAGGGACACATACAGACACAAAGGCATATATGATAAAGAGGTATTAGATAAGATCACATTGAAACAAAAACAGTAGGACATATGGTACTGAATCAAGCCAGAGTGATGAAAAAAGCCAACATGTCAAGTAAATGCGAAGAGACTGTTTGGTGAGGTGAACTAGTGTGATCTCTTTCATCTCTTTCCTCTGCTTGTCCTTCTTCTTTTCTGTTGTTTTTATCCCAACTTATCATGAGTAAAAGTTTGGTTTGCTGCATAGTGACACTTCACTCCTGGCTGCCCCATTCTGTCGGCGCCTGGAGGACACTGTCCCACGGTGCTTCCACCCAGTCAACAGCCCTGACAAGGACAGCTATGCCCACCTGGGGCTTTGCGGGCTGGGTGAAATAAAGCCCACCAGGGAAAGTAGAGAGGACAGGAGTGAGGTGAACCCAGAGAGCATGAGGTAAGAGTGAATGAAAGAGAGAAAATGAAAAATGGCCATCGAAGGAAGAGTGAATATGATGGAGCGAGAGCAGTTTAGAAAATGGAAACATGTCGATAAGAGAAGCGAACAGACGAGATGGAGATGGGAGGAATAGTGATAGATGGGGTGAGTAGGAGAGGGAGAGAGGGGGGAGAGGATTTACGCAAAGAGACGCAATAGCAGGAGAAAGATGGAATAGAGGGGGATTGAGCTAACATAGGGTGAGAGAGAGAAAAAAGAGAAAAATTGAGTGGGTAAACAGCAGATAGACATTGAGGGAGGTGAGCAATGGATTCAACTGACAGATAGAGAAAAGTCCAGTGGTTTTGGGGCATGAGGGGGGGGGGGAATGCAAACGGTCAATAGATTACAGCTGGTGCTGGGCCGAGTGCCTGAGCTTCAGACTCCTAGCCAACTTAATAGTGCCTCTTGTTTGTCTGTCCTCTAAAGTAATGCCCAAGCCGAGCCCAGGGAAGCAGCCTGAGCCTGAGGCTAGTGGAAATGGACAGGGGACTAGATATATGTTAGTTCTCATCCCAGCTGCTGTATATTACCCTGGCCAGCTTGCCCACCGGAGACTATTCAATAGAACATAGAACATCATCTAGCTTTATCGCCTTTATTCCCTCTACACTCACCAGGACTGCTGCTGAAGGCCAGAAAGGGCAGGATCAGTTCCGGGAATTAATCCTTTTTATTATGTGTCCGTTTTTGTATGGTAATAGACATTGAAGTGTAGGGAATGTTTTTATCTGTGTGGCAGTGTATCTTTTTTTTAAAAAAGCACTGAAGAAAAGATACTTGATGCTAAGTTTATCCAAGCTAAGGAGTGTTGTTCAGCACAGATAGATGAAGCAGCATGAACACCAAGCAGGCATAGTCTTGCTTGGTATGCCAATATGGAGGAGGAGGTGGAGGGGAGGAAGTAGTGCAGCCAGTGGCTGGCCACAGGAGAGTGAGGATAAATAAATAGAGGAGGAAGTTGATGTCAAGCAGGTGTTCAAGGAGAAAGTGTCAGCCAAGCGGGCCGAGATGGGGAGAAGTGCTGCCTCTGCAGCCTGATAATAAAGACTTAATTCAATTAGCGCTTCTGCTCCGGTGAGCAGCGTGCAGGTTGGCTGTCATGAAGCGGGCCATAGACACAGCAGAACACACCCTCAGCCACCGAGACCAACATTACACCGACCCAGCACTTCACTATGCTCTATGTCACCTGGCTCTCTCTCTTACACACACACATACACAAAGTAGACTCAACGTGTTATTCACACCTGAGTCACTGAACAGTCCAGACACTAAACCCTGCCTACACATCTCTCCTACACACACATGGACACTCTCAACACACAAATACGCTGCCTCATTCCTCACCCTCATCTCTCCCTACAAACTAAACTCTCCTCAGCTCCTCTCCCTTCACCTCCTTGATTTTCTATTTTCAACCCCCCTCTGCTCTCCACCCCCTCTTGTACCATCCTTTTCCACCTCATCACTCAGCTCTGTTGTGCAGTGTGGCCGTGTGTTGGCCAGTACCGTGTGGACTGTGACTGCAAGTCCCTATTTTCAGCCCGTCACGCCCTGGTGCCCAGTTGGGTGCTGTCCTGTAGGCATATGGTGTAGCGAATCCCGGATCCTGGACCTTTAGTAATCTCTAGGGGGCATTTCAGTCAGACTCTCAACATACTCTCTTCCCACGCATCTCCCTATGCCACACCCTGGAATCTGGTTTACCACTCTGTGCTTTGGGTGTGGTCCGAGAACATCTTTTCCGGACTGGTCACTTCATGATCCCATCGGTGGTACAGTAACAACAGGGAGCGATGCAAAGTTACGTCTTAAAAGCTCCCGCACGTACAGCAAGGTGGAGCATGGGGGAAGGAAGAACAGGAAGTGGCAAAGGAAGAGAAAGGACAGGACAGGAGGCTTCGGTGATACCGTTTGCTGTTATGTAAAGAGAAGGAGAAAATAGGTCCTGGATGGCTGCCAGAGAGCTGGGTGAATCACCAGCAAAGAACAGGCACGACATGGGTGCACACACACACATACACACACACACACTCACACGCACACTGGCACACATTCTGTCCCATTTCTTCGCCCCAGCTGAGCTTCACAGTACAGGAAGTACAGCGGATGCTACGTGGCACCATTCAGTGTGTAAAAACGGTAAATAGCAGGAATGACTTCTTGTACCTCCTCATCATTTAGCAATCAAGAAAGAGTAGCCTCCTGGTTTGCTGTCTGATTTGTACACTAAGGCCTGCTTTGTGGATCACACACTAATACAGAGATCATGCAGGTTTGTAGCCCCCTTATTTTCTTGTCCTTTGTCCATCACCCATCTGGTTGACTTGCAGTTTGTTTTCATCTTTCCCTTTATGTCTTTCTTGCCTATTGATTGATATTGTTGTTACCTAGCCACACAGAAAGCTTTAGGGAGCTAAAGACCACTGGCTCAATGAGCATGAAATACTTTCTTACCTGTCTTAGTGTGGAAAATAGTTTGCCTGTCAATTCTGATGAGACATCTTCATCACTGTAGATTTGTATTAGATACTCCAGCGCTCCACACACCTGCCCACTTCTTCAGTCAGTACTTTACCCCAGGCATGACCCTTACTACTTTAACTGCTTCATTAAAGATGGGAGAGGACGGAGTGAGTGGAATGTAGAGGATAGCCATGTATTAATTTTGCATCAGTGGATTAATCAATTCAAATATAAGTCAATTGATAAATTATTCAAATCTTTTTTTTTGTCGCATTTGAGAGGAGTGCGCAGACGGGAAGGTGAGAACCATTTCGGATTGGATAATTAATATTAATGACTTAATAATAAAATTAAGTAAGAAAAATCTATCAATTCAGTATTAAGTTTTTTTAAACACCGGAATAATTAAGAGTGTTTGACAGACACAATTTCCATGATGGTACAATTCCCTACAATTAAAAGCAACGGGTTTGATTTCTGTTGTCCTCCTTGTCTCCCTTAACTCATTGTAATAGCTACTACCATCCAGATCTTGCAGCCTTCTTTCACTACTTGACTGATAGAACTCTGGAAGAGATAAATAAATAAGAAGATGATAAATATCCCTTATCCACATCATAAGCAAAGATAATTAACAAGCCAGTGCAAAATGTGTGCCCTCTGCCTGCAACCCTTCGCCGCCTTGCTGAGAAGAGCATGTATTTGTTTACTGTATTTTCAATTTTTCAATTTCTCGAAGCAGTCCTTCATCTTTATTTTTTTTCTGTTTGCTAGAGGGTGGTGCTTGGAAGAATTATGGAGACAACCAAGATTTAAAGTAGTCCTGTACCTGACCCAAAGGAAAGCACTGCTGGATACATTAACATGATAGCGATATGATTATGTCGGAATGGACATGAAGGGTTTCAATTATTTACAGGTGATATGCCCGTTGGATTGGCAATGAAGTGGCTCGTAAATTACCCTCTCTGTCTAATCAAGCCTCCAGTGGAATAATGGAGCAAGTACTGCCAAGGAGAATGCTCTCTCTCTTTCTCTCTCTCTCTCTCGCTTCCTTACTTTCTTTCTCTTTAGTGTTTTGGGTGGGGAGAGGGGGGCGGGCTACTTTCACAGTGGGATGATGACACTCTCCAGATGACATTGGTTGAAAGGCAAGAAATGTGCCAGTGAGCGCAGGTTTAAAACCTCTCCACTTCATCACTGCTCAGTGCTTTACTGCGCTTTATGTCACCAGACAATGATACAGTGACAGCCAAGCATCAAAATGTGCAGCACCAGCACCTAATGTGCGCCTTGGTTTTGTGCCTGAAAGAGAGAGGATATGAGACAGACAGAAATGCAGGGAGAGAGAGAGAGGGGCAGAAAACCAGACAGGAAAATAGAGGGCTGCTGTAAAGGTTGGCATGGCTTTGCTCCATTACAGCCTTCCCAACAGTTGCAACACTGTTCAGACAAACCATGGCCAGCCGCCAGTCGATGGCTCCTTTCTAGAATCATCTTCTAAGGCCTGTGGTGTGGGGTTCTGCTCAGGTGACTGATAGCCTCTTTGATTAAAGGAAATCAAATGCCAAATAGTTTTAACAGCCTGTTTTAATGTGTCTCCAGTGAGTATGTGAGATTTCTTGCATGTCCTGCTGATACGCAAACCTGTCAATGAGCATAGCCCTGCAGTAGGTACCAAGCTACCTGCCCACTTTCTCTGTCTTAAATGGAGACCACAATATTTACCTCAGTGCTGGTCGAGGTTTTTTGGACCCCGAATCACCGCAATAATCACACAGAGGTTCGCAACTGTGTTGTGTAATAATATATTAAACCTATTTTAAGGAAACAAAAACAGGGATTTGCCTTCCCCACCCACCACCATCACAATCCATAATCACCTTAGGCGGTTTACAGTAGAAAGATGAGAGAGAGAGAAAAGAGAGCTAGAAATGACAGGAAGATGGAGAGGGATGGAGAGGAAGTGAGATAAAAGTGAAATGTAATAGAGAGAGAGTACCACCTACTGTTCTGGTGTCTTCTGGCAGAGGGAATAATTTTTAGGGGAAGACATGGTGGTCTGTTCTCAACCAGAGCCTTAGCTCTCTTTCTCTCTCTCTCTCTCCCCCAAAGAAGTGAATCTGGGGTGACTGCACCCACAATTAGGGCATGAGAGGATTAGTGGCGAGTGGGAAGGTGGTTCGGGGCTGTTTTTTGTTTGTGTGCGTACTATTCCCTGCAATGCATTGTAGATATGTGATTTTTTTTTTCAATCCCCGTGTTTTCAAAAATAGCAACATCACAAACAACATAACAAGCTAATGTACAAGAGAAGAAGAGGGCAACATAAAGAGACCAATGTGTGCTGTATTCCTGTGTGTGTTCACAGTTTTGTGCGTTGGTACTCTCTTAACTTTTCCTGCCACTGCCTAACATGCCCTGGGAGCCTGTTTACTCTCTGTTCCCTTCCTAATGCCTTCACAGGCACCAAATCTCCAGCATCCCCCAAAATGTCTGAACATATCCCATCTTTGCATCTATTTCAATTGCATTTCATTTTCTTACAGACAGAGCTCACAGGGGGCACTAAGCATTAGGGTTATTATGAGTTTAAAGCACTTAAAAGCTTTTGGCCATCCTGACACCAGGAGATGCGAGGGTCCAGAGGAGCAGGGAGGCAACACTCTCCAGTTTTTATAGAGAGTAAGTAAGTCCCAGATGTGTGAGCTGGAGTGTGTATGTGTAGGTTTGTGTTCTGTATGCACATATATAAGCATGGAATGACTGGCTTGCCTCCGAGAGTCTTGTGTCATGCCTGTAGCACTCCTTAGTATGGCTTGTGGCAGACTGTATTAGCTCACTGCTCCACAACAGACAAATTCTGTATCATGGCATCTTAGGCTGATTCTTTAGAGCTCTCTCCCTTAGGTCACACGTGGAATTTAAGAGCTTTTCTGAGGCAAAGAGGTGTGACTCGCCCTGAGACTCCCCCCTCGCTCTTTCTCTGCATCTGTGTCTCTCTTCTCTCTCACTTATTTCTCCTCACTTTATTTCCCCCTGCTTTGCTGCTCCATGCAAGAGTCATGGGGCGCACACTCAGCGGTAAACCAATTTCATTTAGTATGTTTTCATATTTTTATCCAATCATGGCATGCTCAGAGGTTTCAAAAGCCACATGACGCTTTTATAGGGGCCTAATTAAGGATCTCTGATTTAATCCATGTAATTTAATAGAGATCAGATGTGGATGTGAGGCTTTTGCTTTGTGCATAGTGAAGTGACGTTGATGCATTGCAACCCCTGCCTTGTACTGCTGCAGGTCATGGTTATAAGGGATTTGCATTAGGGCTAGTATGAATGCATGGTGTCCACACATAAAGTAAAGAGACTGAATGAAGGGTTTCAGGAAATTTAGACACTGTAGCTTCTCTCACATGCACAAATGTTTTTAACTGACAGCCTGAGCTTCAACGCTCAGGCACTCAGGTGGTTTCACTGCCACCAGCAGATCTGTCTGTATCCGTAGCCATCCGCTCTGTAATTGCTTCTTGGCTTGCTCATTGTTCTCATTCATTTGCCTCCCCGCATACAATAAGTGGCTGAAGTACTTTCAATTGTTATTTTTGTTTTTCAGAGATGTGTCTACATCATTGAATGATTGGTGCAGGCTGCCTCATTACAATTGTTCACACTTACAGTCGACCCTTGAGACTGTCTGATAAGTTTTAGCTAAGTCTTGGATTGGGATCATTTCTCACAAGAGGATTGAAATGCAATGCTGAGTAGCATTTTCTAAACCTTCTAGTGAATGACTTGAGTGAGAGTGAGCGAGAGAACTGCCTGGCATTGTTCCGTCCTTTTCACTAGCCCTTCACAGCCCTCCAGCCAGCCAGTGTTGTGACGTAGTGTTGAGCAGAGAGAAAGCAGAAGAGCTAAGAACAGCTCGGGTTAGCTGGGGTGACGGATTGCGTGCTAGGAGACGTCTAGACGGTCAGGGATAACAGGCCAGACAGAGAGGGGGAAGGAGACCGGCAGAGGTGCCTGGGCAAGAGGGAGGCCATGTCGAGAGTATGGCTGAATGGGCACCTTATCTAAAATCACGTCTAGTTCCTGTAGACTTCTTATTCTGGACACTAACGGCATTGACAGTTGACAGGGAGAGCGGCCACTTCCTGGCCCAGCACACCATCACTCACTCCTGCCTCAAACAGTGACATCCCCCTCTGTTTCTACCTTGAATGTCTGCCACTTGACTCCATGTGGTGACACATGTAAAATGCAACAAACCACTAAATCAGTCAAGCAGCAAATTTTAATTATTCTATGTATCTGCAAGGACTCACATTGTTCCGTAAAAAACAATTTGTGGCACTCATTCTAGATATGCACTCTCACAGAGACTTCCTGTCTGGCTCTGCCTTGCTAAACTACATGGCTTTCTTCTGTAAAGTCACAAATTCATGGGATCTCTTGACTCTTATACACGGTAAGAGATTTTTTCTTCGTTTTTCTAGCTGATCTGTGGCAGATGAGGGAAATGTGATGACTAATGTCTCTTATATGTAGGACTCGGGCTCATCTCTCTACTGCTCATTATGCCTGAGCCCTACGACAGTTTGGAGGGCGTCGGAGGCATTGCCACGTCGGCCATATGCTTTCTGCGGCTCCTATCTGTCAGAATGTCAGGACGTGGCGGGGGTGCGCTTTTCTGCACCAACAGAGGAGTGGAGCGTAGCACTACAGGAGGGCCTCATTACCTACACACCCCGCAAGAGAGACTCGGGGACGGGCGAGCAGGCATACTGAGCGTTGTGTTTAGAACCAGAGGGTGAGCCATTTAAAAGGCACTCAACCCATCCAACAGCCCCTCCCTCCCTGTAGCTCCATTATCACAGCAGAAAATGTGACAGGATTTTTCTAAGTAAATGCTTTAACAAATTAACAAAGTAATTAAGGCAAACAAATTGATTCACTCAACATTTTTAATTGAACTTTTGCCTTTGTGTCTCCATCTGGCCAATCCCCTCTCACCCACAACCCCACAAGTTACCTGTTTATCTGGATTGCCATTAGGGAACTTTGTTGTGGCCCACACTCTCCTATGGAGCACCTAAACAAAGGCAAGATTATATCACAGTGCTTGCTTTTGCGGTAACAAGTGACTCTGCATCTGTGGCTTTATTATGAAGCAGTGTTTGCACTAGTCTAAACACCTGACACGTTTTCTTTTTAAGCTGTGCCTAGATCATCAGACACTTAGTAAGGGTCCACAGAGCACAATGATCCCAGTTGTGCACGGTAATTGGAAATAGAACATGGTAAGGTCCCTCACAATTCTCAGCCCTCCATCACCATTGGTCCATTAAATTTATATTGGGAGCCTGCTTTCAGATGGTCAAGGCCAAAATCAAACTTTTGCTCTTGACAAGCTGTAATCTATACTGTCTGATTTAGGATGCATTAGTGATCGGTTGCCTCTCACTCAGGTGGTTGAAATGCTCAGTGGAGGGAGACTCCATTAGAAATCAGGGGAAACTTTAAAAGAGATTTTCTTTATGACTTTTCAAGGGAGACATTATCGTTCAAAAAGTTATCTCAGTTGGGGCAAAGTCAGTCTCAGTCGACTAATGACTATCAAAGCAGCTCATCTAAATCTCTACTATTTTGCTATGCTTTTCTGTGAAATTGCTCTAGCCTTTGAATGGGTTTATTTTCAATATGTATTCATGTAGAAAAGGTCTATTTATGATGGATGAAATGCTGTATTCTACATAGACATGACAGTTGGATGATCACAAATACCTCAATATTAATATATTTTGCATCCAGCAGCAATACACTGTCATAATAACAATATCATTATGGGCCATGAGAATATCTATATTTAAAATATTCATGATATTTAACATTGTCACATAATCATGGAGGGTAAAATGTTATAAATCATAATATTTTGTACTATTTAGAAATAGAAATTGGAAAGCTAATACAAACTATCTGTATAATCACAGCCATGCGAGGGCTTTGTGCAACAATAGTATGACTTATCACAGTGTTTGATGATAGTTGTTACAAACCTTTCAACTATTGTCAGGGTGCATATTTGATACATGTTTGATACTGATTCAGTATTCACACTCTACACTTCCAGATATGACCGCAGGTTCAGGAGGGATCAGGTCAAGATGGGGAGGGTGGGGCTCATTGCAGTACCCCACAACACAATCCCATGTTCCCTAATTAAATGGCCCAGTCCCATGTAGCGTGGAAGCTAGCGGCTCGGCATATGTAGCGCCATGTTAAACTTTATGTTGCTTGAAAATGGCTTCCGCTCCAAGTGCATTTGAGACATAGATGGTTTGACTGTAAAATGATGTGTTTTATGGCCCCGTTATCGGAGCGATATTCCTTAAAGATGCAGCGCTGCACACTGTGGCATTCTG
This sequence comes from Micropterus salmoides, assembly GCF_014851395.1. NCBI lineage: Eukaryota > Metazoa > Chordata > Actinopteri > Centrarchiformes > Centrarchidae > Micropterus > Micropterus salmoides. Next base: position 10,228,104 of record NW_024040707.1, on the reverse strand, counting down.
CGTCTGCAGTAGGGAGCAAATTGATATGAACAGATCAACAGAGCTATGCCCTTCTGGATGTCCTTGGCACCATACTTGGCCCTGAAATTGATTTCTCTCCATATCTCCAATGCCAAAAAACTCTCATTCAGAGATTTTATACTCCCACTGCTGACACATTTTGTTCAGGTTTGGAAAGGATGTACTGTTGGAATGTCATTCATTTTCGCCCACATTTCTTTCCACACTTTTAAAGTAACCTAATAGTAATGCAGTGTATTGGATAGTGGTATTTGTCAGTTTGTGTGTGTGTGTGCACAGGTACATGCATATGTGAGAGCACTCTGAGTATGAATTGCCAGGAGCAGAGAGATTGCTTTTGATTTAATGGCTATTGTGCTTGACTTTGTGTGTGTTCCACTGTAGTGGTGTGTCCTTCGCATGCCTCTGCTGTTGCGGGTAAAACATTATTTCACACATACACGTACTTACACGCACAAACACATGTATCGTGCCTTGGCTATGCTCCATTAGGTGGGCTGTGTCTTAAACAGGAGGCTGACGTTACTGCTTGGCTAGGGAATATAGGACGGGTTGTGTGTGTGTTTGTGCATGTCTCTATTTGTGTGTCTCTGTTTTATTCTCAATGTCCTTATTGTCTCTCCCTTGGGACCCCCACACACACTCCCCCAACACACACACACACACACACACACACACACACACTCTTTTCTGTATTTGTAGCCTGCTGGATTCTATTGATCAGCCTGTGAAAGCTTGAATGTCTGAAGAGAAGGACACAGAGAGAGAGAGAGTATGAGAAAGGAAGGGTGGAGAGTGGCATTTGTGTGCCAGTATGGGTTTTTCAATTTATGTGTGTGTATGTTTGTTAGTGTGATTTGTGATAAAATGAAAATAGAAATAAGTAGCTGGCTCCACGTCCCTTTGAGGTACGAAGTTTAAATCTTGCATTTATTAGTTTCATTGGTGATTCACTAATATTGTTGCTATGGAGACTTAAGCTTGTATGAGCTGTCTCTATGTGTTGCTCTTTATACAGAAGATGTGAATTATGAATTACTGCCAGGCCATGTCATGTTAAAAGCTATTTCATAAACTTTCCAGGTCAACTATCAGGTTGTAACAAAGTTAAGAAACTGCAGGTGAAACTGCAGGCAATAGGTCACCTACGGCATTGTTGTTAGAGATGGCAAACAACAGTTGAATTTTATAATTCAACAGCAATTTTGCTGTGTGTGTTTTTTAAAGATTGAAAAACTGGTAGAAGTGTAAATTTGAGCAGTTGGCATGTCCATGCACAGGGAGGTGTGAATGGAGGTTGCCTCCCACAGAGACAGACTGCTACTGTTCAGACTCTCCCTCAGGGCCGCACCACTGTCAACTAAGCTTCTAGTAACACAATACAATACAATGTTGGTACTATCAACATGGTTGGCTCGGTTGATGTTGCCGTGGGAGGTTGGAATTCCTCCCATAGATCCAATGGTCTTTTTGCTGAAATCTGGCTAAACTCCTAAACCTTGAGGATATTTTTTCTTTCACTACAAAAACAAAAAAATACAGCATGAAAAAGCTAGAAATTGTGTTGTCTGGGTGTGTTGTGATGACTCGATAAGACTTCACCACAATGACTTTAAAGAGAAATGTGTATGGGATGCAGTATTTAGTAGAGCCCAACTGATAAATTGGCGTGCCAATATTGTCAGCCGATATAAGCTATTTTCAGATCAATCGGTATCGGTGTTTGTAATAGCCGATAAATGACAATTACAAAAGAAACAAAGAGACTAAAGATTGATCCTGTTGTCATTGTATAGTTTTCCCACGAGAGGGCACCCTGCAACGCCCATGTTGGCAACACACAATGCATTAATTAATGCCGACAATTATTTTCGCATGTTAATGCAGTTTTAATTATTATTATTATTTTTGTTATTTTGAAAGTCAGTTGCTCACTGGCTCTGTACAGTCAAACCATGGGACACAGGAGGGGTGGGATGTTGATCAGCCTGCAAATCACCCACCCAAACAAGCAGTGGAGGGAGGCTTTAGCAGACAGACTGCAATGTGTGGGAGAAGTAGATAAACAAAAGCAAGACAAGCAAACAGATGCAAAGATGCAAAGTAGGGCTGCAACGATTAGTCGATGTAATCGATGACGTCGATTATAAAAATTAATCGACGTGAGAAGACAGCTGTAACAGCCTTTTGTTTATACAGGTTTTGTACGCTATTTCATCACTAAATACACTTTTTAGAGGTTTTAAGGCATGAAATCAACTGTGTAGAACTTGAATATTGGCAGTTTTACGAAAGTTGATAGCAAATCGAAAATGTGCTTGAACGTTTTCGGGATTGAGAAAGCGTCCATGAGGTTAGCGGTGCCGGCCGGCCAGTCACGCCCACAGAGCCTTCTGGGCCCAGTTACATAGACTACTGCACCAGCAACAACAGAGCAACAGAGGGTAATATTCATACCGCTGTTATTCGGTTGTGACAATCTGAGTAAAGGTTTAACATTTTAAAGTAAATCAAGAAATATCTGGCTTGAGATATGGAGAATATTCTTGGCTTGTGAAACTTAGAAACACTAAATTAAAAATAAACTACAGAAGTAGTATGAAAGGGGACTGTTGCTTCATTATTCCAAATAGACATTACAATGTTAGTGTACAGTTGTGGTTATAGTACTTGCTTTAAATTTGCTTTTATTTTATATAACTCCAAAGCAAAAATCTTTGTTAAAAAGTTAAAGGTTTTAAAGTTAAAACCTACTTGGCAATAAATCAGATTGTGATTGTGTGATGATGCTGGCTAAGAGAATGCTCTTTAAGTTTTGTTACCAAACATGTTAAGTGCAATAGTAAGTCAGTAAATTATTGGAGTAGCCTACTGTCTTGTCTTCTTCCCTATTTTTCCCCCTGGCGTTGATACTAGTGTACATTCTGAATAGTAAACCTTGTTCACTTAATAGTAACGTTAGCTAGTTAGGCTGTGTTTTGGACATCACTCAAAAGATATTTAATTAGGTAAATGGTTTAATTAGGGTTAGGGGGTGACAAAATAGTGGCTAGTCAACTAATCGAATAAAAAATTAGCTCGGCGGTGTTGCTCTGCGCTCCTTAGGTGAACAGACAGGGAGACAAGCACTCCACAAGTAAACAGCAGCCCCTCTATGGATAGTAACCATGGCAACAGATTCTGCGCGCTACAAAGCTGTAGCCTATTTAACTTACATGCATACATGTACATATGTGTACATGTATGCATGTATGTGTATGTGTACCTGTATATCTCATCCATCTCTGACATGTACATAACAATAATATTGATAATAATAATGATATTGTCTATATTATCTAATAATGTATCTATCTATATTGTTTTTGTTTTTGTTTTTGTTTATAGTGTGTATATGTGTGTTCTCTATACTGTACCCTGTGTCTGATTTTATTATTGTGTTACTGTATAAGTAAGCACATCGTGAATGTACACTGAACACAATTATAAACGCAACACTTTTGTTGATGCCCCCATTCATCATGAGCTGAACTCAAAGATCTAAGACTTTATGTACACAAAAGGCCTTTTCTCTCAAATATTGTTCACAAATCTGTCAAGATCTGCGAGCACTTCTCCTTTGCCAAGATAATCCATCCACCTCACAGGTGTGGCATATCAAGATGCTGATCAGACAGCAAGGGTATTTTCACAGGTGTGCCTTAGGCTGGCCACAATAAAAGGCCACTTGAAAATGCACAATTTCACTGTATGGGATGGGTCCGGGGGGGACCGGAAACCAGCGTTCATTGTCTATAACACACGCCTGCCCATACCATAACCCCACCGCCACTATGGGCCACTCGATCTACAACGTGGACATCAGCAAACCGCTCACCTACACAACGCAATACACGCTGTCTGCCATCTACCCTGTACAGTGAAAACCGGGATTCATCTGTGAAGAGAACACCTCTCCAAAGTGCCAGACGCCATCAAATGTGCGCATGTGCCCACTGAAGTCAGTTATGACGATGAACTGCAGTCAGGCCGAGACCTCGATGAGGACGACGAGCATGCAGATGAGACGGTTCCTGACAATTTGTGCAGAAATTCATTGGTAATGCAAACCGATTGTTGCAGCAGCTGTCCCGGCGGCTGGTCTCAGACGATCTTGGAGTTGAAGATGCTGGATGTGGAGGTCCTGGGCTGGTGTGGTTACACGTGGTCTGCTGTTGTGAGGCCTGCTGGACGTACTGCCAAATTCTCTGAAACGAGAATGATATTATTTGTGCTCTAGTGTTTATTACACATATTCTATTCTGTTCTATATAATGGCAACATATTGGCTCTGTAGACATGGGGTGTTTATCTGGCTGTGTGTCAGACCACCTCATACGGGGCAAGGTCAACGCTAATCACTGTTTACATAATGGATTTGCATGATCATATGGGCCTTCCATCTTAATGGCACCAGTGAAAAATGCCATCTCATACTTTGCTTCAGAATATCCCATCGATGCACAAATGGGGTCCTTGGTGGTGATTAAGAAAGCCTTGACACATGGCTAATGTTTTTATCATGCTGTTCAAATCAATGGGTGACCATTTGTGTCTTGTTGATAGGGACGTTGACTTCCTGGAAGGCATTGTTCCCATCAAGAAAGAGATGTATTATGAGATAAAGGCAAATGCTGAAAATTAGTATATCAGCATTGCCTGACTGATGAAGGCATGCTGGAACCTAAATCAGAATGTTTACTTCTAGTCAGTACAGTCAGCTTTTCTGCTTTTCATGTTGATGTTTCGATTATGCCCATGTTATGTGTAACACAGAATCTTCCTCCCAGACCTTTTTATGGCCACACATTCTTTTCTGTCTCTTTTCTACTTTAAGCTCCAACAAATGGTGAATGAGGCACAAAACAAAGAGTTCTTTGAAGAACAAAGTGAACCTGCCACATACAACGACTGGCTGGAGACGAATCCCGTCGCAGAGATTGCATGCTTTCAAGACAGGGGAGGGAAAAGCATCCCTAACAACAAAATGATATAAATTACCACTGTTATGGTCTATACAGTTCAATTTAATGTGCTTGTAATGATAAATTATTTTGGTTATGAATCTAAAGTGGACCTGAGTGCAGTCGGAGCAGCAGGACTGTTAGAACAATTGCAGCTGTCTCCCAGGGCTGTGGCCATTAGTCAATAAATTAGAAAGTAATTAGTTTCTGCTTCTGTGGCTCTATTTGAAGCGCTTCACACAGGTGTAATGAAAATTTATTGGAGCTGTTGATCCGGAGGAGAAAAGAAAAGTAGAGGATTTGTAGCGTGTGATTGTAATGCAGGATTTCCATCTTCCACGCTCCTTTTTTGCTTGCAGCGACAGGTAAAGTTAGCCATAATGACCAGTATTGTGAGGGTTGGCTTCAATGTTCTGAGCTTTGTCAACAGGCCAATTAGCTAGCAGCTATAAATACTGTATGTGTGGATACTTAATAGGAAGACTTCCCTTTTAGAATATTTTGAATTCATGTCTTCAAATGATTTAACTTTAAGGCAATTTACGAGCTAAATGAACATGACTAAACTCAACTCCCGGTCATTAATGCACCAAATTTGTGTGCCCCCTCTGCTGTCTCATACAGTCATACTTACATTCACATACAACAGACATTATCACATTAAGCAAAATAGCATACATAAAATTTCAGGTCATGTTTTCTTTTCTGTCATTTATTGTTTTGCTATTGTGCTCACCCAAGCCTATAAGGAACACAACTAGTTCCCTGGACTGTCTATTTCATTCTGATTGTGTATGCTTTTTGGCCTGCGGGCATCTTATCACCCTTTGTTCTTCATACAGCACACTCATTTTTTTCATTGTCAGTTGACACAGTCTGTGCCTCTCACTCCTACTTAAAAAGGGGGAGAACGTCAGGCTTCAGCCATCAGGTTTTCCTAATTCAACAGCTTCGCATTTCTCTTTCATGCCATTGTGTGCAGATCAAGGCAGTCACACAAAGCTTTTGTTGCCAGACAACATCAAGGCTATTTGTTTTGTCTGGTAGAATGTAAGGTCAACAGGAGAGGAAGAACAGAAATTGGAAAGCACTGTGATGTCAGTGAAAGACCGACAGAGGCAGGGAGCCGCCACAGCAGCATATGGGTAAAAAGAAAAATTAGAGGTGAAAGAGAGATGAGGCGGAGAGAGGAGGCAGTGAGGAGATGAAGAAACAAGCACAGGTGTGAAGTTGTGACGGCAGAGAGAGAGAGAGAGGGGGGAGAGAGATAGAGGAAGAACAGAGAGGATGGGGAGTTGAGAGACAGGATGGATGGATGGATGAGGACAATGAGGCAGATCGGTCCCAGCCCAGGCTATGGCCAATTAGAATAAAATTAGCTGGACCTTGGCGAAGGCTAGGGCGCACAGTAGGGCATGAAGAGAGAGGAGGAGAGGTGGAGGAGGGGCAAAGGGGGAGAATATCCCGGTGATTAAAACCAAATGATTAGTGGTATGCAAGGCAGAGGGCTAGAGAGCTAGGGTCACCTGAGCCCGCAGGGACAGAGAAGGTCTAATAGTAATGAGACCAACCTTCCCACTCCTCCGTCACCCTCCTCTTTTCACTCTCTCAACACCCCTTACCTTCCTTTTCTCTTTTTCAAACTCCATTTTTCTCTCCTAACCATTTTTCTCCATCTCCCACTGCTCTTTATTTGCTCCCTTGTTCTGTCAATCAGTTTGCTTTTCCCTTCCTGCGCTGCCTGCCTTCCTACAGTAAACCCTATTACTATCTATTATATCTTACTGTCTGTTGCCTTTGGCCAAAGCGCACACTAATGCTGTTGTTGTGGGAGACAGTTTAGCTTTTTGTGATAAGCAAAGATTTATGAGTAGTTTGTTTATCTTTTTTAATCATGAGTGTAGATCTGCAGCTGCATGGTAATAGATGGATTGAGCTGCAACAAAAACTCAACACAATATGGGCATCTGTTGCAGATTCCTCAGTGCTCTGCTGCTCCAGTTTTCCTAATGAAGCTAGAATTGGTCAGAGCTCTCATTCCTGTCTAAAGCAACAATCATCTTTGACATAAAGGAGTATTTAGGCCATGTAATAACTGCTAGGATGGCAAAGACTATTTCATTTCCCATACTGGTGTCTCACAGAGTAGAGGATGCCAGATAACAATGGTAGTCGTAGGAATCCCCATAAATGTGTCTTGGACCAATTGGGTTTTGAGTTGCTGGAACACACAGATCTGGTCTTGTACGCATCCACTGTAGTGTGTACATGCTGGTGCATCTGCGAAAATCTAAGTGTGTTTATCAGTCAATAATGAGGTCTGCCCCTTGGCATGTCTAATGGCCAGAAGCATGCTAATGGCCAGAAGCAGCACCACTGATGCGTTTACTCTTAAGGCATCAAAGTACAGCCTAGAATGGTGGTTGGTTAAGTCCGGTTGTCTATTTCTCCTGCTCTCTGCTGCTTCCTACACCCTCTCAAGCACCTTACCACTCTACATTCCTCATACACTCAACTGCCTGCCATATCCAATAATGCAGTGGTTCTCAAAATTTTTCTGTCATGGCCCCCTTTCAAAAGCTGAAAAAAGTTCATGCCCCCACCCCCCTCCACTACACTTAGTGTTAAAGTTATCAGTGAAAAACAATATTGGGGGAGCAACAAATAAAAAAGGAACCCAGTTGAAATCATCCATCCATCCATCGTCAACCGCTTATCCCATGTACAGGGTCGCGGGGGGGCTGGAGCCTATCCCAGCTGACATTGGGCGAAAGGCAGGGTATACCCTGGACAGGTCGCCAGTCCATTGCAGGGCCACACATAGGCAGACAACCACTCACACTCACATTCACACCAATTGACCTAGCCTGCATGTCTTTGGATGGTGGGAGGAAGCCGGAGCACCCAGAGAGAACCTACGCGGACAAGGGGAGAACATGCAAACTCCACACAGAAAGGACGGGGCAACCGGGGTTTGAACCCACGACCTTCTTGCTGTAAATTTCCCTACATAAGTCAAGTTCATTCAACTGAGTTTCACTCCATGTTTTTCCCCTAGTCATCCACGCCCCCCAGTTTTAGAACCACTGCAATCTTTACTTAAGCAATACTAACTTAAAAAGTATAAGCAATACACTTTTCGCTCTTGCATATTACCTCATCTTGTCCTCTGTCTTTTTAATCATTTATTTGCCCTTGTTATCCAATTATTCAATGTCTCCTTTTTGATATCTTACCATTATGGCACCTGCGCTTTCTCTGGCTCATCTTAGCATCTTGGCTATATCTCTGGAGGCCCTCTCATGTCTTTCTCAACTGTTAACAATTGAAAAAAAGCTTTGCAAGAAAGGACCCCACCCCCACCGAGCTGGAGGAGCAGCAGCAGCAACGGTTATTCAGGTTCTCCTCGTGATGTCTGCCATGAATAGGTTGAGATATCATTGTGTCTTTTTCCAGGGAGGCAGCCAGGGTAACACCAATACACTGTGAATCAACAGGCAGTCATGCAGAACATGCACAGAGCTCTGATAACCTGAGAGGCGAAATATCCACCTCCTAGATGCTATGCTGAGCCCCAACTTGCCTTAATTACAAACCTTTGCCAGCTAAATTAAATTTGGCTTTCTATGGGCACGCTATTTTCTGGCAAATAGGGATTTTTCTTGTGAGACACTTTCTGCAAGAGTAAAGAACTGATGTTTCTCTTTATTTATTTTTAATTTAATTGATTAATTTAAATGTATTCTGCCTCTCTGCTGCCCCTTTCCCTCCACCTCTCAAATCAAATGAATGGAAAGAGCAAATGTTTTTGTTCTTTCCACCCATTTTTCCATCATACTTTCTGTCTCTGTCTCAGTCAGTTTATTTTGCCACTCTTCTGTGGCAGAGCAACATTTCCTAGTACAGTAGGCCTGTCAGCCCTGGAGGACTGTTAGAGATCAGAAGACGTCAGAGGTCTGGTGGGTCTTTTCCACACAGACCGCACTCAGTTATGTGGTTGAAGCCCATAGTCAAAGTGCAAACATAGTCCTAGGTTCAGGCTACAGGTCTGAAGCCATGGGTAACGGGGATGGTTCTGACTGCAGTCAGACAGACAGCCCTGAATAAAGAGCTATATCCACAGGGTGGATTGGTTGGTGAGAGAATGTTATTCTGTGTGTATCCCATTCTACAATGGCAAGAAACACAGGCAGCTGCATGCACAGAGGGAGGGAGGGAGAGAGAGAGAAAGAGTGAAGTGACAAATACACAGTGCACTATATGTGACCATTGTTTGAGTTGCCAAATTGCTCTGTTGTTGGCCAGCGATTATCTGTGCTACAGAACACCATGATGAGTTTTCAGTTTGGAGAACATTGGAGGGAAAGAAAAAGGGAGCAAATAAAGGTCTTCCCTGTTGGCTACCTGTGATGACTTAGGCAAGTCGTGAGACTTGTAGCACAGTCTGGCATATAAGGGCTAGGGGCCTGTATCACTTTAAAACTAGAAAAGGAAAACCAGAGTAAAACCACCAACGTCTGCTGCAGAGCCCCCACTGTATTGTACTTTATAATAGTGCCCCAGAATGGCCTCTGGTCGGAGGTGAGCCGTTGCAGTTTTAGCTGGCCGTAGGGACAGTGGTACAGGAGGCCTGGTCAAGTGGAAGACAGTGAGGGTCACAGGGTCCCCTGGGGAGGAGATATCCCGAAGGGGGTGGGCAGATGGGGTCTGGAATGAGTGTTCTCAGACAGGTGGATGGCTGTCACCCTCATTTCGCCACCGCCAGAAAGCAGGTGGCCTCTCCCTCCTCTTCCCCTTAAGAGTCACCTTCACATGGCACTGCTTCCCCCTGGGTCCCATCCCATCATATATACACCGTATGCACACACACTTGTGCTCACACACAGACACACACACACACACACACACACACACACACACACCAGTGGTTCTCATACTGCGCGACTCTCAGTCAACTCCAGCACCTGGGGACTGGGTGCGTAAACAGTCGCTCTCAAGGTTGAACCCAGGTGTTTCATTTCCATTAAGGCCCTCATCACATTCACAGCCTCCTCCCTCTGACTTTGGTCATAACACAGACGGAATAGTCATTAAATTTCAGATTACCTTCTCTTTGCCTTTGTAGATGTTGAGATGCACAGGGTCTATTTTATATGTCTGTCTATGAAATAATTATCTCCCAACTCTCTGCCCCCGACATCTTCAAAAGAGGATGTTCCATTGATGATTTTTGCCCTACATCATAGCTTTGCTCTTGCCACGACTCTAAAACCCAATATAGCATAATTAAACTAACAAAGTGACATCAATAAAGACAGAAGTGCTCTGTAATTACAGTCTGTGCGAGGACATCATAAGCAGGCAGTGTCATCACCCTAACGAAGGAAATAAATCAATGGCAGACAGACAAAGCCCCGCTTTACGATCTCCCTTTCCTCTGACACACAAAGCCAACTATAAACACGAGTAAGGCGAGAGTTTAATGGCAATCTTAAAGTTGCAGAGGCCACTAGCTTGTCTTTACTGCTGCTGCCCAGCAATACAATGGGTGCCTTGACACTTTCACCACTCCCTTCCTCTCCTTCATTAGTTGTGCTTCTCTCTTCTCCCTCAGTCTGCTTTTCCCCTTCTGCTTCCCTCCTATATGGTGTCTGGTCTCCTCACCCTCTGGAGACACATGAGTGGCAGGCCTCCCCCCTTAATAATTGTGTATTCGAATTCTGACATAGTTGCACAAAAGTAGACACACATAGATAGATACACACACACAAAAAAATAATATGTTGCAGAATTTAAGACTGGCATTCTCACATTGCATCTTCCTACAGAGTGCCATGTGAACAGCAAGGCTAAATATCAAGGAAAGATATTTTTAATTTCATGTGCAGACACACATGCATACAGGCACACTCAAAAACCCAACACAGACAAGACACCCCACACTGATAGTGTGTGGAGTGTAAGGCTAAATGTCAAGGGTTGATGTAAATTCACATGATTGCTTCCAGAAGTAGTTCATCACAGTGCCAACGCTGGCCAGAGCTAGTGTCTCATTGTCCTCCAAGAATTTTGCCGAGCAGGACAGTGGGGCTCCAGCAGGAGCAGCAGAGCATGTTTGTGTGTGTGCGTGTGTGTGTGTGGGCGCGGATGAGGAGGTCCTCTAAATATATTAAACCCACTGTCAACCCTGTGGTTTTATCAGGGCTGACCCAGTTTCCTGAGAAATATATAATATAAATTCACGCAGGAAAAAAATTCAGTAATATACATAGATATTTCCCTTTACTGTCTGTATTGTTCATCACAGGTTCCAGCTGAGATTAGCTCTGGCTAAATCCAAGCCTGTCGCCAGGGTCCAAAATTGACACCTGCCAAGCGCCAAATACGGGTACATTTGAGCTTTGGTGGTAAAATAAATTGGGGTCACCAGCCAGGTGGCTAGTAAATAGTTTGTAATCCGTGCCTAGGGTTTGCCCAGGTTTACATTGCAGTTTGTTTTTATTGGTTGAGACTAATGTGACTCTCACCCTACATACTGTGGCATCAGCAAATCAAATCAAAGCAGCGGCCTCTCTTTTGTTTCCAGCAAGGACACAGAGTCTGACAGCAGCTGCTCATGGCTGGTTAGCTCTGACTACGAACTCAATGCTGTTGCACTGCGCAGTGGTCAGTCTGTCAGTGGTCAGTGTCTCATTACCTCCCGCGTCACACACTTCATAGTGATCGTAGATCGTAGTGTTCAGGGTTTTGAGAACAGAGAAATGTCTGATGATGAGGTGCAGGAACAGTATGAGTTAAAATACAACAATGTAATTAATTAAAGTTAATAATAATTCAAAATTAATAGTAATTAAAGTTCAGAATAAAAGTTGTAAATCCAATGTTATCAGTTCCTAATTATCTCTTTAAAGTGGTGCTAAAGATGAGTTTGCATACTTAAAACTTAAAGTAATTAATTTTAGTCAAATAATGTGTGATGCAGTGGTGGCCAATTATGGACAGTAAAAATATTTTTGGTAGGACTTTTCTCAGTTTACCTTAAAGATGAAGATGAGCCAATAAGTAATTTTGGACCCTGCCTGTCACATACTAACAAAGGGAGAATATGGACCAGACTCAGAGACTTAGAAATACTGATGTGTCGCATGTTTGTATTTACACATTCAACATGCTCTCAAGGTGACAGTAGTGGATCTCCCTCAGCTCCCTTTCCCCTTACACATTGTTTGATCAAAGAAACCCTGCAGAATAAGATATTAGAAAGGAATATAAGCAACTGATAAGTTTCAAAGATGCATATACCATTGTACGTACCACTTTGATAAATGAAAGATTTGATTTTGTCTCCTTTTGCCAGGCCCTATAGACGGCACAGAGCCAGAAGCAAAGTCTTTGCCATGCTGTGGCTGTTGCCTTGGCTCTACCCCCCCACCCCCAGCCTACTTGCCGAGGTGACTGATGAGTAGACTCACTGGTGTGTCAAATACCGGGGAAATAGTCAATCAGCTAGGCCGGTGTGGCAGGCCTGTGTGCTGCTATAGTTTGGAAATGCTGCTGCAGGAAGTGTGTAAAAGTCATGCACTCTGCCAGACTGAGGATAAACATTTTATGGTTTTGGAATAAGGAGGGTTACACCTCTTCCGTCTCTGGAAGGCATGGCTAGATGCTCATTGCATCTGTGTTTAGTCCACCCCAAGCTGTGTGGGATTTACTGCTATGCCTACTATCATGCCAGCCCTGCTTGAGTGTGTCTTCTGTCTGTATATTTATGTGTGTGTGTGTGTATGTGCTGTGTGTATGAGTATGTTTTTTTAAGAAACAAAAGGAGGAAGGGAAGAAAGGAAAGAGAGCGTGTGTGTAGATCATTTATGGAGGAGAGGGTGTTGATGTGATTTAGTGTGTGGGAGCTCAATGGGCCACTGAACTTGGAAAATGTGTGTGTATATGCGCATGTAGATGGCTGTGCGAGTCTGTAGCTGGACGGGGGTAGATAAACATAGCGGGGCACACACAGTCTATCATCTTGTTGGTGTGTATAACCAGGAGAAACTGGTTGACTTATTCTCTGCTTCGCTCAGTCTTGCCATGTGTGTTTGTATGTGTGTAAGGTCGATGCATCAGAGACGGAGCGGAGTGATCTCAGACATGTGCCAGGGGCCAAGGTCAAGGGTCATCATATACAAACATACCCAGAGAAATTGAGTGCAAGAGAGCATTGGGGCCTGTGGGACCACTTGACTAACACTCTCACCCATAACATATACTACCTACACCTTCTCAGTCTCATCTCTTCTTTCAGTCAATCTCCTCATAGATTTATTTTTGTCCCCTCCTATTTGCCTCCATTCTGCCATTGGAAACAGATTATTCACACTCAGAATAACATCAACAAAACATGTCAGGAATAATAAAATTTGTGAAAGTAGCTGGTGTCACAGCATGCATGATGAGCCCCAGAAATACTCTGCAAACAGTCTACAGTATAACAATAGCAGTAGCGATGCCAGGGTTCATTAAGAAAAGACCAACAGTTCAGATATGCTACGATCTTTTAAACCTCACAGTTTTTAAGTAATTTACATTTTGTTTTTATGTTCAGTTTGTTTTGACTTACAGATATGATCAAACTATTTAAGATTCCCTCAACTTGCATGTCTGTTCCATGAGGATTGTCTGTGTATTAGGCCATGCCTGGATGGACCTCTGTCCATCGCCAAAGTAACTGCAATAGATCTGCTTACAGTACTGCTTAAGGGTCAGTGGTCAACTTATTAACTGTCAGAAACAGCAATGTCTGCTGTTAACAGGGCTCACCATTATGTTTCCAGGCTTTGAAAAATTTTTCTTCACTTTATTTAACTGGGGTACAGTAGATTCTCTGAGCAGGAATGCTCTTTTCTATGAATACCCTGCACCACACATTCACAGCTAAAATTTTCCCAATAAAACCACAGTCTGGTCTGTCGACTAGCTGAGCAGCTCTAATCTGTTTTTTTTGTATGAAAGTTGGAGCATACAAATTGTCCTGCACACTGCTCTGTTGCAGCAGTGTAAAGGCTAGTTTATACTCAATTTGATGATCAATAAATTAGCTGATTGTAGAGCATCCGCTGCATTTATGAATATATTCCCTCTAACCATTACTTTTAATTGTCAACAACTCAACAGGAGTAACCAGTATGTCTTATCACTTGATTTAGCTGTTGCGGAAAACAAATGCCATCATACTGCCATAACATTCTCATTGACATACAGTTCACCACTACTCAGCCTTTCATGCTTTTATGACACTTTTTTTCAGGCAAATAGCTTCTAATGATTTTTATGTTGTTTTTTATGTGGACAGTGCTCATTTATCAGCAGTAGCTGTATATACTCATCTGAACATGTCATTTCCCCTTTTTGCTCATATCAAGACCATACACTACACGGTAGGCTCCCCTCTGTTGACGTTCTGTATACTCAACATTCTGGCACAGGTTGTGTTTACGGAGGCGAATCACAGTGTGTCAGGGTTTTTGTAAAATCCCCAAACCGCACACAGGGATCAGAGAAGAAAACGAACGCTACACTGTGAACTTCATCCTGGAATCCAATCCAAGCATTACTGCGGAGGTGCCTTGGACTCCAAGATGTTTAGTGCTACCTCAAGACCATATCAGCTCTGCAATGCAAGCAATGCCTGAAATTCGATTTGATCTGCATGGCCACCATCGCTTGACTATGGCTGATGTCCGTCCTCCTCCCCCCTCACTCTCTATCTGTGCCTGAGCTGCCGCTGAGCCCTGGGCTCCAATTAATCCCATGATGCCTGGCTGTGGTTGGTATGGTGACCAGACAGGGCACAGAGAGAGCTGTGATTCCCAGGTGAAAGGTGGGATAGACTTTCTGATTCGCTCCAGCACACAGATAGCGTTACAGCTCAATTTCAAACTCTCGCCCTGACTGGTATATCCTCGTGACTAAAATAGGACCAAGGAACAGGAGAAGTGAGAGGAAGAATAGCTTCTTCTTGTCCTTCTCACGATTTTCCTGTCTGTCTCTCTCCCTCGTCTCACTCCCTTTTTTATCACCTCCTCTTTTCATTCTGACCCCACACCCCTCCTTCACTGCACTGATGTTTTTTGTGACAGAAAAGACTTCTAAGATGTGCTTTATAGCTTGGTCGGCTTATAAAGCAGCACTTCTAACTCTGTAGCTCGATCTCACTTTAAAAAGTGGAGTTTTTCTGACCTCACTGGCTCTTTATCCATCTCTCTTTTCACTTGTTCCTACTGCTTGTGCTTTGTTCTTTTGCCTTTTTGTGGACAAGGCAGGATTTGTGAATTAATCATAAGTGGTTCAATAGCTGGCCTTAGCTGTGCTCCGTCACTCGGGGATCAATAGGGGAAGGTCAGTGGCACTGTGGTGACTGCTCTGGAGGAGAGACAAGGCGGGCCATGTCCAGGTGATCCATAAGCTCGGTCTGGCATGAGGCATGATGGGAGGAGAGCATG
This sequence comes from Micropterus salmoides, assembly GCF_014851395.1. Classification (NCBI taxonomy): domain Eukaryota; kingdom Metazoa; phylum Chordata; class Actinopteri; order Centrarchiformes; family Centrarchidae; genus Micropterus; species Micropterus salmoides. The sequence continues at coordinate 10,212,584 of NW_024040707.1, read as the reverse complement.
TCCTTGTCGCTTCCTGTCTTTGTCCTGCTCTCTCTGGAGAGACAGACAACTGCCCTCACCTTAGGTGGACTTCAAGGTCCTCTTATCATCCTCATATCATATAGGATGGTGCCTCACTTTTTAGTGTGAAATATTTACTTTACAGTACAATGTGTTTTGTAAAGATGAATAATAATAATAATTTTCACATTCATATAAACCTTTGCTACTACAGATAGGCCCATGGTTTCAAGGTTTAAACATTTATCGTTCAGCTTTATAATCTAGGTTTCGATTCCTCTGTCTTTCACTTTTCTGATCTCCTGGGCTCTTACATGACCACATCATTAACTTGGTGGCTGAATTCTCATGCATCTCGTTTTAATAGAAAGCAAGGCTGTTGTAATAATGAAAACCTGACCTTTTCTTGCTGCAGTCTACTTCAACTTAAATTTAATTGCATTAGAATTTTCTTACCATGGGAGAACATAACCTGCTAAAACAGCAACTGTACTCCATGAAATAAAAAGGCTGTATACAATTCCCTGCTGCCCATGCATTATTGAAAGTGCAAAAGCATCCTCTTAACAAATTGTCATAATAAGGCAGCGCTACAGGACTTAAGTCTACACATGCACGATGCACACAGCATGTAGTTGTCAGCAGGAGCCGGGCTATAGAGAAGCTTCATTCTGATAGCACCTTTATTTACAATGTTCAGAGACACACCACGGATGATTTGTGAAGATTAGCGGAGAGGATGTGAGGTGTGAATCATCGTCTCTGTAGTCACTATTTCCAAGTAAGCATATGCATACTGACTAAAGGCTGAAAATAACATTCTCCACAAATATGATGTGGAAGCCTTTTGAGCAAGCAGTTGAAAGTCATCAACATTTCAACCCAGTTAAACATATTATATGCACTCACACACACACATATAGCAACAGTGTGCATTTCAAGCGAATAAGAAATGTCTTCACAGCCAAAACCTTACAAGCACTGAAATTCAAATTCTTTGTCACCTAAGCTGTACATCAAAGCTGCACATTAGCCCTTACTGCTATGTGCGTGTGTGTTGACGCAGAGAATGGAGCAGTGTAACCAGTGTATGACATGGCTATTTGTAAATAACATCCCAACCTCATCCACTGGCAGGAGCTGAGAGCTTTAAGTCTGAGTAGTGATGGCAGCCTCCCTGAAATGTGCATGAAACCGGCTTAGTGCTATCAGCGCAGCATCACCGCCAGTCACCAGCCTCCCTCTCATTCTGCCGGGCTGCTGTGGACCAGATAAGAGCAACACCACCCTCCTCCCCTACTGCTTCCATCCGCCTTATGTTGTCTCCCAACAATCCACCCACCCTCCCGCACCAATTCACCCTCATCCTCTTTACAAGGTCTTATAGGGACAGAGACATTGATGTGTAGCTACAACCGTAATTTATATTCTTTGTAAATTGTCTGTGATTTTTTCATTGAGATAAGTGCGGGAGGAACATCTGTTTTGTGCTGGAGGGCAGTGGGCCGGGGCCTGAGTTCTGTGGCAGTCTCCGCCAGTATAGATGAAGAGAAAGAGGGGAGGCACACGATCTGTCGCCCTATTCTGAATTACAACTCCAGGGGCCCAGCCACCCTCTCATGATTACTGTTTGTATTTAGTTGAACACATTGGGTAAACAAACATTGTCCTCCATATGTACAGCCTTGGAGAAAGGCAACATCAAACCTAACTTTATGACTCTGTTACTGTGATCGTCTTCTCTCTTCATTATCTTTAATGCTTTTAAAAGATGACCATGACCATTTACCAGACATTCCAGAGTAGAGAGTAAAAGATTAACATGTTGCGGGTAAAAATAAAAGGGATGATGTCATATGATTTCAAAGATGTGGAATAACTTGTACTAGCTGACTGATCCACCAAAATGCCCCTTACTCCCTTAATTATCAAATAAGATTAAGCATTCATGTTTGAGGGCTAAGGCCAAGGACTAGAGCGGTACGAACTGTGGGCATCACAGTGACCAGGTGCTGAAGCCTCATTGGCAGTCAAAGAGGTACGCAACCTGCGGCGTCTCGACATACGAACACTAGCGGGGGAGTTGGAGGGCTTCAGAGCAGTGCAGACAATGAATCTCAATCCAGAGGCTGTGGCAGATTTACATTTAAAGTAGTTTTAGCAAACGCCCCACTTCCTGATGCATTCTTTGGCAGGGCTGAAGGGAGCGGCTTATCTGCGAGTCATCAATTGCACGTGATGCGTCCAGATAGGAGCTCCCAATGCGGCGCCAGCACCTTTCTACTCACACATCCAGCTCAGAGATGATGTGCCATCTTATAAAGCGCCTTTGATTGAAGTATAATTACATTACACGTGAAAAAACCTCTGCTCAGTGTCGACAGGTCCAGATGTGTGCGTGTTTTAACACATGTGATTGACGTAGCCGGTAATGACCAGTATCAGTGTGTTATTGATGTTCTGTCACTTTTCATGCTGTTAATGTTATCCATTGATGGAGCAACAGGGTTACCAGAGAACCTGTGTATATATACGTGTGTGATGCATGTGTGTGAGTGCTCAGGGGCATATTTGGACCTCATATTTATACTTAATAGGGATGGTGTGTGTGTGACACCAAATGTAGGTGTGTGTGAGATGTGTTTGGTTGAGTAGTAGGTGTGAGTGTGGTTGTTGACACAGTGGGGTAAAGGCTGTGATGGCTGAAGGCTCTGATGGGTAATTGAGAACAGCAGGTGTTGCCTCCCTCCTGAGCCACTTCAGGCCCCAACCAGCTCACCCTCCGATCTTCAAAGCCTCTCAGGCCCAGCTCTCCTCTTCTCCTCTCCTCTCTCCTCTCTCCTCTCTCCTCTCTCCTCTCCACTCCCCTACTCTACTCTACTCCCAGCTGCATAGCCAGTCATCGCTTGCTGGGGAGAAAAATATCATATATGGTATTAATCAAATCCAGGGCTTCATGGGGAATAGGGCAGAGGAAGGAGGGCGGGAGGGAAGCTAGAGTCCAGCTATTACTGCTACACCGAGTCACCAAGACCAAAATATTTCATTCTCTGTAACCCTTTTGACAAGAATACATCCAACAGCACAGAATTATTACTATTTTAAGCTGAAATGCCAATAATTAAAATGCTGTGTGCCTGTACACTACAGTTTAGTAGTTTTGAGTCAGATAATACAGTAAACCTTCTTTCATGTACTAAATGTAATAAATTGAGGACATACTGTGATCTTTTGTTTTGCTATTCTATGAATAGCAAATATCTACCAAAAAGTGTGTATTCACTTACGCAATAAGCCTGTTTGTGTTCTGCATAAATACAATGTTTATTCCAACAGAACATTTAAAAGTTCCTTCACTGCGCTTTCACATTTTAGAATTTTAGAATGATTCACCACAGCTGTGAAAACTCCCCACTGATCCCTGTTGGAACAGGAGAATCTCTCACACACACTCAGATTTGCCATTCTATGCCTGTCCATTTTATCTTCTTCCTCCTTTCTCTGTTTGCGCCTATAGGCCTTTAGACAGTAAAACTGAGCCTGTGAGCGGTGTTTAGCCTGCCGGTGGGCCAGAGCTCCTCTGCTTTGGCTTTGTTATCCATGCTGAACACGTCACCAACCTCATAAACCCCCCACCATCCCCTGACTTTTTCAAATGAACAAATCTGATTGAGCGAATGCCATTACCTGGGTAAATGAATGATTCCTAAAGGACTGGACAAGGCCTAACACCACCCAGAGGGTAAAGCTTATTATCGCTGCAAATTCCAAAGAAGAGAGAGGTGGCTGCGGACCTAGTATGCACTTTGTCAGAGGCCTGTATTTCCATATTAATCTACCACATTTAGGTATCTAAGACAGAGGTCCTCCTGTCATGCTTCTTTGATAACAGAGCAGTTACCTTTTTCCCCTCGTGTATAAATATGTATAATTCTGATAAGATTAATTGAAGTGCCTAAGCATACAGAGGTAGGAGATGACTGAAAGAGAGAGGAGGAACGACAGCAGGAGGGAGAGGAAACACATTATGATGCCAAAGCATGCATTTTAGACTGGCCTCTGCCTCAGACCTACTCCAGAGTGGGTAGCTAGGCTCACTCCTCTGGGTCCAAAGTGCCTTGAATTGAAAATAGCATCTACCTAACAGTCCCTCAAAAATAGCTGAGCGAATACGTTTTTGCGCAGAGCCGATAAATACGGCGTGGAGCCTCTGACACCGAAGCCTCACCCCAATTTCCAGTGCTCTGGAGGAGATCAGATAGCCCTGTGTCATTTGATTTTCTGCCTTATCTCATCCGCGCCCATCTTTTTGTCTCAAGCGGAACTACATTTTAAGAAGCACACACTCCTTGTATCTTTTGAAGGACAATACCCAGAATGATATCGAAACAAATAATAGGATCACACTGTTAGAGAGGGCCTCTCTGGTGTTTGATTGATACCAAGTGCTGATGTAGGCATGTCAAATAAGTGTCCTTCAAAGGACATTTGGGATGCAAATCTGTCGAAGTACATGTTGAGATTGCATCAATCTGCAAAAGTTCTTAGTTCATGAGGGCCATTTATGATCACGCCTCCATGATGAGTGACATTACAGATGCTGTAAACTAGAACACAATTTATACTTCTTGTATATCCTATACAGCCATTGAGCAGTTCCTCTTTTCAAACTGACCAATAAAAATGTCTGTTTAATAGTTGTTTTCTGCAAAGTATGCTGAGTACTAAACAAGGGAGGGCAGTGAGTAAAGAGAAGACAGCAGAAGAGAGGGCGGTATGAGAGAGTGGAGGTGAGGGATCCTGAGACAGATGAAACAAGAGGGAGAGAGAAAGCAGAAGAGGAGATGGAGCAAGGGAGGAGACAAAGACGTTCCCTGGTGCACAGCTTGAGTTGACTGACGGCAAGAAGAGAGGGCTGTGGAGAGAGGAAAGGAGGAGGAAAGGGAAGAAGGGAGATCAGCAAGGAGTGAGCATGTCAGTGTGTGAGTGGCGTCTCTCATTAGAAGGTGCTGTCAGGGGCCACAGAGGGGGGACTACAGGGACCCCACCTCCCCCTTCTCCTCCCTCTCCACTAGCCCCTGAGATCCGGCCGGGAAAATGATTGATGAGTGATACCAAGATAAACACACGCCCTGGCCCCCAAAGGCAGCCATGCAAAATGATGCATGCAGCGTTATAAATAAACCTTGTGAATTGTTTTTTTTTTGACAATAAACAACAAAACAATGCAAAATAACTGTTGGGTTTTCATATTTTGAATATGGTTACAGAAGACACAAATCAACTCAGCTTTTTTTCTTTGCTTTGATGAGACTTTTTCATGTTATTTGTGTTTCTAGTTGTATGCGTGTATGTGTGTGTGTCTGTGTGTGTGTCTGCATGTGAGCAGTGAGCACAAGTCTAACAAGGCTCACCAGCTGACTGGATGTTAAGCTCCCCTCAACAGTTGCACTGCCTCCTCAGCAGCTTGGGCAGGCGGCTTTCCCACTCATTCACTGTGAGCCACCAAACACTGAGGCAAACCTGTTCTCATTTGGGAGAGCTCCAAATCATAGCAGCTGTGAGTAGTGTGTGTGTGTGTGTGTGTGTGTGTGTGTGTGTGTGTGTGTGTGTGTGTGTGTGTGTGTGTGTGTGTAGGTGTGTTTTGGAGGAGTGCAAAAGTGCGTAGGAAACTGATGTGCAGTGTGGCATATGTATGGATTCATACTGATGATACATAGCCACTCCACAATCCACACAAATATACACACACACAAAACTATGTTCAACTGCTCACTAATTGTTGAGTAAGTCATAAATGTTTTACGCTACACTTTCTGTTAATGTTTAACACTGAGCTCCAAATGCCTCTATTACAAATCGAAGTGGAAAGGCAGATTATCATCAAATAGTTACATTATATCATTATGAGCCTACAGGCTGTGGTCTGGTGGAGGGAGAATGAATTATGAATGGAGTGTAAGGGAGGATCTTCCCTTCCCCCTAGGGACTTCCAACACCACAACTCATTTAAGTTGGATGAATGAGAGATAAGGAAGGAAGCCACCCCCCACCCCCATGCTGCTTGCCTTACACACTGGCCTTCATGTAATTTACTCCGTGAGGAGTGTCACTTTAGCGGCTTGCAACGCACACACTTCTCATTGGGAGAAATGTATGCTGAAGGGTGCTTTGTTCATTGTCAAACTGTGCATACCAATGCTGAAAAACACCATAAAGAAGTCTTGTCATCTAAGTCACTGGTGCATTTTCTGCCTAGCTCAGACTCGTGTCGGGCCTCTTTGTACATCTCTAAAATGAGTCCCCGAGCTGTGCTGTAGCATTGCCTAAAAATTCTTCTCATCTCATCTTTCTCTCTTTTGCTCTCCCTCTCTCTGTCCTATCTCCACGGATCCAGGCCGCAGAATGGGTCGATGATATTGTACAATAGGAAGAAGGTGAAGTACAGAAAGGATGGGTACTGCTGGAAGAAGAGGAAAGACGGAAAGACCACACGGGAGGATCACATGAAGTTGAAAGTACAGGGAGTTGAGGTGAGTGTGCTTACATCTTGTAACTCAGTTTAGATTTAGAGGGAGTGGATGTGGAAAGAGGCGGGTTGGGGGTGGGTATGGGGCGGGCGAGAGCCAACCTTCACCGTGACACAGACAAACACAGGTCTACAGTGAGCTCTCCCCTGGCTGTAATGGAGACAGTCACATGCTGCAGTCGGACCGTGTCTCCAAGGAGCCTTATCAAGAAACAATACGGCACAACAATAGTTTTCCCTGGGAAGCCAGTGGAGTGGAACCGATTGTTTGTACCTTATTAAGGCTCTGGATGTTGCCTTTGCTCCAGAGAGCCTACATTAATCTTGCTGGCTCAAAGCAGTACTGTGGAGCTAGCGTTCCCTCACCTCTCTCCAAGTCACTCCCCATACAAGCTGCTGCCATAAAAGGCCCAGTTGTATCTGTCCTTGGCTCACCCAGGCTCAATCTTCCTTGACCTGAGGTGGCAATGCAGTGTTGGCACCCTGGCTGATTTATCAGCAGTCCCATATATGCAACCAGGCCAGTCCCAGCCCCAGAGTCCTTCACTTCCTTTGCCTTCAGTAGTGCCGAAGTTTGGGTTCTGGTCTCTTTCATCCATTTAGCTGCAAGCACAGATGCCACTAGCACAGGAGTTGAGATAGAGTAGAGGTAGAGTTGAGAAGCTGGGAGATTTTGGTCTCCCATACATGTGTGCGCACATGCACACAATTCACGCACATGTACACATAACCACACACATCAGGGAGTGGTGCTTTGAGTCTGTGTTACACAGTGTGACAAAGACAAAGCTCAGGCATTCTCCCAACAGGGGCTCTGCTCTCTGTTTGTACTCCTTCAGATATTTGTCACTCCAAGAAAATGGCCTCTTCCTCTGCCTAGCCAGCTCAGTGTCATCTCTGGTTCTGCAATGGTCTGATAACCTGTTGGGACTACACACATCCATCCTTTTGGACTGTTAAATATTTTTCCAATTTTTGACAGTCCTGGCTTTACAGTTAAGTCAGCCAACTTGAATTGATATGGTTATATCATATAACATGTGAATAGAGATGATGTATAGTAATCTTTAGTGTGTAAACTCTGATTGTGTCAATTCCCAACAGAATACACATAATCCTGTAAAGACAGAGTTTGGGAAGTGATCTGGTTTGTTACAGAAAGGGCAGGAGTAACATTTCTCACTCAAATTTTTTTTCACTGGCAAATGCACAGAGTCTTTTGGATCCAAGTGGCGATCGCCTGCGTTGTATGTTACCAACAACACAGAAGTACAAAAGATGCAGTTCTAAACTCAGTTGATAGGAGTACAAATTATGTTTTTGTAGGAGGATAGGGTCATACTTTCCAATTTCACTTGTGTTTGAGTTTATCTTTATTGACGGGTCACTGCTATATCGGTGACCCTTTGACCAGCTCAGCTCCACACAGGTTCCATCACCACTGCACATTTGTGGATGTCCTGCTTCAAGTAATAAAGGAAGATGCCATGACTCATCTCTTAGTTCTGTCCTCAGAGTGTCCCTTCAAGAAGAAGCCTGGGACATTTGGGTATGATATATGATATGTTAGTATCAGCTGGCTCTACTCTGGTAAACATGGATTATACAGTTATTACAAGAGCCAGCTGTTATGCCAAGCCAGTCCTAAAGTATGCATAAATAATATGAATAAACATACTGTACGTCTGAAGCAGGACATTTACTAGACATTTACCCCTCATTTACCTTACTTCTGCTGTCTGTCACTGAGGTCCACTTCCGCTCACGCGGAAGCACTGTGCCCCAAAAGAATACTGTACTGTAAGCCACTGTCCTATTTTCCAGCATCAATGCTGGTCAGTGCTCCAGAAAAGCAGCCGTTTTTCTTTAGAGCCACTCTCTCAACTGGCACATCACAGCTACTGTATCTTCGGTGCTTCTCTTGTCCAGTGATAGTGCGTGTTCTTCTGGGGTCTTGTACCTGTCACAATAGACGATGAGAAACACATTGTTACAGTATAAAAATACCCAGACCTCTGTGACCAACAGTCCCAGCTTTATAAAAATACTATTAAAAAAAACATTTCCTGGCAAGCCATAGCTGAACAGGTTGGATGTTGAGGTGAGGAATCACATGAAATAAAACACCAAAGACACTTGAATTCAGGGAAGCATTCCAGATTCACTTTATATGCTACATTGTCTGTTGTATATGCTGTGTAGTCCTGATGACTTGCCACTGCGTGTCCGACGTGTGCTAGGGACATCAAATGTGTGGTACGGGTGTAAAATGATCACATCATGCATTGCAACACCAGGGTGGCGTTGTAGTTCGAATTTTAGTCAGAGTGAACAAAAGCAACACATGCAGGAAGCAGACAGAGGGCAGAGTTCTTTATTATATAACCCTTGGTTGTATGAAGAAGGAGCTTTTCTTTACATTGCAGTCGACTCTTGACATAAACATTGAGTAATGCTCTGGTGACTATTATAGTATTTTATGTCCATCAGTAGCAATAAGCAGTCAGAGGCTGAGATGCACTTATTGAATCACTAAACCTGAAGTGTGTAGTGTACAGTGTGCAACAACATAAGATAAAGGGTGTACTAAAAAGAAATCATCATGAGTCACACACATACGACTGATGGCTGCTCTGTGAGCTGTCGGCACTAACTTGAAACAAAGTGTAACCTCTCCATCCTGTAATTTTGCCTTGTGAGCTCCTATATGTTGAAACCAGTCTAATTTACCAGAGCTAATTGCTGTGTGAGCAGCAGAGCCATAGTAAGGTGCGAAGGTGAGCTTAGTCTGGAGAGAGAGAGAGAGAGAGAGAGAGAGAGAGAGAGAGAACACAGGGAGAAACTGACTCAGGGCTGCAAAACCACATGGGAGCTCATAGAAATTGGACCATAAATGCAATTTCACGTACTGTACATAAAAATACAGTGAGTGTGCGCATTGTCTGTGCTGAGTTACGCTGCTGAGACTGTGTTGTGTGTTTTTGTGTCCACATTCACAACTTACATCCTTATATCCTTCAGACCTGAGTTGTATCCTTAAACACCACACCTCACAAGACTGACAGATAGAAGCGATCAATCACTGCTGTAACTAGCTTATGATGGCCCATCATACACAGACATGTTTACCATAAGCACATACACATGTCTTGACCTTTGCCTTCTGTATGGTGAAAGCATGAGACCTCGGAGAAGATAAAGAGCTATCTGTTTCTGCTTACTACACAATTTAGAAGGAGAAAAGAGAGATCCATTTAAATACATAATTCATATCATGCTTTCACAAGGCAGAACACAAAGAGTTGACATAACTTGAGCATAACCCCTCTGGTTTTACAGGAGAGTCTTTACGTCACTCATGCTGTGCTGTAGCTGCTCTGATTCCCCATCCAGTGCTTAATAGAGGTTCTGTGGTTATTACATGGGCCAGGTTTAGTGCACAGAGAGGACAAGTGTTGTGGGGTGGTTCAGGCTAGTGATGTTCAGTGGCTTCAGCGAGGGAGAGGCTGTGAGTCCGGGAGTGAGAGGCCTTCTGGGGCCTGCGAGAGGCAGCCTAGCGTGGCAGGAGTAGATGTCAGTGTGTGCTGCTGCTGTCCTGTCTGCTCCGCAGTGCTGGCTCAGCAGCCCGTGTAAACCAAGGCTCTTCTCTCTTTTTCCCTCCCTCTCTCTGGCTCTACCTTTTACTCTCTTTGTGTTGTCTTTCTGTTTTCCACCCTCTTTCGCTGTGTCTTTCATCTCTTAGTCTTTTAATTCTTCAACTAGATTTTTCATTGTCTTGCTCTACTCCCACCTCTCTTTCTCCTTACTGCACTTTTTCTCCTCCCCCCACCACCCTCCAAGTCCACAGTCCAGACGGACAGAACCTTGAGTTGGGCGGTAATGCTCCCTGTTCCCTAAAATTGGAGCGCAGGGCATGTTGCGGCATTAGCGCTTAACAGGCCGTGAAATAGCAGCCTGCCTTCCTGACGTCTCCCCCATCACTCCAGGTGAGCTGGCCAGACGGCTGGATAAATGAGCAAGCAGCACCCCCAGCAACCAGCATGCATTTGGGGCACCTGAGGAGAGATGTCCATCAGTGATTATCTCACCACACCCTGCTCAAGTTGTTCACCAGCTCCTAGCCATGGCCAAACTTCCATGGGGATCCTCGCAACCACTCTGAGGATGTCCAGTGGCTGTCTATCAGTCAGGATCCTCAGTTACACTAGGTTTTGATTGGCTTTATTCTCCCACAGAGTGATGTCATCCTAATTCAGGCTGTAGGTCATATAGTGTGCATAGCTCTAGCATCCCCTGCCTTCTCGCTGTGAAATAGCAAAGACCTCAAACACATCTGCATTGACAAACTCCAACTGATCTCCGTTCTGCTTCTTGTCAAATATCTACCCCAATGCCACCACCTCTTCTTATCTGTTTAGCTGTTAACGCCGGCTCAAGCCCCCATCTCCTCCACCCCTTCTATCTTTTCTTCCCATTATTCCTAAGCTTTAATAAACTCCCTCAAACGCAGATCGATTTTCTCTTAAGTGAAGGTGGCAGTGCCTCTGACTTATTTCATTACCACAGGCTAATTATACCGATTGAAATGAGCTTCTCTTCTTAAGGTGTGCTGTGCTGCTCTGCGCCCCTATGCTCCTCAGGCTTTAATGCCAATACAGTTCTCTGCCAATTCCCTAACTCCCATTCATGCGTCTGCTTCACCCCACCATCCTTCCACCCAACCCTCTAACCCTCCACCACCTAAATAATCAGCTGGTGCGTCCTTAGCTCCCGTAACTTGTCATTTCATGTTGGATCCACCCTAATGTGTGATTTCAACTGTGCAACTGTGCAATGAAGGAAGGTAATGGAGCATGCTGGTGGCTCAATCGCCTCTGTTCATTGATAATAATGAAGACAAATGTCAAAACATTAGTTGCTAATGTTGTAATGGAGTGGATGCTATTGAATGCATGCTGGATGCTACACTGCATTGGCTTTCAATATCACATGACCTTCAACATTTAACTCCTCTTTTTATTAGTAGTCTAGTTCTTCTTTTTGCAGCAAATCAAACATTAAGTTTTTTGTCCATCCACAATAATACACATTTAAACCTGAATGTAAATGACTCTTGAGGACCAGCTCTGTACCCTTTGGCCTGCTTGTTAAAACATGGTATGAAAAACAAAACTTTTCCCCTGGGTGGGTTGCATTGGTAAGTTATAATCAAACTAGCTGCAGATCTGTGAAATAGAGTTGCTCTGGGTGTTTGTATGTGCTTTCAGTAGCAGCGGTAGTACTGATTTACAGATTCACTGGCTGATATCACCAGATTGTGAGGCCAGATGTGAGAGGGCACTACACAAACCCCTGTTTCTGAGAGAAGGTGACACTGTGCATGCTTCCCCTCCTGCCCCTGCTCCAATTCAACTGTGAAATTAAGATCAGATTACTGATACAGGCAATGCCCAAAGCAAAAAAAGTTTGTATTTTCCATTTTTATTCAAACTTATAGGCTGTCTTTTAGACAACAGTCAGCTATCTCCTCTGTAAAGACAGTAAATCGATTACTGTTTCTATTGTCTACTCTCTTCTCCTGGTGCCTGCTTTGTTATTCACAATTTTTTCCTTGCCTTGGAGCTCACAGCTTGCTCTTCCTTTTTGAATTACCTGATTGTGGAGGAGTTAAGGCCAATCTGTGTGTGATATTTTAAAGAACAGTTACCATGGTTATAACTCCTAACCTTCACTCACAGACACCAGAGTAATTGTCAGTGATTGGCTGCATAGGCACAGGAAGTATTTGGTTTAGTTACTACGGGTTTTCTCAGTTCTTCATGCAAATGAATGGTAAAAATAAACTTGGGAAGAGAGTATAGAAAAAGCTTAATGGTATAATAATGAATAAATCACAGTGGACACAAATAAAAGTATTACTAAGGCCTTTATTAGAAATTGCAGCATTTAGCTTTACATATTGCCATGAACCGGCAGTAGGTGATGGAGCCATATATCCATATTAGCTGTTTTTATTTTTATCTAGCACAGTAGATTAAAGTAGTGATCATCTCCCAAGCATAATTGCTTAATGGGGGTTGTAATGTTGTTATTAGAGACTGAATCAAAGCCTTCCCAGATGAACACCGTACCCCCAGCATTGGGAGCGTCCACTTTACCCGTGGTCCACAGTAATTAGTTTTCATCACCTACTTCTTACAATTGCCTAATCACTCAGCAGCGGTTAAGCCCTCAGTCTGCCATTCATGCTGACCCCGCTATCACCATTTCAATCCAGCGGCTGGATTTCAGGGGCTGAATTTGGAAATGTTGCTGTAGGGAGGGAAAGTATAACTGGCCTGTCAAAAAGCTGCACATTATCGACAGCTTCTGTAATTTCATTTACCACATGTTGCAGTATTGTCATGCTGAGGCTTCTCCACAGGGGTCCCTTCTTTATTGTGAAGGGGAAGGAGGAAATGTCCCCAAGTAAACAACCTCAGAAATACTTTAATTTGTTGCAAAACTTGAGGACTTTGACTTCCATTTAAAGGCTGGCTTTTTTTAGGCTCCCCACTGCAGCTCCTCACTTTCCTTCTGGGCTCTAGTAAAAAAAAGGAGGGAAAACTGTCCAGCAGCTACACACACCTTCTTTATTGCTCCTGTTGTAAAAACCAATTAAGAAGAATAATTGAGCACAGTAAAATGAGGGAGTAGAGATGACTTGAAGCCATATGACTGTTTTTGTTATTTGGGGACACTCACAGTGCTTCGCATGTCACTCATTATACTTATTAATACTGTTGGTGCACCAAATCAAGTGAGTTTGCCAGCTTTTGATATAATAAAAACCATGGGACTAGTGGAGCAGAACCACCATAAATGCAAAGTAGGGGCAAGAGGTTTGTAGAAAGGGTGAGGAAAACAGGGCACTGTAGGCAGTGAGCAGGCTTTGCATGACTCTGTGGTATGCTCTTAGTGTATGAATTCTCCTTTTGTTTAGTCTCGTGAGCAAAACACTGATCCCTGGGCAGCACAGGGCCTGGGTTTTATGTTAATGAGCAACTTTCTCCAAGGCTTCTGCCTGCTACCCTTTCTCAGATCCAGGCCAGAATACTCTTTAGAGATTCATTCTGCTCAGAAAACACCACCACCAAGTGATACAGTGTGCAGTTTTATGTACTGAAAGGCCCACTCTGGTCTAGACCCCAAACCACTGCTGGATTCAGTTGATTCGCTTGAATTTAAAGGTAGGAGTTCAAAGGAAAGCAAGCGGTTTCAGCATAAGTCTTACACTTTTATTTCAGGGGGTACGTTCTTTGCAAAATCTCAGTTTAATGATCTACAACCAGCTTTTGGCTGATCCACACATTTCTGGGGCATTTCTGTCTACAGACCAGGACCAAGGGGTCAGCCGAGGTCTTGAGTATTGAGTAGAATCAAAGGGTGGTTTTCTATTCTTGAAAACCTGTAAAATGCTTTATATAGATTGCTTGAAAAGCCTTGGATATCTCTTCAGGATATGCCTTGTACTTGAATCTGTGAATTTCCCTTTCTCCCCATCTGTCTTTGTCTTATTCCAATTCCTCTCTCTCTCTTTCTCACCCCCATGTGCTTTTCTCCTTTGAAAATGCAGTTTACTCCAATGGTCTCCGTTAACATGAGGCCATTCCTGTAGTGAAGGCAGAACCCTATGTCAAGAGCAGAAGTTGTCTTCATATGCTGTAAGGCCTTGGCAGAACCATTTCTTCTTTCCCCTGCTGGTTCTGGAACACTTGGTCCTTTTAATATCCTTCAGATAGGGAGCGCAGCACTGGTATTTAGGATACTACTATACACGGAAGGGCAAGTGCTTTGAGGAGGAATCATTCAGTGACATTACCTCCACAGGAGCTTTTCTGCCTCATCTGCAAAAATATTTGTGTATTGACGTTTGCAGTGAGATGAATTTGTTATACTCAAGTGTCTCATTCATTGGCTACCTTTATCTTTCTTTTTGCTTGGTTATTTATTCTGCTGGCTACTGCACATGGTCTATGTATTATTAACCAGCAACACAGAGGTTTAGATGTAATTTGCTGCTGTGTAACATTTAATAAATAGCAAAATCAAAATGTAGCAATGGTCCAACATTCACTCTTCAAAGGATGTATAATGAGTGGAGCTGCAAAGTTCAAAGAGAATGGTTAAGTGTTTGTATAGAATTACACAGGGTGAGCAACTGTGCTTTCCTCAGAGTGATATTGAAAGGTTTGATATTTTACATGAAAGGGTGCTAAAGAGGAGTTTAACACAGGAAACACGTTTAACCCTTCTCCTTTGGGCAACAGAGGAAATACTAATGCAGATAAAAGCCCCTCATTAAGGGTATTGTCTTGTATGTTTTGTTAGTCATAACTTTTTGTCTTCCTGCCTTCTATTTCTCTTCTTCCCATCATCTCTTCTTGTATTGCACTCTACATCTCTCTCATCCCTTTCCTGGCTGATACGTCAGTGTTAACCTTGTTCTTTTTCACAGTAATCTGAATAGATGTTCGCTTCTGTGTCCTGTGCATCTCATGCATCTGTGTCCCTCGTTTTTTCTTCAGTTTCTGTTGATTTTCAAAGTTTCTGTTCGAGTTTTTTCTGATTTTTGTACTTTTTGTTGATAGTGCAGAAAGGATAGGCGGAACAGACCTTTGTGGATTCATTTTGCACATTTAAATGTGGAGAGAGAAGGAGTCATTTGTTTAAGCCCAAGGGGGTGCTAAGCTTGTTCTGCATTGTGTGTCGACACTGGTCCCCTGTTAATGTCACTGTCACTAAATAATGATGCATGCATGTAGACAGATGCACTAACACTCATGCATACCCCCCCATTTGTTTAGTTTCACTCACAGAATCTCAAGGGAAAAGAATCTTGTTATTGTATATGTATGTGAGTTTCCACATAGAGAGCACACATAAGCAGCAGAAACCTCATTTAATAAATGTAGCCTGTTGTTGCTAGAAAATTACGTTTAACAATACCAAAAAAAAATCTCCTATGTGATAGATGAAAATGGGAGAGATAAAAATGAATCAAAAAGACTCTACACTGTGGAAAATAAAAGAATGATGAAAAGGAGAGGTCCCTGCAAGAGAGGCTTAGAAGGTGGATGGATGGTGAGGGAGGGAGAGGCGAGTGTTGAGCGGAGAGGAGAGAGAAAGCCGGAATGAACGATATATAGCCCCTGGCAAACAGAAAACAATTGTTACACTGCCTCCCATAACCCACTTCAACCTTAAACAGCAGATTTTTTTCACTCAATTAATTTCTACACATTGGAGCAGGGGCCTTGGCTGAAGCTGGGCTTTTATGTGCTCCTGCTGCTGCAAGGCCTATACACATCTCTCTCTCCTCTCTCTTTTTGTCTCTGGCTTTTTTTATCTTCAGAAAATGAACTGGAAGACTTTGAGAGATGAAGCCTGAATAAACAAGGAAATATAATATATTGTAAAAATAGCGCACACATAAACAATTTCATTCCCTAGTAGGACAAGAAATGCCTTTTAACCTAATCAGTATTATCCAAGGCAGCCATGTAGAGCTTCATGCAAACACTGAAATATGATTTAAAACTGCAATTATGCATTCAGCTTGTTGTGTTCCTGTATATAGTTCTTCAGTAATTTCCATCATGCATTACATGTAAAGCTGATAGAAAACAAGAACATCAAGACATTCAACTTTGAATATTGATTCAAATTATAAAACTTTCTTTACAGAAAGCAAAACAAGATTTTCACACAATGGACCAACAACAACAATAACAACAACAACAACAACAACAACAATAATAATAATAATAACAATAATGATGATAATAATAATAACCACACACAGGAGAAAACCGGGCCATGGTGGCCCTGTGTGGACAGCAGGTTGACTTGCCTGAGGGCAGAGAGAGGGAGAGCAGGCAGAGACAGATGGACAGATAGATAGGGGAGGGCATGACTGAGCTGTGTCTGTGTGTGGTGAGTGAGGGCCAGTCGGAACAACATGAATCATGGCTCCAGTTGAGAGAGGAGGAGATCAGATCAATAATAGCCCAGAGGAGGGAGAAGAGTGAGAAAGAGAAAAAGAGGATGAAGGGAGGACACAGGAGGTGTTCATCACTGGACCACCCTGACTCCCAGCATGCTTACTTTCTTAGGCTATACAGTTAATGTATTGAGCGAAGTGTTGGTTAATTTTCTTGTTGAAAATTGAAACATAGGTGTATACAGAGAATGTGCTAATGTGTAAGTACTACTTATTGATTATTCAAATGCATTCATGTGCAGGCTATTTGTGGTTGTCATTTGCAGAGAAATGTAAGGATCCTCTGGCGCTCATTTCACTTTAGCAAAGCGTTGAACTACACTTAATCTAATGAGACACTCTTAAAGTGCATTTCAAAATATTATATTCAAGTTTTGAGTGTGCAGTTTTATCAGCTGAACAGAGAGCACTAAACGATTAATTCATCTCGTTTTACTCTTGAAGCCACAGAGCTTGTTTGATTTGTTTGCATGTGCAAAATTAGTTGCTTGTGTGTATGTGTGAAAAGGGTGTGTTTTTGTGTAGTGCAGGGGGAGTGCAAAGGCTCAGCAGTGGTCATTTCTCATTATGTGACCAGTGTGCCTAGAGGAAAGGCTTGTTTCTATAGAATATGTGTGTGTGTGCCAGGAGCAGCTACCAAGTTAGTGGCCGGGGTTGGTTGCATGCTACACAAGTGTAAGATGGCCACCACCATTGTACTGTGGAACAGGCAGGCAATTTTTCTCATCCCTCCTATTTTATATAATTTGGTCGATAAAGGTGAAGGACGTTTCATCGCTATTTCTCCCTCACGACTCCCTCCTCCTCGTGTGCTCTGCTCTGTCTCAGAGTGAAATCCCGAGATAAAGCTCAGTGGCGCTCCATGTTTAATGGAGCTTAATCCCACAGATTTGAGATACGGAGCTGTGAGGTAATTCCCTCATGCCCATCTTCACTAACACAGAATGGTCATGTGACCACCTAATTCTGCCCCTTTGCTAGACACAGACGGACAAATGGACAATAAAAAGAACATAACTTTGCCAAGGACAAATGTGTTTGCTTTTTAAAAACAATTTCTCAGAAAAAAGTCTTGTGCTTTTTCTCAGGATCACAGAATGCTCACCATCTCATCTGCTGTAAAACCAGTTACTCCATACTTTCCCTTCAGCTGTGCCTCAGTAAAATGTGGTCATGTTTACTTTGGCTGGTCAGTCAACCTCCCTCTTGATGGGGGATTTATAAATTAATCTGCAACACAGAGATGAAT
This sequence comes from Micropterus salmoides, assembly GCF_014851395.1. Lineage (NCBI taxonomy): Eukaryota > Metazoa > Chordata > Actinopteri > Centrarchiformes > Centrarchidae > Micropterus > Micropterus salmoides. The sequence goes on along the minus strand of NW_024040707.1, from coordinate 10,194,764 downwards.
ATGAGCCAAAGTGACGAGTTTGGAGAGTCATAACTGAAGCTTAGTGTCCATAGACAGGACTCCGGCCACAGCAACACGTCAGGATGCTTGGAGAGAGTTAAGAGGGGTTGGCGGGCTTCAGACTATTTGGAGAAGCCATGTGCTGGGAAGTATTATACCCACCAACAATCCTCCTTAAGTGATGAGCTGACACTAAGCAATTTACTATTCACCCTGCCAGTGAAAATATTTTCAATCCAAGTGCATAAAGCTCCCCTGGCAGGCAATACCCCAAGCCCTCTTCTTCCATCTGACACTTTTTTGTTTCAGAATAGCCACTGTGTGGTTCAATTTACCCCAAGACATGCTTGTCAGACCCGCTTGACATGAGCTCCGTTGTCAATGCGTAAAACAGTCCACATGGGTGATTGCAGAGCAGCACTGGTTGTTAGTGGTAGTGAGTGAGAAAAAAGAAACGTGCATGTTACGAAATATGTCTGTTTTTAATATTCACTCAAATGTTGTTGAAAGCTGCAAGGAAACAAGCTGCTCCATTTATTTAATCAGTATTAGTGTGAAGACTGACTACGTGCAACTCCCCACAGATTTCCTTGTCCGCACTTATTCCACCTTTTCTCCCTATTTTCTATTGGTTTCTTCCCTTCTGTCCTTACCACTCTCTACAATGTTCTCCTATCTTCTCCCCTCCTTTCTTTTTTGCCTCTCAGATATAAGACACCTAATTGTCACAGGAGTAGAGACAAACTGCCTAGTGAAAAACACAGAAACACTGTATAGTTATTGTCCAAAACAAAAACAGCAGGCTTGAGCACTTAGAAAAGCCACATACACACAGGCAGCAGGATATCAGTGTAGTGGGGCAGAAGCTGAGTGTTGGAAGCTGTGTTTGTGGTTGTTTATGTGTGTGAGTGTATGTTTTTGGCAGGTGACAGGGCACATCGTCCTTTATAGGTGCACTCTTTCTGGCACTGTCAATTCAAAGTCTCAATCGCTTGCCATTCTGGGCCCCAACCATTGCCAACGCAGCCGATCCACCTCTGCCAAGGTCCTCTTCATCCCTCCGCTACTGCTCTTCTCTCTCCTCCTTTGCATAATTACCCAGGTAATTGTGGAGTAATTGACTGCATCACCTGCTCCTAGGAAGCTCTGGCATTGTTTAATAAACAGCTGGAATATGCGCCACATGTTGTTGGAGAGCAAGAGGAAGAACATATTGGGGCGGAAGGGGAGGGCTGGAGATTGCGAAATAAGGTAGGAGGAGGGCTGAAAAGAGTGTACACATGCTAATTTCCCAAACACAGACACACAGATATAACGTTCTCTAGGCAAGTCCTGAACTTGTTATGCAAGGTTAACATATTATTGCCTGTGGAAAGATTACTGAGGGAGAGGGTAATGAGAGTGGGAGATGGATAGATTTAGAGACACGGGAAAGAGAAGAGGCAACAGAAAGTGAGTGAGAGAAAGTTTGAGGCATGAGAGAATGAGATGGATAGATGGAAGGGGGAGCGAGAAAGGAGATAGGGGTGAAGCGAGCCTCTCAGAGCTAATGACATTAAGGAGGTCTGATGAATCGACACCCACTGAGTGTTATTGACGTCCCCTGAGCCTGCCCAGGCAGAGCCAGCCTCCCAGCTCGGGTATTGGCTAGCCCTGCTCCTCAATTAGACTGCCTGATTAGATTCCCTCGGTTGTGCCCTCTCATGGGGTGAGCAGGGTGGCATGATGGATGTGATGGGCAGGATTATCAGAGGGGGGTGTCACCCATGCCCCGCCTGGGGGTCACCAGACGATGGGTTTGACCAGTCATCACAGGAGTGTGTAGGCGGAGGGCAGGGGGCGCGACTCGAGTCTCTTATTGAGGCTGTCAATCATTGCCGCTTACAACATAGAGGCTGTGTCTGAACACAGATGCACGGGAGTAATTACTATTCCATCTCACTTGGCATCTAGATATATGAGGCTGTTCACAACCAATGACCTCACGTGGCAGCCTTTCACCATCTTTGAAATTGTTTGAAAATGCTCAGTTTACATATCCTGTCCTTCATTCACTAATCCTTCGAAAGAGAGACAGAAAATGTAATTTTGCTTAGATATTGCACGTTCTGTGGTTTTAATTTAGTGCGTGTATTCATTTACCATAGTAAAAGTTCGATTTGTTATCATCTGTGTTCCTGCAGTGGTCCCTAATGTTGAAGAGATTGGCTAGGATATGTCCTTAACCCTATTCTCTCCATTTTCTGGTAGTGACAGTTTCTTACAACCATTCATCAACATCTTGGCTCTTGTGGTGCAAAAAATGGGGCAAGTCAGGTAAGTGTCCCAATTCAGCAGTTTTGAAAGGCAGTAACTAATGATATCTCAGGAACGAGGGCTGCTGCTGTTTCCCTGAGAACTTTCCTTCCTGTTCCATTGTATGTTTGTGTGGCTGGATAGCTAGCTAATGGCCTGTCTCTGATGAATTAAGGGGTCTGACACCCTGCAAACACACTCTCCCAAGGTCAGAGCGGCCCACAGATTACCATATCCGGGGGCTTTAACAATTTAACACAGCCTCAAGTCAGTCGGATGACAATTGAGTGGAGCACACAAGAAGATAAGGGAGTTTGAGGATTGGGGGGGGGTTGGCTCCAAAGGAAGAAATTGCTTTTAAAGTGGAGAAAACCTGCAGTGATCTCTGTCGCTGATGTCCCCAACAGTGGCTGTGATGCCAAGTGTCCATTTGTGCATCCCTCTCTGTTAAGTCGCTCTTGCAGTTGTTCACTCGACAGTGTTATCCCTTTTCTTTATTGAAAGCTGGTATTCAACCCTACACTCTTTGTTAAAGAGTCCTTTTACACCCAGCAAAGTGCTTGGTGAATGTGCTACGCTCAGGCACTTCCATATTTCTTCACAATAGCACCAAGTTGTTTTCAAATACAGCAAAGTATAATGCTCCATTGAGTAGTGTAATATTGTATACATTTGTTTGAAACTGACTATGGTCAATGTGTCAGCTTTAGTGTCAAGTGGGCGCTGCCACAAAGAAGGTGATAAAACCGTCAGAGAGAGGATAAGTCTTAGGCAAAGGGAACATTTAGATGAACACAATCAAATATATACAAACATGGACTCATATATCTAAACAAAAAATACAAGCATGCAAACACTCACATGCATGCATGCTCACGGAAGCAAACTGTAACACATAAGGGCATACACACATCCACCCACACACTTGCCAAATGTGTCTGCTGGGAGCTGGCTAAAATGTCAAGCTATGTGCATGGCTGGCTCCTGTCGACGCCTCTCTCCTTATTTCACAGCAGCACCTGGTGGTGACAGAGAGCACAGAGTAGAGAGACTCCTGAGGAAAGGAGAGGAGAGGACAGGGGATGAGAGGAGAGGAGTCCACCCATTCCCTAGACAACAGACCTTCTCTGTCCCCGTCATGTTCTGCTTGCCTGTCAATCCAACTCAAGGCAGCTTAATTTCACTTTGAATTGACGATGTTCGAGACCCTGCCAAAGTTTGAGGGATTTTAGACGTAGTACCAAAGCCAAGGAGCATAATGAATGAAAAGCCCCTTCCCAAATTGATTTCAAACTAAATCAAACCCTGGTATTCAATTATCTGCCAGGGCTGCCACTGAGGAACTTTAAAGTTGTATAGGCAGAGAAAGAGAAGGAGGGGAGAAAGTGAGGAGAGGGAAAGAGGACGGTCGGAGCAGAATGCAAATGACTCCATCCCTGCGTGGTGTCAGAACAGGTGGCTTAGTGGTAGCGCTGGGGCTGATGAATGAGCTGTTGAAGTGGAGCCCATTGCTACCTCTAGCTAGTGGCAGCTCCAATTCTGCCTAGTTAAGCATTTGGCCTCCTCTGCCAGGAAGGCTTAATTGAAGAAATCATCACAGGGACTGGGACAGATCTGGTGTTACTGGGACCAAATTGTCTGTCTGCCCAGCCAGACTGTAACATCGTAATAGTGTGATCCTATCCATCCACTAATCACAAGAAAAGTGTTTCATTACACGATACCAGACCAGGACCAGATTCCTTTTAATTATGTTGCACCCAGTGTGAATTGCTTCAATTCAGTCATAAGTTAAAGGATAATGCTGGTAGAATTTTTATTTCCCCTGTTGCCAGTCTTACCCCATTAAAAGTCTAAACCTACCACTGTATTTTGTACAGTCAGAAGCCACTACTTTATGATCGTTCATGTAGATAACTGGCTCCCACTGTTGTTTAAAAAAGCTGTTAAAAACAACTCGCAAAGACGTACTGTTGCTTTGACTAATATAATACATCATGTTGAACAGCACGTGTTGCTGGTGTTCCTAACATGCCTTTATCATGCAGGTAATTACCGTTTTACTATTATTTAATACATTATTACACACGAATGAGGAAGACAAAATGTCCTGTTCTTTTGTGACTTTTTTTCTGTATTTTTTTCATCCCTTTGTAATATTTAATTTATTATAACACAAGCCTGTTGGACATTATTCACACCAGACAAGCAGACCATGAGGCAGGGAGCCGAAGCAAGGCACTTCAAGTGGTTTATCTTAGCAGAGACCAGTGACTTTTTTTATTGTATTGGAGAGTTAGGGTAATTATTGGGAAATTACAAAAACCTGTCCTGTCAGCGATATCAAGCAGAAACCAATCAAGTCATTGACACTGCAATTCCGTTTCAAACAACAAGTAGCCTTTGGCCCCCTGCCGCACCTGCGCACAGTGTATCAAATGTTTGGCCTAACTAATGAACGACTGAATGCAATTATAATGTACTATGTCTGAAATTAGGCTTGCCATGGTGTTAATTACATAATTACTGAAGGTGTCAGCTCTATGCGGGAGAGTGGATTGTCAGTGGAAAGAGTGGAGCACACAGGGAGGGAAGTTGCTATGCTTTCAGGGATGAACTATAGACACTTCTTTGATTCATGATGCTGGCTTTGTGGAAAATATCGCCTTTGCCAAGTTAATTTTGAAAAGGCCAGCATATTTGGGCAGAGACAATCAGGCTGACCTTTCTGAGAACAACCCCAGTTTTCACTCTTTCACCTCTTTTTTTTTGTTCTTCCTTTTTTTCCTTTCCCTTTCTTTCTTTCTTTTTTCCTTTTCTTTCTTCCAGTCTCTCTCTCTGTTCTCTCTCCTCTCTCTGAACGGTGGGGCTGACATACACGTCCTTGACAGCAGCGTCTGCAAATAGAGACCGCCATTGTTTATCAACACATCCCACTGATGAAGCGGCCTTCCCGATTCTGTTGGAATATTTGTACAAATTTATTGGAGGCTGCCTCTATTAGACACAGGCCTTTGCTAGGAAACAAGTATGCTTCTGGTGTAGACAGACAATTGTGTTCTTGTGCTTGTGTACTTCACTAATCAAGGCGACGCAGATGACTTTGCCGTTGTTCTGTGTGCAGTTATATCATGCAGATGATTGGAATATCAATTCATTCCACACTTGCAGCCTCATGGCTAATTTGCAATGGCTGTATATCAAATGTGTCATGAGAACTGTGAGCTATATTTCCCTTATAGAGAATATGGAACAGAATTTAGAATTTGCCATTCTATCCGTACCTCTCGCTTGTGCCATTTGGTATGGAAACTGAGGCTCTGTTTGTGTGTGTGTGTGAGTGTAAAAGTGAGAGAGAGACAGAGCGGAAGTAAGTGTTCATGTATTTTATGTTGAGAATGTTTGTCGCTAGGATCTGGGGCCTGCAGACAGAGTATGATGGGGCCACGCCAGCCCAAACTAGATGCAGATGAGGAGCCATGCTGAATAATCATGTACCATCACCGCTCTTCCACAGACAGGGAGGGTCTCCATAACAGCTGTTTCAGCCCAGACACAACCCCACCACAGTCTTTCCTACCCCTCCATCCCCCACCTCTCTCCCCCGTCCACCTGTCACGTGTCAGTACTGCCAGCAGAACAAACTCTGACGAGAATTTTCTAGGAACTGAAAATAGTTTACCTCCTTGCTGTTCTGTTTTATACCTCCACCCGCTGCCTCTTGCCTCTGTAGTCTGCTGTTTTCACAGGAAATTAGCCAGACGTCCCCTGAGGTAGATCTCGTGCATAGCAAGATATCTGCCTGTCAAGGTGTTCCACGGCTCCTGCATTCATTTGCTGCTCAGTGTCTCTCTAACTCCCCCCCCCTTCTTCTGCCTCTCCATCTGACCCCTTCCACTGCACTATAAAAGTGAGTTTAGAACCACAGTATGAGCAATGCTTTTACTTTGTTTTATCTAAAACAAGCTTCTTTTCTGTACACCATAAAAGTCTGCAAGTGTGTCTTTGAGAGTATTTGTTTACTAAGATACCATCTCAATCAGCTGTTTCTCTCTCCTATTGTTCCTGTCACCCTAAACAGTTTGTTGATGTTGTCCTCTGTGACTGTGTGGAAGATTCAAATATTAGGGTGCCTCCTTTAATTCCCACCTGTATTTTGAGTGTTATGCTCTGACTTAGGCTGGTCCCTGGCCGCACCACGAGTATCAGAACTTAACAACTCTTTGACCAGAGGCACTGTATTTATCACACCTTGTTTTATGACCCCATAAAACAGTCCCTTGATGAATTGGATAGGCTTATGAAAACATTTCCATCCAGACGGGCTGTAACGGTTTCAGAGGGACAGGTCTGTACAGTAACTTTCTCCATCACCACGTTCTGCCTGAGCCTAGCCTGTAAACTAGTCGCAACGTATGCCATTCTCGTTCTGAAAATTTTGTCGCACTCGCATACGAAGAACAGTATGATGAACAAGTGTAAAGCTGAGTAGAGATTAAGGTACTGCTCAGGAGACTGGCCCATTAACACAAGATGTTTGAAAAATAAAATAAATCAGTGCCATTGTAAGCTTATGGAAATCATACATTTTTAAAAAAGCTTTTGTGATGTTGCTCTGGTCCTAAAAAACACTTATTTTGTGCAACTCTTTCTTGGACCGTCTTGTGCTCATACTCGTGTTCCCTTTTTCCAAGTGGTTATAGGTGACCTCTCCTATCATCACTTTAGGCTTTTAAGGACAGTTGTGTTCAAGTAGTGGAGTGAGCCAATTAAATGGGTCAGATAGTGGCCTATATTTGCCCCTTTACATGCGAACAGAAGGTAGACGTCAGTCACAGTGGGGGAGCCCAGGGAGAGGCAGCACCTCTCGGGATCTGTCCCTGCTAAAGAATCGCTGAAACAGGGAATTCAGTGGCCCAAGACTTCTGCAACACAAAGGACTGTCCTCCTGCTCTGGCACTCATGGGACGCAGTCAGCAAAGTGCCTCTTACAGCCAAGACCAGAGCACTGGATTCATTGTGTGTCTTTTGTGCTCTTAGCGGTTCTGCCCTGCTTTTTTTTTCTTGCTCGCTTGAGAGGTGCCAATGAAGGATGGCACCCATTTGTGGATGTCTGACACAGCATCTTACAATTGCCTATTAAAGGCTCATGATTGGCTTTATAGAAAAGAGGCTGTTGTCTCATTTTGGCGCAGTGGACAAAGGAGTCTTGGGCAAAATGACCAACTCGGGCCAGTGGCATCAAGGCTTTTCAGATGTTATGATCTCCAGTTAATAGTGATGTCTGCCTATTTGTTGTCTAACTTGATAATAGAAAAATGTTTTATATAGATGAAAATGTGGTACCCTAACATGATGGACTTTAAGGCAGCTGTATGATGTTATTTGGTTTAGTGGTGGACAGATAGGTCACACTGCTGGGATAAATAAGCGTTCTCTGTAGAACTACACCTCCTCAGTTCAAGGATACCATCACTAATCCACTGAATGAGTGCATTGACCACTCAGCATTGCTCTTCACTGCATTTACTCTGCATTGTCAGGCAAAGAGCGAAAGATACATCCACAGAAGAGTAGGTTCACATGCGCATGTGCTGATACATGTACAACACATCATCCTTTGACAAACACACAATACTTATTCGACAGATCACATTTGAAGTCTGACAGCCAGAGGAAGGCAAGAAAGCGAGGGGGGCATTGGAATCTCCTGTGAGCTTACACCGCCTTATACTGTTGTTGGCCCATGAAATATTAACAGTGGCTGCCTCCCCTCTGAATAAGCCAATAGAGTAGTAAAAGGTGAGGTTTGCCTCACACAGTGTTTAATGCATACCCCTTATTCTCAAAAATAGGGCCTCTTTTCTAGCTCTTATCTTCCCTCTTTTACCTTCTTTCTTTCTTTGTCTTTCTTTCAGTCTGGGTTTTTCATTTTTTGGCCCTAATGTCATTTTCTCAAAATTTCAAGTTTTCTCTCATGCTAGAAGGAGAGAGAAAGACAGACCACAAGATAGATTGTAGGAGAGAGCACGAAAGAAGAGAGAGATGGTGAGTGGTGGGATTCAGTGGGCTTAATGTTATCAGATGGCCAGTGCGTTGGCTCCTCCGCCTCAGCCTGTTGTCTGTCCTCTAGCTGTGTTGTTCCATGTGCTGAGAGGAAATGGTTGTGCTATGGCGATCTCTGTTTTATGAGGCATGCAGGCGCTTTCTCATCTGTTACTTGTTTTTCACCTAACGCCGCCACAATCTTTCCCTCCCATGGCAGAACAGCAGACCACCCTTTACAAGTTGACTATATCAAACAACAACAACAGCAGAAAGCATGAATTAATTAATTATATGCTTTGATATCTCTTTGTAATGGTGGATTTTGGACCCTGTTTCACTTCGAACATAGCCCTCAAAGCTAACATATCGGTCTAAAGGACATAGAAATGTTGTAGCATATCAATCTTTTCTGCATTGTGTTATGCCATGTATGGGAAGTCTAACAGTGGCAATAACATAGCATAGGTGCTTTCCCGTTTCCATCCAACCCACGTGAATTTGCACAGCAGTTATTTCTTAATTCACAGCCATCTGGCTGGAGATGATTGAGCGGCTTTCCGGAGCGTCTTACAGTACGTTCACTTGGCACCACAGAGTACAAAAAAACCCCATTCCAATTTAATTAAACTGAAAGAATATCATTAGGGTTCTTAATGATGATTAATGTCTAAATAATAATAACATTTATGAAGTATTAGGGTATTAGAATTCTAGTTGGATGTGAAATTATTCTTTCAGTTCAGGTACAGGACATTGTTATAATAAATAGCAACCCTCATTACTCATATCATTGGCTCCTTGGTTAGAGTTTCAGACAGATCGGGAATCCATTTTATCTCCAAATTTACCCTTCACTGGATTCTTTCTTCTTCGTAAACTATAGAACATTCGGGGATCCACTCAGCCCTGAAAGCTGCTGACAACAAACCCTTTGTAGTTTTCTTCCTGTTGACTTATTTTCTTACTTTCCTCCCCCTGTGTTAAAACAAATGGCAACTGCAGGAAGCAAAAAAAAAGAGAGCTGAAAAGTTGACATTTAGCTTAAATGGAGGTGGAATGGGCCGCAGGGATGCTGCTGTAACGATGCAGGGGAGACTAGGGCTTCTTCTTTCTTCCCATCTCACTAAAACAAGATTTATGACCTCACGAATACCATCATATTTTAGCAGCTGATGTACACAGTGGGTGGTTTATCTGGGATTGAGGGCTTTGCTGTTGAGCCCATCACTGTGGGGCTTCTATGACTTACAGTGGCAACATACAACAAGAGGTAACAAAAAAGGACACTGTGGCATGGGTCCAAGATATCTCTTACAAGTCTACCACATGACACATTTTTCCCCTACAAATATGACCATTTGTATGCAAATGTACCCCCCCCCCCCCTCGCCAAACCACACACACACACACACACACACACACACACAATTTTGCAAATAAAATCTCAAACAAAAGAACAGACGAAATGAAGGGTTGGGGTTGAATAAACAAAATAACAACCTAAAAGTCAGCTCTCTGATAAATTCCTTCTCACACATTATCCATTTTTTCTGGAGGAGTCATACAGTCATAGTCGTTGAATGAGAGATCTTATTTTCATCTATGCCCCCTGCTTTGCGTGTCATTGCTATACCCTCTTGCTCTTCCCTCACCGCTTTCCTCTGGCAGTGTAATTGACAGGCTTCAGCAGTTAAGACCTCCAACAGCTCTTTCTTCATTTGGAGACACTTTGTCGGTTTTAATCAGGGCCTTAATTGGCAGGCTGGCAGTGGGTGAGTGGCACCAAGGGCTGGCGCATAGAGGCGACACTGACTTTCCCGATATACCATTTGTGCCTCTCCATTTTTCCTTCCTATTTACTCATAGGTCCACAAATATGAATTCATACATCAACATGTTTATCCTTATACTCTGTTTTCATTTTATATCTTTGTACTATCTGTTAAATTACAGAAACACTCAAGCACACTGTTACACACAGATTAAAAGAGTGTGCTGATGGCATTACTGATATAACAAACCTAACCACAGGGAATACCACAGGAACAATCCTAACCGTAACACATTGCATTCTCTTTATCATCAGCCATAAGCGTGTGTGTGTATGTGAACAGTGACAGGGGGCCCTGTGAGCTCTTCTGTATTGTGTTTGAACTAGGCTGCCTCGTGTGGCTGATTTTTCAGTCCTATATGGCAGCTCGTACGACAGGCCAGTATGTGCCGTGCTCCTGCCAGTGTTGCTGAATCTAGGACACCAGGACTCTTGTCTGTGATTCTCCCTCCTGCTGAGGTGTTAGTAATGCCAGGGGACAAGCTAGAGCGGATTGAAAAAGAGCAAAAAATAGGTGGTGGTAGGTAGAGGGATATAGAGAGAAGTATAGATAGGCTGAAGAAAGAGAATATGTCCTAGGATTTTTTGTCAGAATCCTTTGTTGACAGCTGAAGCCCTGCTTTTGAACCTGGCACTGCAAAGCCTTGAATTGTCTGTCATTCTGATGACATGACAGTTATTGTCAGTATTGCCTGCGTTAAAGCATGCCTCTCTGCTAGTTTAGCTGTATCTTGCTGTGTATAGACTTCGTGTATTTGTGCATCTGTTTCGTACGAGTACTGGATGAAGAAAAAAAAACCTCCCTATAATCAACAAGCATCCTGTGTATTTGCCAGGCCAATTAAGAGTCATTCATTTGCTAATGAAGGCCCTGTTGAGGTCTAAACTGCTCCTCGGGGCATGCAGACATGCAGTCAGCATACACGCAGCCCTCAGCAAAGCTCAGCGCCACCAACATAGTCATCAGTCTGTGCCCGTTGCTGTGCACGCGTCTCGCGTTGCCCACTCAGCACATCTCACCAGCAGCCCCTAAACACTAAAAAGTATAATTGAATTCATTATTTCCTGTTTTATGACTTGTTCCGCTGTGGTTTTAATTTGTCCTGTAAAAGATGAGGCAGGCAGGCAGTTCTTCTGCCTTGAATTCCCTCCAGTTCCCCTCTCCCAGGCTCCCTTGTTCTGCTATCGAGCTTGGGATTTTATGAGGCGGGGGTCTCCTGTGTCGTGGGAGCCGTCTCTACTGCTAATCAACTCCTGAAAGTTGCTACCTCCGTGCCATGCAGGAGGAGGTAGAGATGTGCTGCCAAATCGTGCGCCTAGCTCCCTCTTTAATAGGCTAACTGCTTGACCTTCACGATGACTCCATTCTAACTCCACTCTGAAGAGATGGCCCATCTGTGTATTGATTTAGTCATGAGAATATAATCTGAAAATATTTCTGTCAATATTTCCTCCCTGCTTTCAGCTTCCTGGGGAGAGATGATGTTCAGCACCAGTGCAAGGTTATCAACAGCATCTTTGTGTTCATTGGAGACATACTGTGTTTTTTTGTGATAAAAAGCCTTTATTTCTTTTTAGACACAGACTTGGCAGAGCAGTTTTGCCTCTAGGCTCTTCACTTTGGCCCCAGTGACTGAAGATGACTGCTCTGCTGCCAGCAACGGCTGCCTTACCTGTTCCCCTGACTCCAGAGATTTCCCTCTCCCGTTTTCTCCCTCCCATCATCCTTTTCTACTTATTTTCTTGTGTCCATACATCAGTCCCAACATCATTTGTTGCTTTGCAGTCTGCTCAAGGTCTCTGCTGGGTAGGTTGGAGATGTGGGAGGGCTGACCCCTCAAACTCTGACCACAACAGATTGAAAGCAGTGCTGGTCAGACTGAGCACATCACGCCACACTATTATCAAAGAACAGAAAGTACCTCTGTGCTTTCATTTTCTGCAACCTTGACAATTCAATGGCCATCAGTTAATATGACTTTTATGACCTTGAGTATGCATACGATCTGATCTTATCGGTCATTGTCAAACTTGTCATTAGCATGGGTGTGTATTGTACATCTTTAGTTAATGTGATTTCTTTGCTTTTCACAATCATTACTAATACTTTTTTTTTTAAAAAGCTCTGTTTCTGCCACAGTTTGCTGCTATCATGGAGGGTGGACACTGGTACCGAGCTATCTGAAGGCATTTAAACTGTAGGCCTATGGAACAAATGTGGTTTGTGTTTTAACATTGGTGAGATGTAACAGTTTAATTTCATGGTGACAACATAGAATCGGAATCAGACCATAAAGCATTATGGCACTTATACAGAGAGGAACACCGCTGTAAACCGGCAGAGTGCACTTCTGGCTCAGATGCAGTCAGATCTATTGTGCATTTTTAGTACATATGTGTTTAGTGGTTGGGCTGAGCGTCAGTGATGATGATGATAATAACAGGCAATGTACCATGTATTCATCTGTTTGTTTTAAGAACTCAATTTGGCATAAGTGTCTGGTGAGACATTTTGAAATGCATGAGAAACACCATGTGAGTGAAGAACAAGAAAAGATCTTATGCAGTTGGGGAATGTAGGCCACCTGGTTGGTATAGGGGTAAATGTAGGTCTTCCTTTGTTCCTGCTGTGTGTGGGTCGAGCTCTGATGATGTCATGTGCAGTTGTTTCTATAGCAGGATCCACTGTGGGCGGCTGGGCCTGGCACAGAGATACAGGGGGATTTGGTAAGTGCCGCGATTTCACTGAGATCCAGCAAAGCCCTCAATACAGAGATAAGCAATGTGTCAGAGCACAAAGTGACAAAAATCCAGATATAGAAAAACTTATAGGGAAGAAGATAAATACAAATATGGTAGTAAAATACCATTGTGGAGTTTATAGTTTTTAAATCAGAATTACACTGGGTGACACTACCTTGTACTTTTAAGTGTGGGGTTAATACGTTGTGTGACATATAAGCACTGTTAGCACCTGCCTTTATGTTCTTAGTACTGTTGGACAGAGTGTATTAAGAGACAGTAGAATTAAAAAAAAATGAAATGCTGTATGCAATGTGCATTTGAGTAGCTTGGGGAGGAGTGGGGTGTTTTGAACACATGCTTGGCACGTACGACTCAGCCGAGCAAAAGAGCTTTGTATCCTCCTCACCGGGGGAAATAAAGAGAAGGTGAGACAAAAAAAAATTTCCATTGCTCCAGGCTACTGTTACCTGGCAGCCGCCAAGGAATTTAAAATATCATTCTGCTGCTGCATATATTCTAGATCTCTAGAAGAGACACACACTCTTCTCACGGAAATGCTCTCTCTCACACACAGACATGCACACATAAACATAGCATGTCAAACTTTCAGGAATACACTACAGAGAGGAGAGAGAGGGAGACTCCTACCAGGCCCCAGGCAGCAAGAGGTGGTAGCTTTTGTTTTGGACGTTGTTTCTGTGTACGTCTAAAAAATGATGATGTTAGTTTCTCACTGTCACCAAGGCTGCTTCTTTGACTCCTAGCCATTTGCATAGGCAGCGTTATTCCACCAGGAAATATGGGGCAGCTTTAAGAAAACTCCACTTTGGAGAGGCAGGCGGAGGAAAAGCGGGTGGAGCAGAGTAAGTGATAGTGATAGACGGTGTGATATAAATAGAAGTGGTGATGGCAGGATAATGCATGGCCCTTTCTGCCGGGCCGAGGTTCAGGCCTGTCAGTGAGACGAGGAAGAAGGGAGGAGGAGAGGGAGAAAGAGAGAGAGAGGAAGGGGGAAAAGAGGTCCGGGTGTCTTTTCCAGGTCACTGTGGGCTCCTGGAGGTGCAGGAAGAACCCTTGATTAATTATGATCATTATTATCATCATCTTGGCCAAGGGTATTAATCACGGCTATGTCAGAGGACCGGACAGGAGGCAGGGGGAGAGTGGGAGGGGGAGCAGACCTCATAGTGGACATAAGATTGTTGGCATGTTAGACACACCCCTATCCCAATGCCCCTTGCGTGTGTCAGTGCTCAACATCCATATGTCCACTGTCAGCCCAGCATCTATCAAGGGTAGGACTGTTGTCAATCCGGCGAGCTCCCACTGCTCTGAAACAAACTGACTAAACGCACGGTGATCAATGACGGCCCTTTACTTGAAGTACGTGCCGATAAAGCCAGCCAAGTATGAATTGACTGCCACTAACTTGACAGCCAGTCGGCTATACGGCAGAAAACGTTGTTTGTCAGGACATCCATCGTTAAACTGTAATGAGTGGTCATGACAAGTTGTGTTAGTGTCAGCACACTGGGCTTTGCAATAAAGCAGTTAGTCTCAGATCAGTGTGAGGTTCAAGTACTGTCCTCGCAAATCATTTTCAAATACTCACACAAGCTTAAGTACTCCTCTAAAGATACCTACCTGATCATTTTTAGGTAAAGGCCAGAAGCAGATTTATACGCAGAGGGCGATCCATGACCTCATAACAAAAAGGCCAAATTGCATAGATTGTTTGACTCTTTTTATCTTTTTAACAATTTCCCATTCTGTGTCTGACAAAAACACAATTCAGAGTTTTTAAAAAGAAGCTAAAGCAAAATCTTTAGCTTTTTTTTTTCAGTTTTCTTCAGCTGACTTTTTTTTCTTGCCATCTATTTTTCTCACATACCCTCTCTGTGTGTTACACACCTAATGATGGACAGCTCCAAGCAGCCATGACAACCATGAGCAAGGATGTGTTCGTCGCCAGCCAGCCGGCAATGCAGGGCACTCCACTCTGTCGAGACGTCTCTCTGACTTTTATGAATACATGTACACAGCTCACAGCAGTGGTGGATTTGTCTTTATAAGTCTGGGTGACACGTCCGCAGCGGCCCCACTTCATTTATTCCACTTGCGTAGATTAAGGCTGGCATTACAAGTAAGGTCACACCATGCATCAATGTTACCTCGACACCACAGCGCTGCTGAGCGTGCTCAGGCGTTGCCATTACTCCACCCCAGCATCTCCACAGGAAATTTCCATCAATTTCTTGTTTTTGCATCTTCCTCTTTTCCCAGTTTTCCTGATCTTCTCATTCTTCCCTGTCGGAGTGTGTTGCTGGGAGGCTAGGACAGGTGTAAACACTGCTCCAGGAATGGATCTGAGCCTCACACTGTGTCAGAACAGGTGCGCCTCTGGACAGGAGGTGCGAGGCAGGTGTTAGATAAAGCCTCGGCTCACAAGTGTAACTGTCAAAATGTCTGTGTTCCCCCTTCTGTGATGACATGTTAATCCCTAACACTTGGTCTCCATGGGGAGCTTCTACACTAGTCAGTCTGATAATAAACAGGAAGTCAAGGAACATTCTTTACTGACACCTGAAAACTAATTAGATTTATGGCTACTCCATTCTAATGTGCACCCAAAACCCTCTATCAAAGCCATTTTATTTCTTGTCATATTTTCTGCCTGCATGATAAAGATGTATGTAAAGTAGGTTATCTCAAGCTAAAAACACATCCCTGCTTAGGTTTCTCATGAGAGGAGAAGTTTGACTTTGTAAATGCAACTTGTTGGTGGTTGGTGGGCTGAGGTCCTCTTAACCTTAAACCGGCCTCTTTTAGCACAGGGACTCGGGGACAGCATCAGGGACGGTCATTTGTCCTTGCAGGTCTGGGTCCTTGTGAGGCAGAGAAGAGCTCTTAGCTGTGTTGGTATTTATATCAGCGTGCTCCTTGTCTGTCCAGGACTTTACATGGGCTCCCTCAGCCTCTTAAGAAGGGAATATCTCCTTGAAAAATAAACTTGACAAAGGAGAGTGTGACAGTCCTCAGGGCTACTCTGCCTGTTTCCAGCGCTGTCTTGACTGTGGGTAAAATATAAAAGTCTGTGTAAAAAAAAAAGTAGTTTGTAGTGGCATGGCAGTTTGATGTGTGTTTTCTGCTGTTTACTGTATCTAGTGTTGATTTGTGGTTTGATTTTTTGGCATACTGTATGTTTGTCAGCCGCCAGAGTCTCTGTCTTCTGCCTGTTGTCTTGTATGAGTCTCCGTCACAAGCCTGAGGTTGTTGTTTTTTTTCCGCAGGCTGTTGGGAGGATTTATTCATCTTTTACTACATCATTGAAACAGACTCGTAACTCATGAATGAACTCCATTCCACTCCAACGCCCTGGCTTACCACGCTCCAAGCTCCATCCTTAGCAACTTATAGCCGTCGATCAGGCTAATCTGCTCTCTCTCACGTATCCACAAAAGGCTTTGGCATTTCTCATTGACATCCAACAATGGCAGGCGTACCCTCTAACCGTATTCCCCAGCACCGAGTTGTCCGAAACAACATCTGCTCAGTGTAACACCGGCCCCAAATAAGGGTCAGAAACAATCGTGCTGCTGTTTCAAGAGCAGGGATTCACAAGCATATAGATGTAGCAAAACTAGAGGATGAGGTAAAAAGCCCAGATATGATTTCCGCAATTTTTTTTTTTTGGTTGCTGTGTTTTATAAACAGTAACTAATATGTTATCATTGTTCAGTAAAACAGATCTTACACACAGCACTTCCATTTTAGCGTAGTTCAAAATATTTTTTTTACTATTATGGTTGACTTGCTTTTGAATGTTCTCAAAGAACGATTTCTTCATATTTTATAGGCTGTATTGATTGTGTTGTCACTAAGCATTTTCTTTTGCTAGTCACTCAGGTGATTACATTTCTCCGTCGCCAGCCTTTTGTGTTGTAGTGGTGGGAGTCTATAGGAAGTGAGGGCCATCACTGTCACCCCAGTGTATCTAAAAATGACACATGGATGACTACATCTGTAAAGGTGACATTTGAAGTGACACAGACATGTTACATTACCAATGCAATGTTTGCAGCATTGAGGTGACCTCCTCTGCTCTCATCGCAGTTTTTATCCTGCCTGCCTCACCTTTGCCAAACGCCAGAGCTGTTTGTCATGGATGATTTGGTAATAAAATGAGAAAGGTGTTGAGTCAGCGACAGAAGTCTCCGTTCCACCTGGCCCTCTGTCATCCCTTTTCCCTTTCGCACACACACACACACACACACACACACACACTCTCTCTCTCTCAAAATGCACGAACCCACTGTCCAGGCTGTCTGTGTGTCTTGATCTCTTTCGCATGCGCGTACAAGATTGCGCACAGGCAACACACACACACACAATGCAAAGGTGTGCAGCGATTGTAAGCATAAAACACACACACACACACACACATACTGCATGCTATCTTACCCTCTCCTTTTCTCACTCCCTTGTTCTTTTTCCTAACCTACCTGATACCAGATGTTTCATCTTCCCCTACATAAAGTTGGCCCAAAAGACATTCTATGGTGCTGATTACCGCATACGTAAATTTGCTGTTAAACACTTTCTTACACCCAAGTTATGGTGTGTTGCATGCTATGCATTGTGCTGGTGTCTTTGCAGAATGCAGATATATGAACATTTTGATATCAAAACTCACAGTGCAGTATAACCCTCTCTGCATTTATCATAACTCACTTGATTTGACTGGGTCAAATGACTCAGCAAGCCAAATAATTGGTCTAATGAAGTGCAAAAAGGAGTCTGTCAGAATCCTTTTTCTGTACCAGATACACATTAGTTCACCCTACTGTAGCTACCATTACTGACTGACTGAGAGGAGAGTATGGTAATGGAGAACACAAGCTTGATGGTCTCTCGGGAGCTTCAGCTGACACGAAAGGGCTGCTCAGTGGTGTTCTGCCAACTTGAATACTTGCAGCAGGGAAATTGCATTGGGCATGAACGGCTTGAGTGATACAGTTACTATGCATGAACTTTGTATGGAGTACAGACATCATGTGCTATTTCCTAGATGACAGGCTTCTGTAGATTTAAAACTGGAATAAAAGGTGCCTCTAAGTGATATGATATTACTGTTAATCTAGTGATATTCAAAAACTTTTTTTTTGTTTTATAGGGTGGGTTTATGCAAAGTGGTTACCCAACAATATTTTGGCTTCCGTTGTGCAGAATATTGAGTGCCTTATGATAATCCCTGGAACCAATGTAGTGGTTGAGGATCATACATTATGCAGACTATAGGAGATAAAGCACTGTGGTAGGACACTCTGCGGACCAAACCATCCTTTGTTCCTTACACAGCCCTTATGGACATACACACATTCAAAATCACATTTATTTACATAACTCATATCATACTTACTATACCATCCCGCTGCCTCACCTAAGCAGTGCTGATTTTATCCAAGCGCACAGAGCAAGTAAACGAGAGTTACCAAGCAGCAGCTCCTCAGATGAATATTGTATACACCTAGTCTGGCTAAGTGTTGTTGTTTATGTCAGGGACAGTGTTTATGGTGCTTGGTGGGCCTCTTAGTGCAGTTAAGTTTCTACAGCATCCCACTATGGCCATCAATTTCAGTACAAGATCGTCTAGGTTTGTGTTTTTTCTCCCCCATCTCCTCCCGCTCTCTTCTTCTCCTCCCTTCTTCCGTGCTCGGCTGGTGTTGCCTGCCTTCTCCCTCGTCTCCGCTTGCCCATCTCACCTTCCTTCCTTCCAGATGGCGCATTTCACAACCTGCTAGGCACGATCAATCAAGCCCAGATGCAGACTGGGCTATTAAGGTCAGTAATGATCGGCCTTTGAGCGTTATGGGCCCGGCTCCTGTTGTAAAGCCATGCATCAAACTCTGTTCCAGCACTCAGCTCGCCTGCCCTTAACAAGCCAGCTTAAAATATCGGCCGGAGGATACAAAATGAAAAGGGTACAACCTTATCTCTCCAAAGACAGGCTGCTGTAGCCCCAAGGTGTAATAAAACTACAGAACTTGGCCGTCGCCTGGAGTCATCTCTTTTATAAGCAATATCTTTCAAAGATCAGCTAAGCGGTGGGCTATGGGTGCTGGGTTGAGATGTAATGCATCATACCATATTCCCTGCACAGGAAAAACCTCTGCTCTCTATTCAAGCCTTTTCAGGGGAGCTAGGTTCTTCCATCCTTGCCTCATACCCTACATGGAATTTAGATTTAATTGAGTAAGAAGCCGAGGGTGTGAAGGGGGATTTGACAGGGTCCTGAACCCTGCCCCTTCAGCCTGCTCTGAACAGGTACAAATGCATGAAGAGGAGCTGAACCAAATCATACACCAGGGAGAGAGACACCTAGAGGTCCTGGAGGACAGCTGCTCTTCAGAATGGAGCTGGGTCATCAGGCCATCATCTAACGGTGGCTTTAAATCCTCCTTATTGAGTTACCTTCCCATCAACCTTGTATTTACACCTGAAAAAAGCCAAGTTTCAATCCAAGTAATGATTCGATTTGGATCCATGGTGTGCCAAGAGACAGCAAAAACAACTGAGACTGCAGTCATGGGAGAGGGAGGGTCGTGGGAAATTGTGTGCTCATTGGATGATGGATGCTCACAGGAGGAAGCACCTGTTATTTATTTGGTCATCCCATCCACAGTCCATATTTTCAATCCAACCAACAACATTTACTAACATAGTTTTTTTTGCAAAGAGACTTCATGTGCTCAGATGAGATAATAAATCTTATGTGGGTTAGGCTATATAGGCTGAAGCTGTTGTCCATAGTTTTACTATGAAATACACTGTAGTTTTGATTGTCAGACCTGGCTGTTATTGAATGAGGTCTCTTCAGTGGCCACACAGAAAGCACTAACCACTCTCGCATACACCATTGATAAGACACTGATGCAATAAATAGCCATTTAGAGCTAATGCTAAGATGAAACTTAATTAATGCAAGCTCCTCCCTGTGCCTAGATGCTTTGAATGTGCAATAGCTATAGTTTACTTATTCCACTCATCTGTGTGTACAGGTAATTACAAAAGCAAAGACTGACTCCTAGACTGTGCCAATGAATATCTCCTTTTTGTTCAGAGCAAAGGATGGGCCTCATAAAGAACTGTAGTATTCTGGACTAAAGCAACTGACATCCCAGCCTGGTGCTGTGTGTTATGATTACTCTCTGTATGTGAGAGCACTGCGTGTGTTGTCAGCATGTGAGAACATGATGTCTTCCTGTGTATTTCCAGATGGGGTGTCTGGGTGTTCTGTGGTTGGCTGATGATGCCACGTAGCCCTGTCTATGGTTGGCCAGTGGCCTTGATGTCACCCCAACCACGGCGCACACACCAAGAGGCTGGGAGTCCAGGTCAGCCTAGCCAGTCAGTCTGGAACCTTTGCACAGGCCCATAAAACACAGAAGCACAGAGCAGAAAATTGAAAGCATCACGGAGGTGCCATGCCTGTGCTGGGGAGGAAGATAAAAGTCTTTGGCCAGGGTTGGAAGCATCTTAGCTGGAAATGCATGCTGGGGGCTGTAGGATTTAATAACCTAAGACTAGGGGTTGCGGGGCGGGAAGCACACAGTGGTTGACACAGTGTGAGGCTCACAGAGCAAAGAAATAGTTTACAGTTGTATGACAGTAAACTGCAAACCCCTATGATTAATAATATAGCTGTAAGGCATGACATGGTAGTGGTGTCCTCTATATCTGTTTTATTATTCTATGTATTATAGATAGACTTGGCGAACTGTGTCTTGTCATTCACTGTCTTAGATATGAGACTAGTTGTCATGTTATGGCCTGTCAGGAGCCTGTCTCCCAGGATCAAATAATGCTTGCCCAGGGAGACACGGGATATTTGTAGTACTGTGTGTGTGACATTTGGATGAAGTCATCACAGCTCCTGTTTGATCACCACAGCCACTTTGTAGACGTCACTGTGACTAAAGTTGTCATGGAGGCAGAGGCAACATGATTTATCCTCAGAGCCACTCCTTCCTGCCACCTTTGGCATTCCGTTATAACATCACGAGGCAATAAGCTGATGGATTTTCTCCAATTTGGTCCTAGCCTAAGCCCTGTTCCTGTTCCTTCCTTCCTTCCCTGCGAATTATTCTCTTGCATGCTGTGCTGTCCACCACTCTCTGCCACAAACCTCTGTCTTACCAATGCCTGTTATTCTTCCATTTTTAACTGCTTGTACTCGTAAAGCTGCTGTGGGTTTTATCAGCGGAATAAAAGCTGAATGTTAGCCTTAGTGCACTGGGCCATTCCTTCAACTCACAGCCTGACAAATGAGTTGTGACCTTGAGTAATATTTGCCCATTATTCAGAAAGCACCAGAGCAGATATTAAAAATAGCCCTCATTTCACCAGCCACAGTGGAAGAGGTGGTGGAGGTTGACTGTTATCAGAGGTGCATGTAGGTGTATACAGTATGCATTTACATATGGTTTGTTCTTTCCTTCTTCTTTGTATTTTGTAAATTTCCAGTGGTCATGTGTCAAGATAAAGATACAAGGGATTAATTGTATTCCGACTCAGTAAACCCGAACGTCTGGTTCAATTATACAGTAACCACAATAGCAGTATAAAATATTTTTGTATTATGTACAGCTTGGTGTCAGCCAAGATTGGTGTTCCCATTTATCCAGTAACAAACCTAGCAGGTTTATTTCCCTATTCAGCATCAACCATGTTAACATGTACTTTTAACTTTATAGTCATATACAGTCTCACTATCTGATGTTGCTCTGGCTTGATGGGGAGTTCTACCATATGAAATCACTTCAGGAACCACGGCTTATATTGGCATCTGACTTTGTTAAGTTAAAGTCATTATACAAGACAATTTTAGTTTGAGTGACATTTAAGCCATTTCATTTTGCAAGGTTTAGTCTAGGTTTAGTTGATGAAAAACTAAAGTCAATTAATATTTTATATACCCAGGTGTCATATACCCAGTTGAAATGTAATTAATTAAAGGGGTATTTTAGTGGTTTACTTTTGCACTTCCATATAGTTATAGTTAAACTTTTAAGTCTTAAGCCTATAAACTGATGACATCATCAGGGTTATTTTCTCAGACTTTAAATCCACATAAACACAGACATTTACTGTACACATGTTTTTGGAGGCTTTACCTATTCTTTATGTGTAAAATTGCCGTAATGCCACATAAAATAATTTTTGTAAAATCGTGCTGTTATGTAAAATCTCTACGGTATTTAATTCACACCGCTACATTGAAGAAAATCACCCAAACATTTTTAGGTATGATTGAATGATTTTCTAGGGGGTGGGTACATGAGGGTACATGACAAGTCAAACCATTGTGATTACATGTAATGCTAATGTGAAGACAATGTGACAATGTGAAAAGTAGAGATGAACCTACCGAGAATTATCATTTGAATCGGCAGCTCCCCTCTTTGCATAGATTTATAGCTCATTGTTTAGATGCCCAGCCACAGTTTAATTGTTTTAGTTCACTCTCACACTTTCTAAGGTGACTTAAGTCACTGTCTTTGTGGTGTACAGTCACTGTGATTACACTTGTTATTGTCATCAGTGAAGAAATTAGATAATGTGCTGGTTTTGTTTGATGGCTATTCATTCATCCATTTTTCATAGTATTGTTTAGTTAAAATGTATTGAAAACAATTGCACTTCAATTTGTCATAGTTATTGTTTAAAAAGGGACATTTTATTTGGTTATTGTATTTCCATTGTGGACACACTGTGGGTTTTTTAGTTCTTGCTGACGAAATTAACACTGGCAGAAACTTCTGGCAGTAGGCTTGATCCAGCTTGGACTTAGCCACAATAAGTCTGGATCCATCCCTGAGATGAGTCTGAGAGCCTCTGGCAGTATTACAGGGTCCAAAACCCTTATGGTTTCCCCTATTCTTTCCTCCCATCCTCTGACTCTGTCCCCTCTGCCTTTCAGCCCACAGAGGGCCGTTTAGCTTCCCAGGGGCCAAGGCATGACTGCATGGCTGCTCTGCTGAAAGGCATGATGGGTAATAAGTGGAAATGGCAGTGATCCGGCTCACGGCTCTCGCTGCTCCTGCTCCCCCAGCTCACAAATGCCAGTGGATGAAGATGGATCCATCCCTGGTTTGACCCCAGTAAGGGCTCTTGCTGTCACACCCTGTCTGTCCCTGTCTTTATCTCTCATTCTTGTTCTCTCATTCTGACCCCAAGACACTACCTTGCTCTCTCTCCCACGTCGCCCTGTAACCTTACTTATCTCCTTCTTATCATGTATCCTCTCTTGTCCTCTTCTCTCACTTTTTCTTCACAGTTCCATATACCGGTGTCAGTCCTACCAGTCGGTGTCCTCTCACACATTTTCATACCTATTATTCTTTTTCTGTCATTCCTTTGCTCATTTCTTGTGGCTTATTACTCACTGTACTTTCCCTGTCCTCTTGGTGGTTTCACTCCCTCCATCTCCTGTTTTCTTTTACCAATGCAGGCATAGTTTCCCTTTCCCTCACCCACGTGTTTTCTCTTTCTCTTTACTGTTACTTTTCTGCTACTTCTATTCTATAACCCTCCTTACCCTTCCCGCTCCCTGACCCGCTCTCTCCCCATCCTCCCCCCTCTCTCTTTCTGAGCTGGGTGTGCAGGCAGCTCCTGAGTGGCAAGGTGACATTGTGTGTCATATCAGCATTCCACGGCAGTCCCTTTTCTCTCCAGAGAGTAATTATTTCTTTCAGAGTGAAAGGTTCAATTTGCTATAAAAGAACAAGAGCCTCAGGTATAGAGGGAGTGAGGGTGGGAGCGTGAGGAGGGGAAGGAAGGAGAATGGAAGTGATAGGGTGGCAGAGAGAGAGGGAGAAAAGTGGGGGAGAAAGGGGACAAAGGCTCAGAGTGGAAAAGAATGAGAGGGTGGGACAAGAGAGGCAATGAGGGAGGTAAAGAAAAAAAATTGTGAGTGAGGGAGGACAAGCCAAAATGTTCTCTCTGTGTACTGGACAGACTGTTCTCAGAGGAGAGCTTTTGTGTGTGTGGTGGGAGAAATGTTAGTGAGGTCGTGGGTGACGTCATAGCCCCCTTGTCTCCCTCTCTAGCCCAAGATTACATCACCTAGCTGGGACTGAGCGTGGCTCACACCACAGCATCACAGAGACACAGAGGCCAGAGAACACAAGAAGTGTCCAGAAACAGAAACTGAGCAGTGGTAGAAAGCACTGACTGTAGATATTTGGATGTTGTCGCTGCCCCCTGGACATGTATAGTTTTATTTCTCTGTGCTGGTATTTTCAGCCTTTTACAATTTTAATAATAGAGCTGCTCAAAACAAAAAATGTATGCTGGAGTGCCCCTAAAGGATGTATTTTAGGGGGTGTAGGTGCGGGCACTGAGATATTTGTAGGTAAGCTGTCTCATTTCCATTCCATGTATATTCCCTTTCCACTTCTGCGCACCCCCCACGCGCTCTCTGTCGCTCCCTCTATCTTGCCCTGCTGGTGAATCCTGCTTCCCACAGTCACCTGCTGTAAATTGTTCCAGTCTCTCTGGTGCAGGAGTGTTTTTTCACCCCAGTGTCTTCCTGTTGGAGTGTCTCTCACCACTGGGATTAAGGAGCCTCTCCAGACAGGCTGAGGCGCTTATTTAAAGCAGCAGGCTTGTCACCGGGACTATTTTAAGTGGGAGCTTGAAAGCAATTTCTGCCGCGTTCCAGCACGATGTTGGCTATGAGTTATTATGCACTGCTTCAGTGGCGGGGAGCAGTGGAACCGAAAAGGCTTACCCTGTTGCTTCCTGACTGGAGTCCATAGATGAATAGAAGAATGAGGGAATGTAACTTTAACAAATGTTGTCATTTGTTAGTCTTTGTACTATTGCCTTTAGCAGATTTCTGTTATAATTTAATGACTATTTCTTTCAGCCAGTATCTGTCAAGCCAATTGCCTTGGGGACAATAAGAGGCAATTGGTTCAGTGATCATTTAATTTCATGAATTCTTAAAAAGAATTGCTCTGATTGGTCATAAGTACCATGCCTCAGGCCAGTATCCTCTATATCATATCCAAAAAAGGTCTGTAACATGTATCATTCTGTTCATATTGAATATTGTCTCTTCTGCAGGCTTTCCTCTGAGGTGTGTACCCAGCTTTGCCTGCTGAATATTTGGAGTCAGTCCCATCAACAGAGGCAGCAGAGAATCTTTCTGGGCGAAAGAGCTGCTGGATGCAGCTGGGTCTTGCTCTGTTGACTGAAGCGATTTTAATGTTTTATTGATTTTTTGATTTATTTTTTTCTGCTCCAGCCTCCATATACACACTCTCACTCTATCTTCGTCATGATGAACAGACAAACATTCAACACCCCCACGCCCACCCCGCACCACGCAGGCAATGGTACTGGTCCCCATGTATCCACATCCGGCCATGCCAGAACAAGGGTGCAGAACAAGAGTGCCAACAATGATAGTGTTTCATCCTGACTCACTTTCAGTTTTACTCAATGATTAATGGTTTCCCCCTATGTTACGGCAGTTTTTCTGAAAATAGACCTATTCTGACCACTTAGTAGCTTTTTATCTCCCATTCTGCATGAAATTGAAAAGTAGAATTGGCAAGAAAAACAGAACAACACAAAGAAACAAAACAATAAACAGGATAGAGCGAATGACAGAAAGGGGAGATAAAACACATTTTCATACCCCCTACCAGAGGTGTCCGTTAAAGTGAGAGGCAAGGAGGGAGGGAAGACGGGAGAGAAGAGGGTTAGGAGTGGAGGAAGAGAGCAGAGAGTGTTTACGAGGGAGCTAAAGCAGCATCTGACGCCACTGGATGCAGGCTGTTGTTCTCCTCTCACAGGCATTAGAGCAAACCACACCACTTCATCTCTCATACATGCATGCATCAACATCTCCAAGGTTGTATAAATCAAACCACTCTTGCTACTGAACCAGCATATCCTGCCCACCACAAACAATTACCACCCAACCCCTTGCTCAGATAACAAAGCATCCTATCTTAATAAGCATCCACCATGGGGAGCTAATGGTCTCTCTGCTCCTTTTAATTTTATTCATACCTAACTATGAGATATTAATAATGAATGCAGAGTAAACAACAGTTTAAGATGCCGGCCACGCCATTGTGGACTAATTGGCTCATTAAATGTAACATTAGGTGGGAGAGGGGCCCTTGATTGGGAGCTGTAGGCCCCAGTCAATGCTAACACTCAGAGATCATTGATCTTTACCCAGCCTGCACTGCTCTGATTAAAGAGCAATAAAGATGGGGCTTGTTCCCCCCGGCTCCATAACACTGCCACTATTCCCTGAAAGTGCCTGAGACGCTGCCCAAATGCAGACTTAAATTTTGTCTGTCATGATCCTGCTGCCATGTGTGCCATGGTGGCGCTTTAGGACACGCAGACCCAGCTGTGGCCATGCCCCCCCCCCCAGAGTAGCAGAGGTGCTAAATCGATGAGAAGGTGGACTGGCTGTGTCCGTTAGATCTTAAGCACCTAGAAATTCACCTCAATGCCCAGTTCTTGACGTGACGTGCATGCACAATTGCTTTTTTGGGTGTTTCAGCTAGGTCCATTTCTGATGTTGCTGCAGAGGTCTCTAAAGTGCCTCTGGCCAGAACGTTGCTTCCTCTTTAAAAATTGAGGAAGCCCAGAATAAATAGGAAAGAGGATCCCAGAAGTCAGCCCTACACAGCTCTGTCTATGGGGATTGTTGCAGTATGGTACTGCTGAATTTGGATTTGGAAAATAGTCATTATTCTTCTATGTGCTGACTAATGCACATATGTTTATATATTATGGGCTATAAGCATTCATTGAGCTGCCACTATGTACTGGAAGAGGTTACATTTTACAGTAAACAAAGCAGACATCTCTGTGTGCATGACTTTAAGACCTTTCCAGGCTGATCTGATGGTGATTGGGATTAGGGGACAGAAGTGCTTCTAGCAGCCCAGTGGCATCTGGCCTGAGCAGGGTAGCAGCCCAGTTGACTGCCTCTACTGACTAGCTATAGAGAACAGTTTTATAGCAGTGCTCAACCCTGGGCATTGACTCCAGGTCTAATAAACATCCAATATGTTACCCCTACCCTCACACAACAAGCAGAGATGATACTCTGTAAAAACACAACAAGCCCTCAGATTGGCCCGCAATAAAATTCTTTTTACACACTATGTGGACCTGTAAAGGCCTTGCATGGCACGGGCAAACAGACTCTGACCAGTTGTTTAGGGGCATTAGGTGTTACTGGTAAGGTGGAAAAACCTTTCTGAAATGTGAGGGTGTTGCAATTTAAAAGAGATTTAAGTAAGCTTTAGTGTGCTACTGCCAAATTGTATTATCATCCTGCTTTCAATGATATAGGTCATGCGAAAGGGCATCATATTCTTGTGTGCAGACTAAAATAAAGAAAACAACAGTGACAAGACTATTCTCATGTATGCTCTTTGGTGTGAAGTGCATTTTTTTCTCCTTCAACACAAGGTCAATATGCTATTATGTTAAACATAAGGATTCATAAAGGCCTTTCGTCTTTCTGGTGGTGAAAAATGCTCTCAGTTCTGTAAATGGTGAAAGGTGACCATATTTAGTTAAGGAAAAGGCCTTGTAGCATGTCTTCTATTATTGTCAGTGTTTAAAATGTGATTTACTGATCGTGGCATTTCACATTGGGAAGGCCATGACTTTACATGCATCATGTTAATGTTTCTTTCAACTTGACTTCAGTGAGGGCATCTTTTTTAAATTTGAGATGTGTATTTTTCCTCAAGGATTAGATTGATATTATTTCCATGTTGCCTTGGATGTTGATAAATATGCTAAAAACATAGCACTTGAAAATAAACATCTTTTCGTCTTTAAATGGCTAATCCCTTTGACTTGCCGCTGCCACGTCCATGTTCACACCCAACAGCCATTACAATGAGCTGAGTATGCGGAGCGGCATAGCAAGAAATCAAACCATGATAACGAGTGCCTCTAGTCTGGTTTAAGGCATGGGCTGATATCTTCTGTGCACAGCCCTCCTCTTTCCCATCTCCCTTCTACACCCTCATCTGCCTCTCTTCCTGCTTTGAGCGCGCCTGTGCTGCACCCTTCCTCTGCCCTCCACTGCCCCACCTTCCTGATCTCATCTAGAGACGGAGCAGGTGCTATAGAGAGATAGAGGATGGCTGAGAAAGGCATCTCCAACCACGCTAATGACGCCTGCTCCTTTCTCAGCTCACTACGCTGAAACTGTTTCTCTGCAGCAGCTAGGCTGAAGCCAGATGAGAGCAGGAAACATCACAGAAGTCGAGGGAGACTGGAGATGGTCTCCTGCAGATGAGGAAGAGATTGATTCGAGTGTGTGCACTCACCAAACAAGATGCTCGTCCTCACATCCGCATACGTATACACATACTGATCTGCATGCACTTGTGTGTATGCGCTCTGAAAACACTCATATCTCCCAACTCATCAACTTTCAGAGACGCCAACCCAGGCTCCTGTCCTGTCACACAGACACACCTTACCCCTGCAGGGGTGCTATATATATGGCACAATTATATCACACTGCATATAGTATCACTCCCACTGAAGAAATGCTTTTTTTCTATCTGTTTTTATCTTTCTCATTCTCTCCCTTTACTCAGACACTAATGGAATCACAACATACACACTGTACCACGCTGTACTGGGGAAAGGCAGCATTTTCCATTGACCTCTGTGTCGCCAGACTGTGATATTCAGCCAAGGTCAGCAATCATCAGCAGGAGGCCTGGGGAGGGAGAGGCAGTTGAAAAGTTCAAACATCATGCACATAAACACACACAGATGTACAGTACATGCACATGCACTACATACGCAAACCATAACAGGGAGGATAATGGGCTGTGCTCTGAATCAGGGACACCACGGGTCACAGCAAGTGACTGTCAAAGAACACACCCTGTGTCTCTCACTCCTGATAAGTGCACAGCACACACACACACACACACACACACTAATAATAAGACAAAATCGAATATGAAATCTACACTATAGAGTTCTGTAGTTCTATATTGAAATATACACACTGAAACTATGAATGTGAAATTACTCTGCTTGCTGCATGCGTCAGTTTTACAAGACTGAGTTAGACTAACTTTGCATACTTCTCCGGTATTGTGAACACACACATACAGATACACACATTCCCACACCGAATGAGAGACAAAAGGGGATGGCAGGATTAACGGATCAGTTCCCAATTTCCCCCAGCCGCCCAGCAGTAATCAGATCATCTTGCACCTGACGTGAGGCCTGAATTCCATTAGGCTTTATTAGCAGTAATTATCCCCTGCTTTCACCCCATGCTGTTCTCTCACTCCCTATCCTCTATTTTTCTTGCCCTCTCCTTCCTCCATCCTCTTCATTCTTCCCCCATTTTTGTCTTTGGTTCTCCACTCAAACTCTCACTGGGAGTTTCATTCCAGCCCTAAATTGTCTGGAGAGCTCGTGGCTCATCATGCTCGTAAGTCTCCTGTTTCTGTAACTTTTTGGCCATTGGCCACATGTAAACCCACATATTCCTGCTGAAGGTCACACTGACCTGCACACAGACACTTAAATTCACACTTGCATTCATGCACACACATATACACATTTTGCTCTTACTTGTAGTGGACCTATGAATGAATAAGCCACTTAAGCTGCTCTCCAGTAGCACTGAGGGATGCATCAGACAATCACCCCTGTTTTTTTTTTGCAGCGGGCCCAGAGATGAGAAGGACAATTGTGGGCTCTTTTAGATAGTGTTTCTCACTCAAGCAGGAAGGAACATGAGGACTACAGAAAAGGCAAAATCCTCCAGGGAGCAGCTTTTTACTCCCAGTTTGTGTTCATTTGTCCCCCTGCTCCCCTCGGCTGCTTTTAGGAGCGAGTCAGCACTTGTTTTATTGGCCGTTACTGTGTGTCAGGGAGCAAATCGGTTTTTACTCACAGGTGCGAGTGGAGGACAAGTGCGAGTGTTCCATTACTTTTTGTATCAGGTTTGAATTATCTTGGTGTGAACGTGTTTGTCCGTCTCTTTGTGTTGGTGCAGGATTGTGCATGAATAACGAGTGTGTGTATTTGTTAAAAGCGAGAACTTTATTTTTCTATTTACTTGTTTGTACATGAGAAAATGAGTATATGTGTATATATGAGGTGTAGCAAAGTAGATGATGGAGCTGATTCCCTCTGTGCTGTTTATTATCACATTTTGTGTAATTATATAATTACTGCTAATCACCCACCTGAGGTGGCAGCGCTCTGCGGCAACACACTATTACAGAACAAACACAGCGACCTCAGCACATCTCACACTCATTAACACTCTCCTCCCTCCCTGATTCTCTTTTCCGCTCTCCCTCTCTATCTCTCTCACTTGCTCCCTTTCTCTATGCTCATTATCTCTTGTCTTTATTTACATGCATGAAAACACACATGCATGTGTCTGTGCGCACTTTCTAAGGTAATGAGGATCCCAATCAACCGTAATGAGATGAATAGCATTTCAGCTGCAGATAGGGGAAATTTATAGAGAGAAAATCTTCCCAGCAGGTATGTTTCTGATGTGAAACGGAAACAAAAGGAAAGCATCTCCAAATCGCATCTGATGTTCCATCCTTTCGACAGGCAGTTGAGCGAATGGGGTAATAGTGTAGCATTGCCATATACTGCACATTAGTTAACTGAATGTGCCAGTCTCCAAATGAGAGAGAATAGGTGGGGGGGGGGAGCTATTCGGAGACAAAAGACAAATCTCACATTTCAGACTCCATTTCAAAGAACATGAAATCCAATATACCATACCAATCTAGTGCACACTGTCATTGCTTATGCCAGTAATAGCAATCACATATATTGTATTCACTCGCCTCAGCCTCCCGGTGTCAATTTATGTTTATGTTTGCCAGTAAATATATTAAATGTCATTTAAGCCTTTTCAAGAAGTTGATTGTTTTGCTTTTGTTTTGTGCCGTCTGCTTCTCGCTGTTTGTTATCCTGCAGATCTTGACGCAGGCTTTTATTAATCTGCAGGCTGGAATGCAACTCTCACTAGTGCTCCCCAGTGCCCCACTGTCATCTGGTTGTGTAAATCTCCTGCCTAAATTACATTTAAACAAATTGAAAAGACACACAGACAAGTCTAGGTATTGTATTTACACTGGTCAGTTAAAAATTGAATAACATTTGAGACATGCGTTAGTGTGGACACCCTCTGGACTGCAATAGCCATCCCCTTCCCTCCCTTGTTTTTGAGCTACAGTATGTAAAAAGAATCCAGCAGGAGAGGAAAGAAATTCTGTGGATGAGAAGATCATCCACACACTGACAGACACACACACACAGAAGCTGTGTACTGCAGTAGCTGGCGCACCCACTGAGAGGCATTATGCTTGCTGACAGTGAGACAGGATGGCACAGAGAGACCCCAAACATCTCGCCCACATAATGAGACAGGGCAAGAGCATTGGGGCTTCTTGAGGAAGAGGGGGGTTGGTGATGGGAGGAGCCATTAGAACATATCGGTCCTCATGTGGCCCACAGAGGACGTGCTGGATCCCTCTGTCACCAAGTGTATCTGAAGGGTGGCAGCTGCAGACAGAGTTCCTACATGCACAGCTCAACTGGCTAATATCTGGCAGGCAGAATGAATTTATCACAAGGCAGAGACAGACAACATAGCTCAACCATGTTCATCAGATGGAAAAGGGACTTTAATTAAGTCTGTGTGTGCCTATAGTGTGTGCGTCTTGATAAGAGAGCATCTCTCAGCTCTCCCTGACAGATAACAACCTGCATTAGACTTAAAGAAGACTTGAGACAGAGGATCTAGTTTGCACAGCCCCCCCCCCCCCCATCTTCTCCCAGATTCCCCTTTACGAACTCTGTAGCACTGCAATTCTACCCACTCTAAAAATGCAGTTGCAGCACTTTACAGGCCTCACCGAAGCCTATTACTGCACAGCACAACTAGTGCTGGAGGCCTGTGTGTAGGTACTGTATACACAGATGTATGGCCATCTTTATTCTCATCAAGTATCACTTAGGGATACACCTTGTTTTAGCTAATGGGTTGTAGCAATTGCTCTCAAACTGTTGCATCTTTAGAGTAACTTCTAGCTCTAGGAGGAGACTGACTCCATTACTGTCATCATCAGAAGAGAAATCATCTAAAACTCTGGCTATAGTATTCATCATGGTCATGAAATCAGCAGCTGTGTAAATGTTAGTCCACGTCTCTTGACTAAAGACCAGACTCTCTATCTCTCTACCTCTCTTTTTCAGTCTCTGTCTTGCTGACCTCTATATCTCTCCAGTGTCTGTGTCGGTGCTCCGTTTGGAAAAGCAAGGGGAGGTGTGCACACAGAGATGAGGGGGACACCAGCCCAATCTCATTTAGGCAGGGAGAGGGCAGAGTGCCACCAGGAACCTCCACTCGGTTACACCTGAGGGGCCCCTGCTATGGAAGGAGGATATGCAGCTTTGCATGCAAATCGCTGCCTGGAGCCATCCGCCTGCCACCTCGTTACACAGGGGCACAGAAACACTGGCGTCTGATTAACATGAAGGGTATTTGAACTCTGCTCTGCAAACATGTGTTAAAGACTGATTTTTTTCCAGAGTGTTGTATCCATCACATGTACTCTGGCACGCCTGGGTACATAGAGATGACATTCCCTGACATTTCATGCAATCCATGTGTCATAAAGCTGACATAAAGGTTGACATACAGCTTACTTGACGATGGATTGGCTGTCATAAACATTGATGGCACAACATAACAAATGATGCTAAATTTTCATGGTACTGTCGTGACATTGAACAATGTCGTCTCTGCAATCGAATCTGGAGCTCATTTTCCAAGCGCTGACCTAAATCTTACTAATGTCACTTCGACCAACATGTTATGATTGAATGACTCCGTGATCGTACGCTATTTGTCATAAGAAGTCATTATACAGCGTAAATATCATAATCAAACTGTTATTTGTGAAGCTGTTACCCGTGCGTTGAGGTCTGAGGAAATCAACATCTTTCAGTGTCTTCAAGATCCAATTCCTCAGCATGCTTGCACACTGTATTTTGCTGAGAACAGTCAAAGACACAATGCTTTTTTGCCTTTCAAAAGAGAATGTATTCTGTGGTGTAGATTGTATGTTACAACAGCTCTTTTGCAATTTCTTTTAATAACCTTTTTGACATACGGACATCAGTAAACACACCTCTACATTCAGTTTTGTGCAAAAACATCATCCGAAATAGCCTCTGTAATTGCTGTATATGAGTGACAAAGATAACATTAGACACCTTAAAATGAGAAAATTAAGCAGTTTTGTATGCCCTCCTTCTGTCTGCTCAGGTGTGTGTTTGTGCATGTGCATATGTGTATCTGTACTTCCAGTGTACGCCAGAAGTGTAGGGCGAGCCAAGGAGATTGGTAGATTGGTCCCATCCTCATCCGTATGCATGGCTAGGCCTCCTCTAGAACTCTTTTGTTTTTAATGATAACTGGTCCCATGCATTGTTTACTAAGATGACAGGTCCATTTTGCTCTGATTTATAGCTCTGTGGCATTCAAGGAGATACTGTACTTATTACTTTAAATGCAGTATGCAAAAACAAGTCAAAGAGACAGGCACAAGGAGGGAGTGTGGACATAAATTAAGGGTCATTGTTCCCCTTCTGCTCCAGACCGAGCAGCTGTTTGTTGAGGTCTAGACAGAGAGCTGAGAGCTGATCACCTTAGGAGGTCACTGCTGCTCTCAGCCCCCACTCACTTGGCTGCCAGGACTCTAGAGTGGAGGTGTTGGCAGATTACCCTGTCAACTACATCTTTATATTTTGTTTTGTGTATTTGGGCAAGTGGCCGGGCCTCCTCACAGGATCCTTACATACACAGTCAGGGGGAAACTCCCTCTGGTGGTAGAACACCAGTGTCACACACCTAACTGTGGTGATAAAACACTGCTCCAACTAACCCTAACCCTTCTCTTCCCCAATTCTGCTTGGCAGAAAACGGAAAACACTGTACTAGATTTATTTGTTTAGAACAACTTGACTATTACAAAGGTAAGTCACGGTGGTGGTGGGGAGAGAGATAAAGGGATAGAGAAAGAGATGGGGTGTCATTGTTTTGACGGATTTAGTTACAGTAGCACAGAGATCAATTATTCAGCAGAGACATGCATGGGCGCAGGATTAATGGCGCACGCAGCAGATAAATCAACCATTGGTCTCGAACCTCGCTGGGAGAGGGGACTTTACAAGACAAACATAGAAACGCGTTTGACGTTGGCATTTTATATCCATCCTTTACCATTAGTAACCTTGAGATTTCAAGAGAGAATGAGGACGGAGAGCTCATCCAGCCACAAATAACCATCCAGATTTGGGGATATAATGTCAAAAAATGAGCACTTTATATCATCTTGAATGCCGATTTGGCTCCGAAGGACAGAAGTATCTCTCTGTCCTCAGATTGTAGAAGGATATGAAAAAGGAGGGCTGTAGTTGCTGTTGAGAGATTGAAACGATGCTATATATTACAACCTCTGGAGACCTGTCAGCACTCCAACTCCTACTACACCCCCACCACATCCCTGTGTCCATCGCTGTCCCTCTCTCTTTCTCTCTCATTCTCACTTTGACTTTGCTCTGGGTCCTTTTCCCTTTCTGCTTTACTGTTACATTTCTCATCACACCGCCTTTGTGTATTCATACAGTGCATCTATCCATGTTCTTGTCTGTCTGGCTATACTTGCATTTGTATGTATGTGTCCACATCTCTCTGCCTGATTGAATTTGCTACACTCAGGCCCCCCTCCTCCATCCTTGTCTGTCCAGATTGTACCTGTCTGGTACTCGAGGTACGTTTTAGCCCATGTATCTGTGTGCCCCTATAATTCCCTTCCTCTATTTGTCTGCCTCCTTTATCTGTCTGTCTCCTTTATCTGTCTGCTCCCTGACTGCTGCCCCAACCCAAAACAGCCCTCATGGCCTTCCTTCTCCTACAGTGGAAATCACATACCCTGGTCAGGCTCCCATCTTCAAACACCAAGCTTTGCCCAGCCAGAATGTCAAATCATTTCAATTCTAGTCCCATTTGTCTTTCTCTTTATGTTTGTTTGTTTGCCCTTCATTTCTCTTCATATTTCTGTGCATATCTCTTTCTCATACACTTACATTCACTCTATTTAATGTATTTTCTCTGTTTGTCTGTCCTCAGTGGTTATCTTCATATATAGCACTAGTGCACTGCTGAGTGCAGAAGTGTTTCTGTGAAGCCAAAGCTAACCTTCGTCTTCCAGATTAGAGTAATCGCAATTAATTAAGAGTGGAGGGAGTATGAAGGACTTTGGCCATATCAAAGCAGCAACAGGACACAGAGAGACATTTTGCATATGAGCGATGGTGGAAGAGGGAATATGGGAGGGGGGGGCGGGGAGGCAGTGAGGCAGCCATGGTGGAAGTGGGAGGATCAAAGCAGAGGATGGTGGCAGAGTGCTGTCCCCTGCTGTGCAGCTCAGATAAAGACAGGTTAGCGCCACAGGTCTCCTCAGTGAGAGCGAGCCAGGCACGAGGCCAGGGAGATGCATGAACAAGCCAGCTTACAAACATCTCATAATAACTCAGGCAGAAGAAGCCCTCTGAATTAAAGTGTCACTTTTCATTTGCTTTCCTTTCCCTCTTTTTGGCTCACTGGCTGAGCCCCCCCCCCCCATCTCTTTCTCTCTTACTCCCTCTCTCTTGTCTGCCTACCCCACCCTCATAACCAGCCACCTCCCCCTCCCCCCTTCCTTCTCCTCACCACAATCTGAACATAACATGGACTCCTTCAGTTGCGTTCCCCACTGTCTTCATCACAGGGCTGCCCAGGGGCTCTTAGGCTCCTCCATCTGCCTGCTGTGTGCCTGCCGCTCTCCCTGTCTTTCTTTGCTTGTCTCTCTGTCTGTTTGTGGCAATCCCCGTCTCTCCAAATCTGTCTTTTGTGCGTTTGGCTCTGTGTCTGTCTGCAGGGCTCTCTGTCTCCCCACACACATACAGTCAGAAGTGTGGGCATTGGTAAAGTCAAAGTTTTTTGGCTATATGCTCATCTACAGTGGAATACTGACATTAATATTGCACAAAGGCCATGTTGTCGTGGGTCACCACTTGTTGAAACCTATGGCAGCACCGAGCAAGGAATAAAGTTAGCTTGGCGCTCCAGCAACATTTTGTCAATACTGTATGTGCCTCACAAAGTCAGTCTGTTTATCTATGTAGCTGACAGCTCCAGAACACGCTTTTGTTTTCAGTGTGATGCTGTTGACCTTTTATAAGCCCTGATAGGCCCAGACTCAAGGGTATGTGTGTTTGCAGAGAAATGGCTCTATAGCCAGGCTTATTATTATTATTTTTTAATTCAGTTGGTTGAAGTTGCAGCTCTGTACGGGGGAATGAGATAGGAGGCAAAGTAAACAGTCTGGGTGAGCTTGCTGCTGTTTCCATAGTACCTCCATGATTGATGTCATTACTGTCATTGTTCTCAATTGTACTAATCCTGCCGCTGAGCCTGGCTGTCCAAATTGGGTGTGCTGGGTGCTGAGGAGGGATGAGGACAGTGGGGATAGAAGCAAAGTGCACAGAAGCTGATGAAGGCTGTTGCCATGCTCTGAAGTGGAGCACCATCTTCCTCCTAGCAGTCTTGGGAGTGGACGGGGCAGCTATCAGTCTTTAATTGGGCACTCTGGGCCATAATAAAGAGATCTCAGAGTATGGAGAAATAAAATGAGGGAGAATGAGAGAAAGATACAGAGCGATATGGTAGGCCAAAGAGTGGGGTGAACCTAGTCTGCTTTTATGCAGTGCGTATTGGCAGGTGTCGCTCTGGCTAATTTCACGCCTCTGTGAGCGAATGTGCACCCAGACGATCGCCACTTCCAAGTCCCCTCCCTCTCCCTCTCCTTATTTCAGTCACTCTACTTTAATGTATAGTCACTCGCAGAGATGTGTTTGTCCTTCCGCATTGACTGTGTGATTTGGCCTGTGCAGCAACGTGGACTTTGGTTCCCCAGAGACCTGTAAGTGCATACCTGTAAGCTCCATGACAGGCTAAATGTGCAGGACAAGCACTAAAGAGAGGCATGGTGACAGTTAAGGAAGCAGAAGGGCCCGCCTCTTCCATCTGTCACATCCTGGCCATATGATGAGGAGCCTTTGCTCTTTTGCTTCTGTCAGTAATCCAGCCTGTTGGACTTTAGGCCTGTGGGTAGAGACGATGATGGGGGGAATGGGTCAGCCAATGCTGGTGTGTGTGTGTGTGTGTGTGTGTTTGTACGTCACACAGTGGGACGTTCAGAGTTTGACATGGGGGCATCCTGTGGCAGCAGAGACGGAAACGAGTTCTGAACCTTGCTGCCCTGCACTGCTTCTTGTTTGGCCCTCTGTTGCACCACAAACCTCCCCTCCCTTCCACACCCTCTGACCCTTCCTCACCCCTCTTCTCTCCTTCTCACTCGTCCTTTACCCTCCTCTCCCCTCATAACCGTTCTTCCCTCACCCCTCCTCACCCTTTCTCGCCCCTCCTTCCTGTAGTCTGTGTTTGTGTTGGGAAGATTAAGCTGCTCTGACAAAGCTGTGTTTACAAATATGCAGGCAGAGAAACAGGCCAAGCGACGCTGAATAGGAATAGAATACAAATTGCTTTTTTATCTCTCTTAGGGCCAGGGCGAGAGAAAATGTGTTTGCGATTGTTGCTCCTCCGCCTGTGAAGGATAAAGCCTCAGTACTGGGTTTGGGCTCCCTGTTAGCATTCATTCTATCCTCTCCTCTCTCTGTCTCTCTCTCTGTGTCTCTCTGTCCTCCCACTCCCTTTCTTCCCCCCATGCTCTTTCTCCTCTTTGTCTGCTCCACACTCTCTGTCTCTTTCTCCCCGGCGGGAATTTTTTTCTTGTTGTTTCCTTGGTAATCATATCTCCTCTCCTCTCCTCTACTCTCTTCGTTCCTTCCTAACTCTCATGTCTCCCTGATGTGTGCTCCTCTCTCCTCTATATGTGCACTACTCCCTCTCCCGTCACCTCGTTTCCCCAATAATTTTTTCCATTCCTCTCACCCTTCATGCTTCCCTACAAGCTGAATATCTCTCTGTCGCTCACTCTCTCTCTCCCTTTCCATCCATCCAGCCTTTTTTCTTTCCTCCGCTCAGTAGGACATGTCATGATTTACAGTCTCTCTTAGCTCTTCCTTGCTCACACTGGAGATATTGGAAATTTGGAGTGCCTATAGATCATGGCGGGGGGAGAAGCCGTGAGCCTCTGCTAATCAGCCCTAACAGAAGTGTGGAGCATTACAAATCTGAGCTCTCTCTTACAATTAGGCAGCATGTCTGACTGGCATAACCCACAGCAGGGAGGCTGAGCCTGTGATGTCATCTTCAGCAGGTCTCTGCCGTGCATGTGTGTGTGTGTGTGTTTTAGGGGGATCCAGTGGGTTGTGTGGTAGCTCTCATTAATGCAGAGGACGTGCTCCCCTTCTCCACACAGTGGCACTTTTATCCTTACCTCAGCTAACACAAGGGAAGGTTAATGGGCGGTCATACAGACTCAAACAATGCCAACTATGTTTATTAAGCAGCAGGAGTCTCTCTGCCTTTATTAAATTCATTATTCGATTTTAAATACGGGACATTTCACGAGGTTCGAATAGGAGTCCAGCTTTTGAGGACAGTGACAGAGGGAAAAAAACTAAAGCCAGAATATGTATTTTTTCCTTGAAGAATTCTTTTACTGCCCTCCTAGTACCATACTGCAGCTACATCTGTACCTGTAACTCTCCATCCTTGTTTTCTATCCAAGTGAATTCATATCCATGTTCCTTTTTATATCCCTTTGGCCGTTCTCCAGCACATGCATTTGGGTTTGACTAAGCGGTACGGGAAAGTCTTCTTAGACTCAGCTGTTTCCCACCCACCAAAAATGACAGCTAAAACCTGACCTCTGACCTTGTGTCTTTAAACTGTGGCACTATAAGCTGATTGGTGTATCCGTTACTCCATCTTTTAATGGAATGAAGTGCCTGTCGTGGGTGATAGCCCCAGGCTCGTAATGCAAACAGATGCCCATTACTGTTTTTGCTGCAAGACATTTTTTACATGTCTATTCTAGACAGGCAATCTAGAGGTCAAGTTAAGGGTGGGTGATAAGGAAGCAGTGTCTTGAGATAATGACTTGTTTCCATTTGCCGTTTTGCCTTTTACACATATACTTAACATCCATTTGTAACCTGTCATCCCTCACATTAGAATAATTTGTTGCTCTCCTCACCTATACTTTTAACTAAAGCTATT
Source organism: Micropterus salmoides (assembly GCF_014851395.1). Taxonomy (NCBI): domain Eukaryota; kingdom Metazoa; phylum Chordata; class Actinopteri; order Centrarchiformes; family Centrarchidae; genus Micropterus; species Micropterus salmoides. Next base: position 10,155,483 of record NW_024040707.1, on the reverse strand, counting down.
TTGCTTTAGCAAGATGCAGCTAGTTCAAAGACAGCATGTTAGTATTTCAAAAACAACTTGAGCTCATTTAAGCCTGAGTGAGGGAAAGTGGAAAGAGAATGTTTGTTACCACTGCTGTTTAGGCTTTTGCTTATAGTGTGGGTCCTACAGAAACACAGTTTGACTTTTGAGAAGCTGTCAAAAGTGCTCGCAGGTTTACTGAGCTTTCCTTTGTGGACAGGCATCAATGTGTTGACTGCTGTTGTAGGCTGAGGTCAAGGCAAGGCCTCTACTGGCTCTTTGTGAAGCATAAAAAACAGCCTGATATATTCACTCGTCCAACTGTTTCACCTCTCTCTTTTGTGTTAAGGTTTTCAACATTCTTGTTAGGCTTACTTTAAGTGAATAGGCTTTAATGCAGTGCTACATTCAGAATATATGTAGCTACAGTAATGGTAGTAAAACTGGTGTATAGTTACCTAGGCCAGGCATTTATAGCTTGTGATGTCAAGGAATCAATGAACGTAATTAATTAATGTGATACAAACGCAAGTATGGATGCATTAGTCTGCTGAGAATTGTTATGCAGCTTGTGTCACTGTATGTCTGTATGGTTAGGTGCATTAAGTATATTTGTGTGCTTGTCTTTGTCTTGTGCACATCCAGTCACTATGCTGTATTTCTATGTCTGTAGGTGTTTGTGCGTTATTGTGATTTGCAAGTGTGACTTGGCAGCGTGTAGCTGTGTTTAGGCCTACGTTTGTTTGCACTTTTGTGTGTAAGTGTATGGTGGCATGCCGTAGGCCCCATGCCACCCATCCATCCCATTAGCTGAGCCCAGCCCCTGCCTGTGTCTGCTTTAACCTTGGCCAGCGGGCTGGAGGAGAGGGAGAGTAATTCTAACCTTAAAAACCTGCTGATTAAAGCTAGTTTGGTGGAATTCGATTCCACTTAATGCCTTTGGCCGTGAGCCCAGCTGGCTAGCATTAGCATCAACAGACACTGTGTCTTCAGTCAGGGAGACAGACGTGCATGGGCAAGTGCATGAGCTTTCTCTGGCACGTGCAAAAGCACGGCTGTAAACCCCACATCCCCTCGTCTATCTTTCTGTCCCTATTTTTCTTCTCTGTCCTACCCAATATGTAACTCCTATACCCCACTTGCTTCATCACCACAATTCTCTTCCATAAAATGTCTCTCCTTTCTTTTGTCTTGAATTTGTTCCTGTCTTCCTTCACTTCAGCAATAAGGCCAGAGAGAGTCAGGGCTTTTGGTATAGCAGGTGGTCATTGGTTTGTCTCAAAATGCCTCAGCCCTGTTATTGTTTTCCTCCTGAATTTGATGTATAGCTATGTTTACTCGTCCAGCGTGGCTAATTAATTCTCCTCTTCAGGGCCTGTTTATCAACTGTTTGTGTTTATTTTACAATGAGTATGCTATTTTTAGGGCTGGTCATTTCCATAACACATGCATTTTTCCAGAGCATCATTTGTTTTGCTTTGTTGAGGAATTTTGGTTTGTTTTTCATTTTTTTTCTTCAGCTTGGGTGCAGCCTGCCAATTCATTTTGTAGCCCGTTCAGTTTTGACTGATTTAGAGGGTGCAGCTGGTCCAATGGAGAAAACCGGGGAGATAAATCTAAGCCTCTTTTGATTTATTATGTATAATGTCTCATCAACCGTTGCTTAACTCTTCAGATGCATTGAAGAATTATACTGTTACAATTTTACAAGTAGCGGCTTATTTAAGGGGGTATGAAGAAGGAGAAGAATCTTAATAGAGAAAGCAATAGCATGGGATAAAAACCACAGTCATTGTGCCAGTAACATACAGGAACTGTGCGTTTCTATCTGAATCCAAAATGCAAGAGAGATACTGTGCATTATGGGCCTTCTGGGCATAGTGCCACCCTACCAGACACTACAAATAATTTGATTCCCACTGAACGATTGGGAGAGAGCAGAGTAGAGTGGCCGACTGTAAAGACAGCAGGTGAAATGAAGAGCATTAGGTATCAGTCGAAAATGAGCTCATCCTCCAAACTGGAAGTGGCACTTTTCAGCCGTAAGTCATCTAATCACGTCTGTATAGAGCCAGAAATTGCTAGTTGATCAATAGTCATCATGAATGCTGTCAATGGCCAGGGTAGCTTGAATCTTGCATGGTTCATGAATCTCTACTGAGTATGGATTTTGCGTTCCCTCCACGGATGGGGTTTGATAGTACTGCTTGATTGGCCGCTGTGTGAGCTCTATTTATGCTGCTGTGCCCCAGGCTGAATCACCTGCCCCAGGCATCCATGTGAACAGACATATGCAAACATGCACACACACAGAAGTACACACACACAAAATGATACATTCCCTCTAATGAAGCGGTGAGCCAGAAGTGACTTTACCAGGTGGATGTCCATGTCAACAGCTGTATAATAGTGTGAAGCAAGTCATTCAATACAGTGAGAGTTGAAAAATGTATTTTAGGATCAGACTGTAGATTATTCATATCCAGGGTGATGCTATGTGTGAACAAATGTTGGCTAAGGAAACATGAGAAGACATGGGAGTCATACATGAGTTAATGGGAAAACTATCCTTCCATGAGTTGGCTGGATCATGGATGAAAAGTCGGTGCTGGATAAAGGCAATGTATGTTAGTGTGGTCATCCCAGTTGGACTGACAATCCAACAGGAAGACAGGAAGTGTGTGTCAGCCTCTGACTGAAAGACAGTTGTGTCATGGCAGGAAAACGGCAAATTTTCCAACATAAATAAGGTGCCACACTCTGATTAGGACTGTCTTCACACATCATTATGTGCTAATGAGAGAGTTTGCACTCTCTCACAGTCTCACTATATCTGCATGTCTGCTTGCCAGTTTTGCCTCCACAGACTTTGCATTGTACTTACCCATCTCTAGCTGTGCCTGACACCTGTCAGCCATGATGGATGAATGTAAGTGAGGTGTCGCCAGGGCAACAGGCAGGCCAGGGGCAGCAGTGGCCTCTAGAGGCCGTACAGGTAACCGGTTGCGGCCCTGCCTTTATATCTGAAGGCTTTATTTAGGCCGAACTGTTTATCAATGGGCTGTCTGGCCTGCTTGCCCTGTGTGAGCTGCAATCCTGCTCCACTCAGGACCGCTTTAACACCCCAAGATGGGGGCGTGTTCAGGCCAGGTAATAATAACCTCTCACTGGGCCAAGGCAAGGAGTTTCATTGCCTTGGCCGCTTGCTTGAGTGACAACACCAAATGAATTTGCTGCATCAGTGTCTGACTTTGGAGGACACATGTCGCTGTAACTCTTTTTTTCCTGCTGTCTGCGGTGACAGCGCTTGAATATATTATGGGCATGCTGCTTGTGAACACGTCTATAAACTATTTTGTATCACTGTTCTATTGTCTCATTTGCTACCCTAACACAACAGTAAACCATTAATGCATTCACGTGTGTGAATGTGTGTGTCCTCATATGCACACCTATGTATTTGTTTCACTGTTTTTGTGTCAGTGCACAAAAGCTCTTTAAAATTACACACTGGGAAAGTGCACTTTTTATGAGAGGATCTGTGTGTGTGTGTGTGTGTGTGTGTGTGTGTGTGTGTGTATATAATTATGGTTTAATTGCTTGCCCTGTGATGTGCTGTCATCTGTCACAGCCCAAAGACAGCAAATAATGGTTCTGCTGCTGTCACTTTGTCACCCAGACGCTCAGCATGCAGAGAGCAGCAGAAACACCAGTAACTGATATACGTCTTGAATTACTGATACGCACTCAAGTATGATGAGCTTTGTGTATGTGGGCATGCTCGTGCTCTCAAAAGTATCTTGGCTGGCCTTTATATTTTGGTCTATTCTGCTTGTGTATGAGTGTGTGTCAGTGCGTTAGAGTATGTGTCAGTGTGTAACGGTATGTGTCTGTGCTTCTGTGAATATTTCTGTGTTTATGAGTGGGTGTAGTTTTGTGCTTAAGAACTCATTGTCTTATTCTGTGTGTGTGTGTGTGTGTGTTTGTGTGTGTGTGTGTGTGTGTTTGTGCGTTTGTGTGTGTGTGTGTGTGTGTGTGTGGTGGTGGGAGGTTGAGGAAGCATAAGCTTACGTGTGTGTGCATATGTGTTTGATGCCTACTGTATATCGGCACTGACAGGTGCAACAGTTGTGTTATGCTATAAGCCGCTTGTTTGTCTGGCACGCTGCTTTGTGTGGTTGAGAAATGGAGTAAACAGAGGGAGAGGAAAGCAGCCTGGGGGCTAATTTATTCACTCCCCAGTCACCCTAGTCACAGAGGCCTGTTGCACTGGCCCACCTGTCAATCCTGAGGAGCAAGTCATAGCCTCATCCAACTGCACACAGCCGCACAACAGCCCCCTCTCAGTGGGCCAAGTGCTTTAGGCAAGAGCAGTATTAACCATGATATGTCAATAAACTCTCCGTAATCAGAATTAACAAGACAGCAAGTTTATTTAGCACAGAAGCAGCATTTTTTTTCTGTGTGCAGTGAAAATGAATGCAGAATTTCGGTTGTACTGGTGTTGGTGTTGAAATGTAAAGTCAAATATTGAATAGACAGAATGGTAGCATCTCTGTAAGCACCTTTCAGAAAAGTATTGCAACACCTGACTGTAGTGAAATGCACAAACAGTTTAATGTCTCATAGACCAATGTGCTGTATTGCATCACAAATGCCTAATCCCTGAAAAGTGCTCTTTTTTACAGTTTATGACATAAATACTTACAAACTGCAAAGGAGAAATGTGTGAGCTGCTAGCAGTTGTGGTTGACTGTAGTAATGTGATGTTCAATGCACTGTGGGAGTGGGAGGAAGTGTCTGTCTGTTGCCAGCGTGGAGTAATGGATTGCAGAGCTATGGGAGTAGGAGGAGGAATACATCCTATTTCAGACAGCTGTAATGGATGAGAGTGCAGCAAAAAAAATAAGAACAGGAGGAAGTCTGCATGCCTTCAGTATCTCAAACTCACACACAGAGTTTGGTATTATTGAAATCAGTTCACAATAGATGTGACTGGAACAATGGAACACCTGGAGAAACACCCGAGGCTGATGTGACTTTTGCTGTTTGTGAAGTGGTCATCGGATGTCTGTATGTGTGAATTTGTTAGACACACACAGCCACACACACGTGTTTGTGCATCTGTGTGATGTGTTTGTTTTTAGCTATGTAATGTTTCTCTCACCATGTGCCCAGTCTGTGTAGCTGTGCAGTGGTACTCTGGTATAATTAATCAGACGGTTTGATGTTGGCAAATGAGTGTTTATACAGACTGACTTCCTCTGCAGACCCTGCTCTTTTTAACTGGGTTTTAGTTAAATAAGACGAGAACATGAAACACTTCAAGAGGTACCTATTTATCACATGGTCCTCCAAGCAATGTACCCCTAACCACTAACTTATTGAACACATGACAGCTGAATAATAAAGCTGTGTGCACTCTGACAGACAGTGTATGCATCGCCCCAGCTTCTCCAGATTTACTTGATAGTAATAACAAAGTGGGTTGGAGTGAAGCGCATACCTCCCGACCTCCTTGTTTTACTTTATTCCTAGAAGAGCCGAGCTTCCTGTCTGAAGAGCATTCCACCCTACCCTCACCTTTAATAAAATGTTGTATTGCAGCATATTTCCTAGCTGGTGAGGGTTTGGGGAGAGAGTGCTGAAGACTCTTGTTGTTCCTGTAAACAAGCAAAAGCAGGCTAGCCATCCCTCTGGGTCACCTGGGAGCCGGGGCCGTGAGTCTCCCAGAGAAGGATAGAGGAGGAGCGAGGACGGGAGGAGGATAAGTGTTGCCTTGCTCCTGTTCTTCGTTGCATGGCACTTCGCTGCGTTAGCCTCTGTTCCTGTTTGGTGAAAAATGTCTCCTGGCCCCTCTGCCAGATACCAGGAGGCGTTATCGGCCTGCCTAGCTCTCTCCACGGTAACGAGCCCCCAGGCACAGTATTATCTGTTTACGATAAGGATATTAATAACACTGTGCTTTAGTTATGTGCTGGGGTGCCCTGTGGGGTGATGGAGGGGGGGTGGAGTAAGGAGCACCTGAATCATTCTGTCAGGGGCTCTCCAAGCAGGACAGGATAAGAGTAGAAGATGGGGAGGTAAGGAAGGAAGGAGTCACATGGTGACAGTGCTAAGTTGTCCCCGGTTTACCCCATCCACTTTCTCCTTCCAGCTTTGTTTCTATGAACAATAGCTTGAACATCTGCTAGCGGGTCCACGTGGGAGTTACTGTAAGGAGGGGAGAGGTCAGGGGTTCAAAGGTCTCAGCTGTCATGGTCAGCAGAAAGGTCAGCCTATCCTGTGCTTTATTACTGTAGTGTAATGTCCTTTTTTCTTTCTGTCCTCTTTCTCTGTTTCTCTACTGTCTCCAGTGTTTGTATGGCTGCTACGTACACTCCTCCATCATCCCCACCTTCCACCGTAGGTGCTACTGGCTGCTCCAGGTAAGATCGCCTCTTCTTGTCCTCTACAGTTCACCACACTTTAGTTTCATTCTCACACTCTCCCAGCCTATCCACAAGAACTTGAATGAGTTGCATGATATCAGTTTCCATTTAACCGAAGCATTTTCCTTTGACAGCCGGCAGGCAGCCATCAACCTATCGCCCTGCCGCCTCCCTCTCTCTCTTCTCTTTTCCCTCCACAGCCTCCATTTCCCTTATCTTTCCCAGTCATTCTCTTTTCTGATGGCATTGCCCATACACGCCGTCCAGCACGAGGACGGTATCTCAGTCTGCTAAAAGCTTTGCCATCTCCCCTGTCTAACAGCTGCAGTGATGGGCAGTAAAAGCATGATGGAAGACATTCCCTGTACAGTATAGTGTGCTTACAGTGGGTCGTCAAGTCCGCAGGTTGAGAGTGGTTGTAAATAGTGGTCCTTTGATCACCTCCCCAATACATCTCATCATTCTCGTTTAGCATGGCAGCCATTATTGCTGGAAGGTGCCTGATACGTACAACCATTCACACACCCAATTTTAAGGGAGCATAAAGCATACACACATAGAATAGGGGTGTGTGGAGCTGTTGCTATTTTTATCTTACTGTCTATCTATGTATCTATTTGACTGCAGTTCTATTTCTTACATATATTCTAGTATAAAACATGTGGAGAAAAAGTATCTTTGGGATAAATACTATGCTGCTACTTAAATTTGTCTTAAGTTGTATTTTCTGAAGACAAGTATTGTCAAGTCACAGCATCCCTGCTGTACTGAATAGACCCACAAGACACATTCATCTGTAGTCTAACCAATCCCCTTAACAGTGTCTGTTAGCAAAAGAGGAGAGCATACCAGTTGGGAATAGACAAAAGGGAAAAACTGTCCTCAACAATGCTTAAATACTAATCAAAATAATTAGAGTGTTCCCACAGCAAACAAAAGCTTTCAAACAACAACAATTTATTGCTCTCGCTCTGTCTACTGGCTCTGTGTGTGTCACAGGCAGTAATAACAACACCACAAGACAAAAAGCATGTCTCTTCCCGTCTATTCTGAATTCAGTCAGCAAAGCCACTCAGGTTATTTTCACTTAAATACATTTTTCCAAATGATTAGAGGTACAGTATATTATTAAAAAGTCTAAGTAATTCAAGCAAGAAAAACAATGAAATAATGGTAAGTGGAATATATCACCCTGATTCTGTAAATACAGTAGACAGTGGTATATGTTCAGACTTGTTCAGGCAATGATCAGAGGAAACTCTTGTACTTTTTGGTGATGCTGCATATTATCTTTAATCTGCTTCCAATTGCAAAGCTGTCAGGGATATCTTTCTGTCATTTTGTGTTGGTATTGGGAGCTCCTTTAAAAGATAGGTTCACATTTTTTCGGGTGTATCTTAATACAATACTGACATTTCATATATACGTTGAAAAAATTACTGGCTGCTGTAATCATTCCTATTGTCCACACTGTTCAGTGTAAATGATGGTGGACAAATCTACAGTACAGTAAATGCATTACTGCAGAGTTAAAAGTCATTTAAGTCAAGACTCAGATTTAAAGGAGCATAACTGGCACATGAAACCACAGCTCCAAGGAGAGTTAGGCCAAAGCTAGGCTTGACACATACACAATAATACAAGCACACATGCAGACATTCAGAAACATGTGTACACATGCATAGAGAGCAAGTAACACAGAGAGCTGGGGTCACAAGGAGTCACTCACTTTTGAAATCTCCAGCCTTCATTTTCACCCTCTCTCTCTGCCAGTTTCTGGATACATGCACATCAACACTTATCAAACTTCCAGGAGTTCACTGACTCAACTTTTTTGTTACCACTGAGCATCAGCTAAGAACAAGCGGACAATCTCTTTCTCTTACACTGCTCAGCAGATCTCCTTGATATGACATCCACATATCCACTCATTCAAAAAACAAAAAGTACCTTCTGCCACCAACAAAAAACATTTATTTACAAGTATTTTCTTTGGCACTGAGCATTCCTAGAGCTCCAGATTTACATCTCTTTTCAGGCAGTTTATTGCAGACCATCTGTGCTGACAGGAAACCACAGTCAAGATGACACCAGAGGTAAAAGATTATACCACTTCAGTCCATATCTCTACAGATGCAGATAGACATACAGCAGCTCTGTCTCTTCTAGCCATTTTAGTCAGACAACTGACAGTCAGCCCTGGTTACAGTCTTTCTCTCATTCTCTCTCTCTCTTTTCCACCTTTCTCCAGTCTCTGAACCCTCTGTCCCTGACTCCCTGTGTACAATTTTCTGTGTCCATATGAGATTTGCAGGCAGTAGTCTGTCAACAGCAGAGCTGCAAGGAGACTGGAACTCCCAGAGCGGCAACAGGGAAAGGTCACCAGTGAGTGAAAAATGTAAATATTCAGCCATCCAGCGGCCACAGTCACGGAGACAGGGATGAAAATAACTCCTATTACACAGCACCGACAGGGAGGGAACACAGAGGACAGAGAGGGTAGAGACAGACTGTGAATGAGAGAGCAAGTGAGATGGACACAACTTTTAAAAAGTTAGGCTAAAAAGAAAATTGAAGGAAGAGCTAGATAGAAAGATATATTTAAAGATTTGAAGCAAAAAAACATACAGCAGAATAGGGTGAAAGGGGATAGTGTGTATATGTGTGCATTTTTTGATATGTGTGTGGCAGTGCCAGAAAGCGAGAAGAGAGAAAGACAGACCAAGTGAGGGTGGTGAAAGGTGTTTTAGGTAGTGGGTGTGTGCCTCTTTATCCACTCTTTATCCACTCTTTATTGAGTCAAAGCCTGGGTAATGAGACAGGGGACAGGAATGAAGACCTGTGAGGGGGGTCCTCTCTCACCCCATTCATTTTCTTTTGTTCTTTTCACCTCTCACTCTCGATCTGCTCATCCCCGCCACACTACCTCCACCTCTCTATGGCATTAGACCACTTTAAAATGTCTGGCCCATCCCCTCAAATGGCTGAGACTGAAGAAAAGTACCACCGCAGTTATCTGGGGTTGCAAACAATGAATCCAAATTGCTGCTGAGACAGAGAGCTGCCCACAGCGGACTGTGTGGTTTGTCACTCAAAAAGGGTCCCCATTTTAGTGGATTTGGTAAAAACAAATGGGGCTCTGTGTACCTACTATGGTATATTTTAAAGGCTGCCAACCAAAACCACCAACTCCCCAAGTCATCATAAACATCATAACAGTATGTATCCACTATTTAAATGCTGTCAGTTACAGCTGCAGTGTGCACAATTGGATACTTAAAGGCACTGCTCAATGAGTTTAGGACTATGCAATCTTTCTAGCCACAAGCGGTCATGACACACACATGCAGTCAGACACACACTCATTGACACAGAGGATCTCGCCTGTCCTGGTGGCACTGATTGATTCTATCGCTCCGTGTCCCATTCTCTTGTTTAGTGCTAATCGAATGTAATTCCCTGCTTGCACCTCTCCATCAAATCAGACGGTGGAGTTTGCGCTGGCCAGCGGGGGCACAGAGGTGGGGATAATTATGATATTAATACGGAGGGGGTTTGAGGGGAAACTTCATTTGTCCCGCTGCCTGCCACGAACACAGAACGGGGTCAATAGCCTCTCTCGCTTTTCCTACTTTAAAGAGGAGGAGAGTGGGATGAGATAATGAAATGACTAGTAAGGCAGGAGGGAATGCTGACGACCTTGTTTCTTCACAGCTATCACTTTCTCCCTCTTACCTTCCTCAGCTTAGGCCACTGTGCTCTAGTCTCTGTCTCACATGAATACATTATTAATATCACCATTCACTGCAGTTACATTTTTCTTATTACATTAGTCCTTCAGAGTATAATGACTCTCTGGAACCACTTGAATAAGTGTTATGTAGGAAAATGAGTTGTCACTGTTGTCCCTGTGATCATTCCAGCACTATTAGACAGTATTTCAGCAATATTAATTTATGGAATAATTCAAAGGTTACTTAATTGGACAGGCAGAGCGATAACTCTGCCTGTTATCACAGTTATCAAAGTGATTAAAGAGAACCTTGAGCAGTGTAGGCTATGTGATGCTGTCCATGGTGCTGAAACCTATGGACTCCGTTCTAACCTTTCTAACTGTTTACCATATCTGAGCACTTATTTGTGGCTGTGTTGATTTATCAGAAATCACCCAGCAAAGATCAATACACCTGGCCAATACTGTTAGCAGTTTGTGTGCAGGGTTCAACACATGTACTCATCATGCCTCAATCCACCACATCTCCAGTCAAGGCAGAGGCCTCTCTCTCTCTCTCTCTTTCTCTAGCTAATTCAATGGGAAAAGTTGAGTAGCTCCTTTGCTGCGGTGATCCGTTATAGGCTGGTGTGCAAGTAGGATACAGTAGCTACAGACCCAGAGCGGACATGCCTGCAGGCTAAAAACAGACAGATGGATTCTTTATAACTACCATAGTCCTCTATTCATTCAGATCAGTTTAGTTACCTCTGTGTTGAGCACTGGGAGACAGGTGCCGGATTCAGAGTGGTTCAGGTGATGTGTGATGACAGAGCAGAGCTGTCAGGTCCAGATTCACATCAGATACGTCCAGACTATGCAAGGCTACATAATGAATATTTCACTGAGATAAATCATGGATGAGTCTAGGCACCGTTCTGTTGATTTCACTGAGAGGGTAGAGAAGCAGGAAAACCTGGGGAGTTTTTGACTGGCTGTCTACAACCTCAGGGCAAATGGAGGCAGTAGAAATATAATTGCCTTTAGCTATGCAGACTGTTGTTTGTATCAAATGGAAATGCACCTCTACAGAGTATGAGATCAAATTTATAGCATATGAATTTGACTCCACCACCTGACTGTTCAACTCAAAACCTCAACACTGGACTGGCAGGAGACGGTGACAGTACAATATATGCAATGTGAGTGTGTCTGTATATCTTTCAGTGTGTGTGCAGGCTTTGCTGCTCTGTTTCTGCACTATGGTGGGAGACCATGGTTCTCTCAGCAGCATGCTGCTGCTGGCAGGCCCCCACTCTCTCTGCCATGAGGAGAACAGCTGCTTCACAAGCATGTCGGGGTGTGAGCCATGTCCCCGTGGCTCCCCTCATCTCCTTCACGTCTCCTCCTCCTTGTGCAGTCACATAGACACAGTGCGTCTGACATTAATTCTCTATCCTCTCTACTTATAAACATTCAACATGCAAAACACTTTTCTTCTAGTCTTCTGAACACTTCTGCTACCCTCTGTTTCCACTCAGAGAGAAAATATAGAGTTTGTTCTAAGTTGGTCTCTGCCCAAAACAGTGACACTGGGGCTTCTGACCTCTAAACAAATTGAAGGTTGCTCTGGTGCTTAATTAATGGCCCCTGCTGGAGCACACTCTCCCCACACAGAGAAAGACAGAAGTTGAGCTAAACCCCAGAGGCACACAGAGCCTCCTCTCCTCCTGGCAGACTGATCTGTTCCTCAGTGCCTGCGACCTTTTCTCTAGGCCCGTCGCCTAGCCCACCAGCACGGCCAATTATCACAAATCCCCCACCGCATTTGTCTTGCCATTTTCACTCTGCGGCCAAAGAGGCATGCGTGGCCATAGACTCATACAGCCTCCTAACCATCCTGAGCCCAGACAGAGAAACAGAGGCCCACAACAGGTATGTGGTGCTTAAATAATTCAGTTATCTTGAAAGGTTAAGGCTCTGCCTGCAAGGCGAATTGACATTCATCTTGCTCCAGAGTTATGCACCCCGTTTTCAGAAGGAACAGCCATCGACATGTTTACATTTTGTGACTTCCAAGATTGTTATTGACACCAATATTTTACATGTTATTCCACTTTTCCTGCTGTCTTTCCACTGACCAGCTCAAAGGAGCAAATAGAGCTGGATGACTAGCCAGAGCAGGAAACACATGTCTGAGTCCTTTGCTGATAATGTGAGCATGTAAGCTTGTTCAAGACTATTGCAACAAACCATTTACCCTCTGTGTTGTACTTCATGAGCTGTCTCTTCGGCAGCCTTTTTGCTCCCTCTCCCATTTAAGACAATAAGAGAGCCCCTGTGCATAGTGTCACCAACAAGGCTTATTTGTGTTCCTGCCCATGTGTCTTTGAAAGCAGAAGAGATCAGTGGCTCCACACTAAGTGTGTTCTGTGCTGTGCCAGTCTCTGTATTCCCACTCATGTCACGCTACAGATCTGCCTGTGTCACTATGCAGGCTCAGGTTGATGGCAGAAGTGTGTACACATCTCCCAGCTTCCCAGAGAACACTGGTCACAGCTAATGACCAGAACTGTCCGATTTGTCCTGCCCTGATTACTCCTCTGAGCCCCAATTAGCCGTGGATGAAGGCTGACATCCCGACACGATCACTTGGACGTGTCATAGAGGGAATGATGAGACAGGGATAGAAAGGATAGAGGTAAAGGGGAAGACAGGGAAAGTGTGTGTTAAAGACAGAGGAGACGAACTAAGGGGAGTCTGTATGAAAGCCCTATTAATATAGGGCCAGAGTCATTCACTTTGCTTTCAGGCAGATATCGATCTCAATTCTCCTTTAACCTGCTACCACTCATCAACATACAAGCCAACAGCTCTGATTGTAATTTCTATAACTGGCAATTTTCATTGTGAAAATCTGTCCATCTGAGGGTGTTAGCTGCATCTGGTCTGAGACATGCTGATTTCTCTGTGGGTTAGGAATAAAGAGACTAAGGACTGTTTGTGGAAAACATATAAGATAAAGATAAAGTACTGGGCAAATGTGGTTGAATCAATTTACTGGTTGAAGTGAATAGTGAATTTCTGAGAGCCCCAAAGGTATTATATCTTGTATAAAAACAATGCCATTTGTTTCCCTAATTGTCAATAACAATCTCTGTTATGAACATTGTTTTCATCTGTGTCTTCCCTTATTTCCCCTTGTTTTCTTTTCCTCATCCCATGGTTCTATCTGTCTTTATTTCTCTGTGCCACTGTGTCTCCCCAGGATTGCTGATCTTTCTCCCCTCTGCAAGTTTTGAGAGAAAATCTCTCTCCTTCTTTTGGCTTGCTCTCATTCTCTCTCAGTAGGGGGCAGTGGAAAAGTAACTACAAGGGCACAAAAAGCCTTCAGAGTCAAACCAGACTTCTTTTAGTCTTTTTTGATCTGGATAGATGTCATATTGAACACACATGCGCACACAGCGTTCAGTGGGATGGCTCTGCTCCTATCTGCTCCCCCATCTCAAAACTCACCCACGCAAACCTAAGAAGACACAGAGGTTGAGAGGAGGAGGAGGGGGGAGGAGGAGGCGAGAGAAAGGAAAATATGGAAGGGTAGGAGAAGAGGAATGGAAGGAGGGAAGGAAACAAGAGTTGGGAAGCGGTGGAGGTGCTTTGAGAATGGGGGATTAGAGTTAGAAGATTAGAGGTAGAAGATGATATCATTCGGTAGAGATGAGCAGGAGCAAACGAGCAGTGCAAATCACCTGACGTTAACGAGCTGCCTCGTAATTTACTGCCGCTGAGTGTATGCTTGAAGCTGGATCTGGATAGGGCTGCATTGTGCAAAGGAGGCATAACGCTTGTCTTTATATTATTTACTGCTCCATCCCAGTTTATATAGGTAGCATCAGAGCAAGCTTCCTTACAAGTATTGGCAGGTTTTAGACAGCCTGAGTGCCCGCTGTGTGGCTCATCCTATCTCTCATGCGTTCTGCAACAGACTCCACTCTCTCGTATCCCAACAGATTTGAAATGTGACAGGCTGTTCCTCATCTCCCTGTAGTGTTTACAATGTTTACCTTCTAATACAGAAACTGTAGCAAAGCAGGAATAGGGAGTTATTTAATTATAATGAAACATTTATTTTCAATGAACTTTCTTGGTATGCTAAAATTCCTTAAACCATTCAGACAAATCCAGCAGGGATTACAACAATTGAGTTAAAATGAACGTGTGTATAAACCTGCATGTTTCAAACTGTTCTCTGGGGGAGGCAGCCTAAGAGAGAGGGGAAGAGAAACAGACTCAGGGAAAAGGATGGCAGAGAGTTGGAGTCTCTCTCTTCTTGTGCTGTTAGGGGTTGAGGGAGGGTGGGGCAGAGGGGGAAATATACATTTCTATTTTAGCCAGAAGCCCAGCAGCAGGAGAGTGACTTTCATTGGCTGGATTCTAAATATTACATGACTTCCTGATGGCAGTGTGCTGTCTGAGGCGCTGTCTGGCCTGGTATTAACCTGTCCGGATAAATCAGCCGTTTACCCAACTCTGTTCCTCTGTCCAAAGAACCATTTCCTCCGTTCTAACCTCATTTTCCCATGACTTCCATTTTTTTTCTGTAACCCTCCAGCTTCACCTATGTCTCATGCACCATTTCTGCCTCTGGACTGCTTGCTATGTTGCAACCCACTTTGTGTGTGTACAGTGTGTATATGTGGAGTTACTCTGTGGTCCTCTGCCAAGGCCCCTAACGTCATATGCAGCCTGGCAGGTGACAAATAGTTTTTTAATTGCTTGCACCAGGAAAATCATTAGTCTCTTCCCTTTCCTTGGTGGGACCAGGCAGGACGTGTGCGCAATAATAATAGCCTCAATCCTGTTTCCCGCTTCCCTTCTGCTATTTTTAGAACAGGTATTTTAAGGGCCCTGTCTGTGTATGCCTACGTGTGTGCGTGTAAATGTACATATGTGTGTGGGTGTGTGTGTACATGCAAGTGTGTGAGGCCACGGTAAGGGTGGGCTAAATTGTCCAGAGGTGCTTTTCCTTGCTTGAAATGGAGGAGAGAGTGTGTTTGTCAACCCTGTTCCTGCCTCATGAGAGTTTTTCTCATTGCTGTTGCTATTCCCCAGCCCCTGGGAGTGTGCTGTTTGTCTCTGTGTATGTGTGTTTTTGTGTGTGTGTACCACTGTGTCTGGCAGGCTCTGGCCTAGGCCATTGTGCTGTAGTGCATTACTGTAGCAATCCACCGACACAGCGGCCAGCCAGATGAAGCCGTCCAGTTTATGGAGCAACCTGCAAACTCCAGCTGCTTTTGGTTGGGATTGTGCTTAGTGGTGAGATATAGTATTGATTTTCTCTCCTCGGTGCCCTTGCCATCCCTGCGTAGATATGCACCAGTGCTCAGCATCCATTCACTGAGAAAGGGGAGAGGGGGGAGAGAGCCGAGAGGATGATGTTTATGTGACGATACTGACCCCATTCGTTCACATGGAAAAGGCGTGGAACGTGAGGCGGCTAGACATCAGAGTGGAATTGAGTTTGCGAGGCTCAGATTGCAAGATGAACTCTAAATTTGATTTCTGTGTTATACAAGCATTTGTTATTATATATCTGGGTGTCTGAGGGTGTTTGTATGTCTGCATCCTTGTATGGATCTATTACATGTGGGGCTTGTGTGGATTTCTGAGTGTGTGTGGATGCATGTGTGCACAATGTTGTGTTAGCAAGCAATCTGGATCTGTGCTGTTGATGTTTGCCTGCATTCCCCCCCCCCTTTTTTTGCCCTTGGTTTTAATCCCAGTGGGAAGCCATGCTCAGCACTGTTCTAAAGCCGTTCACATCCCACTCCCTGCCCTTCCTCCCGCCCTCCTTTTCTCTGACAACATGGCAAAATCTAATACATGGTCAGTCATTATTTGAAACATTTTTGTGGAACCCCTTAGCCCACTGCAGCAGTTAATATAAGCGCCTCATTACACAAAATATTTTATACATAAATAATACAACTTATAAATTATTGTATGAAGAAAATTGATGTGTGACCTTGTGAATTTTAATTCTGGGGCTTATAAAATGTTTAAACAATGAAAACTGTATTGAACATTCTTGACTGTCAGTGTTAACAATACTTTTAGGTGTGAAGTATATCAAACATCACAGTAACTACAGAACTACAGTTTTCGAGTCCCTGTCTGACGCATACACATTCTCTGTCTCTCACACACACACACACACACACACACACACACACACACACACACACACACACACACACACACACACACTCCCTCTCACATGCATTCACAAAACTTCTCTAAACCATTAGACTTTGTGTTAAGTCTTTAACAGCAAAAATGTGATGCAATCAGTATCAACTATATTCTTCTCATTCAGATTCTTCAGTCCCCTTTTCTTTTTTCATGCCCAACGGGGCTAAGGGACTTCTGACAAAGTATATCATTTGTAATGTCTCAGTGAGTTGACTGAGCAATTAAATGTGCGTCCTGTGTGTGAGTTGATGGCAATCCTATGCATCATTATATATAGTTTAAGTGTGCCAGCTTTTAAAATGTTTGCTTCATCTGGTTTTGTCGACAACTGATATCCCTACAAAGATTGAAAAGTTATTTCACTGTGTCCTTAATTTTATTAAAACTAACTGATAAAAAATTGATTGTTATATCCCACTGTATAGCCGGGCATGAACAAATTAATTAATTGTAGCTTCTACCAATAATAATTCAAAGTGAAGGTGATTCGCTCATAAAGACATTTTGAAAATTTCATTATACAGTGTTGTATGGTGTCACATATTTAGGGGGTGGGTAGCGAAACACTACTCTGTGTGTGTGTGTGTGTGTGTGTGTGTGTATGTGTGTATGTGTGTGTGCGCGCGCGTGTGTGTGTGTGTGTATAATCAGACAGTGTTATCCAAGCAAAGCAGCCCTACCCTGGCAGTGCTGAGACTAGGGAGACCCCGTCTCTTTCCAGATTCATCTCTCCAGCTTTGTTTGACTAAGTAGTGCCATGGTGTTGGTGTTGGAGAGGGCTGGAGTGGCAGCAGCAGCAGCAGTGCAGCGTATGCGTGGGTTGCCTGAGCCAGTGAGGCTTGGCACGGAGAGGCAGCATATGTTCATGGCCCACTTCCTTACTCGTCTCCCATGTTTCTCTCTCTCTCATCTCCTCTGTATCTCTCTCTTTCACTAGCTCATTCTTGATAACCCCCACCCCACCCCACCCCCACCCCCCACCCCCGGTCCTAGTATCACCTGTGGGTAACAGCATAGCACAGAGATCAAAGAGCATTGGGGATCCCAGTGTCCCTCAAGGACATCCCACCAGTGTACACGCATACACTCCTCTTTGTCATTTAGTCATCTGGCGTATGATCAGAGAATATTTGGTGTAGCAGGTAAGAAGTTGTGGCTGTTAGGGGGCTCACAGCTTTATTTTTGATGTCTTTCCAAGGGTTGGTCACCAGCACCTTGGCCTGTCTCTGCCCTACATAAAGACTGGCTGTTATCCAAGCCTGTCAGAACTGGGCATTTCTGAATACCACAAACTAACTGGTCAGCAAAGGGTTAACTTTGTTCCAGATAGCCCAACCAGCTGTTTCAGCCTTTCACACCTTCTCTCCTGCTGCCTGCTCTCCTCCCTGCCTCTTGGACCAGTAAATGAACACTCATTTGCAAGTTAGATAAATCCTTTGAATGTATTATTGATGCAAACAAATTAGCCTGTGGGCCCCAGACAATACCTAATGGAGCCTTGGCTTATGGGTGAGGTGGTTTCCAGCGAGGGCACTGTCGGTGTTCCAGGATTGATGCCTGCTCTTCTGCCCCGTAATTATTTCTCCTACAAATTATTCAGCTGTTCTGATGCAGTTTGGGGTTTAAAGCAGTGCTACTTATTGGTGCCTATATGATTCCAGGCCTCAACTCAGCCACAGTCATTAGTTTATTAAAGAAAGAAAAAAAGACACAGGCAATTAGATAACTGGGATAAAGCCACCAAAATGAGGGGATGTGTTATTATTCAAGTTTATGCATGCTGCTCATAATTCACTGGGGTTTATGTTGGTGTTGCTTTTTCAAGGATATTGTCTTATCTTGTTGTACACAGACACATGCACACATTTTAACAGCCTCATATAAGCCTGTTCACGTATTTACAGAGACTGACTCCATTTAACAAATATGCATAGCAACACCGGCAGAATGTGTGTGGCTCACACGTGCAAAGGTGTGGACACATATGGACACATACACACACAGAGAACAAACAAGTGCATGTAATTTATGCAAGCTGGCAATAGGGTTGTAGAGGCAAAGGTTGTAAAACCCAGAGAAGATAAAGTGAGAGAGGAGATGAGAGAAAGAGAGGACTACCATACTGTCCTCAGTGATTAGGACCCAATATTGATCAGAGGAGGGAGGGAAAGGCAGGCTGAGAGGGGGAGGGAAAGAACAGGCCCTAGGGCTTGGGCCCCAACTCTCTGGTGGCCTCTGCTCTGTTCCTCTCCTGCAAGCTGGCCAGGGCCGTTGGGAGATACATCAAAGGATCTTATCCTTCCATCCGTCCCATATGCACACCCACAAATGCACATATTAATGCATGCACACACATTCCTCTGGCCTTTGAAAAACGCACTATTTGATGGCATCATTTCCCCTTTTGTTCCACTGTTAGACATTGTAAATCATAGCTGATATGTTATTGCCAGGGTGTTAGAGAGCCAGGGCCTCCTACTGTCCCATGAAGTACTATTTTGATTGTGTGAGCAATCCTCGTGGCTAGTAGTTACCTGTGTCCATAGGGCATTTTCTTTAACATGATTTCACATTAAAACTTCATACATATTACCTTCCCTTGTCTCCTGACACAGACCTATCAAAAAATGCTTGTAGTCAAACCTATAAATTTGAAATCTTGGCCAGCAAACCTGAATGTACCTGCTGCTTTTGATAGCATCATTAGGTGTGGCCAGCCCTTCAAACACATGACAGAACAAAGATAGTGTCAGTAGTCAAGACCTGCAAGTCTCAGGTAAGGCAGTAATCAGGTAAATGGCTAAAACACACACACACACACACACACACACACACACACACACACACAGCATCAATCAGCTGGTCATGTGTCCATATTCTCTCCCCAGTATTTAGTGTGTGTAGAGGAAGTACTCATTTCTCTGTGTTCTCTCAGGGCCGGACCTGTGTTAATGCATTTTCTCCTCTTACTCCCCCCTCTGCGCCTTCTTCCTGCTTTTCAGCTGACTCTGGGCTTTGGCAGTCTTATTTGCCTTTCAATCCAGATCAATCTCCATCTTATCTACAGCTCCGGAATCATAAAGATTTCATAGGCTCAACCTTGACACTGACAGACATGGGGGGTGGTGAGGGTTTGGTGTAAAGTGCCTGTGGAGGCTTGTTGATGCTGGACTTGAGTGAGTTCGAAGGAAGCGCTGGGAACATCACCCTGTCGAACCCTGCCGCACACTACAAACCCCCGTCCTGCACAGCTGTCGCACTGTCTCAGCAAGAGACACACAGTGTTGCATGTGTTTGTTTGTGTGTGTGTCTATGCACACATATATAAAGTATGTGTCTGGTTTGGTCTGTGTGTATGTGTGTGATGTATTATTCATAAGAAGAAACATTCATCTCAGTGAGACACCTTCAACAATTTGGAGACGTGGTGTGCTTAACGGCTTAATGTAGTTGCTGCAATTTGGCTCTCCTCTGGCTGATTAACACCGGCACTCCAGTCCTCACTGTGCTTTGCCTCACGAAGGATTAGGTGTTATAAGAAACATGGCTTCCAAGGGAGTTGATGAATATTTCCCCAAATTTACCTGACATTTTCTGACTTGAGCGTCTTTCAGAATACCTACTCCTATTCAATTTATGTCTTGCTATTTAGTGGCTATCGGAGCAAAGACATTTTCGAGGCAAAGCAAGAATGACCTTGTATTGCTATGTATAAAATCTGCCCCACTATGTTTAAATAAAGGATACAGACTTTACTTTTTCTCATTTTCCTTTGTCTTTAGTTCTGTCTTTTTGTCCGCACCTACATTTTTATAAAACTGCAGGTCAAACTTTTACTGTGTGTGTATTTGAGTACTGCCGACAGTAGAGCAGTCAGCAAAGTGCCACCTCAGCACCTGTGCTTTAATGATTAATACCATATTGATGGTCTCAATTAATTTCCTATTACACCACCAGAAGGCTGCGGTCGCTCTGTCTCTGTCATGGCCCTGCGCTTGTTTTGGGAAGCCTTTTTGTGGCAGCTGCTGGATGGAGATAGTAAGCTTCTCACTACCTCACACACACACACACACACACACACACACACACACACACACAACACACACAATTTTACAGACAGATGTACCAAACATGCACACAAACTAGTATCTTATGGAAACCCACACACACACTATTACATGCTGCTTTGCTCCTTTCATGCACTTGCACACAGATAAACAAATACAACAAATAAACTCTGTCTTTTTGTTGGATCATTTTTAACGGGGACTTGCTGTGTTTAAGTTACAATGTTCAGCAATGATCAAAAAACTCTTTAGAGCCCCAGAGATTCAGCTACGCCTCTTTGTACAGTGCTCTGCAGCAATTTTACAAACCACTACTCTCACCTGATTGTGTGCCTTTGGTATAGCACAACCCCCTGTGTTTTGCATTTGAACCTGGTGTGATACGCAGCACTGCGTTTTAGGCCGTTTTCTAAAGCCTATGCTTTGGTTGTTGCATAATCCCCTCCCCTGCAGTGCTGTTACATATTTGTAACAGTGTGTAAGAGACTGATTTATTCCCATGATGATCTCTCTCTGAGCTCTGATTTGATAACACATTCCTATGACCTTAACTGTCTGTGGACCTGCTCTATGGATCAACTCGCAGTCAACACTGCCCCTGTAGAGAGGCTGGGGAAATGCTTGTGTTTGTCAATCAGATTGGCAGGCTTCCGATGGTGCACATTCTCTTTCTCTCTCTTCATTACCTTTTCATATCCCATTCACAACTTCTTATCTCTGACCACTCCGTACTTCACCCCATAAACCCCTCTGTCTCTCTTTAATATGCACTGTTAATCTCAACCTCGCCTTTTTATTCTGTCTCACACACAGCCACACACGGTCTTTATTTTTCATTTTTCATGTGGACCCAATACACACCATTGGTTGCTAGGAAACCATTTGAGCATTTTTTTCCCCCCAGGGGCAGACGTTTGATTACCCATTTGTATGGTGTGTGTGTGTGTGTGTGTGTTTGTGTGTAAGTGCATGTGTGTGTGTATGTATGTGTAGAGGCCAGTGTGTATGTCTCCAGAGAGAGGTCTTGCCAAGCTGAGCTCTGGGGCTGCTCCAGTATCCAGCTCAGTAATAATAATGAGCCCCTCACCATGCTTGACAGAGCACACAGGCTCAGCAGTCCTGTGGCCATTGCTGTTGTCATTGTGTGTAAGTCTCCTGATGCATGTGTAGTGTGAGCATATATCTACATATATGTGCATTTATGATCTACTAGTTTGTGCTTGACTGGGTCTGTTTTCTGTTACAACCTCAACAGTTGTAGTTGACAACCGGTGTTATCTATTGTTGTTCAGTGGGCCATTGCAGAAGCTGATAGTGGCCAGGTTGGACTGTCTTGCTGCTGGACACACATCAGTCCTCCCTGTTACTCCCTGTTTAGAAATGCACCAGCACATCTCTCTCCCCTGGCTGCTCCTGTGAAGTCCTGATTCGCTCACAGACACGGGCAGAGGCACATAAATAGCACGCCTTGTCGACTGGCACGGGGAGAAAGACGACGCACACAAACAAATCAGACTCAGCGCTGATATGAAAGGGATCGAGAGCAGATGAGAGGGAGTAGAGAGAGATGGCATTAGCTGTGTTTTCCTCCTCCAAATGAATTGCACTATGCCCTAGGAGGAAGAGATGAAAATGAGAGAGCAAGCAAGTGGAAAAGACTCAGAGAAAGCCAGAGGTTGAGAGGTTATTTTGAGGCAGAAACAAAAGAAAAGAACCATGAAGAGAGAGCACATGGTTAAATCCTCCCTGTGTCTGAGAGAGCTCAATAACTTCTTGTCCCGCTTTTTATTCCAGTGTGACTCAGTGTCACCTGGATGGCCACTGAATATTAGGATCAGTGCCAGGGACTCAGCCAAGGCCATTATGGCAGCCGGATGGGCTCCTGATGGCCTTTTTTCAGCTTGCCCCTGGGCAGCATGGCCTCTCACTTGGGACCACCACAACTAATGGAGAGGGTAGTGTGCTCTGCAAGGGCCTTAGGAAGAATAAGTAGGCTGTAAACTGTGAGTTGAGTTGTGGTAGCTAAAGGGGCTTCAATGCCTCACTGCCCGGCTTACCGCCTGACTTACTGCCTGCCTGCTTGGCATCCAGAATGCTCCTCCATATTCAGGCTCTGAATACTGGCCTTTTGCACTTTTATTGTAATGCATGCAGATGCTTGGCACAGCAACAAACACGCTCCACCTTTTACTGTGCTGCACTGCACAAATAAAATATTTCAAAGCAGGGAGGAGCCACACACAAAAATAGAGGAGCACTCTCTTGCACACTCACTCACAGACATGTAGAAATGCGAAATGCACTCATATATCTGCACAATTACACACACAAGTGCATAAACACGTGCACATATGCAGACACACATACACACAGACTTGCATTCCCCCACCCAGAGTGAAGTAGTTCTGCCCCTCTAAGCTGAGTTATTTAAAGCCCCGCTCTCAACTCCATCGGAGTGATTATGTGCTACTGAATTAAACATCACAGGCCTCAGCCCCTGGCTTCCTTTGGAACACGCTCAAACATGCTGGCCTCTTCCTGTTCCTCAAAAGTTCCAAGTTATGCCTTTCATATCTCCCAGCCAGTACACTAGGTAGTGGAGGTAAAGAGGTGGAGTATAAATCTTCCCTAAATCAGGATCTCCTGCTGTGCCTCTTGCTCCCCATCCCTCTCACAGACCTTGGACGGAGGCAATCGAGGCAATTCACATTAAGAAACCCTCTGTAAACTGGCTCTTACCCCTGGATTGGTACCCACCCTGGGCATCATTTTAGCTTGGCACTCAGGCAGGGTTGTAGTTGGTGGAGAGCCGGGTGCAGTAGAGGGTGAACTGTAGCAGTTAAGTTGAGCATTGACTCCAGACACCCCAATTAGGGTGTCTGTATTCTAAACTGGGAACATTTAAACAAAGAGTTTGTCATAGAGGATCTGGAGAGAGAGGGGGAAGCAGGTTCAGATAGGGGATTGCTCTGCTACCTAGACAGGAGCTTGAGGCTGTTTGCTGCCTTTTTGGGAGGGTTTGACGTGGGGTTTTGTTTACCTCGTGTGTGTGTGTGTGTGTGTGTGTGTGTGTGTGTGTGTGTGTGTGTGTGTGTTTGTATCTGTGTGTGTTCATGTTGTGCATTTGTGTGTCTGTGCTTCTGTGTGTCTGCACGAGGCAAGGCACAAGCCAGCCACCCCCACATTCCAAAACACACCCGTTGGCAGTGAGCGATAAAGGTTCCAAACAAAAGGAAGAAGTCTTGTGCCTTGTGGAGGTGAACTTGCAGCACCACAGAGGCAGTGAAATGAGCAGTGGTGTTTGGGGACAGGCGGGGGAGGTCGGTGTTTAAGAGTGCAACCTCAGTGCCAGAGGCCAGGAGGCTGCCTAATGACTGGCACCCCATGCCATCCATCACTATGCCACTGCCAGGGCAACTGCCCACGCACAGCTGAGAGAGCAAGGCCTTAATAACCCCCCATATACATTCACCACAGCCACCGCATGACCACAGCACACAACATCATCAGACACATGCATACAATATAGTACACAGGTGTTCCATATGCACACAAAACTGCACAGACATATGCAAAGATGCACACCACAACTTCTAATATGCATTGCAAGCACAGACAGCATGAATATGCAGTCAAAATAGCAGATGCACTCACAGCTCATTGCGCTTATCCTGCATGCATACTGATGTGCGTATGCCAACCAACATACAGAAATCTGCCTCTAGACACTCATTCACACGCTATTTATAATTTAATGTAGGCAGACGCAAATACATAAAGGCACAGATACATCCACATACACAAATACACCAACACATGCACCTCCTCTTTGTATTTATGCCTTGATGCTGAATGTTTGTGACAAAACAATTGACTGCTCCTACTTTCATGATATTTTGTATTGAAATGGATATCCCTGTAGCCTGCTAGTTCAATTTTCCCTTGAAGAACTGTCTTATTCCTTTCCTCCTTTGCTTATTTTCCCCATTACTTCCTCAGAGTAAAAGTGGAAAAGGGGGGCTTTTCCCATACCTGAGCCCCTGTCTGCTCTTCTCTTTCCTTCAGTATGACAGGCTTTGAAGCCCCCCATTCCTCAGTGTGGGTTATTTTTTCAGAGTGGTTTCCCCCTGCTCTCCCAGGCTCATCCACGTTGCATGAAGCATCCCCTCTCAATTAAGATCCTTTCATGTTAATGGTGTTCTTATCGCTCCTGTGCACGGGTTGTGAAAGCAAGGCCTGCTATGGTAGAGTACAGCCATGGAGCAGAGCTGCCAGCTTGACAATATAAGAGCTGTTACTCTCATTCTTCTTTCTGTCTTTGTCTCTCTGTCTTTCCACGTGTCTCTATCTGGAACTCTGTCTCTTAATGAGCTATGGTGGGCTGCTGGAGTAGCGGCTACATGGAGGTGTTCCAAGAGAGTGGCTGATTTGTGGCAGGATCACAGAGACTCAACAAGACAGTGGACACAATACTTGACCACTCATACCAGATTCCGCCAAAAGATGTGCTCTGTACTCGAGCCTCAGTTCGTTAAATCTCAGCTGCAGCTCAACATTTACTTTCACTACCACACATTCAGCATAAAGTAGAAGGTCATTGTATCTGTCTCCACTGACATCTAACTTCGTGTGTGTCTTCAGCTCCATTAGCGAAACTCTCTTTCCTTCTCTCCCTCCTTGTCTTTTGGAGTAGAACAGGGTGTATGACTTCAGGACAAGGTAGGCAGTCACTAAGAGATCGTAGGAGCACTAGCTGCCTCTAAGTGCGTGGGTGCAAAAGAAACCTGTTGCCTGGCTACAACAGCACCTTTATCCTCTGGTTGCGATGGCGATGTCCTGCATATCACATATGCATGTGTGTGCTAATGTGTGTGTAAGTGTTGGCACACCAACTTTTTCATGTGTGTTTTGTGCACTGTGTGAATGTGTGGGTGTGCATGGCGGTGTTTTCTTTTCTTTGTGTGAATGCATTTCTTTGTTTTCTGATGTGTTTATGTATATTTGTGTGAGAGAAAGAGTGGTGGAAGGAGGGGCAGGAAGGCGCTCCACCACCCACTCAGCAGGCCTTCCGCCCCCATGGCTGACTCCCCAAGACTCTGCTAGTAATTAGCTCAACATCTATCCATCTGTTCTAGGGAGGCACAGTAACCATTAAGACAACACAGCAACATCAAAATGCTGGCTGGAGACATGCTACATTTTACATGATATGTTCATGCTTTAAGAGGCCTTAACATGAAAATGGTTGAAACACATGCTTACAGGTATTGCCAACATGTTGACACATATGTATTTATGGGCTCAAGCACACATACACACATAGTAAACAAACATATACATAGAGATACAAACAGCTTCACATCCTCACCTTCATGCACACCACAGGTTCCTGCAACTGTATCCCAGTCTTCCCTTCCACTGCGGAAGTGAGGCTGGAATGTTGCCCTGAGACCCGCCTGGGAAACAAGTGAAAAAACAACCAAAAGACTACATTACACAATTAATCACTAAGTTAATGAGATCTCATTTTCTCTGGAAAATAGTATCCAAGAAAAAAAGTTCCCCCTCATCCTTTTCCCCCCTACTACTGGAGAACCAACTCCTGATATTACACTGTGGAAAAAGAAAGCAGCCAGCAGGAAATTAAATTAAATTACCATCCTGATAGATTTATGTGACGCTTTACATTTTCATTGTGTTGTTTTCCTCTTAGAGAGGAGGTGGGCCTAAGTTGGGAGAGAACTGTAAAATTTGTTGTAAAGTAAAAAGAGAGAAAGAAGCAAAACATGATTTGAGGGAAAAAGAGTGTGAAAGATCCAGACAGACAGATTGCAGAATCCTAATAGTAAAGCACAGCGACACATATTACTTGTGTTTGGATGAGCTGTAAGGCTGCCACATGGTCTCTTCCTTTGTGGTTAGTGTGTATGTGTGTGCGTGCGTATTTGTGTAGCTATGTGTGAAAAGGTAGGAAACAGCTGGGTGTGTGGGTGTTGGAAGGAGGAGATTGTGCGTATCCATGTGTATGATTGTGCACAGCTAACTCTTGTGTGTCTTAGGAGTACATGTGTCTGTTGTGTGTCAGTATGCTAATGAATTTGTCCTTGCTCAGTCTGTTTGTGTGTGTGTGTGTGTGTGTGTGTGTGTGTGTGTGTGTGGGTGTGGGTGCAAACTAATGTTTGAGCTGTGTGTCTATGCATATTCACTCCCACCTGCACTCATACATCCACATACATTTATGTACGCTCATAACTGAATGAAGCTGTCTACATTTGGCGCTCTCATTCCAAGAAAAGATTGAGGGCATCTCTTAGCTATTGACACAGCTGGTGATGCCATCTGGGGGCATTACACACCGCCCTGTGCCATCTCCATCCAAACAGGGCAGCAGTCATCGTCTAGTGTCCATACCAATGACAGGGGACAAGGAAAGCTGTGAGATAACACACTGCAATGTCCAGCTCCAGCTCCTGGTGGAAGTGGTAGAGCGCGGTCATCTGTCCTCCTAAAACTACTTTACATACAACTTGTTGCTGTTCCACCACTGGAGCAGTGGTTGCCCAGACACATTGAGATGGTGGTAGCTGTTGGTTCGTTTGGGATGTTTTTTCAAATAAGCAATTGTTTCTTTGGATCTGTGTGCCCCCAACCACACCCCTGTCTGAGAAGGAGAGAGGGAGAGGGGGGATGTAGTCGTAGATTAATGGCACACGCTGAGAGGGAGCACAGACCTACAGTAGCAGCGCTTGATTTATTTGCCACTTAGTACTGATGAAGCTTCAAACTGCAGTCACACACATGTTGTCACAGCATTTTTCTCTATCAAGGGATTTGGTTTGTCAATTCTTGCATCTTGTTTAGCTGCAAGTGCATGCAGTCATGTAGTGTGATTTTGTGCATGTTTTTACCTTTGTTTATTCATACATCTGATGACAATTATTCTTCTGTATACTGTATACTGGCTTAATATGTCTGTGGGTCACTTATAATCAGTGCAGCTTCTATTTGTATTTGTATGTATTTGTAAGTGTCAGTGTTGGGATATCTTACTATATTTGTGTGTTAAGTTTGTGTGGGCTTAGTGGCAGTCAGATGTTTATAATAAATTGGAAGCGATAAGCACTGAAAGGGGAACATTCCTTGTGTGAGTCTTTGCCATGCTCAGTAATCAAAGCTTTTCATGATTACAGAAGCAAATTGATGTTACTCACACCAGCACAACATTCCTTTAAACGCTACCTATTATTCATAAGCTGTCAATTTAGGGAATTTGCAGAGGTAACCCAGTAACAATTTGCAGGCGGCAAATTGTTGAGTTTTGACTTGGTAAATACAGGCAGAGTTAATTGAGGGCATCAACTCACCATGTGGGAGGACTTGACAAAATGCCATAAGTGTGTTACATGAATACACATTGTAATTACCACACATATGCACATACAAATATACACATAAATGAGCACACACACACACACACACACACACACGTTTGGAGATGCAGATATACAGATAATGAGTGAGATTATTGCAGATTTCTGATCCCAGATCTGTTCTGCTCCCTGGCTGTCTTTTGGGTTGTGCATTTACTCTTGTTCTTGGGCCATGTTGTGTGTGTGTGTGTGTGTGTGTGTGTGTGTGTGTGTGTGTGTGTGTGTGTGTGTGTGTGTGTGTGTGTGTGTGTGTAAGGGTTACCTTACCTTTCCTCCCAGCTGAGCCACTGTATCTATGTGTCACTACCACTCATTGCTGTTGTACCCTCAACAAACCATGCTCTTAGACAGACTATCCATAATGTCATTTCATCTAACCTCCCCCTCCCTCTGTGTTCCCCACAGAACCCCGATATTGTGCTTGTCCACTATTTGAATGTTCCAGCCATTGAGGATTGTGGGAAACCATGTGGTCCGATCCTGTGCTCCATCAATACAGACAAGAAGGAGTGGGCCAAGTGGACCAAGGAGGAGCTGATTGGCCAGCTCAAGCCCATGTGTGAGTATTTGAATTATCCCATTGAGACTATGCATTCATCAATTCTTGTCACCCCAGTCTCAACTTGTATTCATAGCCTTTAATATAAACAGTTGTCTCCTCTAAAAAGGCCTTAATAGTCTTTACATGTCTGCTTACATGGACTAAACATTGTGGGGGTTGTTTTTGTCCGAGGATGTGGTGTCTAGTCCTATTTGCTGATAGCTGGTACACTAAGTGCCCTCAGCACCTCAGTCAGAGAGCATCTTCAGCCAGTGTTCCTAGCTGGAGCCGTCTGCTAGATATGGGTCAAAGTTCAGCTCCTCTAGACCTCTGGCACCACTCTGGCCAGGCTGAGAGTGCTCCTCCTCTCTAGCCCAAGAAGGAAGTCAAGTCAGGGGAGGGCAGCAAGCTGGTTATTGATTCATGTAAGTGCGTGGGAGCAAGAATGTCTGACTCACCAGAAATCCCCACCTCCACCTCTTCGCCGGCCGTCTCTGTCTCTCTCCTCCCTCAATGGACTGATCGCTGTTGTTATCAGCTTTACTAATGCTCTGTGAGATGCACTGTGTGTTTTTAGATCTGCCCAAGATTGAGGCAATGTTTTGGAAAAAGTCAGGGTTTGTCTGATGATGATTATAGCTAAATGGGGACCTTGTGGGGCATTGAAAATCTTTCAGGGAGCTGTTAAGATACCTTTAACAACCAGACTGTGATTAGGGTGTGTCTGGCAGGGGCCAGCACGGCTGTGACTGATATTCCGATGGCCAATTATTGGTGATGTGGCCAGGTAAAGAGGAATGTGTCAGCAGCTTTACAAGCACACACGCATGCTGGCTGCATACTGACAAGACAGTCTGGACCAACATCACTGAGGTCTTGGCTCTATTGTTATCCTCCTCACTGCTCTGCTTGCTGTCAGTTTTAGGACATATTTTAACATAAAGCTTTACCTCAGGACAGCCACTGAACAACAACGGTCTACTGTATTCATTATGTCTGTGGCTTAATGTAAAAACCAAGCACCATTTGCAGTAATGCGTAAAGTCATTAACTTTGGGAGTTGCTGGGCCAAAGAGGGTGAGTGTGAAATGCCTTCTAGCTGCCAGGCTACATGAGGGGGCTTCATAAAGAGCAAATATCCCTCTCCTGCTTGCTTTCTTTGCTTTCTATCTTTCTTCTCATATCTATCCCTCTCTCTTTCTCCTGGACCAGCCAGCATCTCAACACAAGCTCAGTGATGAAGCAACATTGCCATCTAGTGGTCCTGTGAGACAGCAAACCCCTATCTCAGTGTAGGGAGCAAAGACATGCAATGAAGTCGTGCTGGATTATCCATTATTTAATCTTTAATTATACATTAGCACTTAACATACAGTACATTTTTCCCAGACCGACCTATTTTTTCAAAAATGCAACTTGCATCTAGTAGTAGATAAAGTATGTTATTTAGCATTGAAAAGGAATGTTATAATATGCAGGCAGCACTATGTATAGCAGGGTGATTGCAGGAGTGTACAGTATGTATGACTCTGGGTCATATATGGTATGTGTGTCTATATGTTAGGAAATTATTCTTGTATAATGATGATGGTTCCTATTTCACAAGCTGATTTTTGTCAGCACACTAACCCCTTAGTTTAAAATCAAATAGTTATTTTTCCAGAACATTGTCAACTTTTGCAATATAATTGCCCTCTTCCGTCTTGCTCTTCCCTTTTGTTATTCTCTTCACGATATTTCAGCGCAAACCATTTGACACCTCTAATGATACAAAAAAACAACAAAGTAAAAGTGTGGATTTCATGGATCAGTTGAGCTTATTCTGTCTCCCCACGACAAAAACACACACACACACAGTTGTGCTCTCAGTCACAAAAACTTTCACATGCATGGATGCTCACACACAGCAGTTCAAATATAAGCCCTGTGAAACATGGCCTTGTCTGACCTCTTCCTCCTTATAACCCTGCGGTTTTTGATGAGAAGGAGAAGATGAAAGGGGATAAGGGCGGGGGGCGGTTGAGAGAGTGGCAGCATCACTACTCAGTCACGGTAGAGTTCCATAGACAAGGCAGCCAGCTTGATCCACTCTTTTGGCCTAATGCTATAAACACGCAGCACTCTTTCTAGCTTTGCCCCTGGCCTGCTGACAGACAGCGCATGAGCTGCTTTAACAGACACTCAGACAGACAGAAGGCCTGTCTCCAGGCTAGACAGACAGGGGCAGAGAAGAACAGACCGGGGCAAGACAGACAGAGCTGGCCATCATGTAAACTATTGTAATCCACTGTCCCATATAGTGCCCAATGGTGCAGAGGCTACCAGATGGGATGTGCGTGTGTCCTACAGATCAACTGTGTTCGTCATTAGGGCTGTGTGATGCTACTCATGACAGGATGCAGTCATCAGGATGATGCGACTGGGTTGCTGTTTGGTGCCTCTGCTGTCGCTGCCACTGGGATTAAACCTAGTGGCACTGCTCCTGTCATGTCTGCTTTGGAACATAACCCTCAGAGAGAAGAGCAGACAGGCAGACACGGTGGTAACTGTACGTCAACAACCCAGAGCCTCCGGGGGTGATGCCCGTCTAGATGAATAGGGCTGTGGCAATTCTGGCATGAGGGATCAGGGCAGAGGGGAGACAAGATTGTTTGGACAAATAGGGATGGCACTACATGGTGGATGTAAGCTGTTGTATTAGGCTCTCACTCTTGCTCTGTCGCCCTCTTTGAGTCAGATCAGCCGAACGGATGCTGTCCTGTCCTGCAGACCCCTGCTGGCTTTGTCACAGTAGGGGATTCATGACAGCATTTTTAGTATGCCTATGGCCCTATTATCTCCCTGTCAGTAATATTAGCATCAGCTCATTTGTACTGTTTGCATTACACACTGTCAGGAGGTGAATGGCGAGTCAAGCCACACTGTCTAATGGGCTCTCCAGACAGACACAATTATTTGTGCAGTAATTATAATGACATTAGATGAAACTTTCCTGTCACCTTTGGTGTCCACTCTTTTTTTCTGCTCAAGTCACTCAGGATTAATGGCAGAATAAATCTGACTTCATAATAGATCAAAATGAATCCTGTTTACGTTTCAATAACCTGCCACAGTGAATTGTCTGTGGAGTGTATGATCTAGCGTGATCACAGCAGTTCTACTGACATCTGCTGGTGACCAGCCTGTAATCTGCCAAAGGATCTTAAAGCTTTCAAGTTAGATTCTTATCACAGTCACCCAATCATGTTTCTCAGATTTTTTTTACTTCGCTTTAACTAGCTCTGTCTTTAATCTGCATTACCCTCTCCCTCTTACTCTATTTCCATCTCCTTATATCTCATATGCAAACAGACATACTGAGCAAATTCTCACTGTTTTTCATACATGCTCTAAACCTTACTCTCTCTTTATATACAGTATCTCTCTCTCTTGCATATCTAACCAAAGGATATACTTAAGTGTAGGGAACTTGAATTAAAGCAGGCTTGATTTTGTTTGACAGTCTAAATATGCTTCACTTCTGAAATATTACCTTTTTTCCCGGTTGAGAGCCTGAGCACTGCAGCACTCAGTGGTGTCTCCTACCACCTTACAGCCACTAAAACCACTATCTGTCTCATCAAAAGTGGTGGCTGGTTGGCAAATGGAGCGATGAAAAGTATTAGGAGTTGCTAGCGAGGTGTGACTGAGGCAGGGAGTGGAGCTTTACAGGAGAAAGCCTCTCTTTTTCCCTTGGTGCAAAGGCAGATCCAGCAGCAGCAGCAGCAGCTAGGTGATGTTCCTCCCTAGAGGCTTTCCCTGGCAGAACAAAGTCATAGGTGAAGCTAAGGGTGTAAGGTGGAAGTATCGGACTTGCTGTCACCTTCATCAGCACTCATACAGTGGAGGCCACAGAGTAGCAACAGACATTGACACATGGGAGGGAATGAGGCACAATAGAGAATGAGAAGTGCAGTATAGAAGGCTTGACATTACAGTGAAGGGAGACTAGAAAAAAAATAACTGTTCAATTCTGGACTAAGGAAACAGAGATGGGGAAGGCATGATGGAGAGCATGGTACTTAACCATGATCAGAACTAAAGGTAACGCTAATTCAGCTATTATACCATTTTACCATAGGGCAGTCAATGGGTTGTTTGTTTCACTTCAGAAAGAAACAGAAATAGTAATTTCTCTATCGTGCTTTGGTGACTTTTAGAGAGGTGGCCAGTGAGCAGCGGGATGTGTACTTGCAGATAGACAGGGAGGGCAGAGGGTGGGGCGGGGGGTTGGCATGGCTGGTGGTCTGTTGGGCTGGCTGACATCTCTGTCTCCTCCTCTCTCCCGGCAGTTCATGGCATCAAGTGGACTTGCAGCAATGGGAACAGCAGCTCTGGCTTCTCAGTGGAGCAGCTAGTGCAACAGATTCTGGACAGCCACCAAACTAAGCCACCTCCCCGGACTCACAACTGCCTGTGCACGGGCACCCTGGGTAAGGGCTAGTGGGTGGGGTGGAGTTTGTTCTCAAGAGAGAACTGTAAAATTCAGCAAGAAAAACAAAAAGGCCATAAAGATACTGTTTGTTATGTGGTAGATCAGAGACGGTGGTTGAGGTCTTTTATTGGTAGGTGATTGATGGCGAAATTGAGTTTCAGGGTTATTGGCTTATAATTTTTGTTTACTGATAACTGTGTCAGGGCCATATCTGAAATAGCCCAGCTGTTCAATCATATATTTTAGCTGTGTAATTTCACTATAGGCTGTCACTCAGAAAAAAAGAATGTAGAGCACAAAGTTCTAAAGCAAATTACTCTGGATAACCTCAGATGCATTTTTATTTCGGATGACTTAATGTAACAATCCATGCAAAACTTCCATTCCCTCACTATATACAAAAAAAGAGGCAAGTTTTATCATCCCAAGGAGAACATCGTCTTTCACAAACTAAATAAATATACGAAAACAAAGAAATCATCCATCCTTGTCCCTGTCCTAATGTATACAGAAATCAATAGTATGTATATGTCTTTACTTCTTCCTCTTTCTGCAACCCCCTTACCCATCCAAATCCCCAACCTCTTTGCTTTGTTTGTTCTTATATAGGTGCAGGGAGCAGTGTGCACCACAAATGCAACAGCGCCAAACACCGCATCATCTCCCCCAAGGTGGACCCCCGCTCAGGGGGCTACAGCAGTTCTCACTCTGAGGTACAAAACAACGATGTGTCAGAGGGGAAAACAGAGCACAGTGCCCATGGCGGAGGGAAAAGCTCTGGGGGAGGTGGTGGAGGGGGCAGTGCCAGGGAGAAACGCAATGGCAAAGTCCACAAGCCTGTCCTCCTGCACCAGAACAGCACAGAGGTGTCGTCCACCAACCAGGTTGAGGTCCCTGACACCACACAGAACTCCCCCGTCTCCATCAGCAGCGGCCTCAATAGCGATCCAGACATGGCTGACAGCCCTGTGGTGACAGGGATGAGCCACGTGGCCTCTGTCATGTCTGGCCTGTCCCAGAGTGTCTTTATGTCTGAGGTCACTGGAGACCCTGTCTACAGCATGTCTCCTACTGGGGGTTCCAACAGTCACCTGATGGGTACAGATGCGACCTCACAGGGCTTGGTGCTGTCTGTGACCTCTGATCGTCACAAATTTGCCTTCCCCAGTGCCGGAGTCGGGGATCCTGGGACTACTGCAGGAGGAGACAGTCTGTCCATGCTGTCTACAGCTGGGGTGTCTGAAGAACTAGTGCTCTCTAGCAGTCTGGACTCTGGAACCATCAAGATGCCAGAGACCAACATGAACTTTGACCCCGACTGCTTCCTGAACAATCCCAAACAGGGCCAGACCTATGGAGGTAGTGCAATGAAGACAGAAGGCAACTCTTCCTCAAACTCATGTTCCTCTGGTGGCAGCAGTAGCACCAACGGCAATCTGCAGCGCTCCCCCACCATGTCGGACAATGGCTACACCTTCAGCTCAGCTTTGGTAAAGAATATCAAGACAGAAGATACATCCTTTGAGCAGCAGCTGGCCAAGGAGAGTGGCTATCAGGTGGGGGCAGTAGTAAACTGTGGCAGCGGGGTGTCTGTGTCATCTGGTGCTGGTTCAGGCCAGGGCAGCCTTACTCTGACCCCTGCAGGCTCCCTGCTTCCTTCTGGTGGGGGTCTGAGTCCCAGCACCACCCTGGAGCAGATGGATTTCAGTGCCATTGATGCCAAGCAGGACTTTACCTCCAGTGCTGCCACAGTGAGCTATGGTCAGGCCATGTCCAGTCCTCACATGCAACATCAGAATCGTTCACCCAGCTTCTTCCTCCAAGATGCCTCTCAGACAGGCCATGCTCAGCAGGGGAGGCCCAGCATGGGCCATAAAACACATTTGATGGAGCACAACTCCCATGACTCTGGAGGTTACATGGGCCTGCAGGTGGTGAAGACGGACTCCCCTGGCAGCAACGGCCATCTCCACCACCACCACCAGGCTCACCAGACCCAGCATAGGGCCAACTGTAATGGAGGCTCACCCACAGAGGGGTCTGGCCAGGCAGGCTCTCTCCAGCTGCTACAGTACCAGGGGACCTATCCGGGGCTGGGCACTGAGCACGAG
This sequence comes from Micropterus salmoides, assembly GCF_014851395.1. NCBI lineage: Eukaryota > Metazoa > Chordata > Actinopteri > Centrarchiformes > Centrarchidae > Micropterus > Micropterus salmoides. Next base: position 10,120,465 of record NW_024040707.1, on the reverse strand, counting down.
GAGGTTGTGGGCCTAGAGCAAACAGGCAGTGTGAGTTCAGCTCAGGCTGGAGCCACTGAGAATGGAGCTGAGAATTTAATCAAGCCAGTAGAGCACATTCAGGCCTGTGGGGCAGGAAATGGAGAGGGAGGTGGCGCAGAGCACTACCTGCAACAGGCCTCAGATGGTGGTGGAGGAGGGACCGGAGGTGCAGGAGAAGGGGTACCAATTCATAATGGAAATAACAATGTTGATGGAAGCAACCGCTCCCAGCCGCAGCAACAGCTACAGCCTCTCCTCCAAGGCACAAACATGGTCCAGGGACTCTACAATGCTGTCGGAACCCACCAAGGCCTAGGTGGAGCGGCCAGTAATGGAGGAGCAGGAGGGACTGGCATGGAGATCAGTCTGGATCACTTTGACATCTCTTTTGGGAACCAGTTTTCTGATCTCATTAATGACTTCATCTCAGTGGATGGAAGTGGAACCACCATGTCAGCTGGAGGGGCCCTATATGCTCACCAGCTAGTCACATCCCACAACTCTGATAGTCAGAATACAGCTGGTGCCCCCCCCCAGCAAGGCCAGGAAGATGGAGGGGCCAGGGGCTCTGGCTACAACCCCTCAGAGCTCTGCCTTCAACCCTGCTGCAGTCCCCAGTCTCTGAGTGGAGGGGCTGGAGCAGGGGGAAACACAGGAGAGGCAGGCTCATTGTCATACATGAATGTAGCGGAGGTGGTTTCTGCAGCTGTAGCCCAGGGGGCTCTGGGGATGCTTCAGGCCACAGGGCGGCTCTTCATGGTTACTGACTACTCCCCTGAGTGGTCCTATCCTGAGGTGAGTGACAGGGCTTTTTTATTTTTTCACAAATATTTTTTTTAGCCATCATTCTTTTTGGTTGTAATATTTTATGTACCAGCTTAATTGCTGAGGCATTGGGTCGTAACAACTTCACGCGACACATTTCAAGTCAAATCTGCATTTCGAACTAGAGCAGTCCACAAGGTTTTAAATAGGTTCACTGTGGCCCACTTACCTAAAGTACTTATTTTTAATAATAATAATAATAAATATAAAATAATAATCAGTTATTAGTAAATAATGTATACATAAAGGGTGGCCATGGTGCAGTGTGTAAGACTTTGGTGGGCGGATCGATTCCCACTGCGACACATCCACAAATGTCTCCCTGAGCGAAACACTTTACCCCTAGTTGGTCCAGAGGTTTGCAACCTCTGACATATATAGCTTTGGATAAAAACGTCAGCTAAAATGAGTAAATGTTAATAAAACAAAGGTGAATGATTCCAAATAAAGGTGATTAACGACTGAACTGAACTGTCCTTGAATATCCATTAGATTCATTAGATTGTCAAGATTGTTTGTGTTTAATGGACAGTTCAGGTACCCTCACCATTTTGACAGGGTTGTTTAGGTAATGTACTGCTAGATCTCTGACAGCCAGACATAAACTGTTCTTCTGCTATAAAAACTGCCATAATTGGAAGCTTTCGTCTTTAATAAAAAATAAAGAAGGAAAGTAAAGAAAATGGAAAGGGGCATGCATGTGAAAGATTAACTAGAGATACATTTTCAGGTTACCAATGGAAATGCTTTTGTATTCATGACTGTGATGAGAGACTCTTTCCATTGTTGTGGTGACAGTACAGCCAAGACAGAGTGGTGTGATTATATAATATGTATATTATTACCAGATGAGCACAGCATTAATGTTGAGGACTCAGCAGGTCAGCAAATCTTTTAGTAGCCAGAGTTTTGAATTTGAAAAATATACCACCAGTCAGAGGGAGCTACTGGAGGAAGTGCCCTTAAGCCATTAAGCATAATGGCATGCTGGTGTGTCTTTGGATAAATCTGGATAATTTAGCATCAGCTGAATGCTTGAAATATAAATGTAACATAAAACATATGAGAGACGTTATGCATGAAGAACAATGGTTGCAAGTTTGATATCTAAAATAATTTCACTGAAATATTTTACCATAATTATGTAGACCTTAATATATTGTGCATCAAATCCCCACTTTTCACCACTCTGTGTAATGCAGTTTTTGTTGGCATTACAATTATGCTGTCGGCAGTAATACACTCCTCCAACCTCTGGAGGGTAGCACAACATTTTAATGTCAGTGTTGGTTGTATTGTAGGAAAGCGGGTGTAGTGATAGTAGGTGCGTTCGAGATGACGGCGGCTGACTTTCACCGACTTGATAGTCTAACGTGAGCTGCAGGTGACTGCAGGGGCGGGGAATAAAAACGGCCGTCAAGTCGGACACATTCTACCAGCGTGAGCTTACAGTGAGCTGAGATCAATGACTGATCTCGCGGCATTTTTAAAGAAAAATGCCGCGAGACCAGGCAAAAGTGTGGTTCCAACTTGGTGCAACCGTGGAAAAGCAACTGCGGCCGCCGGACTCGGCGCCTGCAGCCGCCTTGCTCCCGCGAGGTTTTAATGTCATGTGAAATGCTGACGTTGGTCGGACACAATTTATAACCAGCATGCCTTATTTTAAGTCCAGCATGCATCACATAAGTCAGCGCTGGCAGCGCTGCACGAAGTCAACGCACTGCATGTTGTCTGTATGTTATCCACATGATGGCAGCAGAGATCAGTATAAGGGAGTTGTTTTCTTTTCCTTGGTGTCTTTCTTATCTTTGCACTGTAGGTGGCAGGGTACAACAAATAATGTAATCTTGGTGCCATTCTTGTCTTTGCACTCTAGGTGGCAGGGTACAACAAGTAATGTACTTTAACCTGTCTTTGCAGGTGTGTTATGAGTTTGTTTTAGCCATATGTCCTGTTTTTCAGGGGGGAGTTAAGGTGCTGATCACTGGGCCTTGGCAAGAGGTCAGCTCAAACTACAACTGCTTGTTTGATCAGATCTCAGTCCCAGCTTCTCTCATCCAACCAGGGGTGCTGCGCTGCTACTGCCCAGGTAAAACAGGAGAGTGCTCACACACATCAAAGAAGAGAAGGGACATTTATGAGGAGGTTTCACTATCACATTATTCATAAACCATCAGAGGAGCTACCAGCATATTCAACTTAACTTCTGACTTTTTTTTCTTTTAGAAATGGGCCAATTTCTGCCATCAAAAATACATTTGACATTTTTTCTCTGTTTTCTTTGTTGTTTTTTGAGATAGGGGTAAGGAAGGTTGTCATGCTTAGTTTTGTATTTATCAGTAAAAACATACATTATCTATCACAAATATTATTAGCTTTCATTTATTAGTTTGAAGCAATAGCCTGCACGTTGGTCAGCAAGTTTTTTGTGTATTAATAGTAGATTTTTATACATAACATTTATAAGGCAAACGATTGCTTGTTCAAATTATCTCAACATTTAGATATTAAAATACTGAAAATCCTAGTCAACTTTGTAACAATGGTTGAAAACAATGCTAATCTAAACCAGTTTACCTGTTGCCCACTGTCCTGTATTAAAAGCTACTGTATGTCTATCATTCAAAAATGTATTTACACAAATAAATTATAATAGTGACTTTGTGAATGCATTATATGTACTGAATTCTCATTCTCCTCTCTCTCTCTCCAGCTCATGACACAGGGCTGGTGACGCTACAGGTGGCTGTCAGCAACCAGATCATCTCCAACTCGGTGGTGTTTGAGTACAAGGCCCGCGCTCTTCCTTCATTGCCATCATCTCAGCACGACTGGCTCTCGCTGGATGGTACGTCTGTCCTCAGTTTTTTTTTTGTTAGCCTCGGTACCTTGCCCTGACTATTTATCAGTCCACACATTTTTTTCCTCTCTGTTTTCTTTACTCATTACTTCTTTATGTAATTCCTAAGCATTCATTTTGGCTGTTCAAAATCCTGTGGCCCTTATTAATTTTGTTCATTTTGATAAATGATCTGCTGGACCATCATGCATTACAAATCCTCTCTGTAGCTTTGCTTTAAACTAATTTGTCACAACTCAACAAGTCAGCAGGATATTGTTAAATACTGCCAAAAGATACATTGTGAAATTAATAATTTTTACCCACATAGTGTGTTTGTTGCTGTTGTTACGTATCATATATCAGAATGACAGGAGTATACAGTTATAATGACACCAAGAAGATAATGAGTTGACTTTAAAATTGTGCTTCTAGCCATAAAACATGCCGGCGCTTTGGTCCTTGACCAAACATGATAAATGTCACAGAAAAATCCACAACAGTATGTGCAGAGAATGTGTAAATTTGTAAGTACGAATCTTCAGAACCGTGTTATCAGAGTTGTTGGAAAGTACCTTTTGTTGGTAATAAGGCTCCTAATAATTCAATATATTTTATTTTTCAACTTTTAATGAATCATCACAAATTGCATTAAAAATTGAATTGAATTAATTGTTTGTTACACACATATGAAGAGTTGTACCTGATGTAATGCATTCATTGCATTGAATGAATGTCAGTTAGATTTATTATTATTATTATTATTATTATTATTATTGTTTTTGTTGTTGTTATTTGACTTTAACAAATGTGGCTATGCATACTATTGCTATATTTCTCCGTATATTAATATCAGAAACATATTATTATTAAGATTATTGATTTTTTGGTATTACCCAAGAGAAACTGATTTCAGATATGTTGAGTGAGACATTTTCATTTTCACTTTGTAGTCTGTTGTTCTGAGATGTGCAAATAAAATACCACATGTCATATTTGAAGCTTTACTTTAAGGTCAGTCTAGTGAGAGAATGCTTTCATTTTTTCATCTTGTCTTTGTTAAAATCAGCCAGTAGGAAAGCTATTGTGCATACCGAAGTGCAAATGCAATGACAAATTTGGACATTGGTTGTGATGAGTATTTGAAAATTATGTTTTTATGTGACCCCATTACAGTAAAAAACTGTTGCAGATCAGCATTGTAGAGGTCTTCTACACATAACAATTGATGCTGCAGGGTTGGCAAATTTCCATTCCGTTTAAATTCAAATGAAGTCTGAGTCAGAAGACCTACTGTAGGCATGTTCACCAGAATGTAATCAGTATGTAAGTCATTGTGTGTTTGTGTATATATGTGTGTGTGTGCACGCGCTGCTGGGGAAGCATTGCTGCAGTGCTTGAGCATTGACAGGATAAAGTAGGGCATGGCAAAGCACAGGCTCACAGGACAGCTGCATTGCAGACGGCCCTTGAGGGAGTGGGAGTGAGTAATCGAGAATTGGCCGCTCCCGTACCAGTGGATCCCTCCGCCATTCATACCCTACTGCCTCACTGGCCCATTCAGAGAACCAGTTAAGGAGGAGCTGACTGTCTCAGGGAAAACACAGCCCATCCTATTACCTTACTTATATTAACCCCTTGCCTGCCATCTCCAAGTATTTTTGTTTTGTGGCAATCTATGGTCTCTTATTGAATGACAATGACACGTAGTGATCCACAAAGATCGCTGCATTGGGATTTTCACTTGTGAAGTTTGGCGAGACTTCAGCTTAATTCATCATTGTTCCATCCGGCTACCCAGCTACTGAAAAATCATTTGTCCCTACAATTATTAACATTATTCCAAGGTGATGTGGCACCAGGTGGTTTCCTGTGTGGACCTGTTTGTGACAGTGAGAGAGGAGAGCGTTAGCCAAACAGAAAAGGGAAGGATTGTTTCTATTGAAATATTGAAGTGTGCCAATCACACACATGATCGATTGTTACTACAATAAATGAGTGCTCCTCCGGGGTCCACTTGCTTATAGCAAAAGCGTGTGTGACCAGCAGCTTCAGGACCACCGAACTGTGGACAGCGACTCTTCTGCAGAGCGCACTATAAACTCCATGTGTAGGTGAATACAGAATATTTTTCAAGTAAATGCTTGGATGTGTTTGCCTTTGTTTACCCTTTGTAATGACAGAGGAACTCAATTTCCTCCGTGATATTTAGACCGTCTAACTGGTTCAGAAGTAGGGCAGGGTGTAATCACTTGGGCACGTGTAGTCATCACATCGATAATGACCACAGTCAAGGAGCACAACAGGAGAAGCAAGAAGCGCTGCACGTCTAACGGAAGAATGATAGCGAGACATTTAGTTTCCCTCTTTCGATACACTGTTATCAAATGAGACTGTACAGACTCACGCTATTTAACCCCTACAGCCAGTCACATTAACTACAGGCTGCTGACATTAGGCTACGTGCCATACGTGCAACATTTTGTGTTCGCAGCGGTGTGCTATACATGTTTGTGAGTTTGTTCTCCCATGGAAAGCTCCCTGTGCTATGATGTGCTAATGGCACAGCTGCCTGCCTGCCTTGATTTGTCATAATGCAGAGTGGGGGAAGGGGCGCTTTTCTCTGCAGCACTGCAGGTATGGAGCCATGGGCAGGACAGAAAAGCTGTCGGAGCTGCAGAACACTCATCGTCCGCACAAATAAGTCCCTGAGCTCAGATCTCACAATCCGAGCCGGGAGAGGTTTGCTGGGAACTGCCAAATTACAGCCCCGCATAGCGGCATACTGACTATTAGTGTTCAAGGGAGCTTATTGACTGACTGAGCTAACTACACCGCGGCGTGACAAACTGCAGACCGTGTACACACAATGCAGGAGCGGAGGAGTGGGCGTGTTTGGGTAAACATGATAAACTACCACAAACAGAGCAAGATTTAGTTTAGATGGCGAATCTAGTCGTCTTTTGAACGGTTGTACGACTTTCTCCAGTGTGGGAGAATCCGTGCAGGCGCACAGTGAACCAAATTAACAGCCACACGCGTCGAGCAGAGTAGATCTATTTGATTAACAGTAGGCTACTTGTTATTATAATAGGCAAAATAACCAGTTATAATAACCATACGATGAGAGGCGAGCTTTTAGGACCAGGACCACGGCTCGAAGAGAAGGCGGCAAACGGGAATTAGGGCGTCTGTTTACCGGCGGCACGTGCGCACAACGTCTCCTAGCAGCGGTATTTGTCATTTTACTGCAGGCTGGAATAGCAGCGACTACTAGAAACACAAGGAACGTGTGTATGTGTGTGAGGTGAAACAAGTGAAGAGGAGGGGGATATTAGAGGAAGAGGAGAAGTGAGCGGTCTTCCTCTCTCTCTCTCTCTCTCTCTCTCCCTTGCTCTCCTCACGTCGCTCTCTTCCCTCACTTTGTTCTATTGTTGACGAGTGCTCTGTTGAGATTGAGATTCAGTCTACACCAAGGATATCTATTTTAATTGTTTCTCCGTTTAATACCATGCGGTATCCCGACCGCAAGACTTCTTGGGGCAAAACTGCAATTTGAGTGAAAGGCAGCTTTGGTTGGACTTCTTGGGGTCAGGATGCCAGTGAATGACACCTGCGTTTCCTAAAAGACAAAAGAGACAGTATTTTTGGCTTTGAGGTGGACCAATGGAAAATAAAATAGAAGGTTAGAAGTGTTAAGTTCAACCTATGGCTGTAGTGCTGTGCTGTGTTTGCGTTGTCTTTTGGCTGTTTTCATATTCTGTGTGTTTCTCCTGTATGCCAGGGGAAGTTGAAATTACACGTTTCTTCGAACATCCCGCATGTTAAGTAGTTGACATGTGCCTATGCTGTAGCGGAGTTTTTTGTTTGTTTGTTTGTTTTCAAGAAATTGTCTGTTTTGGCCACATGCTTTCTTTAAGTGTTTCATGTGACTCTGCCTCATTGCAGAGCACTGGAGAGTTGACGTTGATAGTAGCCAACTCCTGACTCACGACTAGTGCTTGGGCATATTTAGGACTCCTCAAGACGCCTTTAGAGACAATTAGTTTTTCTGGTATTTTGCAAAGGAAGTTAACTTAAAGCTCTCGTGCGCCTAGTATTTTCGTCGAAACCTGGCGTTCACATTTCAAGTATTTATGACTCTTTCTTTGCAGTTTTAGTCTGCTTGAACTCTATGGTCGCTGTGTTTCAGGCTTAGGTTGCCAGCTGCAAGTGCTGTTTCACGTGTTGTTGAAAGTAGCCTACTTGCTATCTAGCGCATTAGAGAGTTGTTGCTGCTCAGGTTATCGGGGCCAGCGTGTCGTCGGTGAAATGTACATGTTTTATCATTCAGATTGCATCCAGGGCTCACATCAGTAACAGCATGGACTAATTGAACAATTAAAATGGGGCGAAATAAAAAGCACACGTTGCTACAGTAGTCTATCTTAAGTGCTGCCCCTGAGCGTTTCAGCACCACAAATCTGTGAACAGCGACTGCTCGTTAATCCCGTTTAGTCTTCAAAGTTTGAGTTGGTTGAGAGCTTTCCAGACTATTCAAAGTGAGAGAATTGCAGATGTAAATTTATCTACCTGTTGCTCATTGCGTTTTGAGTTGTCTTATATTCAAGGTATAGAACAAGATGCATAGCCCATATTTTAGCCTCTTAAAATAACTGAGATATACAATACAACAGACCAAAGTCTTGGAGAATATGTTTTTAAAAAGTTGGATTTATCACCACAGAGCTGTTTTACATAGGTCTAATGCATAGGTAGTCATAGTAATACAAAGTAACTCTATTTTGTGGTCACTTTAATGCAAAGGGGTTTACTTATATAGTATAGTTGATAGCAGTAGAAACACAAAACAACTTATTAGTTGTATGAGTGGCAGTAGTGTTAGCAGTATAGCAGTACTTGTAGTAGTTTGCGTGTTGCAGAAGCAGGAGTAGCAATATCAATATTGATTATATCACTTTAGCAGGAGTTTTATCCACTTTTCCATATCAGCCTTAAATAAAATAACTTTATAGATGTGTGTGTGTGTGTGTGTATATATATATATATATATATATATATATATATCTGCATTTAGATATGTATATGTAAGCATATGTTTGAAGACATCCACAAGCATGAATGTATATGTGTATATATGATCATCATGTCAATTGTATGCATTAAGTACCTCATGTGGGACATGAACATAAGCAGATTGTGTCTTCTGTCTATCTCTCTCTTTCACTATCTGTCTGTCTGTTTGTTTATCTAGTTAGGAAATGCTGTCAGTAATACCATTAGCTATATTATGGTAGCAGATTTATTACTAATAATATCAACAAAAAAGTGGAAGCTGTTGTAGTTGTACCAGTAGTAGTAATAACAGGAGCAATAGTAGTAGTACTAGTAACAGCAGCAGTGACGTGGAATGCTTACACCTAAAGGTGATGGATCACCCCAGACAAGATGTTTTAAAGAGACAGGCACATTTAAAGAGAAACAGTCATTTCTCACAATGGCCTCACAGTTGTGGACTTCTCTTATACTATTGCTTTGATTTTTTTTATCTTACAGTTTGCTAGTTACCTTATATTTCATCACTTTACAATCCATTTAAGTCCAGTATATAGTGGATAGTCAAAATCTGTCTATGCTATGATATAGAATATGCATGATACTGTCCACATCTGTTCTCCAGTCTGCTGTTAATGTATTTTTCTGTATTCATAGCTAGTTGTATCGTATATTAATAGCTATGATCCAGGGAAAGTGCCTCTGTTATGCTGTGTTGTAAGTTTTGTTTTTTGTTTGTTGACCAGTCTGCAAATTCAAGTTCAGTTCCTGTTCATGCTATGCAGTTTTATCCCTCTGAGATGTTATAAGACCAAATTTAAAAAGAGGCTGTAAAATAGTCTCAAATCAAACATACATTATATCAGATTCAAGATCAAATGGCTTTAAGTCTCAGGTCTCTCTCTCTGCTCACTCTCCTGTCTGTCCTCACTTGTAAATTACAATTGTTGCTACAATACAATATGCCGTAGGTCGGATTCCAGTAGGTGACAAAAGACGGAAATATGATTTTAAGTAGAATGTTGAAAAAGATTTAGAGAAAAGGGACTGAACAAGCTGAGAATCCTGTGAATGCATTTAGCCTGACTGTGTTGTCTTACTATTAATGGAAAGCTTTGGAGACGTCCTATTCCTTTGGGCCGCCTTGTTTTATATCAGATTGATTCATCTTTGAAATTATTTCTCCACTCATCTCTCATCCGCACTCCTGCCTGCCGCTGATGTGTCAAGTAGCATGTAGTTGTTAATGCAAATAGGAAGCTAATGATATGTACGTGTTTCTGTATCAACTGAACATCTATTAAAAAAAAACTACCCTACTCTCTAAGACAAAAAGCCAATACTGTACTACTCTATTAGTGTGATAGCAGATGACAGTAAATCCCCATGGTGTGCACTCTTGGCATTTTACCTTCAGTATGACACAATGTATCTATTCAGCATTTAGACTGTACTCATATTGACCTATATAGCTGGACAAATGCCAGTAGGTTAAGAGCTGCTTCACCTTTGTGGCAGAACAGAAGAGTATCAGTCAAGCATTGTGACCTTTGTTTGCAGTTATTAAACTGCTGTATATGGTTGAGAATAAATTATCTGTGGAAACAGTGGTGAGACAGAATTGTCTGACTGGACATAATGCCTCTGAATATTGTATTTTCCACACGTTGATGAGTTCTGTTGAAGAGAAGCATTCCAGTGATACATGCATCTGGCTGGCTTAACAAAGCTGATTTCCTTGTGTGGAAAGGATTTCTGCTGCTGTTTACAGGTTGCAAGTTGTTGTATGCAAAACCAGTAAGCTATAAGCATTTGCCTTCTGACTGAATGATTTTGGATTGAGGGACAGGGTATACAAAGCAAACATGATATAGAGCATTAAAATGGCAAATCATGTATGAATCTGTAGCAGTCATTTTATTTGCTTTTGTTTCTGTGTGGAGTCTACATGTTCACCCTGTGCCTGAGGGGTTTCCTCGAGGTGATCCAGTTTCCAACAGTCCAAAGTCCAAAGAGTTAAAGTGTGAATGTGAATGCATTTGTCTGTTTATGAGTGTTAGCCTTGTGTGGATACCTCTCGCCCCACCCCCTACGACCCTGAGCAGGGTAGGCCATATAGCAGATGGATGGATAGATGGCATCCTCAAATAGATTTGATCCCACAATGACAGATTGTATATACAAAAGATGTCTCTGTCACATACACTATTATTCTTTAAACAACAAAATTTTATGTTATCACTCTGCAAACAAGAATATAAAGGAAGAAAAAATTACAACAGACAGAACAAAACCACAACCGGCCATTACACTATGTCAAAGTAAAGTCGGCCTTTGATCAACAGGCAGCCATATGTTCCAGCTGTGAGGGCTGCTACCAGATGGCCTGGCTCCTTCCCCTGCATGGTCACAAATACCAGCCCCTGTCAGTCAGCTCACACAGAGACCCAAAGGGAGGCTGCCCTCCGATCTATCTACAAGATTACATGTGAGAAGCTGACTGGCTGCAGAGAGATAATGAGGTCCAGCACTATATTTGATTGGCATGAACACAACCAGAGGTTCAGAAGTAAGAATTAAAGATGTCCTTCCACACTCTATCAGGCAGTTCACTATATAAATTACTCAACTACTGTCTTCTCATCTCACTTCACCCTTGTCCTTTCTTTACCTGTAATCTCTCCTGCTGTCTTCTTCCTCCCTTCAGCCTGTTCTCACTCCCACTGCTCCACTGAGTGTCAATAAAACAGCCCTGTCCTTCCTTACCTTATCCATCTGTATATCAACCTGTCTCATGAGGAGCTGCTGAAATCTCCCAGAGATGAGACACATCACAATGAACAGGGCCGTGACGTGTGGTTTAAAACGTAATGCACATCTTACAGGTCCTGTGCTCTCTGCTTCTCTAAGAGGACACGAGTGTCCTTTGAGAGAAGCTGATGAGAAGCAACAGAAGAGCCACAGTGACACACAATTGTCATCACAGGGTGAGGAACACCACTAACTCTGCGGAGAACAGGCACTAGTTTTATAATGCAGAAAGGATGTTACAATACTTCTGCTGTGGATCTTACGCAGAAGTGACTTCCGACACTAGACATGTGACTTTCCCCATGGAGCCCAGCTTCTTAATGACAGGACAGGTCATGGGCCGGTGTCTGTTGGGTGCCATGCTGATAACACTAGTAATTTATTCTAAGGAGTGTCAGTCCAAGGCAAGCGACAAAATTACTCACATGGGTTACCAGTCATAAAAGTTAATAAGAGTATTATGTGGGTGTTTTTTTTCACATTCTTGATGTGTAGTGTTCCCTCCTTAGCCAAGGCAACTGTCACTCTTATTAAAAGAAAAATGTTGTATTTCCCCATCCTATCCAGGATCTCGTCCCAAAGGTGAGAGGTTTTCCTCTCACTTCTAAGTGGAGACAAGTCAGGTCATCATTTAGCCACATATTGACTGTAATTGCAAAAAGCACACTCCACTTGTTATGTAACAGATTATACAGAAAGAAATATTCACTCTTAACTCTGTTAGCTGTTCTCATTAAAATAACTCTTACTAGATAACACTTAACACGCCACAGTATAACCCACAACAGAGATCAGTTCAGGTAAATAGACATGTGAGAGAATTGATGAATTGAAGCATAAAATTAATGAGAGCTTCCTCTCCTTTTGTGGTTTTCATATTCAATTTGGATGGGGAAAGTTCGCAAGGGTCCAAGTCTTGCAGCAGAATACATCACTAGAAGCAAGGGGAAGATGGGTAATAAATCTCCACGAGCGATAGGCATATTTGTGTCATGACAGGTGTAATGGACACTTCGGTTGGCTAATCAACTTTCCTTCATTTCAGGTGTTCTAAATATAATGCTTGGAGCTCTGCCTCATTTTTGCACCCAACTGCTTTTTAAAATAGCATGTCACAGTCTGCCCTAAATGTGTGAGAGTGACCACGTCTGCTGCCACACACCGTCACAAGGGAGTAAACCGGAGAGTGGGAGGGCGTTAACGACGTAACCATGTTGTTCCAGTTCTGTTTGGCTGCTCACCTTCCATGTCTCCTCCCTGTCTCCTCCCACTCGTCTCTACCCCCATCCTCCCTCTGCAGTGGACGTGCATCGCATTTGGAGCAGCAGGCAGCAGGTGGAGATGACATCATCTGCACTGCAGCACACTGCAGCACTGGGTCTGAACAAAGACATGTCAGCCTCCTGCTAACTATCCCTTCTCTCTCTCACTCCATCTCTCTGTCAACATCTCTCCCCCCCTGTCAGCCAAAGGGAGAGGGAGAGCAAAGCCTTTTTCCAAGGCAGGTTGTAGTGCTGTGACCTATCCCATACCTCTGACTGCCCTCCTGACATAAGCACTCAGTCTGGAACAGGCTCTCAACTGTTTCTACAAGTCACCATGTGGATAGGTGAAGTTGGATCTCACATAGGAAGAAGCACTGCAAACACTCCAAGCATCTTTCTTGCATGATAAGAGAGTGATCTGCTGATCTGACACCAGGCCCACGTAGACAGTCTACAGCACACATGGATTGGCGGCAGAGACCTCAGTGTTGTGCTCTAAGTCCATTATTCACAGTGCAGCATATTGTCACTGAGAGCAGTAATTTACAAGCCAGTGACATTATGTTTTTCTGTCCAATGATAGCAGTTACCTGACCTCTTTTTCAGGGGCTTATAGGAGGTCTGACTGTGACATTAGCTCTCCACGGAGCCCTGAGCCATGACTGCCAAGATAGCATAAAGCGCAAATGTCACCAGGTCGTGCTGTGAAGACTCCCCACTTAGAGTCATTAGGTCCTTACCTACGGCGTCAACACTGATAAAAGAGAGTAGGCCAAGTACACAAAAGCACAGCAAAAAAGATTTATTGACTTCTTTTCATTGTTTGCCCCTCTATCTCCATTTTTTTGCTGGAGAACTGAGTCCTTCTCCTCCCCTTCATCAATAAGCCAATAGCACGCAGGCAGACCATACACACAGCCATCTTCCTGTCGCCTAGTTACTGCTCGGCAGCAGGTTGCCACAGAAACGGCCTCATAGTGGCTAAATGGGGAATGCTAATGCAGTCTTCTATACTCCCTGCTGCAGTGGGCTCTCTGTGCCCATCCCATTCCTCTGTCTGTACACAGCATACTTTGTGTGTGTGTGTGTGTGTGTGTGCATGTGTGCAAGGATATTCACACTCACAAGTGTTTGTTGTTTGTTTGTGTGTAGGTGAATGTTTGTGGGGGGTTTCCTAAATGTCTCAGTGAGATTTGTGTTTAACAATCTTACAAACATATTGCAACAGGTTTAAATTGCAGTGTTTATATTTGTGTGGACATTTTAATATTAGTTACTAAAATACATTTTGTGTAGTGATCAATGTTACGGTCTGCTTTATTTTTCAGTTACACCTTGTATTTTTTCACTAATTAAATACATGTAAAAGTCTTAGAAGTCACTTGCTCTCCCCTCTCAGGTATTGAATTATACAATGTGTTCTATATGTCAGACAGAGAAAATAGCTTTTTTTGTTGCAAGGCTGAAAACCTGAGCAGAGACAGCTCTTAAAAGTATGCACTTGTTACACTTGTAACGTAAAAGTTACAAGTGTAACTGTGGTTCTATGATTTCTGGTGCTTGAGCACCGGATATCTCCATCTCATATATGTGTAGGTCGAGTCATTATACCAACAAAGTCACCTGTAACCATGCAATAAGGTGCAGCACATGCCCTAGTATAAAACCCTACCGTTATAACAAGGACTGGACCCGAATATTCAAATAATCATGCGTTGAGTAGGTATTCGATTTCCAGTTCTGAGATTCAAATATTCAGGGGTTTTTTGCACGCCTGATCCCCGCTCACAGCAGTGAACATAACGCTCCAGTTCATAAAGGGAAAACTAAATGTCGAAGCCCTCAGCTGTGTGGGAGCACTTTAAATTGAGTGATGACCACCGCAGTGTGGCGGGTTTATTCATTTAACAATTGCTTAATTCCACTGCAGATCAAAACAGTCAAATAGCCTACATTTTAAAGTTAATCAGTAAACTGTAGGCTACAACAAACAAACAACAACATAATGAACATGTTTAAATTAAATCAGGCCTATTGTATATTGAACATTTGGTAGGCTATAATCAAAGTTAAAAACAAATTTTGCATAACGTATTGTTTTAGGTCCACTACTGAAAATAACGCTCATCCAGTCTACTCTCCCTATACTCCCGGCCCAGTAAACTATTCCGAATTTTGCTCTGGACCTGCTCGGCTCATATTCCCACACTCTTGACTCTCAGCTCACACAGATTCCGAGTGACAGACAATTCTGGTGGTCATCCAGAATTATTAGAACCGCAGTTACATTCGGAAATGTTTTATTTCATTCCTCCTGACCGGCAGACGGCAGTGCTTTAGCTATAAACATGCAGAATCACACCCATAATCAAATTGGAAAGTCTCTGTTTTGATAGAGCTTTACCCTTCCTACAACCCCCATAGCAAACAAAATGTTTATCAGACTTGCATACATTGGCATTGGCCTCCACATATGACTTTAGTGCCCGAACCCTGTTGTGACAGCCCCGCTGGCCCTTTAGATGAGCCTGGTGGACTGAATGCAGCCAACTCGATAGCTTGGTTTTCATGCAAGGGAGGCCCCCTCTTCAGCAGGAAGTATGGACTTGGTAGGAGTGTAACCCCTGAACCATTTAGGTGTCCCAATGTGTCCCTGATCAAGACGCTTAACCCCTAATTGCTAAGGGTGCAATTGTAAGTCGCTTTGGATAAAAGCGTCAGCTAAATGAATAAATGTAATGTACCAACGCATGCACTTCTGGCTCTCTGATAGAGCGTGGGGTTCCCCAACTAATTTTGCTGATGTGTTAGCAAGCAGAAATGCCTCAACTGGTTCAAAACCACCCAAGCACCTCAACACTGATTTCAAGTACTACAGTGACTCCTGATGGTGTAAGCCTCTGTGCGCCCTTCAAGAACTGACTAACCAGATAGTGTGACCACACATTTTTGTTGTCCACTCTCATGATGCACATCTGCCGCCATGCAGCGACTGCAGGAAACATAGAATGATGTTACTAAGCAGTGCTTACCCAGTGCTCTGCACCACTGGGGGAATAAAACCTTCCCTCTGGTCTAGGATTGGGCGTAACCTGCCATTCTTCTTCAGAATTAAAAAAATACACTGAATAGAACACACTGAGCCAAATCTTTTTCTAGGAGGGCTGATAGTTCCTGGCTTAGGGCCAGGGATTTGCGGGATCTGAAGGGATGCATCACTGTGAGTCTGGGCAGAGGAGCACCAAATTCCTGCACGGTCTGAGACAGAGCCAGGATGAGGTTAGAAAAGCTATTACCAATACGGCCCATGCGTTCTGCTATGTTATAACTCCTGGCAAGGAGATCATCAGTCAGTCGACACTGTGGATGGGGGCAGTGTGCATGGGGTCTGAGGGCCAATGGTAGGTATGACAGGGGTCGTACGGTCTAAACCATTGTCACCTGCCTCCTGCATGGCAGCCAAGTTTCTGAAATCACTGCTGTGATGGGAGAATGATTTGGGATTTGACCAGAACCTCACTTGAAGGCGCTGCCGCCACAGGCGCTTTTTCCAGCCCCAGGCGTGCTAAAGCCATCTGAGTTACTTGCTTCATTGTGGACCGGCCAGCTTCTGATCCACATAATCGTCCACCAGCAGAATCCTGAGAAAAACATCATAGGCCTTGTCTCTCTCCTTGTCTTGCCTTTCTTTCACCTAACCTTGGAGTGGCGCCATGCAGGAGTTACAGACATATGAGCTCAACATGTCATGAAGTGAATCAGTCCCTACAAAAATACACTGATAGCTAGGTGGCACCCACATTTAGTATACAGCCAGTGCTATACTGCCACTCTTTAACAAACTATTTTCATACTCAACAACAATAGTGTTGTCCACCCCTACGGAAATCTGGTACCGCTGTTCGCTGGCTAACCCCTTCTGCATCAGAGCCTGCCATAAACAATCTTACTAACATCAGCAGTAGCAGTGCATTTCAGCACTTAACAAGTGACTACCCCAGTCATTTACACCTAATTAATGATATTGTATCCCTCTGAGAGCAGAGTGCTAACAAGGCAACGAATAATGTAACTCATCAAAGACTTTTAACACAACTTTTAACACTAACATTGGATATCCGAGAGTTACGTTAGCCTACTTACCTGTCTAGCTGTAACTTTTTCAGCACAAACCGTAACAGCAAGATTCCCACTGTCAATCAGCCTACCGCAGCCTCTGGTGAATGTGAAAATGAAGCACCAACCCTCAGGTTACGAGGCCAAATGCAATGTGACAAATTGAACTGCTATTAGCTTTTTCAAATGTGAGAAGATTAAAGGAACACATTGTGTGATGACGATCGGGTTTTATACTAGGGTGTGTGCCCTACATTTACACTTTTTTGGTGTATTGACTCGTCCTGCGTATATACGAGAAGAATGAAATAGAACTACACTGACTGACACAGGGTACAAAGCAGTGCTGCCTCCTAAGCAGCATGTAAACACAATCTTATATACCTCTATCCACCTTGATGTATGGAAAGCCTGCGTTTTCAGGCTACTCAGTACAGGTGCAAGTTTGTTTGATTCTGCACTGTCAGCTTCTTAGTCCTCCTACAATACAGGCTCATGGAAGAGGGGTGGGCTGGGATTCTTTGGCCATAATAGGGTGTACTTAATCAACTGAAGAGGGCCTTCAGCTGTGCGCTCTGCCCAGAGCATGTCTGAAGTCCTTTGTGAAAGGGTGGACACATTTAACATGCCCCCACTCACTGGCCAATCATTCAACCTGTATTAGTCTGCTGGGTGTGTGTTTGAGTGGTGCATGAGAGATGGCGGCAGGTGTTTAGTTATCGCAGACTTTAGCAGATGATTGATAAGCTTTAAAGGTTATTTTAGTAAAGGCGATTGTTTTGATGAAGTTAATGATTGATGGTATTGTGAAAGTCTGGTAAACTGAAAGTCAGCTTTAAAGTATCTCAGAAAAAGACTTTTGTTCTTGAATGGTTGATTGTATGCCTCATGATGTTCAGCCCCAAGTCACTGCGACAGTCTTAATGCTGCTCAGAGCAACATATTTGGTGCAGCTGGTGCACACTGTGTGATCATTTGTCTTGTCAGGACACAGGGTTGTTTGTGCTGGTAACAGCAAAGATTTTTTTTGCACACTGGATGCTACTTGTGTGCTGACGTGCTCTTCTGTGTCCCACTGTTTGCCCAGATAACCAGTTCAGAATGTCTATCCTGGAGCGCTTGGAGCAGATGGAGAGGAGGATGGCAGAGATGGCCAGCCACCAGCAGCCGAGCAGTGCAGGGAGTGGTGGAGCTGGGGGAGGAACAGGGGGGGGAGGAGGAGGAGGAGGAGGAGGGGGAGGAGGAGGGGGAGGAGGTGGAGGTAACAACAGCCAGTCACAGGTAAAAACCATACCATGCTAGTCATATATTGGGCATAAAGACAATCATTGTACATGTGACATTGCACAGCGAGCACATGTGTGTTTTGTCTTTATAGACTGTCAAAAGTACTGAATAACTAACTACAATAATACATTTTATTTGAGGGTGTCTTTCCTATAACAAAAGTTATTGATTTTTCTGTTGTTTTGTTAAAGGGGTGTATACAATGACTAAATATGATTTCCTCTTTTGTTTATGTGAGTGTGTATCTGGCCAGATGCAGGCCAGTAGCTCCTTTGAGAGCCGTGTCGTGGTGGTCTGTGAGAAGATGATGAGCAGAGCTTGCTGGGCCAAGTCCAAACATTTAATCCACTCCAAAACCTTCAGAGGCATGACACTCCTTCACCTGGCTGCAGGACAAGGCTATGCCACCCTCATCCAGACACTCATCAAGTGGCGGTGAGCAAAAATTACTCTACATACTTTACTGTATAAGGGTGCTTTGGCTTGTAATTGGCATGCACCACACTACATAGTGGTGAGAAGCTAATTGTTTTCTCTCTTCCATCCAGCACCAAGCATGCTGATAGTATTGATTTGGAGTTGGAAGTGGACCCTCTCAATGTAGATCACTTCTCCTGCACACCTCTGGTAAGAGAGCTGAAGTTAAGTTAAGTTTTGAACAGTGTGAGCAATAATGAAGGAAATCCTAGTGTGGTGAGATAAGTTTGTCGGTTAGTCGGTTTGGTGTGATGAAACCCACTAACTCTGTTTCTCTTTGCTTCTTTTTCCTGTTTTTCTGTCTGTTTTCCATCCAGATGTGGGCATGTGCACTGGGTCACCTGGAGGCAGCAGTCGTCCTGTATAAATGGGACAGACGTGCCCTAGCTATCCCAGATTCTCTGGGCCGCTTACCCCTCTCAATTGCCCGATCTCGTGGCCATACCAAATTGGCTGAATGTCTCGAGCAGCTACAAAGGGAAGAGCAGCAGTCACCAGCCCCTCTACCACCCACAACTCGCATGTCTTTCTCCCCAGCCCCCGACACCTCCACCACAGACAGCTGGATGGTCAGCTGGGCAAACAACAGTGTAGTAGCACCCAGTGGCAAGAAAGGGGGTCCTGCCACCACTACAACCACATCCAGCACCACAGGCCTCAATCCAGGCCAGTACAGTTATCTTTTTGCCTCTGTCTCTTACTGTACACTTAGAGAAAAACTGGTTAAGCCGATGGCCTCTCATAAGTCACTGACTGGAAGAGGCCTAATTTTCTGTTAGCCTGTGACAAACAAAGTCTTGTTTATTATGCAGCTTATTGTTATATGTTGTGTTTTTTTGCAGACTTGAGAAGGCCAAGGTCAGAGCCCTCTAACTACTACAGCAGCGAGGGCCAAAGAGACCTCCCATTAGCTAAAAAACATAAACCCAACCCAGAACAGTTTCAAACTCGGCCTGACAAGGCTATGTCTGTTCCTCTGAGCCTGGAGCAACAACAGCTCCACAAGCTGTCCTCTAGCCCCAAGAGCTTGTCCTCAGAGGGCCTGAGCTCAGACAAGGGCCTGTCTACAGGAGGCAGCACAGGGACAACCAGATGGACGTCCAGAGAGAGTTTCGCCAGCAGCGGCTTGGGGAGGAAGACGCTGGGGGTCAGTGGAAGCAGCAGCCTGGGGAAGGAGAAACTGGTCAACCGGTTACGTCAGCGGGAACAGCTAGGCATGCTGGTGATGGCAGACAGAGAAATGGCTGATGCAGAACTATTATCTTATCGGGAAGATCTGGAGAACCAGGACTGTCTTACACAGATGGATGACCTGCAGGTGAGAATAACAAAACAACTGATTACTTATTGATTAGGCAGTTAAATGTGTAGAATTTGGTACTAGTACAGCTACAGATGAAAGGTTTAAAAATGTTTTGCTGTTGATTTAAATGCCTGCATCATGGAGATGGCATAACAAAGTATGTGTCTTCTTGCCGCACATAAGAAAAAATCAGGAGGGAAATATGTTGTAACTGATTTACTCCTTTTTAAAATATATTTTTATGTGAAAATTGGTACAATCAAAATTAGAAGCCTTATATATGAAGCACATTGTATTATACTTCTTTCATTACATGTATTGTATAGTATCAGATCGCATTCACCATTCACACACTGAGCCTAAGTGCTCAAACAGAAACCAGCATTCACACACATTCATACACTGGTGGAACAGCCACCAGGGGCAATTCGGGGGTTCAGTATCTTGCACAAGGACACTTCAACATGAAGCCTGGAGGAACCAGGGATTGAACCACCGATCTTTTGATTAACAGCCCGCTCTTTCCCCTGAGCCACAGCCGCCCAGTAATATGTAGTATGGATATTTTAGTGGCACCTCTCTGGAAAGTGGCATGCATGCCAAGCTTTTTTTTGTCCAATTTAAATCCTCTATCTTGCTGTGGCAAAACGAGATTTAAATTGGATGTTACAGCACCATGCCACCTCCTTTGTGTCCACCTTCTACATTGGGTAGGCGGTACACAACAGGCCAACCTGGCACTCTGTCGATGACCATCACCGAATAATAAACTCTCTCTATTGATCCACTTTCATAGCCAAGGGATTCTTCCAGCAATCCATCTCAGTCTTACTACTCCTTCAGCAGATGAAGAGCTGGATTAGGAATTTTAGCTTCCTACTGTATCACTCTCATCATTATTACCCTCTCCATTGGCATTAAAGTCAACATTTTCAAAGGGCCAAATAATTAAACCTGTACATGTAGACCATATACAGTCACTAAAATAGGTCACTCAAGTACATAGTGATAAACATTGAAAAGACGGTTTCTTTGTCCCAACAAAACAGGTAAATATGATGACTCTGGCAGAGCACATCATTGAAGCAACGCCAGAGAGAATCAAAAGAGAGAACTTCACCGCCGCAGACTCCATGCCCTTAGACACGTCAGGGGTCAGCAACACCATGAACTGGCTGGCCAACTACCTTGGAGATGTGGAACAGCTGCCGAGCATCATACACCTGCGGTAAGGAGCACTGTGGGGCAGGCAGTAGCAGGTATGCATATTGCATAGCCAGTGTGTGGGTGTGTGTACAGTATGTGTGTCCTCCCCACTGCATAGACTACTTTGTTGGAGTAAAATGAACACTATGAAGACATTTATACACGCAGCACATACTGTACATTGCAGATTTAAAGTCAGAGTGAAACTGCATTTTTAGTCAGTATTGCTTACTTTTTGTGACCGTGTTATGTTAAGTGTAATTTATACCTGCTACAGTTTTCCACTACGTTTGCAGGCAGTCATATATTAACACTTTCTATGATCAGTTGTTAAATTGATTTATGTGGCATGGAAAATTGGCACAAAAGGTAAATATTTAAATTTAGTTTCCTTAACTTCCACCACTACTGTAATAAGAGTGTATATATAACAGTATGTATAAGTTAGATGTACAGTATCTCACAAAAGTGAGTACACCCTTCACATTTGTGTAAATATTTGATTATATCTTTTCATATGACAACACTGACGAAATGACACTTTGCTGCAATGTAAAGTAGTGAGTCTACAGTGTTCATGCTGTCAAATGAAAAGATATAATCAAATATTTACAAAAATGCGAGGGGTTTACTGTACAAATTGATCATATATATAAGTGTTATATAGATAAGTGTTTTGCATATTCACTACCTGATGCATGGGAAGAAACAAAAAGGAGGTCTGCTGAAATTAAGTGAAAATTTCTGTCATCTTCTTCTTTTCTTAGATCTCTATATAATGAACCCCTGACCCCATCGTCCAACCCCAGCCTAAGTCCTGGGGGGTCTCCATTGAGAGAGGGGCCCCTGGAGAGGTCTACACTCACATCCCCAGCTGACTGGAGTGAATTCATCAATGCCTCCAACAGCAAGGTGGAGCGAGACCTGGCCCAGCTGACTCTGTCAGATCCAGAGCAGAGAGAGCTGTATGAGGCTGCCCGCCTAGTCCAAACTGCCTTCCGCAAGTACAAGGTACAGGCCTGGTGCTCAGGTGCCATATGCTGTGTGTACTGCAGACCGCAGTGACAGGGCTGTACTGTTAGGACTGGTATTATTAGGTTTTGTTTTGGGCTTTTGGAGAGATGCTGAAGGGTTCTCTTTTATTTGGTTCCAAGCTCTGGAGCTCTGATTTTTGCAGTAAAGTTCAGGGTTGTGATACGGTTATTATTATTATCTTTCGTCTGGGGATATACTGTTTCTAATCATGCTTAATATATATTATTCACATTTTTCTATCTCTGTCTGTCTCATTCTCTGTTCTTCTACTCATATATACACATGACAACATAAACAGAGATACATCCAAATATGTCCCTGTGGTTTCAGCATGGGAAGGTGCCTTGAGCAGAGCATGGCCTTGCTTAGAGAAACAACTGCACTTTCCCCTTTATCCCTGCTCCAGTTAGACACAATTAAGTTTATGTTCTCCTCCTTTCTCTTTGTCTGTATTTCTCTCTCTTAGTTGGGTGTATGGAGCCTGCTACTGCCTGTTTTAATGAGCTCTCCACACACCAGTCCTTTCCCCTGCCCGATCTCATTCCGCACCTCGCTACCAACCCCACAGCTACTTTTAATGTGTTTTCATATGACAAACTGTTCGCTGTCATTTACAGCTGTAGTCGCCTGTTATGCCTGTCTACCAGCTACTGAGGTGGACCTTTGGTCGCTCAACAGTTTACCTCATCCTCCCCTGTGCTCAAATGGGGGCCAGTTCACCAGGGCTGGACTCATGCCACGGTGGCATTCACATGCCGGCCACCAGGAGACCTCAGGGAGACTTGACAGAGCCACCAATATCCTTTGTGGCATTATGCAGGTTCTACAGTGACCTCTGACCTGTCCCACTCTACTCTCCAACAGGGGCGGCCGCTCCGAGAGCAACAAGAAGTAGCTGCTGCTGTTATTCAACGTTGTTACAAGAAATATAAACAGGTAGGGACAATCAAAACATGTGTTTTAATGTAACTAGTGTATATGAGAGTCTTTTAGGTTGCAGATTTATATATTTTAACTCAACTGAGAGCATTAGAGCATGTTAGTTCATTATTCACAAGCTTTCCCTTTTTCTGTTTACAAGCTTACATGGATAGCCTTGAAGGTAAAAATTTTTTACTACCAGCAGCTAAATTCAGGTTGCATTCTTCTACTACAGTGTGAACCTGTATCACTATTGCAGTATAGCACAGCAAAGCATGACATGTTGTTTTTTCTTCGCATTGGCAGTATGCACTTTATAAGAAGATGACGCAGGCCGCCATCCTTATCCAGAGTAAATTCCGCAGCTACCACGAACAGAAGAAGTTCCAGCAGAGCAGGAGGGCAGCCGTGCTCATTCAGCAATACTATCGCAGCTACAAGGAGTTTGGCAAGCTGAAGCCCCATCACCGCGGGGCTGCTGCTGCCCTGGTGCAGCACAAACTGAGGTAGACAATAAAGCCACATACTGTAGGCAAAATACTGGAATATACTGTCACAAATTGGCTAAAGGAATATGACAACAAGGGAGTCCATACAAAGGCTAAACAAACAAGAGTAATTTATTAAAACTAAGGTGAACTCAAATTAACAATAGCGTTTGTAGATCAGCAATGTCAGCAATGGAAACAGTGCATGAATGTATGGTTGATGTGCTTTGGTGGTGTTGAAGGTGCAAACCAAAACAAAGTGATACAGCCTGCATTTAATTAATATAGCCCAAAGGCTCAGGTGAGCTTAATAAGCTTACAACATTCCACTGTCAACCAGTGTCTACAGAGTTTGGCCAAGACAGCCTCTAAGACAGTGGAAAGGATGTCCAATTCCCCAATTCAGTTCAATTCCATTTTATTTATATAGCGCCAAATCATAAGGTTATCTCAGAGCACTTTTCATATACTGTAGACCAAAGCTTGTTACAACAGTCCAAAATTCAAGCAACCAAATAAACAGAAAACTGGACACAATACTAATCCTGCTAAAGGATAACTGATGCCAGACAAACACATTTACATGGGGATTTTTAAAACTGATGAATTGTCAAGTTAGGTTTTCACTGAAAAAATAAAGATCAATCAAATCAAATTAATTTAAACAGAAATGTATGCCGGTTTTCAACTGTACAAAACAGTAAGACACTATTCTCTTTCTGGTGTTTTATAGAGGTAGTCTGCTCACAAAGAGACAGGATCAGGCTGCCAGGAAGATCATGAGGTTCCTACGTCGCTGCCGCCACAGGTAGACCCTGACACACTGACTCACACACATACTAATATATTCATTTATACATGCTACATACACACACAACTTTACATAGGCTATATAACTCCACATTCAGATTTACTGCAAGGGTTGGTTCATGGCCTGATCAAATCCAATCCCATTGAGCTAATGAGTAAGACATAGTAGAAACTACCTCTAGTTTCATAATCTTGTCCATCTCTTAACTATTCTTTTTACTCAGTGTTATGTGTTTGATTTATTTTTGTTGGACAAATTAGGTGATTAGAAATGTCTCCAACACCTAAGCTCCACCCCTCCCCCTCACTGTATATGGCCCCCACCTGTTCTCGCCCCCTCCTTCACAGTGCCTACTGTGTGCTAATAGCTGGTATTGTTTTGCTGTTTATGCCAAGCCCCTTGATGGACCATAGACTGTTCAAGCGGGTGAGTGCAGCCTCAGCAACTCAGTTCGTGCCTCTCTATATCTCACTCTCTCTGTTTATTCTGTATGCCTCTTTTTCCCTCTTATGTCCCTCTCTGTCTGTCACTCTCACTCTTTAATAATACAATTATCTCCTACTGAGGTCTTGGCCTTCGCACTCTCTCCCTCCTTCCCTCACTCTCATTTTCTCTTTTGCTCTTTCTCTCCCACCCCCTCCACCCCACCCTACCTCCTTCTCCATCACTGTTGCTTGATGCCTGCTTGCATGAAGGCTGCTGACTGGAGCCACAGGTGGACTGAGAAGCTCAGATTTAGAGCTGAACCTATCTCAAACTAACAAACTGCTTACGAATGACAGTATCACTGCAACACTTAACAGGCACTTCTCTGACTCTCTTTACCTCTGTCTTTCTCTCCTTGAAAATTACTTTTTGTTCATGATTGTTTTTTTTTTATTTCAATAGTGTGTGGTTATGCAGATAGCCAGTTTGAGAAAAACGGGAGGCTTTTTTCGAACATGTTTTATTCTTATGCATGTCAAGTGGTGACAACTATGGGCCTTGCTCTTCTACCTTTAGGCATGCTATGGGCCTGCTGTTTCTCAAGTAGTTTTCTGTCCGTCTGACTGGCTGTGTGTTCTGTTTCTAGCCACATGACAGAATGAGAGGGAGACCATTTACTAAAACTGTGTCAAATTGTTGAATGTATTATGCCCACTGGTTCATCAAAACAAAACAAATAAATAAAATACACCTGAATGGGGAAAACCATAGATAGAGAGAGAGAGAGAGAGAGAGAGATAGAGAGAGAGAGAGAGAGAGAGAGAGAGAGAGATACGTTTGAGCATTTGATTATTGTCACATCATTAAAGTCCTCGCTGTTGACATTCCTATTACATGTTTTTACTCTTTTCCAAATCTGCTGTATTCTGTAAAATAGGGTACCATGCTTTTAGAGCAGGTGTGATTGTTGTTGTAACCACCTCTTATGGTAGGCCTGTCTGCTATTGTGTGATATAGGTTAGGAAGCTGTGATAGAATATAGGTCACAGCGAAGAAACAAACAATAGGTTCCTCCACCCATTGGAACTAAAACACAGCGCTATAATGGATTCATACCTCCAGGGAGTACTGCAGCTCAGTGTGAGAGGATAAAATACGTACACACACACTTATCTAACCACGCATCTATGTAGTCCGCCTCTCTTCAATTCATAAATGTTGCAGTAGTGAACTTCTGCTAAGAATAAGAGCAGGGCTAAATCCATTACATGTTGGTGGTTGATGTGTTAAAATCCATTTTCCAGGTAAAGAGTGCTGTGTACTCTGCAGGCTGACCACGTTTTGCTCATACACTTGAGACCCATGTCTCTTCTATGAACCCACACCAGCTTCTGGTGATATTGAACTGCCAGACGATGGCAGTTGAAATTATCAGTCACCTTTTCTTCCCCTCTCACACTTCCTTCTAAGCCTTGACCAGTTGGTCTGGAATGACTTCTTAGCTCTTTTAATCTTTTATATGTGGAAGTGACCTCTACCGTGACCATAAACATTTAGTGCAATAATTTATGCTTTTAATCATTGACTAAATAGTTTTAAACATGTAGAAAGACCTTACATTCAAATTTTTATTTGTAATAATCAAAGGAGTAGTCACCTCATGCTGTGAGGCACCAGTATCACATGCTGCATTTTGAAAATGCATGTGAAAAAAGTGCTTCATGGTGCCAAATGTCACTTTTGAAATTAGTAATATGAATTTAGAATAATTGTAATTAAAATATTATCACCATATTGTTTTTGAACGCAATCATTAAAGTGCATTTTATCCCAAATGTAACAGATTAATATGGTAAGAATTCTGTAATTGTGTTTGTTAATTATCCGCTTTTGTTCAATTCAATCCTGACCAACGTTTTCTTTCACAGACCAGCCATACTTCCTGATGATGTGGGCATACTTGTACTTTTCGGGCCTGTGTGTGTCTTGATAAGCTTGTTACTAGAAACACATGTCATGGATGTTGTATTCATGGGTGTCTGTCTCTTTCTGTGTTCCAGGGCGAAAGAATTGAAAAGGGCCAGGGAACATGAGACCCCTCAGAAGAGCCCCCTTGCGATGTGACATCACTCTCCTGACTCCTCTTTTCTTTTTTGTTTGTACCCAAGACATTTTACAAGAGAAATGGAAAAAAAACATAAATGCGCAAGCACTGCAATTATTACTACTACAGCAGTGTAACTGGTTCGACTATTATTACATGTACACCGGCATTTTTTCACATATCTATTCTTTCCACTGACTTGATTTCGGTCAGAGAGTGGCACCTTCTATGGGATTATAAACTAAAAGGGTCGGGATGGGGGTTACAGAACATTTGCTTCATGGCATTTTTTTGCACTTTTTCATGGATTGCTTTGTCTTTTTTGGATGTGATGAGGTTTTGGATGTTGAAGGAAGTGAACGCAGGAGATGTTTGAGGAGTCCTGTCACGCGCGAGGACCTGAAGATACGTAAATTAAGGCTGCTGCAGGAGATCTCAGAGGATAGGGAGACCATGCGGAAACACTCTGGGCTCTAATTGTATTTCATATTTTTTTAAGTGACCAATCAATTCATTTGAAGGATTATTTTTTAACCAAATATGTTAGTAACCCACACGCCCCCTTCTATTCACTTCTGTAGAGGATTCAATATTCAATTTAGTTCATAAATTCTCCCACCAGTCTGCCCACATGGGTGGAGCTACAAATGAATGTAGTCGGGGGTTTACTCATGCAGAAGCAGATGGGGGATTAAATCTTTCTGTTTTGCCATTTCTTAAAAAACACTGTTTTATCGTATATTGTCACTTTATTACTTGAATTTCTTCCATATTGTCCAATCTATTTGTTCCATCATGTCCAATGTATTGGTGATCTGTATCTTCAGACTCTATGTTGTTGAATCCTACCAAGAAAAAAATGCATGACTTCTTGGCAAGAAAAGTCTTTGCTTGTGTGCTTATGATCTAGTCTTTCAGCCTATCCTTGGATTTTCTTTTTGTTTCCACTTTAGTGGTCCACATATGCAGGTTCTCCCCCGTAAGTTCAACCATCTCAGTAATGAAGCTATCCCTGTATTGTCCTGTTTCTTTTTTATTTAGTTTCATTTTGCTTCATTTAGTTGATTGCGCCTCTGAAACCTAACAAGTGAGAAGAACTTGCCTATTTTGTGTTGTTATGGTCATGCAGGTTATTACTGTTATTTTTAAACGAACTTCAAGGCCTGTGAAGGCTTTTGAGGGGAAGATCACATACATTGCCTTGACGTCTTAGAGATTCTTTGAGGGGTCCCTAAGCTTGTCCCAAAATAGGGGTTTGACAAATCCATATTTTTGACAATTGAGCGATTTCTGTATATAAAGAAGGCTGAAAGTACGTAGGAAAAAACATTTACCCAAAGGGGATTGTATTTTAGAAATATATTATTTTATTCATTAAAAATGGGTCAAAAACAGGTATGAGACAAAAACAGAATATTTGTATAGTTTTGTTTGAATGCCTAAGAAGTATGGTTGTATTGTTTGTAAATAGTGTAAATACCTGGGATAAAAATGAGCTATGTGCATGAAAAGTATGAACAGAGTCAAAAGGGAAAAAAACAACAAAAGCAGTAGTGGCTATGCTCTGTAAAATTAAAACTATTTCACTATTAGAGTATTTTATTTTATTTTGATTGTTCTTGAGAAGAACAATTTGCTAAAGCATGATTCTATTGCAGTATACAAAAGTTAAAAAAAATGTATTTAGAGTTAGGAGAAGTCTGCAAAATTATCTTTAAAAAAGTATGGTTATGTTTACATTTTCTTTTTTATTTGTTTGTTTGTTTGTTTGTTTTGGGCTACCAAGAATTTTTTGCCAATGGTGCCAAGGTATGTGAATGCTATATAGCTTAAGAAGAGAATTAAGTTAATTTTTGCAGAACAGATAATCATACAGTGAAATACACACTAGCACTAAAGACCATAAGATCAAAACTGGCTGAGGATCACTAGAACAATAAGGTACACAGTTGGCACAGGGAGTCATATTTAAGCAGAAAGTATTTAAGTCTCTCATGTCTCCACCATTCCCACAGATAACTGAAGCATTTGACCATCACTGAATATGCCATAGCAACATTTGAGTTTTATTTTTGTTGTCATATGTCAAAGGAATGCGATATGTTACTGAGGTATATTATCTGATCATAAAGATTGGCAGCCTTGCCCATGGTGTCCCTATAAAACTATGTAATTACTGTCTGTCACTGAGAAAAAATTAATTCACCTGTTTGCTGTAAATGTGCAGTATATTGCTGCAAGCATTGATTTATCAATTCTTGGCGGATCCATGTAGAAATCTGGTGACAGGACTATCCTAATACAGTATGTCTTAATAAAAAAATAAGTCCTTGATCAAGGCTGCCAGGGTTTCGATAGACATTGTATTCCATGTCAAAAAGAACAAAGAAAAAGATGTCTTGCTGAAAAACGTGTATCATACTGTACATGACTGGATTTCTTTGTCAAGCAGCTGGAAACATTTGTAACATGAACTGTTCCAACAGTCAAAGGTGCTAAAATGATTCTACCCAGAAGGACAGCACTAAAAGTTGTCACTTGCCTCGATGCAGGGTCAATGAGCCAAAATGACTGTAGTAACTAATGTGTAAAACAGTGCACTGGTGCCATTTATAATTATGAGGCATAAGATGTGTCTTGTACATTGGATAATATATACATATATAGCAGTTTTGATTGAGCTGTAGGAGCAATCTGAGAGAGAATACATGAGTTGCTGGCTTAGAGGTACCTAGTGGTTGCTGCCTAATTCCTATAATATATTCCTACCAAACTACCAGAAAGTGTATTCTGTATCCAAGTAATGATATTTGATTATTCAGCCAAGTGCCACTGAAAAGCTTGAGTTTTGTTTATTGAATTGTCATGTTTGTCCAATAATTATTAAGCTAAATAGGTATTTCTCAGATTTATTTCCTTGACTGACTGGTTGTTTGTTGTTTTCCACACAACTGATAATGTAAATTTTATTTCCCGAGTGTTTATGTAGAAAGTGCCTATTCATATCCTGATCACACCAATCCAGTGTCAGAATGCAAACAATGTACCTGAGGTTGAGAAAATGTGAGAGGTCCCAAACAAGGTCCACCCACAGACAGTGGTGTATCATCTACATGAACACGCATGATCACCATCACCTTACGCTCACTAAAGCCACAGTATGATATTCCCTGTTCACACCAGTATCAGTACAGCACTCCAGCTTGTCAACATGCTGAGCTTTGTTTTCTTTTTCTGTCTTCTTTTCCGTTTTCTACTGGTACAGCTTGTTAAAATCACAATTAGAAATGCCACTACTGGGGTTTGTTGCCTTGCTTTCATCCTCTGGTCTGTGGTTAGAATGCATTGCCAATGCAATGTCATGGAAAAAAGGAGAAGGATTTATTATGCTTGCATGGGTAAAATAGTTAACTGGGTGACAGAACTGCACCTAAAGCATGCTTATTTTCCTAGAATCGGTAGCCAGATAGACTTGTTAAAAGACTTACTGTTCTGTAAAACGATGAACGTTGGTTTGACGTGTCACAGAACTCAGAAAGACAGAGGGCATGTGACTGGAGGGCAGACGGGAAACCTACGAATGAGCCAATGATCAATACTCAGTAGCTACTGAGGTTTTCATGGCACAGCATGAAGACAGGATTGTTTTTTAGACCAAGCTCTAACCTTTTAGACTTTTTCTTTATTTTTTATTTTTATTAATTTAGATTTGATCAGTGTGCTCCTAACTTCAAATATGACAAATGGCCAAGGTCGAAGACCATTGTGACAGTATGTATAGCAAGTATTAACGAAGTGAAACACGGTACACACAAACATATGCACAAGATACAGCACAGCAAACATGCAGACATGTCAAGGTGTCAGTTTCATTTGTACACTGAGTGGTGAAGGCAGCATTGCTCTTCTCTAGGCTGAGGGACTGGTTCACCTCCCTTCTGTATTTTACTCAGGGTGCCAAAATGGGGAGGAGGAAACAGAGCAGGACACGTGATTCACAGCAGAAGAAGCTGAAATTGAAATAGTAAAACCTTTCAGTAGTGCTTTCTGGTAAAGAATCTGGGACAGACGGGTTCACTGCTGCGACATTGAGGTCTTTAAAATGAATGAATATGAAATATGATCCATTTTCTCTCAGTAATGTTGAACATTACAGACACCAGTGGAGCCCTGGAATATAATCCTGTTATATATAGCTCATTAAGATAAATGATTTGACTTTCTGTCATAGAAGCCTGTCAAATCATAGTATAATTCTGGCCAATTCTGTAGGCCTTTAATTTATCTAAGTGACAGAGAAGTGTAGAGGGTATTTAAGAATACAAGTGTAGTTATGTGAAAAGTTCACCTTCAAATCTTGTTTTTACTGCCATTTATGAATGGGATGACAGGTTAGCTGATAGGCACTCTTCATTAGTATACAGTATTATCAATTTCAAGAAGTTCTGTGAATTGACCTGGGAATCTGCCTTTCCTCCTCTTCTTTTTCCCCAAGCACCCAAACTGGAGAAAGGTAGGCACATCAGGACAACAGAACATAAACAGTTTTACAACATATTCCACTTGTGGACACAGAGCAATAAAGAACTATTTTGTGGAGACCTATAGACCTAGTGAAGTTTAAAATGATTGGACACATGTAGTCGACTTACTCTTATGCAAATGCCAGTATTGCAAGACAAGCATTCAGTAGTTTATGGACAGCAATTATATGGCACCCTTTACCGAACTGCACGTTTTCATCAATTCCAAACCGAGAAGAAAAAAAAGGCCCTGCTTTGATAGAAAGTTATGGGTCCTCGACACTTTGCATGTGAACTAGTGTTAGATCTATTTTCCTCTCCTCTATAACTGTCTTTCTCTCTGTCTTTCCCTGTTATGTGACCCAATTTTTCTCCGCTCCCAATCCCTGCCTTTAAAAGTTTCATCTCCCCTTGGTTCTCCTAATGTGTTTTGCTTTCCTCCTTTTCCTTCCCTTCTCTTGTTTGTAAGTTTTATTTTTGTAATTGTGCATGTACAAGCGTCACTGACTCGATGGATATGTTTTAAAAAAAAAGAGATTTCAGCTGCTGAAGCCATGCAAAACGTTTTGAATTGCCCTTAAAATATGGAAGATGTTTTCTGAATGCTTTATATTCTTTCTGCTGTAAAATAATAAAAAAAGGAAAAAATGAAGAAAACTCGAGAACACACTTTGCTCCGTCTTTTTGTTTCCTCTTTCACTTTTAAGAAAGGGATAATGGTTTCTGCTGCTACTATGTTTCCTACAAACACCTTTTCTCAAGGATGGACAATTAGCAGAGACAGTATTTATAATATAGTGTTTAATTTCTATTAAACATACAGTGCTGTAGAACCTTTGACTTTCACATTTAAAAGACATTTGGTCATACATCAGACAACTATGGACTTTTCACTAATGTGTGTACACAAATATAGTTTCACACAACAAAAAAGTAATCGAAATAAATCATTTTAAGGTCCCCAAACAACAAGTCTCAATCATACCTATGGCAATGTTCTTTGTGAACAAATACTGACTTACATATGTGAGTGTGTATGTGGGAGTACATGCACGAGGCATGCATATGCGCACATACAGTATATGCATGCATGATGTTTCTTATTTTGTCTGCATGTACTTATGTGAGTGCAAGGAAGGGATTTTTGTTTTAGTGCAAGCCCTGTCTTCTTGTGTAGCATCAATGCCCGATGACAGTTTTAGACACAGTACTTCCAGAAACACTCGGAATTCCCTGCTCTCTTCCTAAACTGCTTCCGGAAGCCCAGCACACGGCTCAAAGGATTTAGGAGACTTTGTTTCTCCAATAGAACCTGAAAGACAGGATAAAGTAGTGATAAACATTTTACTGACAGTGTGTAGCTTACTTCTCTCACTTCGTTGTTTTAGGGATAACATTTGTAGAAAACCTACCTCTCTTTTCATCCCCCTAGGAAGCAAGCCTGTTGTTCTGACCCCTGA
Source organism: Micropterus salmoides (assembly GCF_014851395.1). Classification (NCBI taxonomy): domain Eukaryota; kingdom Metazoa; phylum Chordata; class Actinopteri; order Centrarchiformes; family Centrarchidae; genus Micropterus; species Micropterus salmoides. Next base: position 10,087,492 of record NW_024040707.1, on the reverse strand, counting down.
GAGGAAATAAAACATGAGAATATTATGATATCTGATATCAGCTTGTTGCATTATCCATGTTTCTGTGCATGTCAAGCATTTTGGGCAGTGGTGACTAAAGTTTAAAGAAGTAAAGAGTGGGATGAATGAATGGGTGTCTGTCAACAACTACAAACTACACGCTCTTGATTAATACCTCCAACAGTCTGCTTCTCCAGTGGTGCTTCCACAGAAAAATATAGTTAACTAGTATTTTTGTGTGTATCAATTCAACTTTGCAGCACAGTGCAGTGCTGCTGCAAAATAGAAACTGGGCGATTTTCCCTGGATAAAGTAAGTGTCTGCGTAAGTGTTAAGTACTATATTATATGACGAGCTCATACAAGTGTGTACTGATGACTGAAGGTGTGTGTGTGTGTGTTTCTGTCTCTATGTGTGTTTCTTACCATCTCTGTTGCTCTCCCCAGATATCAGAGTGGAATATCTGAGTCCAGCACCATCCTGAAGGGGGAAGATTTGCTCAGAGAGAGACAGATCATCCAGAGTGCCGACTCCTCTGTCTTCCACTGATACTAAGGATAATTGAACAGCCACACAAAGTTGGTAACACCCAGATGATATGTAAATATACATTCACATGATGTACATTTACATCATCTAGACATGACATTTATTTGGATTATTTGAGGAGTTTATGCTAAATAGTAAACACACGCGAGATTTACTTTTGTCATGACTTAGTATTTCTAATTATTTGAACAGAAAACTGAATATATTCTCCAATGCAGAGAACTCCTGCATTAACATGGGCTATGATGTGTGAACTTCAGTGAATCATTGTTCAACACTGTGGCTCTAGAGCAATTACTTTAAGGCCCTGCTTCACAAATTAAGTTTTATTACTAAAAATGCTAATCAAAGTACTGAATTAATGAATCCACTTGAAAAACAGCTATAACTGACATTTTACTTTCCACTCACCAGGTCCTGGATAGGGCATCTCAGCAGATTCTGTGATGGGGTGGGCCAGTAGTGGGCCAGAGGCCACGAGCAGAAAGGCCCAGGAGAAGAGATGGTTACACTTCATCACTATAGGAGGCTGTTGTTGGTCAAGTGGCTCTGATTTGCACGGAGCTCCTGAGGTTGAAAGGCGACTTGTACATGCTGTGTTGGTCCCAATTGGGTTATATACTTCCAGCTGTAGCCTTTCCCCCCTCCCACATGCCACACAGTAGACACACACACACACACACACACACACACACACTTTTGTTGGTCACAACAGCCATCAGCAATATCCCCATCCCTTCTAACTGTGATAAATCAACAGGCAGTCACAGGTGAATTATAGGTTCAATAAAAAGACAAGTGCCGTAGCCCTTGCTTCAAGGGCACCGTCATGTTTTACCAGCTCTTCAGCTTGAATGACTGTTTTACTGACTGTGTAAATGGGACCGAAGCAGGTGTTTCAGATGTCACTCTCAACAACATCCAATAGGGGAGCAGGTGGAGAAACTGGGCAGCCATATAACTAATGTTTAATGCTACCAGTTAATTCAACTCTTGGGCCATTTGAATCCTCAGAGCCCATAGACAAACTCCACAATTATAGCTGCATACAAAGCAGCGAAAATGCTTAATAAAACTGCATAATTACTGGGATAGTGGTTCAGTGGAAATGCTAAAATGTTTAAGGCCGTATAGCCTATAAGCCGTTTGACATTTTAAGTCAATTTAAGACAGCAGAGAATTTTCCATGGGTCACTGAATCACATTGATTCATGCACATTATTTAGAGGCATTGTTCTGGTAAGATGCTATATTTGTGCTGTCCTTTTAGTCAGGCAATAAAGCCCTTGTTTATTAGTATGTCCAGCATAGGTGGACAGAGTCAGAGAGACTTTCCTATCAGCTCAGAGACTGGGGGACAGGTGGAGACAGCTGTTTACAAAGTCACATTTTGCACCTCTTTATGTTATTTGTATATTTATTAGAAGCGTGACGTCAGTGTTCAGTCTCTTGTATGATAATGAGGGTTTACGAAGTGACAGTGACATTTAATTTTATGGCCAGAAGGCCAGACACTCCATTAAGTGTTGCTGTATATCATAGAAAGCTATTAAGATTTATATTCTGTATTAGTCAAGGTCTCGGTGCCAATTACAGCTTATTCCAGACTCCAAAATAAATGTTGTCTCCCCAAAACTTAAAGTTTGTCCTGCTATATATGGGGTCCTTTTTATAAATTATGAGGAATCTATTTCTACCAGGTACTGGTGTTTTGTAACAAACATAGGCACATACTACGTTTCGATGACAAGCTTCATATGATATAGAGTGGATCAGAGCAAACAGAGGAGAGTGATATTAACAGTAAATGAATTGAAAGAACATGTTTAGGAACAGCTGCAACAGATAAAAAAAAATTAACGTGTTACATATAGAAACATCTTAACCATTCATCACATATACATGGTTTTCTTGACAAAAAACATGTATTTATCAAAAAGTACCCTGGGACATGATAACTGAATAATTTCCCTGAAGTCATAAATATATGAATACATTTACTTTCTTAGTATAAGATAGTAAAATAGCTACACTGAAGTAAGTAGTGCAAAATGTGGCAAAATGGTCCCTTTTAGAGTTCAGAGAACTGCTCCATTAACATTTAAGCAGAATTTTATTGTTGTATATTTCTGGCCAAAGTGGTGCTTGGTCTGAGTAGATCTCACCTGCTGGGTGGTTTAGCACACAGCAATGCAAGGTATTCTATGAGTGTATCATTTGTTTTGCCAGAAAAAAAAAGAAGAAAACTCAGTGTAAGCAACTACAGTTGTCAGATAAATTTACTGCAGTAAATATGGACATATCTTCCTCTGAAATGTTTACAGCAGTGTTATGGTTATGCTAATTTAATTATAAATAATAATAATAATAATAATAGCAACAATAATAGCAATACATTTTATTTGTGGGTACCCATCAAGACACCCAAGGTTTGCATAACAAGGTATAAAAAGAACCAGAATCATGCAGATAAAAACAGTGAAATATGGCGAAACACCAGCTTAGACAAAACAAAACAAGAGACACAGTGGGCAGATACATGTAGGTGGGGGGATAAAACAGCAACACTGTAAGGATATAAGGGAAACAGTAAAATGATTGTTGTAGTGTGAAGGCCAGTTTGAACAGGTGAGTTTTGAGATGGGATTTGAATGATGTTATGGAGTGTCGAATGTGTGGGAGCAGGGAGTTCCCAAGCCCGGGAGCAGTGCAGCTGAAAGCACGGAGAAACACACTGTGCTGATACATTATAATTTGCTTCACCATTAAAATAGTCCCATAGCAGAAGAAGAAGAAGAAGAAGAAGAGAACATACTTTATTGTCACATACACATACATGTTGCGAAATTCATCCTCTGCGTTTAACCCATCCCTTGAAGGGAGCAGTGGGCAGCCACTGTACAGCGCCCGGAGACCAACTCCAGATTGAGATGCCATGCCAGGTGAAACGGCACTGACTGGAGAACCTACCTAACATGTTTTTGATGGTGGGGGAAACCGGAGCACCTGGAGAAAACACACGCAGACACGGAGAGAACATGCAAACTCCACACAGAAAGGTCGGGGCAGGTGGCACAGTGTCTTATTTATCAACCAATAATTTTGACTGGCTGAAAATACCTGATTTATTGTCTAAATCTATTGACAGTCATGGATCCAAAAGCCACATATCACACCAAACAACTGTTATAGTCCAAGCAGGACAAACAATGATTCATCATCAATCAATCATCATTAACTATTATTTTTAACTATGTGACCTGGCAAATTTTTTGTGACTTGTTGATTTGACCTCATTGATATCTGACTGACATATAAGTAAAGCCAGCAGAGGGCAACATTACGTCTAGAAAAACCACAATAACCAATGCACTGTACCCCGTTTACACATTTTCAGTAAATTAGCTTAAAGGGAAACGTATCTTTAAAGGAACTGTGACTTCCTACAGTCTTTTTTGCTCCTCACTCATCAGTCAAAGAATGTCAGATTGACAGCATGCAAAATGTATCTGACACAAAACGTCCTAGTCTTCAAAATAATTTATCATCATCATCATAAAAGCAGCATATTATCCTGCTCAGATATGAAACTTATATCGACTTATATATAGAATTTTTTTTGACATGGGAGCATGAACCACATCATCAAATTGTGCTTTCTTTAAGAGTTGCAAAAACGGTCACTTTGCAGTATCAAGCATGTTTCTCCCAAATGATTTGTTTCGCTCTTTTCAATTTTTTTATTAAATTACTGCGATTTAAATAACAAAATGCATACTATAACACTTTTCCACAATTTTAGCCAGAAACTTTTGAGTGATTGGAACCTTCGGCAGGTTAAGTGTTGCATTCACTAGCTGTTAGAAATATTGCAACTCAGTGAGCAAACACAAGCGGGTGCGAAGGCCTGTATAATAAAAGTGTTGTAATGTTAGGTGCATAGTTATGTGGGATGAGCTTCATCAGTTGGAGCTAAAAGCTTACTGTTGTGTTGCGTTGTTGTCTAGGAGCGTAAAAGTATGCTACCGTGCGCCTCTCTTTGCACTGGTTAACATTTTCTTCTTCCTTTTTCCAGGATCTGTGGTTGTCTCTGTTTGTAATACATTCCAAAACAGTTAAAGAAAGCGCCTTCGCCTCTTCATATGCCGAATAACACGGTCATGTGAAATTGGCCGACATCGTGATTAAACTTTGGCAGAGACTAAGTCTGAGTTCGACAGAGCACGTGAAGGCAGCAGCCGTTCACCGCCCCCACTGCTGCCGAACAGGAGCTGTGAAGAAGCAGCCGGAGCGACAGACTGTAGGCTAAGTTTGTCCGCCCTGGCTTCCCATCACAAGTCGACCGGGCTTTGTTTCATTGAAGAATAACAACCGTCGGTTTAGCTTTAAAATTCACGCCAAAAGTTGAGGCGTTAGAAACCGTCAAGCACGTTCTTGACATTCTGGGTAATTTGTAGAGACACAGGAGGAAAAAAAGAGACAGAGGGAGGGAGAGGGAAAGTGCGACGTTGCGGACGTCTCTAAAGTTGACACTCCGCTGTCATGTTTGGTACGTTAACTTGTTGAATAGGCTGCTTGGTGTAAGTTACACACACAACGCTGGAGTTTGCGTGGGCAGCCTGCTGGGAACAGGTAGGTTATAAAACAGTGACTCTGTGGTAAACTGGCTGACTGAATATTTGTCTGGTGGCTAGTTAACTTTGCCCGACAAACAAGTGGCCTAACGTTACCGCAGTAAAACAGCAAGTTACTGTTTTACATAAAAGGCTGTAGTTGATGTTAAGTTAACAACAGCACTGCTCCTGTTAGCTTGGCTGCTGTCATTGATTTCAAAAGTCTTCAGAGTGTGTTGATAATTAGTTGACTGATTTGCATGAATATCACTGTGATAAATCAGTAGTCTATTTAACTAACTGTAATGTCCACCCAGTGTCTCTTCGTGTAACGTTAACGTTAGCTTGGGAGATTTCATTCCTTCTGGCTTGTAACGTTACTTTGCCTTTAGGTCCCCATTTAATTTAGCCAGGTAATAACTTCCAAAATGTCCTTTCTGGTGTCAGGGTCTTCTCAACCATGAGGCAGTGACATAACTGAGACAGTGATGGCAGAGCTGGAAATTGACCAGTCCAACCTTCCACGTGTCCAAGAAGGTAAGCACACGCTCCCACACTAACGCAACTACTGCATTTATAGAAAACGTAAGCATGTAGGAAAGTGTGCGCAGACTGTACTATGGTTCATGGTCTGTGCTGGAGAAATGTTTTGTTTATCCCCTCCATGGGGAGGTCAGAGGTCAGGGCCAGCTACTGAACTGCAGACATGGCGCCATAGGGTTTTAAGTATTTGATTCATGGAAACTTGAGACCAACAAATACAAAGAACAGACGTGCCTACCTGTTTGCAGCATGCGGAAGAGAGAATGAGACACATGGAAAAACTCCCATTGTCTCTTTTTTGCGTTGGCACCAACTGGCTGTGGTACCAAACCGCAGCTTTTCTTCTGACCTTGTGTGTATCTATGCTTGATTTCTGTGACATCAGTACTCTCAGATAAGAAGTGCTGTTTGTGATATGTGATTTCTGAAGGGAAGAGACTTGTACTGTAACCTAAAGTGAAGGTTGTTTTTGTAATGAAAACATTCTGACTTGTAATACTAATAATTACTTATGCAGACTATATGGCCCAAAACTGATGGGGAAACATGATAATTTAAATTCAGATACTGAGAAACAACAAGTTAGAGTAAGAATTATAGGGAAGTTTAACTACTAAAACTGCTTTTTGTTTTATTATGGAAAAATTCACATGCACAGCTACAGATTTTGTCAGTGTTGTATTAAAGCAGCTCCTATGGATGAAATTAGTTCCATCTGCTGTCATGTAAGTATAAAAACATTCGCAGGTAAGGAACATGCTGTGGCCTGGGTGTAGACCGTTGACTCAGTCTTTGCCATGTCCACACTAATGAATAGGATAGAAATAGGTCTGCATGTCTTTTATCAAGGGAGATAATTCAGCACTCCACTCTTGTTTCCACAGACAAAGGGCACACTGTGCAGCTCTGCATTTTCATGCTTTATCGGGCAGGGGCCAGTGCACAAACAAAGCCAGTAATAGCAGTGATAAACTGCTCATTGAGACAATAGCAGCATGTTAATCAGATGTCTGGTCGTGTAATTTTTTCCGCTTGTCGACAACTTTCACCAGACACATTTGTTAAACTGTGCTGTCTTTCTCTGTGCGCTGGGGGTCGTTTACCTAATGCCCCGTCATGGGTGTTTATGATTCAGTTTCCCTAAGAGACGTAGTTCCCCGTGTCCTTATCCTCTACTTTCCTCCCCATCCGAGAGTCTCAGCCAAGTCAACTTTCTTTGTTTTCACTGCCCCCCTTATCAGTTCCTGTTTTGTCCCTCCGCTGGCTGCTCCTGATATGGCCTGATGTGCAGGGGGAATGCAGCTCCCAGAGGAATTCCCCCACCTCCCCCCTTGTTCCTAATTTCACTCTCGCCAACTACCCTTCACCTCTCTTTGTTCTCTAGGACAACTTGGTCGAGTTCATGGGCTTGCGTGCCCAGTCCATCTAGTTTATAACACAGCACAGAAAGCTGTGGGATGGACAAGACAGTTTTTGAAATTTTGTGCAAAAAGCAGCAACAGAACCGACCAGTGAGTAGGAGAGAGAGGGAGACAGCGTGTGGGCGGTTGGTGGGGGATTTTGGCTGAAAATAGAACCCTTGTCATTTTCTCCTTTCGCCAGTTTCTTTGTTTGGCAGGCACTTGGGTAGTGCTGCTATCCAAGTGGCTGTGAAGATAAAATATAAATATCTCTGTCGGTGTTTGATCGGCTGCTCACTCGCGCTGTATGCCTGAGATCATCTGCATCATTTTGTTTTAGGTGACTAATTTTGGTGGGAGTTTTTTCAGCTGCTCTACTAAAAGATAAAGTGCACACATTGACCTATGAGATTTAGTTATATCAGCAAAAAGGAAAGAATTGTTATACATGGTATTTTTCTTTTTTTTTAACCACACCAGTAAGGAAAGATATTTGTAAGGATTTGTAAGATGAGAAGCATTACAATAGGAATGAATTCACTTTGTTTTGAGGTCACGCAGGTCGTGGTTTCCTGCTTTATAATATCCCCTTATCCTGCAGACTCATCGCTACTTTGTTCTTGTTGCTTGTCAATAATAGCCTCTGGTGTGCAAATGCCAATTTCTGTTGTCTCCTGGATCTTTGATTTACTATCCTCTTTGGAAACAGACAGAGCCTAACAGGGTCTTTTCAGTGCCCTTATTAAGAAGCTTACAGTAGGACCATTTTGAAAACACACTCAGCCTGGACTTGCACTGAACGTGTGCCTCACACCCTGTCCCTCAAAACCTGTTTAGCAGTCATAATAACACAACCTCCTTGTCCCTCCCCTAAAAGTGTAATGTAACCATAGTTTAAAGGAGTTTAGAAAAACAAGTTAACCCGCAATGCAGACACACCCACACAAAATACACACACACTTGCATGCTGACAGACAAGACTGCTGTTTTCCTCCATATTTCCCTCCTTTCTTTCGTTCTGCTTTCCGAGTTGGACTTAAGAGTAAACTCGTGTTTTGAACTGTCAGTTTGTTGTGCCGGATTAAAACCCACTTAATCCCTCCTCACTGACAGACTGGACACATAAGGGCAGGTTGGAGATCCATTTAGCGGATAGTCTCTTAAGCTCCACGACAGGTGTAAGTGGTAATGCATGTCTGTCTTGGTATGGGTTAACTCTCAGTGTAGACTTACATGGTCATTTATGGTGTAAACGGACCCTTTTGATGGCTTAGTGCTGTCTGAGTGATTTTGCTGAATTTTGACTGCTGAGCCCCTGTAGACTGAAACATACCCAGAGACTAATGTTTTTAAAATTTTTGGGACTTTGACTAAATTTGACCACAGTAAAGTTTTTAAATGCCTGATTTTCTCACTTCCCTATTTACAGAACTGGAAAATAAGGAGGTATCTCCCATCTGACTTGTTATATCAGCTCAGAAGCAATTCTCTAAATGTTGAAATTTGCCATTGCATTGTTAGAGCAGGCTCTGGGTAGCAAAGGTATGGTGCAGCAATAATGAAAGTGAAGAAGACTATTTTTAGAAGAATATGAATGTGAAAACAGTGACAAGATTTGGATCAAGGAATGTGTTTGGAGTAAGAAACCCATACCAAGTTGTCTTTGAGAATACAAACTTAACAAGACAGCAAGCACAGAAAAGCCTTCGTATAGTCAGGGACATGGCACAAAATTAGCACCAGGCACCTGACAAATGTTGGTAAAATATGCAAGTGGCTGATATATGTGCTTGCAGTCTGTTGAGTGGCTGGTAAAATGTGAACATTCATTAGCCTTTTGGCTGGTGGGGAACAAAAAACATTTTGTACACTGGGATTGGTCGAGTACTTGATGTTTTGTGTGTTTTCAGTTAGCCACACAGATGGTCACAGCTGTACTGTAGACTGTAGGCTCGATATGTCACACTTCAAAATGAATCTTGAGGCCTTCCATTCATTCATGTCATCCATCAAATCTTCAGCTAGTAAGTACACTCCCAGGGTCTTTGCTCTTCTTATATTTCTTTGCTTTAGATTTGTACTTCTTCTGACAAAGGGATCAAAAAAGCACAAGTGAAGCCATAAGCAAAGGAACTAAGAATAAATGTCATAGCTTTGACATCTCTAGTACCATGCTTGGTGACAGCCTGGGTAACATGCAAAGTATTCCACATACTGGATCATATTTGCACCTCAAAAGTCCTAATTGGGATTCACAGTTTCTATGTACCTTCAACAACTTGCTGACAAATAAAGTTAGTATGTTACAACTATATTACCATGTTATCTTAGCACAGTGTTCCTGATAATACAGAAATATCCCATGTTTTACATTTATGTTCTAGGTATTTAAAATGGCTTATTGTGTTACAGCAGTATAAAATGTATTCAGGTTTTCTATAGCTGGGTCAAGAGCTTAAACCAGTTGTTCTAAACAACATATGGCATTTATGTGTCTGTCACCTCTGCTCATAAATTGAATCATAAACATTAAGTGTATGGATGTAAAGATTAGTAGTAGGACAGGTGTTTTTTTTTAATTAGCCTTGCCTCTGGCTCAGACTGGAGGCTTTCCCCTCTGCACTGAGCTAAATCTCTTCTTAAACACAGTCGTCTGTCCGCCTCCTGGCATTTGAAAGCACCGTTATAGGATGAAAATCAGTGAGATAGCAAAGCCGTTTTGTCCGGTCACAGTGAACTGTGTGTCTGCAAAGATGAAGGAAACAGCAGGGCCACAGTGTTGCTGTCTGTCCGTGTTTATTTTCTCATGAGTAACTTTTGAGTTTTGTTTGACAGACTACAGATAAGGACTACTGTAAATACTTGTGTGAGTGTTTATAGGTGAAAGTAACAGTCCACAAATGCTGAAGCTATAAATACTAATGTACAAATCAAAAAGTAATGCAAAGCTGTGAGTATTGACCACCTTATGACTGGAGTTAAAAAATATATCCAGAAATAGAGCACTCTTGTTGACTATCCCTTTGTTTGGCCTCACATGTTTAGTAACACTTTCTTTGCATAATTGCACCTAAAGTTCTTGTGTCTATAGTGAAGTCCTTATCTATGTCAACTTTTTGACAAAAACAGACAAGGCTAGAGAGCTTTAATGACATGAAACTGAGATGTTTTATGACCATATCCAGCCGCAGGTGGCCAGACTATGGAATAACGGGATAAGAAAGACACAGTTCCCTGCAGTGTCATGATATGGAGAACCAGACAGAGTTGGTGTACAGAGAGCTCTTAAACAAAGCCTTTGGATTTACAACAGAGTACCACAGACTTCACTCTACATAAATTTGTACCTTCTGCACAGGCTTTCTGGTACAAATGGTTGCAGTTGTTAGTTCCTAAACTTTGCATCTTCATTTGGTAGTCATATTGAGCATATTAGTAACAGGGGAAAAAAACGTATCTACGTCATAAGCTCCTTTCAGTAACAATCGTAAAGATAATATGTTTCATACGGGGGGGTGTGTGTGTGTGTGTGTGTGTGTGTGTGTGTGAGAATGTGTTTATAAATTGTAAAATAAATGTACTTGCACACACACTGACACACTCGCACTAGAGTATGTCACATAGTTGCTTTTGTTAGAATTAGGTGGACCTGTTGCTCTGCTGCAATTAAATCCAGTAACTTTGGGAGGACAGTACAAATTGTGGCCACTTGCACTGGTGCCCTGTTATGATGGGGATTTTATGAGAGCCCTTTAACAATTCATGCCAGAGTGGTGGATGATTGTTGTTTTTCTAAAGTTTGAGGGACACTCCTTTGCCTTTGTCTGTGTTGAATCAACAGCCATCACAACACAGGGCACTCATATCCTATTGTTTCCCTTTAGACAGCGCAGAGTGCTGAACCAAAGGCTCCCCAATATTGTCTCTTTTCAGGCCACCCAAAGCCTCACCTCTTGTTGTGGATGAGCCATACAAGACCATTCAAGATGGTTGTTATTTTTCAGTTGTTTTAGCAATAATCAAGCTTAGAGAACTACTCATTTCATTTAACACTTACATCCCCCTCCTTTCCTTTTTGAACGCTTTTTGTATGATAATGAAGTGTTGCTGTCCTCTGTTGTTTCAGTGTGCCAGTGTTTTGCTGTGCTTGAGGATGGAGCGTTGGCACACAACCTGCAGGAGCAGGAGAGTAAGTACACTGTGAAGCTACCATGTGACAGCTGCACACTACAAACATCTGTAGTAATTTACATTATGTGGGCTGCTCTCCATTTTGTCGTAATCACCTCTGTTTGTGTTATTGTGCTTTCATCTTTAGTTAGCCTGTTAAGTAATTTAGGATTAATTAAGGATTATACTTAGGAGCTGCAATTACAGAATAATAAAAAAAAAAAATATTAAGAAAAATGCTGCAAAGCCGTTGAACTACTTTTTGGTCAGCTTTTGTCAGTCATCGTGGTATGTCTTTGCAATTTTGCACAGTAAACAAAGTGACATGTAATTTGGTGTCTGTTTTTAGAATTCCTTAAAAGTGTGGCATGCCACAAACCATGTTTCAAAAACACAACACTCATGAATATTCAAAAATGAACAGTTTCAGACCAAAAGAAATATAGTAATTATTTGTATTTATATTTACTATAACCTAGATCACACATGGTCCTTCATTGCAACACGTTGAATACTGTCTCACCCTCTTCCATTTTCTCTGCCTTGCCCTCATAGTTGAGCAATACTATACCACCAACATTGAGAAGAACCAGCTAGTGCAGAATGACATCCGTGTAGCCAAAATGCTTCAGGATGAGGAAGAGGAGCAGCGGGCCCAGCAGAGCGCCCTCCTCAGACAGGCTTCCAGACAACTGTAGGTGACCCCTGCTCCCCAAAACACACTGATACAGTGCTGCTGCACTACTTCGAAATCACTGCCTGTACCCTAACTCTACTGTATGCAGAGTTGTCTATACTGTAGTTTGTGTCTGATTTTATTATTGTGTTATGGTATTTTTGTACAAGTAAGCACATCGTGAGCAATGTACAATCCTGAGTCAAATTCCTGGCAATAAAGTGGATTCTGATTCTGATTTACTATACAGATTTATATTCTTCTTTACATCTGTCTCATGATGTGCTGGTAGTTGCATCAGTGAGTCACAAGTGTAAGAAGTCCTTTTCTTCCCTGACTGTTCCGTAGAGAGGAGGAAGACTTTGAGTATGCTCGTATAATTCAGGAGGAGCTCCAACGTTGTGCTGAGGAGGCCCAGAAGAGGGAGCAGGATGATGAGGTGAGCACAAACCGTTTTATGTCTGCATCTTATTTACATGTCTCAAATTAATGCATCGAAGGTCATGCAATATTTTAAAGAAGAATTCACTTTCACTTATGTGGACATTCACTCTGTGCTGGTGGATATGTGGTCTACAACTATACTTTTACATCAGTTGCATTGACAGAAGTTAGTATTCATAGCCTGTACCACAGTGAATACATGCACCACTTAGAAGTTTCCAACTTTAAATGCTCAGTCAAGTATAACCCCCTATAAAGAGTCTAAAGGTCTGGTTCTGACGTCACATGAATCTGCACTTGCTCGTCAATTAACCACCTCACCATCTTTGCAATTTGGAAATCTGCATCCATCAGTGTCTGCATAGAACCATTATTTCTCAGTCAGCAGGCTCCTATTATTTACTTTAGCTCTTTAAATGGATAGACCTGGCATGCTGACAGTAGGCTTACATAAACATGCTAGACAAAAATCAAGCCTGATTGATGCATGCAGATGTTTTTATTTTATATAAAATTGTTTTTACTCGCTTCTCTTTGTCCACAAGGTATTTTTTATTACTCAACTTACAAATCAACCTGTGAATGCATAGAACAAACCCATTTTCTTCTTTTACAGTGCACAACAATCCAACTTTAGCTTTTTTTGTACACATACACCATAATAGCTTCGCTTACTATCTTCCAGTTGCATTAGCCACATTTAACATTCATAACATTATTCAATCAATATTCAACTAAATTCCTGCTAATTGAGGGGATCTATGCCAGCATGCATCGAGTTAAACGCAGAGAAACTCCTGGACAGGTAAACTTGCCTGACCATCTCAAAAGTTAACACATGAGACAGAAAAGCATGTCTTCACCTGACTTGCATGTTTTAAAGCAGTAAATCCATTATATTATATGATTGAAAACAAATATGCCCTTTGGATGTTGGATATATGGAAACAAGGTTGAAAATCAGCGTTCCTTTTCCAGTTACCCATTTTGTCATTTTTAAATCGAAACCTCTATGGTGTTTTAAGCCAATATTGTCCCAGCAAATAAGAAGACACAAACGGCAAAGTTTGTAAAGCGAAATAATATAAGGGATTTACTCCTGAAAGAGGAACAAATCCTTCATTGTGGGTGTCAAGTTACTGCCAGCAACCAGAGCAGAGTGGGAAACCGTACTTTATGGACAAGTTCAACTTTGCACAATGCAGTGATAAAACATAAAGTTGGACGAAACCAAAGTAAGATTTAAAGTGATACACAGATGTATCTACTGAGTATCAAACGCTCATGCCCTGTTATCCTCAAAGTTGTCTGGATGATTGGTAGTTTCCTTCTTTACAAAGTGGTCAGCTTGAATTCATGTCAGAATTAATTCTAGTGGTATCTTTTAAATCAAAAATGTATCAAACCACTATCTAGTTTGAGACACAAACTACTACGTTAATATAATGCTGTAGTGGATGATCTTACTCAGTAAATGCTGAAGCCTGTAGGATATTTTTGGTGGTTCACAAAGCAGAAAGTAGCTGTGTGGTATTTGTATCTCCGACTACAGTACTGTGGGCAGATTAAACTAGGCATAATCTAGAGAGGCAAACTTGGCAGTTGGCACAAACTTAAAATAGCACCAGCATTATTCTTAAAGTTCAGCACAGCGACTCATTGTTGTATGGCACTCGGGACATACTTGTATCATTTAATTATCTGCGTGTTACCAGCAGGTCAGGGAATATCGTATGGTTCACTTCGCCCTCTCTTAGGACTGAGTCCATAATGAATGGCAGTTGCAGCAAAGTGCTGCTCTGGGCCTCTGGATCCACTGTGCCGTAACAGGGCTGCATGAGCAAAGTCAGCTGTTGAACAGAGACACAAGCTGTCAGCTACCCATCTGGATGATGGCTCATGCAGTTTCCCTGGTCCATACAGAATGGACACACATGTGCAAATTAAGTCTCACTGGATGTGCACACATTATCTAAGTGCAGTGTTTAATCAAGGGAGTGGCTGAGCCTTCATGTGGTTAATTCTTTCCATTGTCCACAAATGGTTTAACATTGTTACTGGGTTTCCAAACAGGGTTGTCACTGGAATTCTGTTTTTAAAGGGTTTTCTTAGTTAAGTGTCAAGTGAAAAATTCCATAACCTACATTGTTTTTGTCTCCACATTTTACGTCATGACAAAATCCACAAAGCGCAGTGGTGGTGTTCACATTTCTCATGTCTAAATAAATGAAGTTACATTTTACTAAAATCTATCATAGTGTGACATTTTAGCCACACTAGCAGTGCGGCACTTGGCATTGCAATGCCACTGACTTTTCCTCTAGCGCCACCATGAGGTTGACAATTGTAATACTTTGGTGATCACTTTCCATCAGGTCAAAAGTCTAATTTGTCCAATGTATGAGCAAAATCATTTTCAGACACCACAGCTGTATTTTGTTTTTAGTGCTAATTAGCAAATGTTATCGGCCTGACATGTTTAACTAAGATCGTGAATACAGTAAGGTTATGAACATAGTAAATATTATACCTGCTAAACATCAGCATGTTAACACTGTGAGCATGTACCACTGTGCCTTGGTACAGACTCACAGAGCCACTAGCATGGCTGTAGACTCTTGTTTAAGTTGAAGACATAATACAAATTACATTAATATCTAGATAATGCTGTTGTAGTTGTTAGGATGTTAATGTTGTCAATTTATTATACTCCCCATTTGTGAGGTAGCACTAGATCTCTCCAAAATGTTGAATATAAAAAATCTTGCAACCCAAACATGATGCAACCAGATGGTTCCCATCAATCACCTCTCCCTTGTTGTTCCAATTTTCACACTAAAGCCCAACCACTCCAAAACTTCCAAAGAATTTCTTTGTCTGTGCATTTTTACAGCATGCATGTGCATTTCTTAACATCGGTTGCTTTACAAAAAATAATTTGACTGCCCACCAACAGAAATTAAGAGTTGAGCTGTGTAAGAATAGGGAGGGGGGGCAAATCTCCCCCAAAACTCCCCAGCTGGTCCAGTGGAGTAGTCTGTGTCACAAGGCTTCTTCAGCATAATATTTTCCTTTACCCTGCAGTTTCCCCTTTAGAGGAGGCTTATAAAAGCTCCTTGTTTGGAGGATGTGAGGTCAGATTGGTTGTAGGTCCATTCATCATTATTAAAGGAGTTTAGTTTGAACTCTGTTGGAACCAACATAATGTGTTTACACTTCAGTTGAATGGTAAGGCCTCATTTACCTACGGGGTAAAAATCATTCTAGGTTATGAAGCACATGGTATGAGAATCTATCTATTTCTGTGTGGATGTAATCATTTATTTTTATGAGTGTTGGTGTTTGGATGAAATTATTAACTATTAACACCCCCTGTTTCTCTACCTTCCTTAATGACTGGCTGATCAGAGGTGTTGATTAAATATTTGCCTCCCTGTAGATTGTGCCTTTAATTAAGGAACAGAAGGCCCCAGGCTGAGCTGTTTTAAATGCCAGATCCCTGTGGCACTCCACACCTAACCTGCCATGGCAAGCTGCTAATTGTCTGCTGATGCTGGCAAAGTAGCTGACACACACACTCTGATTGCGAAGCAGGAGAAGCTGCATTAGCTTTTATTTATGATTAATGTTGCAAATCCAGCCTACAGAGACATGTTTTCATATTTAATATAATTGACCGGTAGAATTTGAAGATTTGTAAGAAATATTTTTAGAGACAGACTGGTCGGGTTGTCCTTCACAGTAGCAGACAAGTGTACCAGCTCTGGTAAGAGCATGTATTCCCCAGTGACAAGGTGGTACTTCATGTGAAACAGTCCTGTTGACCTGCTTCTGTTGAATAGTTCAGGCTGAAGGAGATGAAAAGTTTGCTTGTCTCTCATGTGGTCTCCTAGTTTCCATTGAGTCTGCCACAGCCCTGCCTGAAATAGTTTGGCCATCTTGAACTGGCTTTGTGCTAAATAGCCACTATTAAGATGTCAGGTCACCTCACAGTGGCACCCAACAAGGCTCTGTATTTACTGTAGCCTCCTCTGTAGACATGCCGGATGTAGATGGATTAGCTTCTCCTCTTCAAACATCTGAGAGTTTGATCCATGTTACATTTGTGTTGTTTACTTGAAAATCGAAGGGAGCTGAGTAGATTTAAGGCAAAAAGTGGTATGAGGGTAAACAGACAAAGCAGTATTTATAGTAGACTTTTATTTGTACAAAGATAACATAAAAGCAAAACCTACATACATTTTGATTCTCTTTCCAGGAAGACAAAGATAGCAATAAAAGTCACAGATGACTGTACTATCACATAGGCTACATTAAAACAAATCATCCTTTCATATAAAACTACACAGACAGGCAAAAGAAAATAAATGTGTAGTGTGTGTGTGTGTGTGTGTGTGTGTGTGTGTGTGTGAATATTTTCCAAAGATTTTGTGTGATGAGTGGGAGTAAAGCAGTTATCAACCATTTATTATACAAGTTGTGCTGCCATCTGCTGTGTGAAAACAGCACAGTAGACTTGATGTCAACATTCTTGCGGTCATGCCAACTCATGGTTGCACAGCAAGGTAACCAGCTTGTTTTTGATTTATTCCGATTATTTCATTATAAGCTTTGCTGTGAACTACATAAGTTCAATGGTTGGCTTTGAAATAAGGGAACCAAATGAAAGATTATCATTTCTCCGTAATCTTTATTTAGCCCAAATTCATACTGAGTTACTCATTATGGTTTTACAAGCAAGTATCAGTACGTGTGTGTCTCCACAGGAAATAGCTAAACGACTGCAGGAAGAGGAGGAGCAGAGAATCAGGAGGAGCAGAGGGCAGGAAGGCCATTGTGAAGGTACACTCTAAGTTTTGTCATGTAGTTTTATGTTTTGTTGGCTGTATGTTTATTAGACAACATTAGTCAGCTATCCTAAAAGACTGCCAAACCACTTTAAAGAAAATGGTGAATGGATTGGCGGAGTAGGAGTTTGCCATTTGCAGAATGATTAGTTGCACTTAAAGTAGGACAAACCCAGGCCTTGCTAAGCTTTTCTCTAACCAAACATTGCTCTACTGCTTATCATTGTTATATTTAAGTGATTCTCTACATATATTACAGCAACATGAACAAAAATACTCTACATAGCTATCGCATGATATTATCTCCATAATGTGTTGTTGTACACACAACACATTCATTATGGTTTGACAAGCATGCATATAACATATCTTTTTATATTGTCTTTTACGCATGACTGTATATCTGTATTCCAGTCTATAAACATATTGGAATGCCTCAGTTGTGTCTAAAACATTTTTAAAAAGTTATGTAACAAATACTAAAATTACATGCTATTTGTAATGCATTGTTACCTCACCATTAACTGCACTTGTCTAATAGTACACGCTGACAGCCTCACCCATCCTCCCTGCTTTTGTGTTTGCATGTTTGGTATTACTAAAGGCAGCGCCAGTGATCCAGCACTGCCATCCCCACACCACCACACACTCAGCAGCCTTCACCAAGGAGAGGAGCAGTACTCATCTACCACCACCAGGTGGCAATGTTCTACCTCTCTCAACCATTCAGACTTAACTGAGCTTAATGCTAACTCCCCCAGGGGGGTTGCAGCTCAGAGAAACACAACTTCATGGTCAAATCAAGGACACACACACTTTAGGGAAATCAAGAGTGAATTGAGAGAGCCTTTGAGTGAGGATTCTGAGGACTCAGACACAGTTTTCTCTGAACAGCTCTCTGTCTTATTACTCAATGAAAGATTCAACACGGCACCTCCTCAGCGGGGGGCATCTTTACATCAGCCGCAAGAGAGAAACTACAGGAGTCTTTCCTCTGGCAGCAGCCGCACAGATAAGCTCAGAAACTGGGAGGAGGAGAGAGGACAGCAGGATGAGGACTATTATGAAAATGTTGACCTAGATAAGAGGAGGCCTAGGTATTCGGATCTGGAAAGCAACCAAGAGGAGTATAAGGGTTTGCACAAGAGCAGATATCAGGATAGATATTCTAGGTTAGTCGAGGTAAGAGAAATACAACGTAGTCGCAGTGAATCTGTCAGGCTACATGACAGGAGCAGGCAGAACAACAGAGACCTAGTGAGAACTTGGAGCTATAAGGGCAACCCGGACAAACGTGTCAGAAACTACAGAAGTCTCTTTGAGGAGGAAAGGGGAAAACAGGATGAGGACTATTATGAAAATGGTGACCTAGAGAAGAGGAGGCCTAGGATTTGGGATCAGGATAGCAACAGTGGAGAAGGGTGTGAGGGTTTGCACAGGAGCAGTGATCAGGATAGAGACTCTAGGTTAGTCGGAGTAAGAGAAAGGCGACATAGTCGAAGTGAATCTGTCAGGCTTCATGAAAGCAGCAGGCAGAGCAACAGAGACCTAGTGAGAACTTGGAGCTATAAGGACAACCCTGACAAACATGTTCGTTTTCAGGAGAACACCAGGAGCTCTAACAAGCAGCAGGCTGATAGAAGCGGAGTCTGGGAGATGCTAGGCCAGGTTCTCATAGAGAGGGGTGTGCCTGTGAGGTTTGGCAGCAATGGGGCGCCACTGCAAATACAGCTTCAAAGCAGAGACAGCCAGGTGCTTCACGGGAGCGAGGTCTCCTACGGCGACTCCCAACCACATCAGAGAGTTTTCCAGAGAGCTGCCTCCACCAGGAAGAGTTTCCATGGAGATATCGGGGAGGGGAGGAGATATTCATACAGAGAGAACAGTGGGAGAGATCACAGAGAAGACCGAGACAGGCACCGTATTAATGTGGATGATGGAGAGGTTTATGAGATTAGCAGTAGAGGCTCATATCTTGCTAACTGTGAAAGGCGAGGCAGTAGAAGGTGGAGTGGGCACAGATGCTCTAACGATGACGAGAGGGAGAGGAATGCAGATGATTGCAGGTTCAAGAGGACAACAAGCAAACAAAGGCATTGGCACAAGACCATAGAAGAAAGGTTAAGCTCAGAGGAGGAGCCGGAGATGGAGAGGAGAGGAGAGACGCTCCACCGAAGAGCCCCACGGCGTAGCCAAAGCCTCAGCAGCAGCGGGACTTCTTCCAGAGATAGGTCAAGGCACATGGCAGCAGGTAACACCCAGAACTGCAGCCAACTCCAACCTGCAGAGGGGAAGCTTCCAAAGCTGTGCTCCCTCCATGTCTCTGTACATCTGCTCCTCTCATCTTCCCTCAATCATCGTCTTATCTGGACAAATTGGGCTTTTAGTGGTGACTTGGGGTCTCTTACTGAAGTGGCACATTTTCCTGTTAATATCTGTAATTCCAGTTGTCCTTAAATAATCTTCAGTGTGTGCTTTCATCTTCATCATTCTTTCCGTTTTGATGTAGTGAGGAAACAAGTTCTGTGGAATCCCTTTCAAAACTGAGCAACATGCCTTACATGCTGCACCCGCTTCTCTCTATGTGGGATTGAAATGTTGGCCTTTTTGTCTTGTACTTTTATTTTTAACACCCGTAATCTCCTTGCCATAAAATTTCAATTGACACTTGAAACTCAAACCCTTAGGAGTGTCATTGGAACCAGAGCCGGGAGAGCCAAGCCTGGACATGGTGGAGCTGCAGCAGGTCCTACAGGATGAAGAACTGGCTCACAAGCTGCAGGAGGAAGAGGAGAAACTGTTGAGGAGGGTAAGGGACCCAGGAGTTTGCTAAATCACAATGTGTCTTGTAATCTATACTGTCAACGAGAAAGACGGTAGATCAGTATCTCTTTTGATTATTGTTTTTCTGTTTGTTTTAATTTTACCTTCTTGTGTTTGCAGAGCTCCCAGCACTCTCCATGTAGGGCTTATTCAGAGAGAGACTTCAGAGTAGCACAAGTGGCGCAGGATGAGGTACGATTATAAATCAACATGTCGTCAGTACCATGTACCTTAATTTTTTTCCTGTTGAATGATCTAATTATTGTGGTTTTGCACTAGGAAATTGCACGTTTTATGCAGAAGCAGGAAATGAAGTCAAAGCGTCGATCACGCGAGTTAGAAGGGCCAGCATCGTGGCGCGAGCACAGAGCGATGATCAGTCATCATGACAGACGAGCTGCAAGAGACAGACAGGTAAATGTGTTGTAGATATTGAAAAACTGTTTTGGCATCCAAGTACAGTACATGTCATTGTCATACATGTCTTTTAAAATATTCACTTCAACACTCCACTTGCCTTGCTATAATCTATCTTAGCTGATGAAAACTCCAATACTATTTTTTAAATATGATAGATGATGAAATGAGTTTGTCCTTTGTCTACTGCCTAGGTCCAACGAGAGAGACTTGACTCAGAGGGCCTTCCTTCCCCCACTGAGGACTGCTCCCCAGGCAATCAGTCACCCAGCCCCGACTCCACTTTACCGTAATTGTCTCTGCGTGAATATACATGAAACTGATAAATGTCTTTTATTGTTACCATGAGAACTGCTCATCAGTGTCCACCAGCTGGCATGTCTTTCATCTACTTTATATGCCGACTTACTGCTGCTGCGTTTACAGACAAGTCCAGCAGATCAGAAACATTGCGGAAGAGCTTGACCCGACCTTCCAAGCCAGGAGGCAAGACACAGGGAGCTTCCGTGTGGGACAAACAGGTACTGTAAACAGGATAAAAGGCACTGCTAATGAAACTGTTAAACAATGGCTGCACACTCCAAATTCTTTTTTTCTCCAATATAGAACCAACCTGTCAGTCACTTCCCATGCCGCATTCTGGCTTACGTGACTTCCTCGAGGAGCCTACTTTCATTCCACCCACAAAACGGCCAACGGAAAGATCAGGACGCACAAAACCCAAAGAGAAGAAGGAAAATTGCAAGCAACAATAATTTTAACACACTGTGCTTTTGGAGTCCATTTATATTTTATAACACTTTCAGTTCAGCTACAGAGTTTTCCTTACTTAGTACTTTAAGGTTGAAAATTACAACAATTAAGTTCTCTCTACCAGCCACTCCTACAAGCACTTTGGAACAAAGAGAAAGAATTAAGAGAAGTGACATTTTAAAATATTTCTCGATTAAGTGGATAATGACAACACCAACACCTTGGACTCTTGCCTTTTATAATTTTAAAAGGTTTATTGAATTATTGTTTGAATTATTCAGTGTTAATTAGTGTTTAATTTAAACCATATACATTTTTTTCAATTATTTTTTCAATTTAACTTTTATTAGTTTTATATAGTTAAGCACTATACCGGGAACACCCAAAATGTCATGTGACAAAACAAGAAGTAACAATGAAAACCCTTGAACCTGAGTGACGTGGTTATCGGACAAGTTACATCCACTTTTGGAGTGGTTGCCAACTTTGTTTCAGCAGGACACCAGTCATGTTTACAATAGCACAAAGACAATCAAATGAACTTCTTTAACCCTTATTAAGTGGAAATTCTATTTGTTGAAAATCCATACTACAACTACCATTTAAAGTATGTTAAGTTGTTTCATAATATCCAGATGTAAGTATATTATTTAGAGACACTATGTGTAACAAAGTACTGTAAACTCAAAGATCCACTTAACTATGCTACAGACAATTCTTAAACTGAGACAGTTTGCAATTTGTCTCATACACAAACACTCCTTATCATGTGACTGAATTTCCACACCTGAACCCTGTTTCAGAAAGCAGGATTAACAAACTCTGAGCTGATCCCTGAGCTCTGGGTTGCTTGAGCCTGAGGTGGGGAAACTCTGAATTTTCGGTTCCAGAACAGCAGATCAGAATAAGTTCAATCAACTCTGAGTATGTTGAGCCTGACTGAAGTGCGTGCGTGGGGATGAAAAAAAGCCATAATCAATGGAGCTCCGATACAACGATTCACCATGGCAACGGGTAAATAAAGGCAGAGCCCCCATTTTAATCGGGTGGAGCTAGAAATTTGAATGCGGGCCAAGATAGGCTCTAAAATGCAGGAGTGGAGGAAGGATCAATGCGTTAATATTAATCTATTACACAGCGTTGCTTATTCATCATTTACCAGACTGGAATTTCCTTAATAAATGATAAAGTGCTACAGCCCATTAAATAGGAAGGCCATATTTATTAAGCTGTAACCCGACGGGACTAAATGCCGGTGGCAATCGGCTACCTGATTATGAAAATAGGTCTGCTATAGATAAAATATAAGAAACAGTTTATTCGTGAACCTGTAATTGTAAAGTTACAGTCACACCCAGCAGATTAGCCTATTAATTATTTTTTGCAGTGGAAAATGTGTCTATAGGTCAAAGTTTTAGACATCTATTTTACATTAATAAAATCTTGCGCATTTCGTATTTTCGTTCCAATCAGTGCGACTACAATATGTAAGATTAGGCCTACTGTTCACTGATCAGTTTTATAGGTTAGCCTACATAGTAAACAGTGGTTAGGTAGCCTAAGTGTTTTCAGTGCAACTGTCCACAGAGGTATAACGCTGCGATATACCTAAAGACATAGATTTTATTCTGGGCTGAGGATAAATCCACGATGTGCGGAAATCTGTCCATACGTCGATGACAGATTGATAATAAAAGCGGTCATATTCAAGATCATGGTTGGGTAAAAAACTAATAGCCTATCTTACCGGGATTTTAAAGTTTTAGATGACTTTATAAGATGTAAATGTGTTCAGATATGTGCTTTGATGTTGACAGAATGAATGAGGAAATGAAACGGTGTGTCAGACAGCCGCCTCAGGCTCCGCAGGAGGGGAGGCGAGGCGTCAGACACACTGACGGTTTTCCAACTTATCCTATGAACCTGACGTCCTCCCGAGGAGGTTCACAGCATGAGTTGCCGGAGTTACTGATCTCGCTCTCTGAAACGGAAAACCCAGAGTTTCCCTCATCTCAGGTTTAACATACTCAGAATTTTCACTAATCCCGCTTTCTGAAACGGGGCCCAGGTGCCAAATTATGGCACCTGAATCGGCTCCATTCACAGAGTGAAGACTTTCTGAGTAAGTGGACCTTTTTAATCTTCAAATATTTGTTAAATATCCAACTCATGTTTTTGTATATATTGATGGGTAAGTTTTTATCAGTCAGAAGACAATTCTGATAACAGTTAACATTAATTTTACAGAAAACAACACATTTGTTTGCACACATAAACATTTATTGGTCTCAGTTTCTGTTTGTTTTTATGTTCATATTACGACCATGTTTAAAACACTTTTTGTTGTTTTTTTGGTTTGTTTTTTTTTTTTTACAAATGAAATGTGCCACTGCTTAGGTGGACCACTATTATTGCAATTGTTCTGTCTGAAAGTGAAACAAATAAAAATAAATTCCAGTTTTTATTGTTTAAAAAGTTATAAAAGTACAAAGTGCATAATGTTAATCAACAGTTGACAGCTGAAGTAAAGTGCTACAGTGAAATGAAAACGTCATGGTACTGTGGTAGATCTTCACCTCTGAACTTTGTGGTCTAGCAGACATCACTTTACTCGAGTTATGACGCACTGATACGTTACTATAGTGTGGGCTAACATTTTCACCCTAAGCCCACACAGCACATTTCTCAAATGTTCCACTTCAGAAAAAAGGTACGCCCGCTACAGTTGAGAAAAGACATGTTTCTGAAAAATGTTCCACTTGGTCTGATTTCACTGCCCACTTCATGGTGTATAAAGATAAGCAAAAGTAATGATTACAGGACTGACTGTGGTGGTTTCCACATAACCCTCACACCTCATGTTGATATCTTCTGTAACTCATGTATTTGCTGTGTGTGTGTCACATTTGACCCGAGGATATACTACAGTTACACACTTGATAGGAATCTCACTTGTCACTGGCTGATCTGACTGACTAATCACATTTTCTGAGATTCCATCTAGGGATACCAACTGTGCTCTTGCTCAAGAGACATGCACTGGCTTGCTCAGGAAGTGTTCTAACCAAATCTTTGCCTCATAACAAAAGGCCAAGGTACAGTACTGCAGTAATTTACTGTACTGTACTGTAGACTCCCTGGTGCTTTACTTAAGGGGTGTTGTAGGATTACCTATTGACAAACAGGGGAATCCCCTTCACTGGACTTTCTGACACCAAAAAATCTACAGTAGGAAAGTCCGTTTAGTTCCTGGTAAAGAAGCTGTTTTCAACTTGATAGCTTTGTTTAGAATAGTACACAAAGCTATTGTGTTCTGTGCACTATTATCTTAACAATTTATCAAACAAAGTAGACCACATAGACGAGTTTATATTATAAACATAATAAAACAGACAAAAAGTAACATTATTATAAATCACGCATCACCATATAATAATCATGACCGAGACAGCACTGTTCTAGTTTGGCTGCCTGAACATAAACATGGTCATAAATGTACATATTTAGCAGTAAACAGTGAGTAACTAGGTTTGGCATTGGAGCCTGAGTAAAACGAATAATCTATTTCGGGAGGCATATGTGGGCTCAGCCTTAGGCGTTTTTACACCGGAACACCCATCTTCACTGTACATTCATACAGCACAGACATGCAAATATTTAAGTAGTCATTCACACTCATTTAAACAGTATTATCTTACACAGTCCACTGACTCAAGTCCATCTAGTTTGTTTGAAAGTAGTTTAAAAGAAAAATAGGTTTCTAAAGGCTATGAATTTAATGTATGTTCTACCATTCAATCCATCTTTAATTTGAAACATCCCACAGCTATTTTAGGACTACTGACTTTCAAGCTTAACTGGAAGGGGAAAAAACACAGCATCACTGTCATGATTTACATGATGAATAGACTTTGTAAATCCAATTTGTTTTTTCTCTCAGAATTCCCCTTCACCCCCTGTGAGAATATTTGCTGATTCATCAAAAGATTCATACAATTGTATCCTGGTGTAATTGTAAAGCAAATGTTACTTCTAGGTTGACCCTTCAGGAATTTCGCAATAGCTTTGGTTAGTCTGATAAGTGAAAAAGAGGGTGTTTAAAAGACAGCTGGGTGAACACTGTTACATTTCCTTCATTTAGATAATCCAAAGAGAAAAGGCATTCTCCAAACTTTTGGCTCAGAGTCACAAAGAAGGACCACATCTTATTCAGGAATATCCTGTTTCCTTTCACTGAATTTAACAAAACCTTTGCAGATATTTCATTGTGACAGTCTAGCCCAGTCCGCTTCCATTCATGCAATGAGCTGTTCTGAGGAGTCCTTTGAGGCAAGCGACTCTGAGCTGCTGCCCTGCTCTTGCTGCGCCTCGTGGAAACTGCACTCAATTGCTATTAATGTTGCAGGGTCATCTGAAGAAGAAAAAGAGGACAAATCCTGTTTCACTGTATTTGTGATTGGCTGGATAGATAGCCTGTATAAAGTACAAGGGTAATTACCTGTAGGGGTTCTTATTATGGGGGTTTTGGGGATTTGTGGCTTTTTTGGCCCCTTTTCTTTTCTTTTCCGTAGGACTTTCACGACCACGATGATGATGATGATGATGCTAAAGCCCATCAGGACTACGCTGGTGACCACAGATAAGACAAATGGCCATGGCTGTTCTGTGTAATCTGATACAAAACAGCAAAAAATGATTGCCCAGCTTTAAACAAATAAGAATTTAAACACAAGTACCGGTACATTAGAGGAGTAGAATCACGTCCTACCTGGTTGCTTTGGATTTTTCACTGTGGAAACTGAAACATTAGTACACTTAATGTCCGTGAATGCATCTCCAAAGGCCTCAATCTTTTGATCTGGGTTAGGACACCTTTGGGGGGGGGGGGGATTAAACAGTTTCATCAAATCTGTCAGTCAGTACAACAATAAAACATGGCTGTATTGGCAAATGATGTTTTTTTGAGCAGGGTATGTCTCACTTGGTACTCCGGGGTTTACACTTCTGGTGAATTTGGTCATTGAAGGTTCCATCTGGACATGGTCTGCAAAAACCTGTGCAGACAAGCATTGATTTGACTTGCCACTCAACGTTTACAAGTAAATCTAGTGTGTATTTGCCAAAGTCGTGTGCTTTTTTTTTGTTTAACTTACGATTCTCTGCAGGTTCGTGACCTTTGCCACACTCCTTAACACAGAAGGAACATTGGCCATTGCCACAGACGAGTCCTTCTTTACAGCCACACTTTGTGTCTTTTGTGGCTGTGCACTCTTCCACAAGGACAAGAGCACCTACACATACAAAGAGAGTTGTAAGATCTTGTAATTTTACAAACTGTCAACTTATAGAACAACACTCGGGAAAAAAGTTCTGTAGTTTTGTGACCGTAGGATCTTTTAACATACCTACACACTGTGTACACCTGTAACACCTGTAGTCTTTAGGCTTCACTGTAAATGTATTGGGCTCACATGGAGTACAAAGATCTTTTGGGTTTCGACCACAATCTTGGACCAGGCGGTTTCCTACAAACAGACACACACAGATACGAATAGCTATATTGCAAACTCAGTAACATTAGTCAGTTTCAGTGAGATTATGTATTTCAATAATGTAACAGGGCTTCAGATACGTGGTAATATCACTTTCCCCCTTCAAGGTTTAAAAGTTGAAATGCAGCACAGCAAAACTATACTGTTTTGCAATTGTAATGACATATACAAGTATGTATCACAGCTCCAAATTTTTTCATTTATCAGTTGTACCATCCAAGCCTTTGCTCTTTGTTGTGGTATTAGCTGAAAAACCACTGAAACTAAATTTGGTTACATGCAACCACTATGGAGGAACTGCTCAAAGGCTGGAATATAATATTTCTTTCCTTTTAATTTCAGCAGATAACAGCACACACAACTCAGTATCCTTTTTGCTTTTATTAGAGACTTCCCAGGATAACTAACTCTTGAGGTCTGAGAAAGGATCGTGTTATGTTAAGTTCTTGTATATTATATCTATATGATATATGTCGTTGTATAACAACTGAGTTTATGGTGAAAGTGAGCAGAGTGGGCATTTCTCATTCCCTTCATGAATATATAGGTATATAGTGTTTTCATTTCAAAACTGTTTGCCCATTTAATAGTAGCAACCTCAGGATAGGGATGAGACAGACATTATATTGACCTGTAGAGCCTTTGTCAAAAAATACTCTTCTGAACTAACAGCACATTTCATCGATTTGAAATCATTGAGTTGTAATGGTCAATGTCGCCTTTATTACTTACCGGGATGACAGAGATCACAGCAAACATTCCCTTCTTTTTGTGTCCATTTCATGCAGCCCGTCTGCTCAGGACTGCACAAACATCCCTGCATCAGTAGTGAGAAACCCATCAACCACAGGATCACAGCCATACTGTTGTCAGCTCTCCAGCCTTGTGGTAAGACACAGATGAAACAGACGCTTCAGCAAAGACGTGAGGTAATCCAATCCAAGAAATATCCCAGGTACCTATTATATTCTAAAAAGGCACTTAACTTTATAGAATTTCTAAATCTATAGCTTTAGTGAAAATACATTAACATACTTTGCATTCTTCTCTACCTAAAGTCACTCGAAAGTAATGTCATGAGGTTGAAAAATTAATTATGGCATATGAAGAAATCTATGTGCTGTGCCAGAGCGTTCTCACACACATAACTCACCCCGTCAGCTGAGTGTGTTATTCATGCTCATGGGTTTTTTTTTTCAGGAGGGCGTATCCTAAAGTCTTGAAGCCAATCATATGAAAGATTGTGTAAAGGACTGAATGAATGACAAATACTGACAGATTATCCTCCTAGTATGTAAAATTTGAACCCCTAAAAACAATAACTATAATATGGGTTATTTAATTTCAACGTATTTCTTTCGGTGGAAATCAATACACAGCAAGACTCGAACTATCAATATCAAGAGAAATAAAAGATCATGTAGCTGGTAAAGAAAAGGAAAAGCTTTATCAACAGATCTGGCTGCAATATTCTGTTCTCTACCCCAGTACTGCTTTCATTAAGCAGCGCCTGATGCAAGATTTAATTCTACTAAACTCACTATTGTATCTGCAAAACCACAATTCCAGCCACAACTTTCAGAGCAAACATAAATGGGTCAATGTCATTACAAGTAGCCTATTAATGTATCTTTTCCATGTACTTTTTGAGTACATTTTAAAATCAATAATTAGGCTAAATAATACATTTTACTAATGCAAATCTTTTATTTAGCATTATGCTAAACTACTTTTGGCAACGCAACAATCTGAGTAGCCAACAGTTACCAACCAAGAGCAAATGGACTTTGTGTTAGCTTTGAACACAATTTCAAGTTGTTCATGTTTCTCACATTAAGAAGAGACAATCCCCATTTCGTGAGTGGAATTGGAGAGATGCCGATTGGCTCTTTTACAGTGGTCAACTGTCTGAGACGTTTTCAGAAGAGCTGATTTTGTACCTGACGAGACGTTACTATGGCAGCAGTGCCTTTCCAGCCTATCTGATGTGCAAAAGACATCGTAGTGTAATGTTATTTAAAATGGTTAGCTTTGAACTGCATCACGACTGAGTGGGGACTTTCCTGCTTGTACTCTACTATTACTGCCTCACGGGATACAGCCTAGGCTACATATATTACACAAAAGGCGATATAAGCCATAAAACCAAGTTGTAAAAACAGATGTAAGATATGAATAAACTTATGCCGAAATTAGCTCTACAACATATCCTAAAACTGGAACTAATATGGTTCGACACGGAGCAATTGATGGTAAAATCCACGAAAATGCCGAATATTAGACTGACTTATTGACTGTGAGTCATGCCAGGTACCGTTAGTTAGCCTATGTACAGGGTCACGATTAAAGGGCAGGGAAAAATTCCCACCCTCTGTGCTCTAATCACCTGCTGTTAGTAGCATGTGTCTGTGAGCAACACTTTAAATTCCCTTTTAACTGAAAGTAGAAAGTGCAACATATTGTGTTGTGACTGAAACGGTGGCTTTCAGAAGGTTATTTACTTATGAAGTGGCCTTTGTTGTCCATCCGTTTTAAAACGGAACTTCTGTTTCCTTACTGGAAGTCCTTTGAGTTTTGGAAAAGGGGACATTTTGATAACTAATGATGAGATGACAGGTCATACCCATACATTACTAAGTGATATCATTATACTATGACTCAGCTTTAATTCACACGCAAATATGAAGAGCACCTAGTCGTCACCACAAGACTGCCTGCTGCGTCATCGTTCGCATGACTGTAAGGCTACTTGGCTGGCATTTGGCAGGCTTTCGCCTTTTGACATTTTGTATCAGGGTTCGCCTACTTTAAGAAAAAAATACGCGCGTTACCTGAGACCTCATCAGCCTCCACATACTTGGCCAAGAAATACCTCCCACACTTACCTTTAAACCTCCCCCCTAAATTCAGCTATGAAGCACAGTAAACCCCTATGGCTAAATTAACATACTGACTCGGGAAGTACTTTCGTGTTTCTTTCGCTCGGTAAGTAGTGTCGTAATGATATTCATGATGTGCTGGTAAATACGTGAGTGTGTGTATTTGCATGTAGGCTGACACAAGACGCAATTAGTCAGACTGCAACTGTGTCAGCTCTGCTGTGTGTTGTGAATATGACAGATCACTGTTCTCTTCTGGGGACTGCTTCTTTAGTAGGGTACTTTTTTAATCTGCCTCTGCATGCGAGGGCATATTCATTCAAGGGTCTGACATCACTTCCTTCCTGACAAACGTCTTCTGACATCCTCTCATTTGGCTCCCACATTTGTGGCATCAACTTCAAACAATAGTGTCTGTGGCTGATGGGTCAAGAGAGAGAGAGGGGGTCTCTATGGGTTTAGCATGCATTTTAGCCTTTTAAGAGTCAGCCCACTGGGAAAGTACACGACAGCAGTTGTTCCACTCAGGGGTGTGAGCTGAGCGTCAAAGCACACTGTGTGGCTGACACATTTGCTTTTGTGGTG
Source organism: Micropterus salmoides (assembly GCF_014851395.1). NCBI lineage: Eukaryota > Metazoa > Chordata > Actinopteri > Centrarchiformes > Centrarchidae > Micropterus > Micropterus salmoides. The sequence goes on along the minus strand of NW_024040707.1, from coordinate 10,057,241 downwards.
ACATAACAACTATAGTTTATGCTTTAGGTATACTCACCAACCAGTGGTCTTCATGTAGGCCTCTTGAGAAACGACCACCTATGTGATTGTGTCAGTTCAATTCAAATGGGTAATTATTGCATGCAGTCATTTCCAAAATGCATTTTACATATCAAACTTACAATTTAATAAGTGGGTTAATAACGTGTAAATTACACACTGAATGTCTCCATCTAGTGGTCCTGCTAAAAAAGAGAAAAATATATATTCAGGGTGAGACTATTAAGGTAAAATGTTACAGGTGATTATCATGGAAAAGCAGAAAACATTTTTAACATATATATTTTATTCATATATAATAAATTTCTATGTACAATTTATTCTTCTTTTGTAAAGAAACAAAATTAAAGAAAAGCCTTTGATTGCAAACAGTGTTTCATACTAAAGGGAGGGAGAGACAAAAATGGAAAAGTGCTCATAAAACTACTGTCTGTGTGTTATTTCCCTCCTGTAACTATATTTTAGGTAGATCCAACGGGGTTTGCCATTGTTTTGCAAGGAGATCAGTATCTGAAGGCCAGGAATCCCCTTGAAGTCACTTTGAAGTTGTAAAATGAGAAGTGTCAGACGATGACCTCTAAAAGAGATCTACATCATAGACAGCGTCTACATTATTACAAAATATCCACCACTCAATGTGAGGCTTTGGCTTTTATCACGCTGACTTTTATCGAAGTTCACACTTGCTACTAAGGAGACAACCATGATGCTTTCAGCAAACTGGTTTATCTCATGTCAACCCTTTGAGTTTGCTTTCACAGCTGTGGTGGTAGTCCACTGTTTGCAATCCTGTTTGTAAGTTGATTTGCTTACTTAAATGGGTTTAAGGTAAGTTTAAAGTGTTAGGAATGTCAGGGTTTAAGCACTGACAGGAATAATGATACATTCGACAAAGTTAGGACAGTGGGAACTGGCCACTGATTCACAAAGAGTGATGTCTGATTGTCTGTCAGTCAGCCATAGTAGACAAAGTATGACACCTTCAATGCAACATGATCACATAAATAACATCACAAAAATCATCCAGTGTACGGATTCTTCCTTTAGAACATTGGCAAGAGGTAACCCCTCCCTCCAATAATGGTAATACTTTAAACAAAATGTATTCATAAAATTTCTTTTCTTTAAAGCAGTTGAGACAGTCATGCAATATGCAGCCTAGTTAAACTAATGGCTGGCTACAGGGCCTCACTTATTATCTTATGAAGTTGAAGAAATCCACTGGTCATGAACTGATCAAGGTTAGCATTTTAGTAGTTGGCAGGTAAGAGCTTGAATAAGCCGGTGGCAAAGCCACAGTATAAAAGAAATGGGGCCAGAGGTTTGGCTTAACATGCGTTTATCTGTTTGCACAGATATGAATCAGAAGATCAATTCCACGTTCTAGGCCCAGAGAAATGTTCCTAAATATGGCCGGTATTTGTCGGTCTGGGTCTGGGGGATTGAGATCCAGGCCCAGCCAGCTTAAAGGTCTTGCAGAACAGAAAATATCCTAGGCAGAAGAACACACACTCCCAAAAATGTCTGCGCGGCAGCTTTAAAGAATCACCACACCGAATACCACTCACGTTTCACAAACTGTACACGTCACGTCAATACAAAAGAGGGCTTTCAGCCACAGAGGACCCATGTGTGAGAGGACTCCTTCCTGTTGTGCTCATCCTGCCTGTATTTCTTTACTTAGACATCAGAGGTACAGACAGATAGCAGGGCCAGTGTCTACATTCTGAACTTAAGAGATGGTCAGAGGCAAAAGATTGAGAGGAAAGACAAAAGAGTGGGTGCGGGGAGAATTGTTTTGTGCTCCATGAGTTTTAAAGGCACTGTCCTGTCACATGATGTCAACAAAGAACTCACAGGGATTGCCCATAGCATGCTGGAAGGACTGGCGACTGGCGGTGAGCTCCGGAGGAACGGCTGCTAACTCTCTCCCAGGAGGGGCTCCAGGGGGTGTGCTGCTGACAGAGGTCTTGGGGGCCAGACGGGCCAGACAGTAAGGGGGAGGCAAGCCTGGGGGGCCATAGGAGGAGGCATGGCTTCGCTCACTGTGGGCACATGAGCCTGGCCCTGGCTGTGTGAAGGGGGCGTGGCTGTAGGTGAAGGATGGGTGGCTGTTCTGTGAGAGAGAGTGACTTCTGTGTGTCTGACTCTGACTGAGACCTGATCGGGCGTGACTGTGACTGGAGACAGCGTGGCTGTGATGACTCATTTGGCTGGCAGACCGATCACCGCGCCTCCCTCCACGGACGCGGGGCTCTGATTCGCTGCATGTTGACCGTTGACCCTTCTCCTGCGGGGAGGAGCGTCTACCATTGCCTGCGCTGGGGTTGGATCCACTGCTTCGGCTTCCTGTTAAGGAAAGAAAACAGACATTTTAGTTTGGCCTTCTACAGTACAAGTACACTTAACAATAAATGCACAGTCAGCAGCTCCAGCTCATCAGCAGCAGCGGATTTAGACCAGCTTATAATGATTAACATTGAGGCAGAGGGTCACACATTAAACAAAATAAAATAAAAAGCTTAAAGCTTACTAAGCCTTCATGAACTTCAACAGACACTGTACATCACATGACATGTTACTAAGTGAAAGATCACCTTGTGCAGTACATAATTATGTATCATTAAATACATCAGTGTACTTTGTTTAAGGTGTGACAAGATATTTTCTAATGCAATCTGGCAAGAATCAACAGTCAAGGACAAACATGACTATCTCAAAGGTTTCCCCACCAAGTTCCACCTGCAGCAACCAATACCAAGGATTCATCTGATATTTATACAAACACTGAAACATTCACAGATTGTACATGTAAATATGATACACCTGCATCAGAAAGACACTACTACACAGCACTTAATACAGCTTAAGCAGATAATACAGAATAACACAACATATTTGTTTAAGAAAGTTGTTATATTCACAATGTCAATTTTGTTTTAAAAGTAGATCAGTGTCAGGTCTCAATGCTGCACACTGGTGGCGTCATACTGATAGAGGTGTACCACACTGTTGCAAAATCAAACATTCCACCCCTCCCCTTCCGCAATGAGCCCAACAGTACTGGGTAAAGTGGTGCATGATCGCCTCCTATCAGTGAGAATGATAGCACAAGCCTAGGAATGATGATCCTGCATCATGCACCTCCCAGCACAGTACAAATGCATGCCCAGAGGTGCAAAGAGGGAGAATAGACTGTCAGGAGAGTCACACACAGGATACATACGAACGAAGAAGGACGCATGGGACGGGTGGAGGAAAAAAAAACCCAAACCTTAAAGCCACAGTATGATAGGTGGAGAATGTTGAGAAAGAGAGGAGGGATAGAATAAGAGGATGATGGTGAGAAAGGGAGAGCAAAGAGAGCAGAGAGGAGGAGAGGGGGTTAGCAGGCTTACCGGTTCCCCCAGTGTCCTGGGACTACCTCCTCCTTCAGTCTACCGTTGCCCAGCAGAAACAGAGGGAACAACAGAATTACACACACCTCCCAGCCCTTCCCGCACTACCTAATGTACCCTACTACTGTACATCTGGCCCATTGTCTTCCTAACTACTATTACAACCGTGGCTGTGGTGTTTTTTTTCTTGTCATCCAACAAAAAAAATCTTCAAGTTATAGAGAAACCGCCCCAAAGATGCACAAATGCACACATGCACTCATTCAAACAAGCAGGCAGACACACAATTACCCACGGACACTCGTTTGCAAGTGCCAAAAAACACAATGCTACAAATTGATAGATTCATATAAAATACATCACCATGACTATTCTTATCTTTGTCATCTCTGTCCTTCCACGTTTCAAAGGTTGCAGATAAACCAAATGAAAGAGTGACAACCAACTGAAAGCAAGATATGACGATGTCTGAATGAATCACTCAAAACAATGAAAATTAACCTGATAGATGGTAACATGTAACTTATCATTATCTGTCTTAACTGCCTGGTTTAAAATGTATACTATAACCACACATCATAGCCACCCAGTACCCCCTGGTTCTCCACTCTCCCCCAATGCAGATATCAAAAACCATGCAGAACCAACAAAAAGCACTATCACGCTCTGATTCAAAATGAAAAACAAAAGATCATCTGAGAACTGATGGAGAGGGATGGACTCGGCGTTCATCATTTCAAGCTGGTGATTTGGAATCACATGGTTGAACAGATATTGTTTGGTGTACACACCCAGTACTGCAGAGCTGTCCGCTGCATGACTCAAGATGCTCATGATTGACCTTGACAATACAGGATGTGTTTTAGAATACACATATTGAATTAATAAAAAAATCACTCCAATGTCAACTTCCTGCCCAGTGAGCCAGTAAAGCTAACATTAGCATGAGTCACACACTTGTTAATACTGACATCATATGTCAGTGATGCTTAGATTACGGATAATGTCATGTTGCATGTTGAGTCAAATGATCACATTAATTAATGAAAGGCTTATGGAACTCTCAAAGGCCCATCTTGCCCCTCCTTCTCATTGCTCACCCTCGCTGTGCTGGCTGCCTGCACTCCCACTGTGGAAACTGTGGCATGGGTCTGAGTATCCTGGTGGGAAGCTGGGTGGTGCTGAGGGAAAGGGAGGATAGGGGAATGGCTGCCCGCCCAGGGGCCAGGGGTTGCTGGTGGGTGGGAGTGGTGCCAGGGTGTCCTGCTCAGAACCTCCACCGCTGGATCCCTCATTTAAATTGAGTGATGCCATGTCTTATTGGAGAAAAAACAGAACCGGAGAGGGAAATATTTAGTACAATCCTTCCATTCATAACTTAAGTCATACACATGGAGTTGTATTATTGACACGCTGACTTTGGCAGAGGTCCCCGAAGGTATAGTAGCACTGCTCGGAGAAGGTGATCTTGTTGACGGTGTGTCTCAGGTAGCCATGTTTCAGCAGACTGCTTGCGTACTTCCTCGCATCCCGCCGGTCCTTGAATCCCTCTACTCTGGAGTAAAGCCAGTCCACCACGTCAGCACCTGACACAGCAACACACACACGCACACACGCACGCACACACGCACGCACACACGCACACGCACACACGCACACACACACACAGACATGTAGGCTCCTGCTCTAATGTGTTGAACAGATGCTAAAAATGCTGTCAATATGCACAACAACCATAGTGGCCACAGCGGCTACATGCAGGCAAGGTTGCAAGAACTTTGAATAAAGTTGGAACAATAAACTGAAAGTACTTCATGAAATTGAGAAAAGCTAGTATGTGATTAAAGACTTAATCATTTTCAGAATTCCTGTTTCAAATTTCACATTTGTAATTCTAGGCAAATAAACATATTGGTTTCTTTGTGTGTTTATTTTAAAGAGTTAAAGAGGCATTATTCCTCATAGACAGCCCCAAGGTTCTGAGCAGTATATACATGCAACACAGATCTGTGTATTTCTCCAATATACATGCATTACATACAGTAAAGTAAAAACAGAGTTTTGTGCAAGCCCACACAGCTCAGCCTTTCTCACCAATGACGGCATTAGCGATGGTGATCTTCAACCACATCCTGTCTCGAATCTCTAGGCCAGAATCAGGCAACTGCATCACCTTGACGAGGGTTGCCATGTCTGTTTTACTTGCAGATAGAGGCAAGTCATCAAACTCTGGGATGGGAGAGGAGTTTATGAGAAAATCTTGACAAGCAAAAGAAAAAAACTTTTCAATTGTTCAAATATTGTAAGGTTATCATAATTACCACAGAATGGATGTTTCATAGTGTGTGATGGAGGAGGTGGTTGGTTGTTTTTACCATAGTGTGGGTAAGGTCCTGTGAGGGCTGTGGTGTGTGAAATCCAGGCTGCAGGGTCAATGGGTCTCACTGGCTCAGCTGAACAAAAGACACAAATAAGGCAACTTTGACTTGGTAAAATATGTATTTGCTGAGGAAAATTGGATATGTATCCATGTGATTGCAATATAGCACTAATGGCTGTCTTACCACGAGGGATGGTGAAATAGCTTCGTGGAGACGGGTCCCAACATTTGGCAACAGTAAGACTAATAGGACTGGAGAAGAAGCAAATAGAAACTCAGTTGAATAGAGATCTTGGAAAGATGGGAGAGCAAAGTATGGTTGAGTGAAATAATATAACAGACAGTAGTGAACTCACTATTGTCTACTACACATTACTGACCACGTTTTACACAGCTGTCAGAAATTGCTGACTGACCTGTTCCACTGTTGCTTGCATTTCAGTGGAAACTACTTAACCAAGTTACCACAAGTAACTAAATGAGTCCACAAGAAGAGTCTGTATATTCATACTGTAGTGTTGTTGTGTACAGTATTCTATGTATTCTATGTACTGTAAAAGCTTTCTCTAAACTCGTATAACAAGCAGGAAAGCAATGTAGGAAAGATGCTGATTCCAGCTCAGAAAGCCACAAGTCTGAAAGGAGTCTGAAAGGAGAAAAGTCACCAAATCTAGCAACAAACATGCTGTTTTTGGCAACAATGGATAAACTGTGGGGATATACTTGTTTTTTTACAGTCATGATTTTTCTCAATAGGCTTTGCTTTAATTCTTTAAATCCTTTGAATACCCTGATCTATGATTAGTCTTAAGCAGAAGATTACAACTTACATACAGCAGGTTAGGCTCTCAATGTGATAATCTTCTGCAGCAGAGAGTTAAATAATCACAATACTCAGTAGCTGGTCTGAGCAAGCTATATGTTCTTACCCAGTTTTGGAAACAATCTCTCTGAGGATCCTCACAGCATCGTCATTGCTCATGTTCTCAAAGTTCACGTCATTAACCTGGTTGACAGACAACAAAATATCAAATTAACTCATTATATCAAATTACAACACACAATATACAATGTCTTTTCATGACAAAAATATTATTTTGAACCTCTGCAGCAGGCCCAAATGTGTTTATGTACAATGCACATTAACCTCTGCAGTGCTCTCAGGCCTTCAGTTGCCTGCAAATCCTAAGCAGCTTTCTACAAACACTGTCAAAATTAGACCTATATTATAAATGTTGGGGCAACAACAAATTATAATCACCCATTGTGTGTTTTATATTAGGCGTACAGCTCTGCTGCACAGAGATCAAGAGAGGCGATAACAGGACGGAAAAGTTGAGGCAGTATTAAAACTTTTATAAAAGTGCCTAGTAACAGAAGTAAATACAACATTGAGGTTCTTAAGATCAAAAAGGCAGTATCTTCTTGTTCACCTGGAGGAGCATATCTCCAGGTTCTATTCTTCCGTCAGCAGCCACAGCTCCTCCTTTCATGATAGAGCCGATGTAGATGCCGCCGTCTCCCCGGTCATTACTCTGACCAACAATACTGATACCCAAAAAGTTGTACTTCTCTGTCAGGGAGAAAGCAGGGAATGAGTATGAGCGCAGTATTATATCTGAAAATAAAAACTAAAAATAATAAATAAAAATAAGTCACTAGTTATAGAAGTTTACCCATGTTGAGTGTGACAGTGATGATGTTCAGGCTCATAGTGGAGTCTGTGATACTGCTGAAGGATGAAGACTGGAAAGGCAGGAAGAAGATAAATAAGTAAAGCACATCAGAAATAGTGGCATAAAGTATATATCAGAGTAGAGATTTCCTGCACATCTTCACATATTTCCAAAGTTTATGGAGTAGGGAAAAAGACTGAAAGACTATACTACAGAACAACTATTTAGACAGAAATAGTTCTTTATACTACAAGTGTTGCTGGAGTTTTGACCTCTTCATAAAGTCTGCATCAATCAGTCCTCCCATCTGTTTCTTATACTCAATGTGAGTTTCAGCTGGTGTAGGGATGTGTCTTAGAGGTGCTCACCCGGTCTATTTTGGCCACTTTGTGCCTCCGTCTGCGGCGTTTGTGTCTGCGCATTAGCTGTGAAGAAGAACTCTGTTCTGTGGAGCTACTGAGTCTGAAAGACAGAAGGAGAGAGGGAAATTAATAATATGGAAAGGAAGAAAGAGGAAACAAAGAGATTAGGATAAGAGAGAAAAAACTGAGTAGTGTTTCATGTGTTTATATTAGTACATCTACAATGAGGACTTTAAAGTCGCTTAATCATTTAAGTCATTTATCAACCAAAAAACATCTGCTAATTCAAGCTTTACAAATGTGAGTTTTTTTGGCTTTTTACGTGTTTCATATCTTAAATTGAAAATCTTTGGGTTTTGGACTGTTGGACCAGCGACAAGCAAGATGGATATCTTGGTCTCTAGGAAATTGTGACTTTGTCACTAATTTCTGACATTTTGCGATGAATCAATTCATTATGATTAATTCATAATAAAAAGAATTATTAGTTAGCCACAAACAATGTGAAAACCTCTCACACACCTCGGAAAGCCTCACTGAAAAACAAACATTATGAACTTAACAGAAATGGCATTTACTACTCTTTTTAAAGGTTTTTATGAACTAATTTCTTTGAAAAAGTTTCAGAAACAAACAAAAGCTACTGCAGAATACATTTTGAAGTGAGCTATTATGTTACCCAAATGAGTAAATGTAATGTAAATGTACCTGCTAGCATCCTCATCTTCCTCACTGTCAACAAATGAGCTGGACTCCAGCTCGCTGCTCATTACTGAGGCGCTGTCATAACCCATGGCTGAGTCCCTTGCAGTGCGCTCTGATTTTGAGTGACCGTTGATGCGAGGAACTGAGAGAGAAAGAGCAGAACAGCACTGAGTCAGTGGGGTCAAATCAGTGTTAGTAAGAATGGCGGAACTGGAAAAAGATCATAGTTATCCGACAGTGACGGAAACAACAGAGGAACTTCACTCTCAGATATCTCTGGAAGATTTTAGTATTATTGGAAACATGAACTGAAAAGCAGAACTTGGATTTCAGTCAGACCACAAAGTAAAGTACAGGAGAGTAAATGGGAGGACAAATACAATGACAAAAAACAAATCATTTTATAAAAATGAAAAATTAATACACCAACCTGAGATGTATTCCAACTACAGTGCCTTACTTTACAAACCTCTACATAAATTGACTCTCAAAGTTCCCAGCAGTGTATGACTACCCTGCCCATCTCCATACGTACATTGCCAGTGAGGTGGTGCTGTCTCAGGGTGACAGCGGATTGGCTGGAAAGGTCTCCTAAGGCGAAGAGGGCGTGGCAGCCAGTGCATTCGCTGAGAGCAAGCAAAACATTCCAGCAATGTGGTAGTTCCCATCACTAGCTCCACCCAGAGGGTGCTTTTGTGAAAGATGAGCTACTGCACATAAACACTCAATCAGCAGAGGGACACCTACTGTCGGTTATTACTCAAACATATTTCCTCCCACGCTCAGAGGACTGCCACACCAGGGAAAACAAAAAAACAAGTGTGCAGGTCCACCAAGCCAGACTGAAATCTGTGTCTTTGTGCTCTGCTCCGTCTGTGCTAGCCGCGCATTAAAACCCTGCCTGAGCCCCAGACGGTCTCTGCCCACCGGCTGGCTGCTGACAGGCTTCACAGCTTATCTACAATAGAGGCAGTGACAAAAATAGGGAATAAGAATAAAGATACTCAGAGTGTCCAGTAAGAAAACAAGACGTATGTGAGTCACTTTTCGACTAGATATGTGATCACAACCTTTTCAAAAATTGTGACATTTTAAAACTAGTAATACATACATTGTAAACTAATAAAATATTTAAATGATCCACAAATAAATAAATAATTAATCAGATAAAGTGAATGCGTAACATTTTAAATTGATAATTTCTCTACTAGTGGGTTAACATTACATAATCCTGCATCACCCTATAAAAGCTCACAACAAGTACAATAAATCTCTCTCCTCACTGCTAAACACATACCCTCCCATTTTAACTTTCCCTAATCACATTGGACAAATCAGAAAAATACCTACATTAAACTAAGCAGAAAATTAAATCACACGCATCATATAACATATTTAGATGTCAAATATCATCAACGGACATAACACAGCAAATCCCTCTCACCACAGCTGACAGTGTGCCTTCATCCGACGCACAGATAAACTGAGCTGAGAGTCAGGAGAAAGTATTGCTCCCTCCCTCCCACCCTCCCTCCTGTAGCACGCAACTATAGAATGACTGCTAATCTTTCTCTGACAAATCAGATGATGGCATTCTCCAAAACAGAGATAATATGAGATTTGAGATGATGTGCTGTTCTCTCCCATTGCTGCCTCAGGTGAAAACACCATCAGGTTGTTAAAAGCCCAAATGTTTTTAGCCGCATCGCGTCACTAAACATGATTTTAAGATCCTTTTCATCACGGAGGACAGTTTTGCACAGCTGTTTGTGCTTTGTGGTAATACAAATACAAGCTCTTTGGATTAGCCATGTCGTATTTGACCTCAGCCTTGAAATCCCAACAGCATAGAACAGCATCATGCTTAATGAATTGGCTATGTTTTTATTTTATTTTTTGGGGGTATTAAATGATCTGTGCTACAATGTAACATCTGAATATCAGAATCTCCTGAAATGTTGCATTATTCATCCAGTCATTCTCAAATGCTACAGCACAGGCAGAAAAAAAGGAGGGATATGTTTACTAGGGCTGAGCACTTTAACCGATCACTGTAAAACATCTAGCATTCATGCTGAGACAAAATCACTTGAAGCGTGTGTATAAGGTGACGGGGGAATTCCTTCTGCTGCTGATGCTGCAGGCTGTGAAACAGGTGGGGCTGCTGGCTCCTCCCTCATGTGTCTTGACATACAGGCCATATGACTGTGACAACAACCACTGAGCCAACACAGCCAAATTGAATTACATTATATGGGGTCTTGTTTGCTGGATTTATTGCTGCCGGTAAACCAAGAGCGACCTACCCAATTCCCCTGACGGTTTCACTTAATTAGAGCTAACAAACTAGCAGGCGAGGGAATGCCAGACAAGGAAACAGAGAAAAACACACTGCATGTGTGTGTGTGTTGGACAGAGGGAGAGGAATAGTAATTCTCTACTTTCTGCCGTCTGTATGATCGTGTCTGATTTGTGTTGAGGTCAGAAAACACGAAGGAGGCTGGAAAACAGATGCAAAGTTCATTAGACTGGAGGTATTGCTGCATCACCCACAAACAGATGTGCAGTTGGCAGTTAGCTGACATGGTGAGCGCCAACAACATGTCAAAATCACCGTCGCAAGACGCACAAGAGCATTGAAATCAACAGATGTGATTATGCAGTTATTCTGCTAGGATACAGTTAAATCTGTTTCCAGTATGCAAGACAGTTACAGCTCTTCCTACATCCTCAATCTGATGCTGTATTCTGTGATACTAATTGCATAATAAGCCTGGAGCGCAGGATGCAAAAAAGCCAGGCTTGCTGTGAAGAGACTGAGAGAGAGAGAAAACTGGATTTGCTAGGGGTAAAAACACAAGCAGACAGTGAGCACCAGAAGCTGCTGGTTTTTCACTTCCTGCCATTAAAATGCTAATTCTGCAAAAATGTCTGTGTGGCAAGGGCAGGAATAGAATGAAGCGGATACCACAAAATATAGCAGGTATGTCGATAACAGAACACACGTTTTCCTGCAGCACCAGTATACCCTGTTCTCTGTTGAGGAAAGCGCAGACATGTGATGTTGCCTGGCATGCTCTCATATTAAGAACATTGAGCCTGTAAAGGAGAGCGGCTCTTTTGAAGGAGCAGGAAGAAAGCCGCCCTTCTAATACCAAAGTGATTTTAATAGACATTGCTGACATCAAATGCCATAACGATAAAAGGAGGTGTGTTCGCACTTGATAACGGTTGTCAGGGGCTTTTAAAATGGATCCTAACAATTTCTTTTCCAGGTAGACTGCAGATGGCTGCATTTATTTCTCAACAATAGCTGCAAAAGACTTTCCTCTGATATTTCACAAAACACCAGTGTCTACTGACTATAATATATTATATTATAGTCAGTAGACATGATTATAGGCTATAATCATCGTATAAGATTGGAGTGTGACTATGCGGAAAACCTCTGACCATAAACCTGATCACACACAGAAAACAGAGGAAGGACAATTATTGGGCAAGACAGTGAATTCCAGAAACTTCACTTCACTTACTTTCTTCACTCTTCTGAGAATTTGGATCTCCAAGTGTTTCTTAGTCTCGCATAGCTAAAGTTCAACAAACACCATGTGATCCCTGAGGGCCTTTTTTCCCCATACATGTCTGCTGTCTGTCCACTTTTTTTGTGAGTGACTTATGCAGAGTAAGAAGGGTGAGTGCTGAGTGAGAGGCAGTGAAAGGTAATAACTTCGAAATGACAAGATAATTGCGTTTTTAGGATCCATCTGTTCCTGGCTGATAATACTCACGCTCAGTTTCTCTCGCTCTCCTCCGTGCCCGCTCTCTCTCTCGCTCTCTGCGGTGGCTCAGGAGAGACTCTGTACCCGTCTCGGTGTCCAGGCCATCTCGACTGCTCACCGCATTGGCACTGCAATACACACATCGGAAAACTTCAGTCAGATTCATAATGATGTACAAAACACACACTCCCTTGGTCCCTCTCACAGAAAGGTCTTTCAAATGAATTATCTAGTCAGCCTGTGACCAACACTCCTGAACATAATCCCCAGCTACAACATACTTCCGTCTGTTATAATATCTTGTTTCCCTGCCATTCAGCCTTAAGGGAATATGCAACACATATTATGACTCTGTTTCAAATTCAATCCCTCTGGCCAAAATAGCAGTTTCATTGTTCTGCGGTATGTGATGTGTTTTTCACTAAGTGTCATTAATGACCAGATACCCTGAGAGGGAGCCATTCTGGACAATACTGGCATTAATGAGACCTATTGAAAGCCCAGATGGTGCCTGGAGCATGATTGGGAGAGAGACAGAGAGGGGAGAATGACAGATTGAATAAAAAAGCGAGGAGAGGTAGATCAGGTGTGGGCTGAGCATTAAGCAGGCATGTGTACTTGGGGTCTAGTAGGAGTCTGGGGGTTCTGGGGCTGCTGGAGGGCAGGTTGTTATTCTGTCAGAGGGTTGGAGATGCTGTGGCCTCAGGCACCAGGGTTAAGGGACCTTTACAGGAAACCTGAAGCTGGTGAGAACTCTACTCAACCCCTCAGTCTGTCATACACTCTTAGGCATGTGTGCAACATGTACCTTACACCTGCATAAATAATTGCACTTGCGTGCAGGTGCATTCATGCATTCATGCACACTCATGGCAGTGCTCATATACAAACAGTGTCATATTCATAGTGTATAAACAGAACAAAGAAACACAAACATCATCCTGCCATGGTTTAAAAACAATGTTCTCACACACCTCAATGGCAGAGTGTGGATGATCAATGCAAATTAAAAACACAAGAGCAGACAGGATGCTGTGTCTGCTGTGTTCACTCAGCGGGATAAAGTACTCAATGAGGCATGCTTACACGCTTCTGCTACGGCGTACTAATGGGTGCACCTGGGCCAGGCTTCACCAGTGCAGTGCATGCATGCAAATATCACTGAAGATGTGTAGCTTGGATGCATTTCTATTGGTAGTGATTGGAAAGCAGTGTGATGATTGATGTGGCTGTGACTGTCTGTCAGGCTGGTGATGGTTGCTGACCAGCAAGGCGGCAGGTCTGCTGATCTAGGGGGGAGATTATCCAAGGCACTCAGCTGCAGCTGTGAACAAATGCCACCCCCTTTCAATCCACCCTGCCCTCTGCTGCCAATCACCACCCCCTCCCTCTTGGGAAATGTAGATGGGTGCTTTTAATGTCCTTTAATCCGGATTACCAGGCAGAGGCACATCAGTTGTGTCCATTCTCAGCCCACAACACCTATTCTGTGTGCTCATCAAATAGACCCATTCATGCCGACAAACACATGAAATGCATGAATAAAGCACAAAGAGAAAATGAAGTGGTAATAATATTCTAACTATTTACAGACAGAGGTAAAGGGTGTAAGACTGGATTCATTTCAGAAAGAGAGGAGGTTCACAACAGAGAATTCACCATGCTGTTTCCCTGAGAGAAAGGCCTGCTTGTCTGACTCAAAGACGGAAAGAGAAAGAGAGAGTGAGGAGGGGGTGGGGAAAATGACGTTGGTAAGGGGGCGGGCACACTGTCGCTTTCCTCCACAAGGTGGAGTCCTGGTGAAAGCTGGCTGGGAACAATAAAATCATCAGGACAGCTGACAGCCAAACAGCAGGGAGCAGCCCATAGAGGGCAAAAGCGAGCTGAGATGTCAAACACTGGATAAAGAGATACACCGAGACATGACAGATTGCATGTTCTCAATATAGAGCCTCAGCCATATTGCTCTAGCGCTGTAATGGCAACAGCCCTCACACCCAACCCTTGTAGCTATATTTAACTTAGGACTTCTCCATGGCCCATGCAGTGATATTCTCTAATCTGAGTTTGAAGTCAAAGTCTGGCCTCAGGTAGCAGTCGCCAGGCTGTCGAGAAAATCTAAATTTCTGAGCTTTCAGAAATAGGCACTGATGTGTTCTTGGTCCACATATGCTTTTATTAAGTATGGATGAATGCTCTGAGTGACTAAATACAATGGGCCTCACAGAGTGCTAGTATTTGCCTGAAGATGTTTATGCTGTGAAGGCTATTTCAAGAATCAGCAGCATTGGCACAGTATGCATCATGTTTACATAGATGAGTGGACTAACGCCTTACTATATGGTTGAGTGGGCGGGAGGGAGAACATACATACAAGTGGGAAAAATGCTCACACCCATGCATGTTCCCACACTTGCTTTAGCTTTAGCACATACTTTACGCCATATTCACACACAGGCATATAGACCACCTAAATCTCTCTGAGCTTTCTACATTCACATATAGTACTGTGCAAAGGTTTTAGGCAGGTGTGGAAAAAATGCTGTAAAGTAAGAAAGCTTGCAAAAATAGACATGTTAATAGATTATATTCATCAGTTAACAAAACACAACAGAAGAAAAATCTAAATCAAATCAATATTTGGTGTGAACGCCCTTTGCTTTCAAAACAGCGTCACTTCTTCTCGGTACACTTGCACATTATTTTTGAAAAAACTCAGCAGGTAGGTTGGCCCAAACATCTTGGAGAACTACCTACAGTTTTTCTGTGGATTTAGGCAGACTCAGTCACTTCTCTCTCTTCATGTAATCCCAGACAGACTAGATGATGTTGAGATCAGGGCTCTGTGGGGGGCCATACCACCACTTCCAGGACTCCTTGTTCTTCTTCATGCGGTACATAGTTCTTAATGACTATTTTTGAGGTCGTTGTCATGCTGCAGAATAAATTTGGGGCCAATCAGATGCCTCCCTGATGGTATGGTATGATCTGTCTGCCATAAAGACCATAAATTGTGACCAAATCTCCAACTCTGTTTGCAGCCCCAAATTTGCAAGGGACCTCCACTATGCTTCACTGTTGCCTGCAGACACTCATTTTTGTACCACTCTCCAGCCCATCGGCAAACAACCTGCTATAGCCAAATATTAAAAAAATTGACTCATCACTCTAGAGTATGTGCTGCTTGAGTCGCTTGGCCTTGTTTCAATGTCGGAGGTATGGCTTTTGGCTACAAGTCTTCCATGAATCTTCCGATCACTGCATCTATTGTCCTCAATGTTTCTTTGTGCTTTATGAAAAGAGCTTATCTGGAAACCCCTGTCTGCCATGAAATTGTTTTCTGGGAGAGACCTTGCTAATGCAGTATAAACACCTTATGTCTTGCTGTGCTTTGTCTTGCCATGGGTATGACTTTTGTCAGTAAACTTATGTTTCAGTTAATGATTGTGTTCCAACATGCATATTGAATTTATGATCATTAGCACCTGGTATATTTGTTGTGACGGAAATTTGATATTTTACTGTGTTTACTGTTTACCTTGGACTGTCCTTGATAGGCCTTCATCTGAGAGCAGCTGGTCCCTGCTCCCTTCCTCCCTAAGACAGCTGCGTAATATAAAGTCACCTGTTTCTTCACTGGCTCTTTGTCTTACATTCTGCAGACTGTTGTTTGCACTCTGTATGTGTCTGACCCTTTGCAAAAAAACTCTTAAAAGACATCAGAATTGAACTCTTTATTCCAGAAGACTCACTTAAGGTTTAATTTCCATTCCTTTGTTTAATCATACTACTGACAATATTCCTACAAAATCCCTGACTTTGAGCAAGTGTACCTAGAAGAATTGATGCTGTTTTGAAGGCAAAGGGTGTTCACACCAAATACTGATTTGATTTTTCTCCTGTTCACTCACTTTGCATTTTCTTCATTGGTATATATAATCTATCAATATGTCTATTTTTGAAAGCATGCTTACTTTATAGCATTTTTCCACACCTGCCTAAAACTTTTGCACAGTACAATATGGCACGCTATGAAATAAAAAGGTCACTCAGTGCAAAGGATTGTGTGCTTGAACACATCTACATAAAATGCCTGTATGTGTGTAACTGTGCATATATGACAGGCAGTAATCAGCCTACTTACTGGAAGGAGGGGGGCCGTGAATCTCCGATGCCTCCTGTTCTCTCTAGAGGAGGGGGCAGCTCTGGATGGCTCTCTGTGCACTGGGATCCTCCATCAGAATGGGCACTCTCTGCCAGGACCAACTGAGAGAAAGAAGTTGGATAAAAGAAAAGATTTGTCAAAGACAAGACATATTCAGCTCTGTGAGAAACACAAACAATAATAAATAATTTGTTGAATGATATAGGGCCCATAGCAAGGAGAGAGAAGATCAAAAGCAACCTCAACTGGCTCTGCGACATTCAAATATGAACACACACACTGATGTTGGCACCAGAGACAGGCACATCTTGTGAGTACACACAAGGAAAGGCTATGAAATGAGATGCTACAAAGAGGCCTAGAGATGACTGGTGGTTACGCATAACAATTTGAGAAACACAGCAAGCAACACAGAAACTTAAAAGACCACAGTGCTTTTACTCAGTTCAGTGTCACTACAAAGGATGCTGTACAATGACCCATAGATCCCCTTTTATCTGAGACAGAATAATGAAAGTTAAAGCAGGCAGCCGTGGAAAGACTAACAACTGTATGGACTGTGATTATTCTAATGCGAGCTTTGGGATTCAAGGGGTCGCTAGTATATTAACTAAACCCCGTGGGCTACTTTTTTTGCTTCATTTCAGAGACTTGAAGTATTTCTGCATTTACCACCACCTTCTGTGTCTGTGTGCTGACTGGCTTTCTGTCTGAAAAACACAGGTTTCGCTCTGGTCCTGGGTTCTCCAGTTTTATGGAAAACTGAACTACTTACTTTTTGTGTACTACAGTCTTATTAAGAAAAAATACCACATACTTTTGGGGTATAATCTAACCCTTCTCTCCCGATACTGATTCCTGATCCAATACCAGGACTTTCTTTTTCCCAAATTTAAATTCTGTATACCACAATGTGTGGAGCTCAGTGGGATTAGACACAAAAAAACATTTCTCTGGTTTCTATAGTCAGTTTACAGTAAGAACTGACCTAAGTTACATTTGCCTTAACAACATATCCGTAGCTTAACAACCATCATAGCTGGTAATGTATTTAAGTGGTGCCTTAAGGCAGATCAACTAGTACCCCAAGATTTGTTCATTTCCATTTTTTAATTGTGTGTCTTAAATCAAATTTCAAGTTCAAGTTTTGTTTTAAAACATACTGAATTAAGAGATAGAAATCACCATTTCAAAAGCTGTGCTAGCTTATACAATGTATAATAATAGTTCACACTTGACATAACTTTCAAGCAGTCAGAAATAATGACTGCCAGAGCAAGCACTGTAAAGATTTGTCACGCAAATGGTGGTCAAAGAAATGATGAATGGTTGCATGGTTTTTTGATCAAGAAGTTAATATTATTTGAAGCAGCCAAAATACACCTAGAATCACCTAACAGTATTCTTCTGCTAATTACATTACAGGTGGCTGACATAAAGTTATGAAACAATGTTATATACTTTGCAAAATGTAATGCAAATTTGAGGTGGTGCCCTGGTTTAAAGACAATTGGAAACCACTGGAGTAGTGTCGGGAATAATTCTGGTAAATCAAATGTGACTGAATCATGAAGATGCATATATTTGGACTAAGTGCTTGTTGAGTAGCAGTGTCGTATAGTGAGACCACATTTAAACACAAGTACCAGCTTCAAGCACTGTTGTTAGTATCGACACTGCTTAAGTGATATTGAGCAAGACAGTCCTTAACAGCTCTACAGCCGCCACTGTGTCACTGACTGTGACTTCTGACCTCCCTGTGGAGGGAGGCAAGCAAAACAATGAATTTCCCCTCAGATATCAATAAAGTATAATATTTATATGCTGGATTGTTCCAGAGTCCATAAATATTTATAAAAATCAATATAAATTATTAACATGCAGATCCTCTTCTAACATGACATATTGATATAAAATGCTTTATTGTCCCTGTCCACTGTTTATCTTCCATTACTTACATATTGATAGGTTGCATGAGATGTTATGATATTTCCTGTTTTGGTAGTAACTCTTGATTTTATTTTGTAACAGCAGCTAAGTTTAATATATGACGGAACCACTCACACCTATACAATACAGCTGAATAGTGAGATCAAGGTGAAGAGTGTTTGAAAATCTCTGTGGAGGCGTTACATGGCTACATTTACATGATCCATGAGTGCTCCACATATCTTTGGTTAGAGCTGAGGCTGCACAGCCAGGAGAGAGGGCCAGCATTCATCTCACTTACCCAGGACACTACTCTCCCGTTGAAGCAGGGCAGCTTGGCGTTGTCATCGGAAATCTCCTCTTTGACAACCCTGGGGAACAGGCAGACAGATACGGAAGAAGGAGAGGACAGAGAGTCAGCTCAATAACACAATAGGTTGCAGACATTTTTTTATACAGTCTATGGTTGTGTTATTTTTTTATCCAGTCTATAGGTGCAGCCTGCAGACACTTCGTTTCTCTGCCCAGTTGACACATACAGAGAGACATTCATGCTTTGTAAGTCACATTTTTCAAATGGCTTTCAAACATCTTTGCACCCTTGCTAGCAAAGGTAAGCTCAATAAACACCAGCAATGACAATCTCAGCCTGTCTCAAATCAGCAATTAATGGACATCGTGACTTTCTGTCCAGTAACACTAGTAAGCACAAGACACACAGACAGACTGTGTGTGCTCCTCCCTCAGTGTGTTCTTCTTTGGCTGTACATTCCCTACAAAAATACCTCCCAGTTACCCTTTGACCTGCTGGGACACAGTTCAGCAGCAACCAGTCACCACACCTGCTAGGCTCGTGTCACAGAGCTAGCACAGGGGTATAGAAGATGAGTCCTCAAACACCTTACATAAACACTGACACACACACAATGGGCTAAAGCACCCTGATATATTTTCCAGCTTCCGGTATAACGCCCTGTATGTCTGTGCGCACATTGTTTGTTTTTTTTGCAAAGGATTTTTTCCAGAATTGGTACAACGAAACATTTCTGAGACTCTGTGGAGATCTCACATTAGCTTCTTGGCTTTGACCATGGTACATGAAAAGGGAGAGGCACGACTCGAGAGCAGCAGGAAAGCCTAAGAAGATTTTATGCAGGGGTGTCTCTGACAGTGTCTTCACAGCTTTTATCCCTTCACTTCTTGTTTGCCAGAACTTCACTGCAACTGAAATGATTAGCCAAGCTAGTTATGTTTTTGTGCACGCTGCTGCTGTGAGAGCTGTATTGCTGGGAGTGGTGGACGAAGATAACGTAGCCTTGTGGCTGGAACTGACGACCGCAGAGTCTGCTGCTGTGGCCTGTTCCACCTCAGGGAGGAAAAAGGGAGGGAGGGGAGGGCTGACTCTGCCAGCAGCGTGTTAGGTAGGAAGTGTTTGCATCCTCTCTCTCAAGCTACATGACCAGCTGTAAGGTGACTTGCGAGGATGTGGGAGTGGCCCACAAAAATAAAATATCAGCAGTGCTTCTTTATAATGTTTGACAGGAATAAGGTTGCCTGTTTCACTTCCGCAAACACAGTTCACCAATGTCACAGTAGTTTAACAGTTTCTGAAAGAACTGCCATGCCAAAATAAATCCCTTAAACATATCTCTGTCTGTTACAAGAACTGAAACCAAAAGAACCAAGAAACAATTCCACTCATCTCAGATGACCTTCTTTGACATGTGGTGAAATACTCATGACCTACATTCTTGTCAGCTTCCATTTGATATCAGGTGCACATATACGAATGTATGTACGTAAGCCCTGTTTAGAGAATCATGTGTCCGGTGTGGGCTGCTGTCACAGAGCTGACTTCTTAGAGCAGGCAGCTTAAAAAGATCTTAACAGATTTTACAGGATAATGACACAAGATTTACCCTAGTGATCACTGAATATTCCACTGTCAGGATATTTGTGTAGCTGTTTATACCCTGAGGAACAGAAGAGGGCCGGGTAGTTACAGCCTAAACCAGAAACCAGGGGTGAGAGAAGCCAGCCAACACTGGCCAGCAGTCCAAGGACTTTGGTGGGCTGATGCTAATGATACTATAAACAGGGAAGCAAAATATCTGTCAAATAAGATTGTGAATAGAATATATTTCAATATGTGTCTGACTCGGTTACCAGCTAAACTGAACTTTCACCATCAAGAAAGCTGTTAATAACGGCATGTATACTGTTGATGACACATTTAGTGCTGTAGCCACGTGATTTTCACAGCATCATGATGACAAAGATCAGACAGTAGTCTTAGTTCTATTCATATCGTCACTATCTGACAAATATTGGACAGTCACGATCACAGTCAGGGCATTGCTGTTAATGTTTCGAGACACAAATGCAGCGCAACCTTCAAAATCCTCAAACGGTAAAAAACAAGTGAGGTGAGGGAAGGGGTGCGTCTGTGCAAAAAGCTGCAGATATTTGTCCTATGGGGGCTTAGCATCACTTCCTCAGGAGAAGAAAGATTCCTCTACCAGCCCCCCCTCCCTATTTTGTAAGGCACAAACAAGACATTTTCTTTCAGACCTTCAGCTTGGCTGCGTCCTCAGCTCCAGAGTGCCTCTGTGACTTGCATTATAGTGAGGTCTCAAACCCACTCACCA
This sequence comes from Micropterus salmoides, assembly GCF_014851395.1. NCBI lineage: Eukaryota > Metazoa > Chordata > Actinopteri > Centrarchiformes > Centrarchidae > Micropterus > Micropterus salmoides. Next base: position 10,036,157 of record NW_024040707.1, on the reverse strand, counting down.
CCAGTGGCAATGACAAAATGCCATATCATCACCTTGAAGTCTCTGAAAAAGCCAAGTGGGTTGCTTCAAAACAACCCAGCCTCAATTAGTTTCCTGTCTTATGAATATTGATGAATGAATGAATATTACAAAGAAAAAAACCCAACTGAGGTTTGAAATGTGCACAAAGAAACGTTCCATCGTTTCATTTGTTGTGCTCTGTTGTGTGAACGGAAATGCGACAGCCCACGTTTACATGTATTCCACGTGATTCCAAAGGGAATTGAAATTACATGTTCACTGCAGTAAGCTGAGGCGTTTTGGGGGCAAACCGTTTATCAAATTCTTGTGGCCGTTGCTTAAAGAGCTGATATTGCCAGCACAAATGTAGTTTAGCAATCCCATCAGAAAATGGCTGGTTTTTCCTACACAGCAGGGGGTCCAGTACAGAGGACCTCGCACTGACTGCTCATTTACATTTCAAACACTGTCTATAACTGCAAGGGATTTGATGTTTTCCCTCTCTGCTCAGCAGTCTTATTCCTCCCCAGCTAATTCTTCAGCAGCCATACTGTCTGTGTGTATGCAGTACAGCCAGCATGGCTACTGCAAAGCGTTGCTATCCTCTGTGCCTTTGACTGGGTTTGCTTCCATACTGTGCCAGTACCATACGGCACTCACAGAGCCTGAATATTCAACCTTAACTCAAAGGCAGGAATGCTGATGGAGACGCCTCTATAATCCGTGTCTAACAGCTCTATGTGAAAACATAGTCATTTGACAATTTTCAATTCACAACATAATTTAACATGCTTTGTTGATGCACATGTAGGAGCAGGTCGGCCTACTGTGGTAGTGTGTTCAGCAACACAGAGCCACGTCTCCATGTGGAGAAGGCAAACATGCTTTGTTTGTTTCCATAATCTGCTTGTCGATCACCTGAGGCCCAGTGAGCAGGACGGCCTGCACTGCAACAGAGGCAGGAAGCCGGGGCTGGGGACAAAGCGGCGCACCAAGCCTAGCCTGCCACCAGGAAGAGCCGGTTTCCCTCACAAGGTCAGGCTGCAGTAGAAATGTGTAACGTTAGGCTGTTTAGACACTGCCTGCCTCTGCATTTCCTACAATCATGTCATGCGATTACCGTTCTAGATATTAATGTGTGTGGGCCCGTGTGTGACTGTACTGAATGGAATGAGAAACAGGCAATGACACAAATATGCTACCCTCAGCAGACGCCTGATACAAATAGATCTCGCTGACCGAGAGAGCTGAAAAGCTTTATAGACCTGGTGTAACTCATGAAAATCAGGATAGGACTACAAATAGAGTAACAGGAGAAAAAGACAAAGAGGGAGGAAGTATTTCTATTATTCCATAACTCCAGGATCCAGTGGAAAGAGGAGGTAGTTCCTGTGACTTTCAGAGGTAAAATACAACATGAAAAATAATAAATGAGTTACAGTGAAAACAAATTCTACTAAATTAGTCCACATTTTTTTACTAAAAAACGCCTTTCACATGACGTGTAGTTTATTCTTTAAATCATATTTTGTTTCAAAGACAATGCTACAAAACAATCAGGGGTTAAAATATGACAGTAGGTGTAATTGTTTATTTCATTAACTCTCTCCTAAAGACAGTAAATGAGAATACTGTAAATTATTATGCATAAATACCTGACCAAAAACCCAGTGGACTGTGGAATGCGATGAAATCGCAAAGTATTGCCCCTTCATTGTTCATTATTTAACCTACCATGTATTCCTCCGGAAAACAAACTAATTCTCCGGAAAACAAACAATTTATAATCAGTCTGCACAGCATTACGGTAATAACACAATATACAATATCTGATAAATGATATGAGCAGTTTGACAGATCTCCTCCTCTGGGACAATTAAATGCAAAAAGGTGGTTACATGATTGCATATCTAATAGTCACAACCCCTGGTTTGTGGTTTCCATATTCCCTTGGGATTCACCTGCAGTCCATTGTGTGTGTGTTTTTGTGTGTCTGAAAAGAAAGACAACTTCCTGGGCTAAGTGGATGAAATTTTTCAGTCATGGCTTGACTGAAAATCACATGCTACTCTAACCAGGGACTGGGGAATCAAAACAAAAACAAGACAATATGAAACCGGAGTACTTGAACATGGGGACGCTTTGTCAACATTCGTCTCACATTTATATTCCACATGGTTAACATAGGGACACGAATATGGGTTAATATATTGACATTAACAAGGGGAGCACGGGTCTGGCTCTGTGGAATAGATGCAGGGCTGCGTCATTAGGGCTCTGGACGGATCTGGTATCACTTCAAACACTCATGTGTCTCCTCCACTGCGCACAGGGTAGCCTGTAATAATGAGCAGGTGCCAGGAGCATGGAAACAGACATGGCACTATAGTTTGTACACATGCAGGCAGCATCGCATATCACGGCCTGTAATAAGCTTGTTATATACACACACCGCAATAATAAGCAAGTGAGACAGACGAACAGGCTAATAATATTCACAGACGGTGGCCACTTACCCAAAATCCTGGTCCATGGATTTGAAGAAGAATTTGTAGCTATTGACCGGCCGATTGTTGAGGACATTTTTAAAATCCGCTAAGGTGACTTTCTCTGGAGAAACGGACAGTTTGACCAGATAAGGAGTCTCCTCCTCGTCTATGTGATATATTATTTTAGTCTCCGCCATGAGAGTGAGGGGAGGACAATCATTGACACAGGAAAGGAACAAGGGTTGGCAGCGCAATAAACAGGCCTGCTATGTTACCAGCTACCCGTAGAATAACATAACAGCATTCCCTAATACACAAACCAGTATACCCCGCGATGGAAAATACAGCTCCGTGTGTTTGACAAACACAGCGAAAATCCAGACATAATCGCGTTATAAGCGCCTGTATTCCTGCTCTAGTGTGAGTCGGTACGGTGGCTCTCTCGGCACTAAAACAGGAAGGGACAGTCCACATCCTTGCGATATGGAGTTGGGAATATTGCTATTTTTCACAAGCTAATTGGTTAGACAGTGCTGTCATCTAGTGGCGTGTCTGGGCTGTGCGCAGACCTATATGCCTCGCTTATACAACACACTCATACTGTACTGTACATGCATGGCATGGAACAAAGAGGAAGTGGACTGGCTTTATGAAGTCTGGATACTGTTATTTTATTATTACTACTAACTCTGATATTACCTTGGAATATTTCTGTCAAGTGGTAGGAATTTAACTCACTATTCTTTCAATCCAATGCAATTAAATATATTCAAAGACAAAAATTATTATTCTGATGAAAAAAAAACCCTGAAATATATGCCGATCTATTTTTGGATAACTGAAGATTCCTGAGTAGTTGTGGTAAAAAAAAAAAGAAAAAAAAGAAGCTGCACTATTGATTGGATAGGCAAATGGGCTTTTAACACTATTACAATTACTTACCTCAAACTCCTCAAGACTTCAGAGGCTGCTGATGCTGATTAGTAAGTGTATCAGTTAATGTCATAAATTGACATCATAGCTCCCTATTCATCCAAACATCAAAAACTAGAACAAAGAGTGATTGATGAGGCTGTGGCCACTGTTGTCAATCTTTAATAAGAGAAATATTTTCTTAGAAGAGACCAACATTAGGGTGTGTGCAAGTGAGCAAGTGGCAAAGAGGAAAAGGGGGTTAGAATTACACTTCTTACTGCATTACTGAGATAGTAGACACTTTTCTTCCAGTTAACCTCATCAAGCAATAGCCACACAGCAGATTTAGTAATGACAATTCAGTGTTTTACAAACCAAGGTACACTGTACATGCTTGATGCAAACAAGAACGGCACGGCCCATTAAAAACCAAATTAATGGTTGAAATAATTTGTTTTCCTGAGTTTCGGTACACTGAGCCTTTAGTCCACACAAATTTATTTTTTTTCACCTGAAGTTATCAATGAACAGTATTCCAAGAGTCTAATGCATAGTATGAATTTAACAGAATTTAAGTCTGACAGTCTGTATTTCTATAATGAATCTAATCCAGAAAAATCTCGACATTTTAGTACCAAGTACCACAATCTGTTTAAAATCAATTATTTTCAAAAGCTAGAAATGGGTGGCATTGTTTCCAAACACTGTCTGAAACTGTCTACACACAGTACATTTAGCTTGCAGCTCTGTGAGTATGTAAAGTACACATAAAACATACTTTAAAAAACGGCATGCAGTTTTGTAAAAAGAAAAAAAACATTTATGAAGGGTAAAAAATATTACAACATTTTTATATAACATAAACCAACTAATAAATGCAAAGAATAAGGATCAAATAAATGTTTAACAATATTGTTATAACAGCTGATGCAAGTTATATAAAAACATAACATGTAAAAAATGATGGTGGCTTTTAGTGAAAAATCTTAATGTGCTAGAGTTACAGCAGAGGGAGCATTCCTCCTGTCCTCTCCTGGGTTTTCTCTTTTTTCCCCCTTCTCTCCACGGTCCTTTACTCTTTCGGTGTTTGCCCTGGACCCGCCAGCAGCTTCTCAGAAATATCACACTCACTTCCACAGCTTCCCATCAAAGTCTGAATGAGGAGAGGGGAGAGGGACATTTTATTAATTTAATTTGTAATGTTTCTTATCTTTTTTAATATGTCACTGATGGATGCTTATTTACAGAAATACAACTCTGCACGCTCTACTCACCAATATTGCAGTCTTTGGCCATATCTCTCTCTTTCAGTAGGTTGTTTTTGTAGGCTGTGGGTTGTACCAGACATACAGGTTATGAGAAAGAAAATCTATTTTTTTTGTTAAGGTAGGCAATGTTTGTTTACTATACCTGAATTCAGAGGTTCTTGGTTACAGGCATTCAGCTCTGTGCAGTCTAATGACATTTCTCCTCCACTGATCACATTTCCACTGCACAGAAATAAGTATTTTCTGCTTACAATTTAATTCAATTCAAAAGAAAAATATATGTTATTTTTTTGTATAGGAATGGCTTACCGGTCAGATCTTTGCAGCTCATACTCCAGCCCTGAAAAAAAGATTTTAACACATAACTGTATCTATAAAATGTGACCCCTACAGTGTGCTCTCTATGAATAGGCTTTTTAAAATAAAAAAATATGAGCTTGTTGTCAGATACAGGCAAAAAACAAGGGGTAAGTTTATGTGTTAAATGCACACACACGCACAATACCTCTCTTTTTACGCCGTCGAGTCAGCCCAATGACAGCGACAACGATGAACGCCAGAAGAAGGAAAGTTGTCAGGAAATAGCCCAAATGCTGCACAAAATAACCTCGATGCTCAGGGACAATGACATTCACCACACGTGGACTCTCCACCTCTTCAGTCCCTAAAGGCAAAACATAGAAAATTTAATGTCTCCTATAATAAACTACTCAACTCTCTCATACATAGGCAAAGAATATAGGAGAAATAATAAATAATCCATATGTATTTTCAATGGGAAGTATTGTAGAGGATTTATTTTCATTTTCTAACTGTGATATATTGGATTGTAACATTGAATTAACTTAATGGCAATAAACAAGGATCAAATTGAAATGCATGTCTACATAACTAAACATTTTTTATTCCCCTTGAGGCTTCCAAAAGCCAGATGCAGGATGAGGGAGGGAGAGAAGGAGTTAAATGTCAAAATGCTGTTTGGTGGTAATGACTTCCAGACCTGATGTCATGCAGCTGTTACTTTTTTTCTCTTCAGAAAAACACAGGCTGGCCAGAAAAGAGGAGGAGAAGTGAGAGGAGAGAACAGAGACAAATTCTGTTATGTGGTGTGTCGGCATGTCTGTAATAGTTTCCCATTCAGGCCTTTTCACGTCTTCTCACAAACAGAAGTGTAGTTTCTGCATGCATGGAAAATACATCTGTGATGCCTTCAGCAGAGTTCATCAGTGAACTCTACGGTCTACATGCATATCTGACAACACTGCAGGCAGCTCCCAGCCTCACAGCAACCCAGACTGTTTGTGTACGCTTTGTAGATATCTGACAATAATTATTAAAAAACGACAAGCACAGAAAATACATACTTGGCATGGAGATGCAAGAATATAACAAACAAACAGTATGATAAAGTACAGTATATTGTACCACAGATACTTTTGCAGAATAACCCTTCGATACATGTTTACAGAGCTGCTGAAGGGAATCTTTTAAATTATATTCTATCAATTTCCCCCTAAATTCAAATGTAACTTGGCCACAGAAGCCAGATCACAGAAAAAATGGATCATGAAAGACATCAAATCGTTTTCTCTGGAATTTTTCTCTTAATTAAAGAATTACTCTATGGTCTCTCATTAAATCAGCTAAGTTGGACACTAGTAAAACTATGCACCGCTGAGGGACTAATGAGAAAAACAGGCAATGTACCATCTCTGATCATGCTTTTAAAATCAGCCAATCATGAAAAAAAAGCTTATTCTGACTTTACCCACCTCCCTAAGTGGAAGCTTGGTTGGCAATTATCACCTGTCATTATTTAATGTGCCTAATATGCATGAAACTGCCAAGACATGTCCAAGGTCATTGTCTCTAGAGCTCAACTGCCACAACGAGAGTTGCAGTCATGTCCCAGCAGTGGCTCATATCCATTTTCTTGACAGATCTGACAAGTGTGTATGTGTTACTGGCTATTTCACATACACTACCCTGTGTTTTTGTTCCTGTGGGATATGCATCATTTGCAAGTCAATGAACGAAAGGACAGCATCTTCATTTTGAACTGCTGTCACCTCACAAAACGCCTCCTTCATGATTACAAACAAATCATTTTCTAATCCTTCTTGCCATAAATAATTACAGCACTAAAGTGAAAAGCTCTTGTGACATTTGTAATTTCACATGATTACTGGCGCCTGCAGTAGTGCAAAGAACTTGGTTTTAATCTAACAGACAAGACCAGTGGTGCAAAAAGAAGAAGTGAATTCCAAGACGAGGTTTACTCAAATGAGGTAAGCCACGTGTGCATTTCCTCACAACATACTTATGGAGCCAATAAATGGACTGTCATTTCTTTCAAGGAGAGGAGGATCTATAGTCTAACACATACCATCATCTCCTCCCCTTACTTTGCTCTTTCATGTCACAGCTGGTCCAGATGTTGAACAGATGTATCAGACTTCTATTAAGTTCTGGTAAACAAGCCTCCACCAGGGGCTGATACACATCAGCAGAGAAACAGAGCAGACTGGGATAAAAGAAGAAAAAACACAACTCAGTGAAACCAGTCTAGACAAGTGGTTGGGACTTTTGGAAAACGGGGTCAAATGGAGGGAAAAAAAGATATGATCCTCCACTCCCAGAATTACTGGCTGTTTACTCCTCTGCTCGGCGCAGTTAAAATGTCTCCAGCTGTAAACGAAAAAGCAGTAAATGAAAATGAGGCCACTTCCGTTGTAGCCAGTTTAAAGCTATTTACACTAGACAGCTTCTCAAGGCAGAGCTGCAAATAGTTCACTCCGAAAACCCTAACAACTAACTGGGAGATTTCTTTCTTTCTTACTCAACAAGCTCCTACATTCCTTCTACCTCATCCCTCCTTCAGCTCAAACACAAAAACAGAGAGGTCTGAGGAGAGAATTGGCAATAACAGGATCTGATTCAAATGACCAACTATGCCTATAAATATAACAAAAAACCCAGGGACTGGGACTCTGTGCACAACTCAAGCCGAGAAACCCTACGGGGAAAAACATTTACCATTACTAGCATCTTGAAAAACAAAGTTCTAGTGAAATTTCTCTTGATGTTTTTAATTCTGAGTGGCTTACTTGGCTCTGGCACATCATTCTTGAAAATTCTGGGGGCTGTAGTGGGGGCGGGGGGAAGTGGCGGTCCCACAGAGAGCCTGAAGATGCGTCTCTCGTGCAGACCACAGTAGTGGTGATGCAAGTGGCAGGAGTACAAGCCTTTGTCAACAGGCTTCAAGTCAGAAATGGACAGTGAGAAGTCCCCTAAAGTAAAAGCATCCTCTTCCACACTCATCTTGCTCTGGGAAAAGAGCGGTCCATAATCCCGGCGCTCTCCAGATGCATAGAGGTCCACCAAGCGGTCAGCCCTATCAGGACGCACTCCAGGGGGCTGAAAGTCCCAGTGAGCCACCTGCTGCTGGTCTTCCTGGAGGCCCTCTCTCCACAGGGGGCGTCGGTTAACACAGGGCAATGCCACTGAGCTGCCCAACAAGACCACGAACACAGTCTTCTCTCCATCCCAGTAACGCTTCTCTTTCCGAGCTGGAAACATATGAGTGTAAAATATATAATTGTTTAATCTGTTTCATGCTTCATGACTCATGGAATAACACACGGGTGTATTGATTGATTGGGAGGCCTGACCTGACTTGGTGACATTGAGCTGGATTTGAATGGACTGGTGAATCTGGCAGTAGTGGTGGTGCAGATTACAAGTGTAAACTCCTTTGTCAGTTGTGACCACATCTGAAAAAATAAGCATCCAAACACCGTATCATGAAATCATACATGGAAGATTTGCAATGTTCATGGTGCTAGTGGAAAATATGGGGAAGTCTCACTGTTGATGATAAGGGAGAAGTTGCCATCATTGAAAGCAGAGTCTGAAATGGAAATGCGTCCCTTGTTTAAGCCATTGTAGACCCTCTGGTGGGCTCCAGGGGACATGTCCAGAACTCGCTCCATAGAATACTCTGGGCTGCTGCGGACCAAGTCCCAGTGCACCACCCTCTGACGGTCCTTCAGTCTGTCCTGGGTCCACACCATGCGGGGGCTGTGGCAGGGCAGAACAGCCATAGACCCTGCAGGGAGGGTAATGTTCTTGGCCTCCAGCACAACGCCAAGCCTGCTACTGCTCTGACCCCATGCTGACACAAAGAAATAAACACATGGGCTCAGACGATCGGTACATTAATGACAGAAAGAGAAGCATCCAACCTGAGCTACTACACATTCATAAAGGTAGGGCAATGAGGAACAATGTCTTACCACCTGGCAGAAAGAGCACAGCAAGAACTGAAACAGACAAAAACAAGAGTGGTTAGAGCTGTATCCTACTGACGCTCTTCATTTGTACTCGCTGCTTTATTACAGTGGCGCCAGAGTTTAGGTTTGACCTGGGCTGACCCAACAATGAAAAATTCCAGCATTGGAGCAGATGTGAGTTCAGAGAGAGGACTGTTTAAAATAACAGCGAAAACAGAAAAAACAAGGACCTGGGAGATTTTACAACAGAAAACTTCTATACAGGAATACAACCGCAGGAAAAATATACCAGATCTCAACAATATTGTCTGGGAATATATTTAGCTATTTGTGTTCTCTCACTGTAGAGAGAATTATCCTACAGCACATTTACTGTTTCTGATGCATTTTTCCCACAGTGCTATTTTGTCGTCTGTTTACTGAAGGGCCGGCAAAGACACATGCAGCCAAAGCATACAGAGCTTCTATTCATTTTGGCTGCTGCTGGCCTGTTGCAAGGCCGTGATCCTAAGGGGATGAAGAACCGGGCTGCTATTCAGCTCACTTCAGTCACACTGCCTGGTGTCAAAGCCAAACACCTGTGTATTTTTAAGGGGTACTGTGAACTATTTGTGCCTGAGGGTCAGACCCTTCAGCGTGGAGTTATTGTTTTATGTACTGTGGATACATTCAGTACATAAAAAAACATATGAATAAAGAGTGGATTCTTTTCAGAGCACAAATATTACAGATTTGACAATGGTATATTTAATTAGCACTTTCAAAACAAAATGCTTCACACATGGCAGCAAAGGAAAATCAATGGATCATTAGATTTAATGAGGAAAGCCAATTCAAGTGATGTAAGATAAACGAAACAAAAAGACAATTCAAGTAAAATCAGGATAAGCTCTGAGATAAAAGTATGTTTTAAAAGATGTTTTAAGAGATATAAATGACTCAGGAAATCTGACTTCTTCGGGCAGGTTGTTTCAGAGTATAGAGGCCCTAGAAGACTAGGATTTCCCAATCCCAAAGGATTTAAAACTCGGCACAGGCTACGGTACTATGATGTCTAAATTTAACCTTCCTTGGATAGTCAAGGTAAAGTAAATTTACGGAACCTTCTGCAGTGAGCCCTCATACCAAGTTATAATAGTATTTTAAATGACTACTGCTCTAAAACATTATATACATTCTAAATGTATATAATGTGGAATGAAGTACATTTACTCAAGTACTGTACCTAAGTACAAATGTGAGGTACTTGTACTATACTTGAGTATTCCCATCATATGCCACTACTCCACTACAATTCAGAGAGGAATATTTTACTTTTTACTTCACTCCATTTATTTGACAGTGATAGTTATTTTACAGATTTATAATACTCACAGGTAACATTTTTCTGTATTATAAGTACTATATTTTGCTAATACTACTTTTAATTAAGTGTGCAACGCAGGACTTTTGCTCATCATGGCAGCACATGGTTGATTCACTTCAACACACACTTGAAGTAAGTGATCATTTCACCCCATCCAATCAATACTTCACTATAGCGCTGCTACTGTGCAATTACGCAGTGATTTAAACCCAGCAGAGCATGCAGGGATTTCATAAGTATACACCAGTATAAAATAATTCTTCAAGCTGAGCCAAATGATTTCAGCACACACACTGGCAACAGAGAGGCGACCTCATGCTGGAAAACTTCGGTGGGTTTTTCTATTGAAGGGTATAAACTTTCCTGCAGAAGGTAAAACAAAGTGTGCCCCAGCCCCTGTAATTTTCTCTCATCTCTCCTCCAGACACACACACACACACACACACACACACACACACACACACACACACACACACACACACACACACACACACACACAGGCTAATGACTCACAAGGCTGGTTTAACACTAAAGACTTAACAATGTGCTATTGAGTCCCCAACCGTAATAACAGGTATTTACCAAATGAGCTGCAAAATCACTATTGTCATTTGTAACCCCAGGAATCAAATGGAGAATCACTTAACACAGTGTCGTCCCTAAGGTAAAACAAAAAAGGTTTTATATGTTGAATATTATGAACTCAAACACAAAGCATGTGTTCAGTCAGCATAATTTCTGTGATTCATGGATGTTGTGGTTGTGTGAAGTTTACTCACAGCCCTGTCATAGGTTGAGAACAAATCAAACACATCTGTCCAGCTGCAGACTCAGAGAAACATACAAAGATACCTTCAGGTGCCTGGACTGACTCTGCTGTGGATGCACTCAGGTTTACATGAAGAGATTTTATAGTATAATTAGTCATGTTCAATTGCATACATTATATGCAAATTTGTGCAATTACAAGTACTTTCCATTGTGTTGGCCATCTTAATTATAAACTACACCATTTCCTTGTGAGTACTGTTTTCATGTGTATTGCTTTGTATTTGATGTTTATGGTGGAGCTTAATTGGGATCACACTTATGCAGAATCAGGTGATGGCCAGTGGATCTAATGTAATTAATGACATTGACTCAAGTGCTGTTTATTATCCAATTTTGAGGTACTTTACCTGAGTATTTGTGCTCATTTCAACCTCTAATCCACTACATTTTGGAGGCAAATGCTTTTTTGTAGTGAGTTTTTAATTCACTACATTTATTTAATGATTTTAGTTACTTCGCAGATTTAAATTATTAATACAAAATATAAATCTACTGATAATGTATAATGTATAATTATAGGTTAGGTTACTCTTCAGTATGGAAAGTAATTTAAAATTTGTTCCACCTTTACCAGCTCACATTAAAATCTTGAAAGAATGAATGCATCACAAATTATAATCAAATAATATAATGTAAATGAATCTGAGATGGCCATTCTGCATAATGAGTACTTTTACTTTTGGTGCTTACTCGTTATATTTTGGCGCTAATACTTTTTTACTTCTATTTAAGTAAGTAGAGTATTTCTACACTGTAGAACTGCTACTTTTATTTAAGTAAATGATTATAGTACTACATCCACCCTCGGTAATCTATATAATTCATATTTTATCTGATTATGCTAAAATATCATAGCTGTAAAAGGCAACTTAGTAATAATATATTGAGAGCAGCATCTCAGTATATGGGCATCTTTTTCTATAAAAACACAGTAGATTGTCTACTGGGGCTGCACAGAACACAAACATATGGACTTATTGTGACCTTGTTTTTGCCTTGAATGAGTAGCTACATGTTTATAAGCTTATTTTCAAACCAGCAATTCTTTCCATGCCCTGTTGTTTGTGGCTGTTAATTAATATAGAAGGCATCACAGGGATGGTTGGACTGGTAATCCCCCTCCTCTATGACTCAAAAGCAGCCCACTCATGGTGAAACACTCGTTACTGATACATATAATGACTGGCTTCTGGATTGTGCTGACTCCTCTACTCAGACCGCAGTTAACCAGAAACACATTGGGCTGAAGCCATAAAAAAAATCCCACACTGTATCAACAGGCCGAGGCTGGTCTGCGTTACTGTATATGCAATGCTCTATTTCACTTTCATGCCCATGATGCTCCATGCTCGTTCCATTTTATTTTCAAAACTGAGATTATTTCAAAATAAAGTCGGTGTTTTGCCTAGTTGAGAGAAACAAAAACAGCTCTGTGATTTTGAATAACATTATTTACACAAGAAATTTAGTTTAAAATGACATTACAGATAGATAGATAGATAGATAGATATAAAAATAAAATATATGGGACAATAAAAAAAATACATTATGCGGATTGTTAGGTGAACAATGAATAAATAAATAAGGCCTACATAAATAATAATCTATACAAACTGATAATTTTAAAAATTACAACGCAGCTACCACGACTTACAAAATATGAATTAATTATGCAGGCTATTGTTGCGTCAATATGACAGCTTACATTGCAAAGACATTGTGAAAACATCCTTTTGAAAGGAGATATTTAAAGTGCAGCAGAGCAGACCTGAGTAGCTTTCAGCTTTTGTTCCAGACGGGTAATTCTAACCTGGATCCAATTATGGCACAAAGAAAGTTTTCCTCACGTTATTTTTCTCTTTTTAAAGCAAGACAACTGCATAACTTACTCTGAAGGAGAGTCATATCGAGGTGCATCTGTTCGCAGTGCTGGCAGCGGAGGGGAAAGTCTGACAGATGTGGAGTGCGCATCAACTGATAAAACAAAAGGAGGCTTCAAGTTCACCGAGCAGCAGCTCAGCTGTATTCTGTTGTATTCCTGCAGGCTGGAGCCTACACACGCTCCGCCTCTGCCAGCCGATGAAATCCAACACTGCTGCAGTCTTCACGAAAACATGTGTAGTATAATACAAGTTAAAAGGTTCTGCTGAAAACTACAACATACTAGACAAATATGAAAATACACTAAAGGCACACTCCTCCAAATATTAACAGCAGCACAGCCATGGCCACCGGCAACACACAAAACACAAGATTGTAACTTTCTATCCATACGAAATTGACAGCTTACAATACACAAATAAACACCTACTAAACAAAAGACAGTTTGCGATTATGGTATAGGCCTACATATGTTTACATTTGCTACGCTCATAAATACAGAAGGTTAAATACGTTCATGTTTTCAGTCCCTCAACCCGAGAAGCAAATACTTTATATACATCAAACTCTTCAACATGTGAAGATGTCAGTCATTTAGATAGTTGAAAAAACTGTAACCCAAGTCCTTCCTCATTTCCCCCTTTTTGATCTTATAAAGTCATTTGTTGTACAAGCTAATTTTAGTTTAAAATAGTCACAAAGTCGACTCAGATTTCTGTGCTCTTTATTTCTGTTTAAGTTGTGCTATAAACACTACTAGATAACATAAACTCACACTGGTAATTTAAGGTTGAACACATCTTTTGTCGGACTTTGCACAATTCTGCCATCTACAGTAAGAACAGGAAAAATGTAAGCTTTCCTGTCACAGCAAGAAACATTTTTTTACTGTTCCAGGGTAGTAAGTGTAATTTCCTAATTACTTATGCCTCAAAAGTATAGAAAACGGCTATTATTCCCCACTGCTTTTGTGACCAGCACATTGATATTTAGAAATGTACCTATTTCCAATGAGAAAACAGGCGTATTTGTCTCTTTTCGTTCACATTAAGTCAGAAGTAAACAACATATGAATCCAAATTAACATATATTTATACACTGGCTTTGATCTTTGCTTCAGACTGATTAGGGAAAAAGTCTTGAAGGTACATGAAGACTCCTTAGCTACAGCTCTTAGAAATTGTTTCATAAGGCCCAATTTGATGTGCAGCAGCGGCATCAGCACCTTCCGAGGGCCCACCAGCCAGTGGCTCCCATTTGACGTTCCTCACCAAAGAACTTGGCCCACTGTGGCCAGTCCCGCCTGTGGTAGTGCGCCTTGGTGACCCTCCAGTCCCACAAGCAAAGATAGCAGGGACACTTACACTGCTTAGGAGAACCATCAGGTATGCCACCTTTATGAAGTTTCCTGACCTCTCAGCTGTACTCATCAGTCTTCAAGGCATCCAGCAAGGTCTTGATGCTTTTGAAATCCTCTTCGAGGAGCACTGAGTGAACCAGGGGAAGAGACGGATACTTGTTTGTTACCATTATGGAGCAGCACAGCTTTAAGGCTGGTGGACCCTCAGAAGGTGCTGATGCCACCGCTGCTTATCAAATTGGGCCTTATAAGATACTTTGTCAGAACTCTGGATAAGGAGTCGGCAGCCTTCATGTACCTTCAAGACTTCTTCCCTAAGGTGTCATTTATACACTGGCTTTACAGTGTATAAATGATGTTAATTTGGATTCATATGTGATTTTCTTCTGATTTGTGTGAACAAAAAGACACACATTTCTAAATATCACTGAGTGAAGTTTGTGGGGAATAATAGCCATTTTCTATACTTTTGAGACATAAGCAACAACATGTACTACCCAGGAACAAAAATTTGTGTTACACAGTGTAATTCTCCTACAGAAAATAACAGCACAACATGCCTTGGGCTTGACAGAGAAATATCTTTATTAGATTATGTACACTTTGTTAAAAATAACCGTATACATGTCCTTACCACCGAAACATTCTTCAATAACGCTGCAAAGCACAGAAAGTAGGCTGACTGCAGTGTGTGAAGTGTGGTGTGCAGAGTCGTCCGGTGTAAGGGATGAGTTTGACGCAAACTCAAATAACTGTCAGTGTCTCTCAGTCCCTTTTGTTTCCATGCTGTTTAATGAAAATCTTAGGTGCATTCCATCCCTCTGGAGCCTTCTTCAGTCCAGCTCGTGTCCAAATCCTCTTCAGATCCTCCTCAAATCGTTTCTGCACAGGACAAAGATACACAGTCGATGTGTAAAGTAAATTCCCATTCGGCTAGTTTTGGAACAGGCACACAAGACTTGACATCTTTTTTTCCAAGTTTAGTCAAGACTTTGCTGCCGGTAAAATATATATATATCATGGTAAACTATGTTGACTAACAAAGTTAAATGCCACCATTAGTTTTCATTTCCTAATCAAATTATCTCAAATCATACTTATACTAAATTGGCTAAAAACAAATCATCAGTATGACAGGATTGTTCCTTTTTTTATCTCCAAAGAGAGGAAGCTCTCACCTGCTTCTTTTTCCCCCTGCCCTCCAGCACCCTCCTCCTCAAAAATTTTGTCCGTTTCTGCAGCTTCTTGTATTTATGCCTGTTCATCTTCCGCCGTCGGATCTCCAGAACATTCTTACAATTAAGGGGTGCTGCTGAACCCTCTCCATCCTCCAAAACAGGGACAGAGATGGGTGGCAGCACCTTCTCTTCCAGCAGCCCTGCGTCCTCATGCGGCTGAGCGGACTCCAGCAGGGGAGGAAGGGAGTAGCGCAGAGAGAGCCAGCTCTCCAGAGGACTTACTGACAGTTTACGCGGCACGAGAGCCTCGTCCAGCTCTGGCTCAAGTTGGACCCATCGAGGAGGAGAAGTGTTGTCTGCCGCTGTTGAATAGTTTCTCAGTTTCTGTTTTAGTAAAGAGCAGTATGCAGGAAGAACTGGATGTACACGTCCATTAAAAATTTCTCCATGGGCTTGAAGTGCACCTAGCCATTAAGGAAAACGAAATTATATCACCTTGAGTAACATTACTTACACAGACATAATAACTTAAGATGAGATTACATACATAGATATTTGTTCATACTTACAAGATGCTCTACGTAATACACTGAGACGAGGGATGACCTTTGAAGTAAGCATTGTTAAAGATCATCCAAATAAAGTCATCAGGAACGAGTTGACTGATCACTTGTCCTGTGGGCATTAGCAAAACACTGTGTGTTAGTCCACTAAAAAACTAACAAGCTAGCGATTAAACAATTAGTTGATTAATAGAACAGAAAATTACATGGTTAAGTTTATCAAAGAAAAATGTCAAGCCTTCTCTGGTTCAAGTTTCTCTCTGCTTGATGTCAAGCTGACTGTATTTGGGTTTTGGGTTGTTGGTCGGACAAAGCAAGCAACTTGCAGCGTTACTTCTAGAAGGTTGGCGCGCACATCTGTTACTACAGAACTACGATAATGAAAAATAACTTAGTTACAGCCACGTTTCAATAACCGGTGCCCAGGCATGCAGGAGTGTTTTGGGTTGATGCTAATGCTAGCTAGCAACGTAGCTCCGCCTTGGACGTGAAAGTCACACACACAAAAATACAGTTAATAATATTTCTGCCATCACCTATCTGACAACTCGACTATAATTAATTCATTTATTTTACGAATATTGTTACGTTACCCAATATGTCTGTGACCGGGATATTCGTCTTCAATGTGACTTCGGAAGACCACTTCCGGTCCGTGCAACAC
Source organism: Micropterus salmoides (assembly GCF_014851395.1). NCBI lineage: Eukaryota > Metazoa > Chordata > Actinopteri > Centrarchiformes > Centrarchidae > Micropterus > Micropterus salmoides. Next base: position 10,019,350 of record NW_024040707.1, on the reverse strand, counting down.
AAATCCCAGGCGTTTCCTGTTTCTCAAAGGAGACATTGGTTCCGCCAGAGCTGCTGAGAAGGCGTTTGAGAATCAATTTAGCTTTTAAAATCAACAAAAACGACGACGATGACAACAACAACAATAATAATAACAATAATAAGAAGAAGAACATACAAATAAATAAATGTTTTTAGCTTGATATTTTAATTTATTATACTATCCTGTATACTATTTTCCTTTACATATGTTTTTTGAGAATTTATAAAACTGTGTGGACCTATATTTAACATACAGTAGATAAATTGAATGCTTAAATGAGTCCATAGGAGGGCACTGACAATCGTAGCAATGGTAGACAGTGGTGGATCAGAGTATTCAGATCCTTTATTTAATTAAAAGTAATACCACACTGTAAAATACATACCTGCATTTAAAATGTTACTTAAGTAAAAGTATGCAAGCATAATTAGGATTAAAGTATTAAAAGTAAAAGTACTCATTGCAGAAAAAAATGTCCTGTGACTGTCATACTAAGATATATGATATTATTATTATCACTCACTCCTTAATGTAAAAGCAGCATTTTACTGTTGTAATTGTTGGGGGAAGCTCACTTTTAACTATTTTGTACTGGGTGCAACTAATGATTATTTTTCGTTATTTTTCTTAGGGATTAATCTGAAATGTTTTTACATGAAAAATTTCTAACGATCAAAGTTGTTTCCAGTTAATTTCAATGTAAATCAGCTGTATAAAACGTTACATATAACAAAACATATTTTAGTAGGTCTTCATGTGTTTTGTGTTAAATATCTTAATTTGTAAAGTGATCAGATTAATGTAGTGAAGTAAAAAGTACAGTATCTCCCTCTGAGATGTAGTGGAGTAGAAGTAGAAAGTAGCATGACAAGTACAAATACCTCAAATTTGCACTTAATTACTGTCCACCACTGATGTTAAGTGCAAATGAACCGTTAACTGTTTCCATGAAATAGACCAGCCATTTATTTACCGCTCAGTGATGAATTACAAATGTGGGGTGAATAATTGCAAGAAAACCCTTGAGAGAACAAATTGGGAATGCAACTCCATGTTTGATCCATGTAGTATTTATCTTATATAAAACATTTGAAAATAGACATTGATGCATGCAGCCTAGAGGAAATAGGCTCCCTGAGACAGAAAATTATACTTGTGGCAAGTGGTGTTCCTCATAATGGGCTCCCATGACGTGTATAAACAGTAGATGAGTGAAAGAGGGTGTGGAGGTGTGTTACATGTAAAATAGAACAACATATAATTTGGAAATGACAGCTATGACAAGACTTTACACTGATGCTGTGTAGCATAAATCACTGCAGCTGTAAATAGCAAAGAAATATGGAGAGTGATAGGCCTTTATCATATCTTGTAATTTACTACTGTGTGTTACTATGTAACATGTATGATATGTGCGTGTTTTTTGACTATGTCTTTGCTGGTGGGATAACAAAAGCCTAGCATGGCCCACAGAGCAGGAAGCTTCTGATGTTGTTTATGTATAAAAACTGACTGTCACTTGCTAGACTGACCCTTTTTTTAATGTTTTTGCCCATATGCAGAGTAGAAAATAAATTATTTACTTTGATTTTCTATGTTGTGTGGGTTGTTTCCCTTTATACAATGTTTTTGTGACATGTCTGTTACCTATTTATGAAGTGCTACAAACCTGTTACAATCGTCCCATTGTTGTTTTGTGAGCAGAAACTTTTGGAAAGTCCATTTCAGTCATAATTAAGTTTTATTTCCTTTAGACAATAAAATGGAATATGTTTCTTTCTTCCATGTGGCACTGTTGTATAACCAGGGAAGCTTTCACTTTTAGATCACTCTAGTTTTACACACTTGTGAGTAGCCACATCAAATCATTTATTCATGGGGCTTTCTCTCTTAGTTTTCATCAAGACGATGGGAAGCGGAACATTTACAGTTTGTAAGCTAGTGTATTTGTCTCCAAGAAAACACAGAATACTGACAAAAACAAGTTAAAGTCAGAGAATAAGTTTATGAGTGTACAATAGACTGTAAAGTTCCCAGGGCAATTATTTACAATAAAAACAACAACAACATAACATTCATTTCATTGTAAATCCTGCTGGCTATTAACTATTTTCTTCGCTATTTATACTTAACACCATCAGTTTGTGATGATAAGGCAACTGAAATGATCAGTATGTACTGAGATTTCCCTTTTACAGAACAGTCTGAATGGCTTTTAAATAAATTTCTTTTAGAAAACCCTCTCAAAATAATAGGGAAAAAAATAAAAACAATAAATTGTTAACTTGGCAGTAATTTCAAAGTGTCCTTTAATCCCATTTTAAATCAATGACCTATACATTATAAACTCCAACTAAATATCTATTTACAAAATCAGTAGTTGTATTTGGAGTTATTTTTTACACATTAAAAGCAAATAAATATTCACTGTTTTATTATAATTCATTGCAAATTACTGCACGGAAAGAGATCTGACCCTTGAAATAGAGCTTTACAGATGACAAGATTAATTTACTCCAAAGCAACACATACAATATAAGCATATGACAGAACGCTGAATGTAGTCACCATATGCCATAAATGTCACTTTAACGGCAACAAAATCAATAAATAAAAACATATATTAAAGAGAAAAAAACAACTCAGAAAATACTGTAGAGACTGGTCTCCTCACCAACAGACAAGACAGACACAGCAGTTAAATCAGCCATCGATGGATATATCCATACATTAGCAGACTATACAGACAGTGATGCAGTACAACTGCAATGTACAACCATTTTTTTAAGAGTGCTTAAAAATGATTCTGAATAAATTAGTTTTACAAGTAATCTGATACTACAATCCCATTATTGGCTGCAGAACATGTGAGTTAAAGGTGAGGTAAAATAAAACTAAGGGACAAAGAAATTCTACATTTATTTTTTAAGGCCATTTCATGTTAATATACATTACTGTCTTCACTGTGACCTGTGGTGTTAAGTTTGAAATGTAATCGTGTGGAAATTTGGGTGGTACAAGAAGGAATACAATTGTTTTGCTATAGATTTACAGTCCTTCAATTTGGATTTTACCCAGAAAATAATCACATTATACAGCATACAAGAGAACAATTCTACATCACATTAGATGTTTTGTTAGAAAATATCCATCTTTGATGCTGACTATTTGGTATTACGTATACATTGGAGATCTATATTGAGCCAAAACTTGTGTTGATTTGGTTAAACCATCCAGGCAATTATATTCTCTATGTTGCAGCAAAAGTCCTTCTCACAATCTCTACAAAGAGCACAATGGCACTGTCTTTACCCTGAATAGCCAGCAGACTGGGCTTTAACAAGACAAACTAAACCAAAGTTATATCTTTTACAAGTAAAACCATTACATTTGTAGATAAAATGTGTTCTTCTGAAACAAAAGGTGTGGTAAAAAACATACAACTAGGCAACAGATGTGTGAACAGGTAAAGAAAATATTGGAAGGAAACAACACTGTGCAAAAGCTGGCCCCTCTCTGTGCGTCATCCTCTCCAGAGTCCTTCAGCTTTCTGGATATACTGCACTCCGGCCCTCACTGAGCAGCAGACCGGACAGGCCCCACTTGCTTTCTCTCTTCTTTCTCATCTTCCTCCTTCTGATCATTGGTCATGGCGAACGTCTGCACTTGTCTCATCTCCCCGAGGGATTGTGACTTATGGGAATGCTTTGGGAATAAAAGAGATGTGTGGTCAAAACTCTAAGAACAAATTAAGATTTATGTAATTAAATAAATTAATAGCTAAAAATGACTCTTTGAAAAACCATTTATGTCTTGGGTTTGTTTATTCCTCAGTAATCTTCACAAGCATTACACACACAACACCTGAATATTCTGTATAACACATATACAGGACACAAGCATAAGCACAATATGGTTTGCTATTGATGTAGTATATCTGGTCCATAGTTTAAATCTGTGGACTGGGAGACCATGTGTCTAACCTGAAGATGGAGATCCAGGATACAACCAGGTGGGTGGAGCTAACAGTTCTACACAGAGATGCACAAACAGCAATATAAAAACAAACAGAGCAGAACCAAACATCAGCAACAGTCGAAAAACAAAGAACAAACTGTGAAGAGCAAAAAAGGAGATTTAAAGATAGCTGATAATTAATAAGTAAGATTAAGTCTAGGACAGGGTTGACTCACCGATGAGGACTGATGATCGTGTGGTCGTTCCAGTTTGATACGGATGTCTGTCCCTTTCCCTCGTTCAGGTTTGCCAGGCCCTGAAGGATATTAAACCAGTGAAATGATGTCCATCACAGATTGACTTTCAAATGAATCAAGGTTATCCATAAATAATAAGACAGTGAAAAATGAATATTTAACTTTTTGGAACCATGGATTGTGTGATTCAGGAATACTGCTAAAATATTTTGTTAAATTCTATCACTGTATTTTTCTACAGTGTGCCAGAAAAATGTCCTTCTTTCATCTGTCCGACTGCAAGCCTTACTAATATCCTGTTCATTCCATGATGACTGCTATGGACATGTGAGATGACATACATTTATTGATGATCCACTTAATAATTTCTTAATGGTGAGAAAGAGGAATTATGGAAGCCCTAGGAGGCAAGTGTGGAAAAAAAGTCTTGTCATCCATTTCTGATTTAAAATGTTTTGTAGGATAATCTTTGTAAGCTCCTTAATTTATTTATTTTTTATCAGGATCACAGGAAGTATTTGCTGTTGTAATACTAATTTCGGCCACAAGAGCCTGAAATTTCTAGCCAAAAGAAAGACATGGCAGTATTGTTACATAACTTGCTAACACACAATTTATGTAACTTGAGGTTTAGAGTGCACAGAGAATTTAAAACTCAAGAAAACATGAATGCTTTTAGTCTTGTTTATAACATGGCGTAGTGGTGCACTTCAGGCACTTGTGGCCTAAATGAGTATTACAGCACTTACCTGAGTAGTATGTAGCTGCATTACCGGAGGCTGCAGTTTCAGGACCCCAATCCTAGGACCGGAACTGCATTTGAAGGACCTTTGTTTTCTTTGATACTGCCAGCTAGAAGGGTGGCTGGCTTGATGGCTAGCTAGCTAGCTATGTTACTCTTGACAACCCCCGAAACTAATTACCCTTACCCTAACCATCACAGGGTGTGTGCCTAAACCTAAGTTATTGATTATATGCCTGTCCACTGGTTATCCCTAGCAGACAGGGTTAACTTCCTTCATGTTGCTGTGCATTACCACCATCAATCCACTAGATGGTGCTGTCGTAAAAGAAGTACGGTCCAAGAACTGCTGTCCCAGGATTGCAGGGGTCCTGAAACTGCAGCCTCCCTTACTGCAGCTACATAATTTTACATTTACATTTACATTTACTCATTTGGCAGACGCTTTTATCCAAAGCGACTTACATTTGAGCAACAACATACAAGCATCAACAGAGCATCAAATACAGATCTAAAACTGACAATACATACTAGTAAGAGCAGCAATAAATACTAGTAAGAGCTCATATTACATTTCACATCAATGGTGTAGATACCTAGGGAAGGAAGTAAGAGTTAACAAAAAGTGTAATCAAAACAAAAAAGTCCAGTCAATACAAGATAATTGTAGGGATGTAGATAGAAGAAGAAGAGCACAGGAAGTGCATGTTAGAGGTTAGGAGTTAGAGGTGTTATAAGAGGATGTGTTCTCGGAAGAGATGAGTTTTCAAGAACTTCTTGAAGTTAGAGAGGGACGCCCCCATTCTGATGGCGTGTGGTAGCTCGTTCCACCATCATGGTGTCACAGATGAGAATAGCCAGGACTGGGATTACTTTGTGTGAAGGGATGGCAGAGCCAGGCGGCGTTCGTTGTAGGAGCGTAGCGGCCGAGAAGGAACGTAAGTTTGTATTATGGAGCTTAGGTAGATGGGTGCAGACCCAGTAGTCACTCTGTATGCAAGCATTAGTGACTTGAATTTGATTCTGGAGGCCACGGGGAACCAGTGGAAGTCACTGAGTAATGGAGTGACATGAGTCCTTTTGGGCTGATCAAAAACCAGACGCGCTGCTGCGTTCTGAACCATTTGTAAGGGTTTCACCACACAAGCTGGAAGACCTAGTCGAGGCGAGAGATAACCATGGCCTGTACCAGAAGATGGGTGGCATACTGCTTGAGGTAGGGCCTGATTTTCCTTATGTTGTATAGAGCAAAGCAGCACGACCGAGAGACAGTAGCTGCATGGTCTGAAAAGGACAGCTGGTCATCAGTCATGACACCCAAGTTTCTCACCACCTTGGTTGGAGTGATGGTTGCCGAGTCAATTTGTAGTTTGATGTTATGGTGGATAGATTGCTTGGCTGGAATGACCAAGAGTTCAGTCTTAGAGAGGTTTAGTTGAAGGTGGCAAGCCTTCCTTAATGCAGATATGTCCGATAGACAGTCCGTGATCCGCGCCGAGACGGTGGGATCGCCTGGCGGGAAGGATAAGTAGAGTTGCGTATCGTCTGGTGGTAAGAGAAGCCGTGCTAGCGAATGATCGGTCCAAGTGAGGTGGTGTAAATTGAGAAGAGAAGGGGCCCTAGCACTGAGCCTTGGGGCACCCCTGTGGAGAAGCAGCGTGAGGAGGATAACTGACCTTGCCACAAAACATTGTAGGAACGCCCAGAGAGGTAGGATTCGAACCACAGGAGTGCTTTATTCGAGATGCCCATTGCTGAGAGAGCGGATAGCAGGATCCTGTGGTTGACTGTGTCAAAGGCAGCTGATAGGTCAAGTAGGATAAGAACCGAGGATTGGGCTGCAGCTTTAGCTGACCTTAGGGCTTCTGTTACAGATAGAAGAGCCGTTTCAGTATAATACTGCCTGAAACTCCGGTACTGCAGCTATATAATATTGGGCAAAACAGTATTTTCACCAGTTCTTCAGTCATAAACACAAGAGAGAAAACTATTTCAATCAAACTTAGAAAATTGAATTTGAATTTTGAATTTGAATTTTCCCTCTCAGGGCTTCCATAAGGAATATAAACACATCCTGCATTTATTCATTGCATGCATTAGTAATGAATCTGTAAATCATGTGTTTTCTACTCTTATTATGAAGTGTTTTCTGAAAAAGCTGAGTAAATTAATAAATCAACAAACATACAAATGAGCAAACAAACACACTCCGGTAAATACACTGTAGTTACTTAAAGTAGGCATCTGTGGTTAACTTATATTTTCTAAGTGTTAAATAAGTTCTCAGTATGCTCCACCTGCTTATCAAAGCACCCCACCTCTCTCACCTGGGGAGCTACCGCGACTGGTGGTACTGGTGCTGCTGATGCTGTCCTCCAGCCAGGCGCTGTAGGTGAGGGAGTCTCGCTTGTGTGGCGTCCCGGCAGACGACAGACTCTCCTGCAGAGTGTACAGAGGAGAGACATAACAAAACATATGTATATATTTTAGACTTAAACACAAACGAGTAACTTATAAGCGTCTTGTTTATTTAAAGGCACACATACTGAGTATAGCACTCACCATGCCTGTGTCATAGTCCTCTGTGGCCTCTGTCTCATTCTCCTCCACCACACTGGCAAAGCTGCTAGCGTTGGAGGAGGAGCGGGAGAGGTCATGACCCTCAGGGATGGATGGGGCCCTGCCACCGAGACAAGAACTACACCCTGGGTTAACCAGTCTCCAGCACAGCAAAGCCTGATTTTATCTTATGTATAGGACACAGTCATTCAACAGCTGAGGATTGCCCAGTGGTTACACAAACACATGTATGATCACTATATCCATGTGATATGGCTCTAACCTGCCTATTATACACACCTGTTCTTGGTGGTTGTGAGCACCTCAGGAGAGCTCTGATTAGATGAGTTGTCAGATTTGGGGTCTTGAGAGACGTGACCGCTGTCAGGGGTCTTCTGGGTATTTGGGGAGTTCTCTCTACTGCTACAAGAGACATGTGGTACAAAATATCAAGAAAGCAAACAGAGTGCAACATAGACAAAATCAATAAATATGCATGCATGGATAACAAGCAAAATGTAGTAAATTATGAACCTTAGCAATTATAAGGCTTTAGATACATAAGATAGCAGAGGTAGAAAACACAAAATTGTGTATGGGTAGACACAATAATAATAATTCTCACCTTCTCTCCTGGACTTCTTGAATGTTTTCAATACCAATGGCACTGCTTCGCCTGGAGCTGAAAGGACCAGACTTTTTCCTGGTTGGGCTTTTCCCTGGGATTATCAATGACTGCCAGGAAGAAAGGTAAGATAGTCAGTGTAAGAGTCAAAATACTTCTAATACCTTAAAAATCTTTGGGTACTATTAAGTCAATCTTGAGCGCTTATCAATCTACTTACTTATTGCTGGGGGGAGTTAGTGGTTATTTTGACTTAACCATTCATATTTGTATATACTGTAAGTATTCATTTGGAGAAATACTTTTCAAAAAACACAAGCCTGAATAATCAGGCTGAACAGTAACATTGCTCCCTTCCAGTTGTTACTATGATTTTTTTTTTTTAAGTTAAAATATGCACTTAGCAGCTTAATGTCAAGCCCCGGTGCTAGTCTTTCAGCCAGAGCAGAGCGCACTAAGACGGGAGATGAAAGATGGATTTAAAGGCTCCGAGGCGTAGCACTAAATATGCTTTCTCAGCGACTGCTTTGTTCATTCAACCTCCCTTTTAAAGCTTTCAAAATAAGAAGTTGAAAAAGCCTTTTATTCAACATGGCTTCAAAGAGCAAGAGGAGGATTTCTTTTTTATAATGTTTCTGTAAAGGGGTCATTAAATCATTAATATTCATAATTTTTAAACAAATAGAGATTTAAGCGTGGTGAAATTAAAATAAGGAATAGTCATTGAGGACTACAGAAGCCCAAGGTATATTACAGTAGAGCAGATAGAACAGTACGAAAAGAATAATAAAATCTGCAATATTAGCCAGCAGAGAGCCAAAGGTGGTCCCTTCAAAAATGACTTTTACTGTCTATGTTTCACACTCATATCACAGAGCTGCTTATCTCTTATTATGTGAATGATTTCTAGATGGTAGACTATGTAAAATCCAAACGATTGGAATTAATTACTCAGTAAGAATCTGAATATGTGCTTTTGTTTTATCACAGATTGAGATCATTCTCTTTATACAATACATCCTGTCTGTAACACACAACACATACTTTTTTGAGTGCTGAAATGTACAGAGAAAAGTCTTGGCCATGATGTAATGAAGCCATGCAGACAAAAAATAGAGTAAAGAGGAGAAGCAAGTAGTTAGAGAGTAGTTAGAATTAGACATGAACCTCTTCTACTGTTCCTATCCCTATGGCACTGCCTCGACGTCCATATTTACTGGGACTTTTGCCTGGGACAAGCAATGACTGAACCACACAGGAAGAGGAGATACAGAGAGAGAGAGAGAGAGAGAGAGAGATGTGATGAGGACAGACAACAAAAGGAAGAGAGGAGGGTAAAGGGTGTGGGGGGGGAGAAAACGTGAGATATATACAAATATATATGATAATCCATGCAGTAAGTCATGTTGTTAAAACAAAATACAAAGCACGTGTTAACTGTAGAATACAAAAAGGGACATTTCAGCGCCATGTGCGCAACACAGGCAGCTGGATGGGAGAGAGAAGTGATGGGCCAGTTATGTGAGCCATATGCCTGTGAGAAAGAGGATGAAGAGGAGATAAAAACAGCAGATGAGGACATACAGAATATTACGCATTAGGCTTCACATCAAGACATTTTGGGCAAAAACTTGAGTTATAGTCAAAAACATAGCATGTTGATTAATAAAAATAAAATAATTATTTTTGAAGGTGATTTTAAATTAAAAAAAACATTTTAAAATGATATTTACTTTCATACAAGAGAGAATTTCAAAAAAAAAAAAATAGCATACCCACAATCCCAAAATATCCAGTAATATATATCAGACAAACAACCATATACATAGTTACTGTTAAGTGAAGACCTTGTAACTATCATTTGAGTTACATGTTTTACTTTTAACTCAAGAATAAACAGATCTTCTATGAGTTGAAAAAAAAATTTTTTGCAGTGTTTTTTAGAACCAATTATATAAACTCAAAAATACAAATATGTTGCCAGTTGGAAATACAAGGTTTTCACCTGATAACAAAAACGATCATTTATTCATAATCACAAACAACATATTGTGTGAAGAAAAGTCCACAAGCTTTAGCTGGCATGCACACACACCCATCCACACACACACACACACACACACACACAGGTCTCAACCCATATTCTTTAGAATTTAAGCGAGCACCTATGAACACTGCATGTGCACAGGGATTTAAATAAAAAGAACACAGGTAAAAAAAAACAGTAAATATCAGAGGCAGCTTTAACCCAGGGGAGAAATTCATCTTGTATCCTAGAAGCATTCAGGTCTATGAGTGTCCAGTCACTTCACCTTGTGGTGGCAGACAATGTGCAACCATTAAAATGTGAGAGCCAAGTTTAAGATCCAGGCTTAAATGCTCCACTCAAACAAGTGTGCAGCCCTTCTCTGTGAGAAGTTAGTGCAGCAGGCAAGTGAGAGAGGAGGGGGCATGAACTCTAGTAGAACTGCTGGGGGAGGCAGAGACAGCGAGACTTGCCTCGATCAAGACCAGGAGGAGTGGGACTGTACTTACTATCCCTGGGAATTTGGGGCTCTCTGCGGGGTCGTAGTTAAAGCTGCCACTAGTTGAGACTGTTTGCGGCTTCTTGAAAGCAAGACCCATGGCATCCATAGACTGGCTCCTGCTGCGGATCACCCGCTACAGAGAGAGACGAGGAGGAGGAGATACATTCAGATGGCGCTGACCCCTGTGACCCCTCAGCATCGCTGTATGGTGTTATAGGCCGGGAGGAGCCTCGGGGCTGTCCCTGAACACTGACCACTACAGGCAGAGAGCACTGGCATGATGCTAATCCTGACAGACAAGAAAGCGACAGAGCACACTGCTAAGCTTTAGTGCCCAAAGGGGGGTTCAGATGAGTCATTATGGGTATATAGGTGGTGAGAGAAGAGAGGGGAAGTAGAAGGGCCAAGTGGCTCACAGATGTCGGACCACACTGAGTTTAAACACAGCCAGGAGAAATATAAAGCCCAATACACCTCTTCGCAGGAATGGAACAGAGTGAAGAGGCAGTCATCTGATGGTGAAAGAAACCTATCCATTCCCTTTGATATTAATGACATACAAAGATGACAGAATCATATAAATAAGTGACCAGTGACTGAACAGTGGAGCATGCAGAGAGCACAGCAGCGCAAAACAGCTAGGAAGCATGAGGAAGAACAGTTGGGAAGCCAAGAGCGGTGTGTTCCAGCAGGACTGAGCAGCAGAGCTTCTCTTCAGTCAGATTAATTGATATTAAGGGAGATTGATAAAGCCCTTACAGCTCACATCTTGTCATATAGAAAAGAATAACCATGAAAAACTGGCAGAGAGAAGACACCCTTTTTTACATCCACAGAAGAAACATCTGACAGCTGGTACAAAGCTGCCTGTTCCTGTGCAGTAACAATGGTCTTTATATTCTCTGTCTATAATGACACTATAGTTAGACATTTTGTGAAATGCTCTTGTTCGCTTTCTTGCCGAGAGTTAGATGAGGAGCTCAAAATTACTCTCAAATGTGTCCCCTATAAGAAGCTACAGCCAGGTTGTCTTAGCTTAGCATAAAGATGGGAAACAATGGGCAAGAACTAGTCTGGCTGTCTGAAAGTTATAAAATACAGCTACCGGCACATCTAAAGCGTGCTGATGAACACATTACATCTCGTTTGTTTAATCCATACAATAGCCAAAGTGTAAAAACAACAATTTGTGGTTTTAGGGGGACTAATGTGGGTTCTTCTGTCCAAATGCTCTAAGCCAGACAAGCTGGTTCTTCCTGTTCCCAGTCTTTATGCTAAGCTAAGCTAACTGATGGCAGTTTCATATTGAGCAGACACAAATAAGAGTTGTATCTATCTTCTCTTCTAACCCTCAGCAAGAAAGCAAATATCTGTATTTCCTAAAATATCACAACAATGCTCCTATCTCAGTGACAGCATAAAACTAACCCTCAGCAAGAAAGCAAATATCTGTATTTCCTAAAATATCACAACAATGCTCCTATCTCAGTGACAGCATAAAATAAAAAATATGACTTTGTTAACGCAAACATGTTTTATCTTCTCAAATCCCTTTCTTTCACTTGTTTTTTCTTTTGGTTTTGAAGCAGAGAGTTGCACAATGGAAGCTGTCAGCTTGAAGCCCCCACCTCTGCTGCTGCCTCTCCAGTTACCTTGAAGGACTCAAAGAAGCCGCCTCCTCCTCCACTCCCGTTTTCCAGTTTGTCGTCCTCTCCTCCAACACCCATCATGGCCTGGCTGTTCACATGAAGCTCCTCATAAAGGGTCTCTAACAAGGCTGACCGTGTTCGTTCCTTACACACGCAATCACACACACACACACACACACACACACACACACACACACACACACACAAACACAAACACATAAAGAGGGAAATTAAACAAAGGAAAGCAAAGTTTATTTTGTATGACTCTCCCCAGAGATGCAAAATGACAGACATGTTCAACAGCTCACCTCTAATTTGGCAAATTTCTCAGCTTTGTAGCAGGCATACTCTGCATTGATGAGCTTAGTAAAAAGGAATTCATGGAATTCAGGGCCCTGAAAAGAGAGGAGCAAAGAGACAAGGCCTCATGTTGGAAACTAAAAGATTGGGACTGACTAGAAGATCTTGTTGTTCAGGTCTACAATTTTCTCTTACTTTTTTAAAGACAGCAGGGTTTGGTAGGGCCGGGCCAAAGAAAGGTACATCGTCTCGTGCTGTCACTGACACCTAAGAATAAAGATGACGTTTAATCAAGCGTTTATGAGAGGAAGCAAAGTCAGCCCATAGCGAGGGATATAAGTTACCCTGTAGAGAACATTGTCAGAGCAGGGGTTGACCACTTGGACCACAACGTAGGCGTGGAGAAAATTGGAGGCGATCATGTCCGGTACAAACGGAGTGTTTTCCTCTTGGAATACGATGGCCACAATGTCGTTCCCTATGTGCCTTTTTCTCTGCAACTGCAACACAACAGCCACATAACTTATGACAAATTAAAAGGCATGTGTCTAATCCATTGTGCCATCACCACCCCATGTTAGTACTGTAGGTTTTAGAAAAACACATTTATGATGTTTCAGGATGTATGAAATTGAATTTGAAAAACATTAAGTTAAAGATCATTTTGTTTTGGTTCCTACTAATTGTTGAAAAACCCAGGCTAACTAAAAGAGTATTTAATTCTTTTTTAATCAATGAGCATATGAGGCATATTGTCAACTGAAGACAGCCAATACATTATGTGAAACTACTGATGGGTACTTCATGAAAATGTAGTAAGTATACTATATTTGTGTTTAAAGGTTAATTTTGAAGCCATCTACTGCACAGATTCCAAAACATTTTGTTTCTACTAGTCAGTTCGACCCCAAAATTTGTGAAAAAAGGGCCCAGGTTTTGTAAATACAGAAAATCATCCCTTACAAAAGAAGATGAATTGACAGATGTTTTTCATATAGTGCAATTTAGCCCTTATTTGTACAGAAATTATAAATAATTACAAAGAAGTGCTCACTCTTCATTCTTCCTTCTCCCTGTCAACTATAACTAACTAAAACTGAAAGCATGTGAATTTGTGAAACACCACAGGGAGTTGCTGTTTCCCACGATGATAGCCTGAGAAATCACTGATTGGCTCAAAGGAACTGGTGGAGACTGAACTTATTGCCTCGTACGTAATTGTACAAACCACAATAACAAATGTTGTGTGAGCCTGTCCTAATTAATCAGTGCTTGTGTAAATATGTGAGCTGAAGATGGAGGAGGACTTAGTCTTGTGAGCAGTGCAGTGCAGTATCTCAGCTTTAAATCCCTGCGGACTGCTGTGTACCGCTGCTCACATATGCAAACACTAAAGCATAAATTTAAAGTGATTCATGTTTAATGTTTTCTCTTTTTATTTTTTGCAAATATGTGCTGCGGTTGTTTAGCACAACAATGAGGTACATGCAAAATATGGTACTACAATATCCAGAGGGAATTTGTCTGACTGCCTGAATCATGTGTGTTAGTCTGGTATTGCATTACAGTACCTGCTGGGTGTCTCCCTCCGTGTAAGGAAGCTTTGTGGACACATGGAACATGACCTCTTTGTTGCGGTAGTTGCAGTAGACAGATTCAGTGCCAGTCTGCCCGTGAGTCACGTCTAACCCTCCACGGAAACTGCAAGCACACAGAACCATGTCTAACAAGATATTCTCCACCATCACTGCAGTAGCATAACCATCATTCATAACCATAATGTTAATTGCAGTTAGCATCATGTTATGAAATGTATGGTAGAGCATATTTACTGCCTTCAAACCACACTTAGATCCTCACCCTTTAAAGTTGTGTAGCTCAACTTTTTCACCTAGAAACTCCAGGAATTCTACAAAGGCAGGGCTCTCTTTAGTGTTGCAAAACAGCTCTTCCTCTGAAGTCTGTGGGGGAAAAAAGACTCAGAAAAATCAAGGCTTGCAAAGCAAAATCAAAAGTGATCACCAGAGGCAATATTTGAATACAAGAGTGCCAGCAATGGCTGCTGAGTATTTTATGTATGGTGTGTTTTTACTGCAACAGGTCATTAAGGTCAATAACTGCATGCAGGAAAGTGAAGTGCTTGTATGTTGTTCCTCAAATTTTGGATAAAAGTGTAAATGTGAACCAACGAGGGTTAAAATGAAGGGCAACTGGACTTGGTTGAAGCTACTGGAAGACGTTTCGCCCCTTATCCAAAGACCGTACACCCAAACACAAGAAAAGCAATCTAGTGTATGCGGTCCAATGCAGTGAGGAATGCACAGACCTGTATATTGAGGAGACTAAACAACCACTACACAAACGCATGGCTCAACACAGAAGGGCCAACTCCTCAGGTCAAGACTCTGCTGTCTACTTACATCTGAAGGACAGAGGACACTCGTTTGAGGACCACCAGGTGCACATTTTAGACAGAGAAGATGGATGGTTTGAAAGAGGTGTCAAGGAAGCATCTACACCAGGGTCGAGAAGCCGTCATTGAACAGGGGAGGGGGTCTACGCCACCACTTATCCCCCACTTACAATGCTGTCCTTTCATCACTTCCCAGGAAACTCAACAAACGTAACCTATTGGCCTCAGGTGAAGATACCAACGATGGTCGTTCAGTCTTGGCCACAGGCAGTCTCAACGACTGTAACGACTGTCGTCACAACACCAAGGAACACTAACGAACCAGCGGTATCGATGACCCGGGCCAACGACCCCACTGAGGTTAAATAGCTGAGTTTCCCTGCCAGTCAGTCAGAACTGAAGAAGTCCCTGAAACGTCTTCCAGTAGCTTCAACCAAGTCCAGTTGCCCTTCATTTTAACCCTCGTTGGATAACTATGACCTGGATGACTGAGAATCTTCATAGACATCTTGTAAATGTGAAGCATATCAGTTTGTTTGACAGAGGTGGCATCAATCAATTACAACAATAGGTATAATAGAAGGTTTAGATATGGGCTTGTGCTATAATGATCAGCTGTGATGGACTGTTGATTATCTATTGTCAGCAAGTGGTGCAGTGATGTGAACACAAAAGCCCACCTCAACACAAACACATAGAAAAAACACCCGACAAGAAGCTTCTGTTGCTTAGTGGGTATTTCTGTTTTGTATCCCTTTTACAATATGCTACTTAACCATCATGCTTTTCTCTACTTAGCACCCGTCCTGAAGGATGAGCAGAGGTGCTCTCACTGCCTTCTTGAGTTGATCCTTGGCTCATTTAAAATGTATTTAACAATGCATTGAAACTTCTGCAGGCTTTAAGAGATCACCAGTGCAGGTTTCTACACACTGAGGTCTCCATTCGAAGGTGCTCTTAGCAAAGGATTAAATAGCTCTTCTGCTCCCCCATATAGTAAACAAGAGGGCTGTGATTGAGAGATTGTTGGAGACAGTCACAGTGCCAGGCTGGACTGAAAGACATAATTAAAACTGGGGCGGATAATCAGCTTCCTTGAGGTAATCCGAAATGACAATGTATAGCACACTGTCATTGTTCATGTTACTGAATACAATGAATATGAAGGATGCATGCACTTCTACAGAGCTATCTCTGACAAAAAATAAAAAGCCTTTATCCTTGTAATTTACATCCCGGGTTTATAGCTCACCTGTCCAAACTTTTGATATATTACCCCAAACTTGAAATTGTTGCTTAGCACATGTTCATCGAAGGTGACAATAAGTCTTGAAGCCTGTGAAAAAAAAATAGATATGACAAGGAACGCTAAAGGAAAGGTTTACAGTTTTTCAAGTCTATCTGAAAACAGAAATCTGGTGCCCACATGAACCAAGTTTTGCTTGCTGTGCCCGATATTCATTTGGTGCAAAAAGAAGTGTATGAAATTCTCTGTTTTTGTTTCCTTGGTTAGTATTCCCTATGGGCACCTGACTTTTGTTTTAAGAAAGACTTTGATAAACAGAAATTGTAACCCCATCCTTCAAACCATCAGATGTTTGTGCAAGGCAAACCAGATCTTACTTTTGGATAAAGGGCGGGGAAAAAACGGTCCACGTTGACCTCTTCACAGACAAGCTTGGATTAACACAAGAGAGACATTTTTTTTAGACTTCGGTTACACTGTCACAACAGATCAATCTCTGCATAATAAAAAACACCTTACCTTGGCCATTTGGACCACATTGGGAAACTCTGTCAAACAGGAAATGGGGATGACATCATGATAGGTTTTCAGTTTGTTCCTGTTGAAGACATAAAACAATCAGCGTTTCAAGCCATATAATGTGATACAACATTTCTCAGGACCTATCAGAAGGGAAAGAGATGATCCGGTTTGGATCATCATCAAACTTCCCCACCCTCGCCTCTCTTTGCCTTCTCTTCCTCCCTCCCCACCCACTCACTGGCCTAAATAGTCCATCTGTTACTCTGCTGTAGAATTGACAGTGCTGTTGACACTCTCTCCAGCTTTATGACTCTTACAATAACACCAATGTTGGGAGGATTTATCCGGTCAGTACTGGGCATTTTAGGAACAGAAAAAAGTGCATTATTCTGCATTAATTTCCTGTTGATCATGACTGTGGTGACATTTTGTTTAAGCCTACACATTAATTTACCCCTGCTCCACACTGACATGCAGAACACATATTTAAAGATTCGTTTTTCTCTGTTAATGAAGTGATATTTCATTTATTGCGTCATGTATACATAATAAGCATTACCTGAGCATTAGACGGAGATGTTCCTGGTCACCAATCACGTCGTACTTTAGAGAGAACACCAGATGTCCAAGGGCACTGTCCACTGAATAGTAATTAAAGTGTTCCTGAGGGCACAGTGCAAGGATACGGCCATTAGTATCTGTCATAAACATGTGCATGCGCTCCAGTCATTACCCATATCTTTCCAATCGGAGTACATTTTCTTATTCTGTTGCTCTTTTTCAACAGAGAGATCAAATTTTATCATATTATGCGTGTGTAAGAACAGGTGGCAAAGCCTAATGCATCTTCATTAGCAACAGTGTATGAGGTGCCAAACAGAGAGACTGGTCACTTTTAGTGTTTTACTCCTAGGTTTCGCTTATTGCTTATTCATTTCATTACTACAATGAGCAAGAGGTGAAAGTGATGAAATATTCTGAGAGTAATAAGGCTCACTTTAGGAGGAAGGAAGCTGTTATAATAAGGGCCTTCATGGGACTTCAGTAACACCACTTTCAGAACACACTTTATGAAAAAAAGGGTAGAGCTGACTTTATTTCTAAATAAACATGATCAGGTCCCTGTCATTATTTTTAATTGCATGACCTCAACCATAAAGATTTTACATGGGAAAAAATTATGAACAACCTACAGGAATGTAAAAATTCTAATTAAAAGCAAGGACAAGATGAAGATATACAAGCTTAGCTAAGACAGGAAGGAGTTATAGGAATAGGGTTAACTAATCAACAAGTAGGGTGATTTGTAGAACAACACATACAACACACAATCACAGAAATTGAAAAAAAATATGTTAGAAAGCTGCTTGTTTTGGACGTAGAATTTATATTACTTTCAAAGAATGGCAAAAAAAATTCAGTGTAAGAGTGATATTATAGGGCTGTCGCGATAATCGCAAAATTGAAATACCGCCTATTGGTCAAGCCTACCGCTGAGGATGCCAAGCACCGCAACAACCGCAATGTTCATACTGTGGACTTCAGGGTGAGTGCTTCAAAAGTTCCACAACCGTAACGAGCTCTGTAAGGGTTCAAGGATGGATCGCCATGGGCTGTATGTGACCCGACTTCAAACTCTGAAGCTGTAAGTGTTGCCATGTATTGTGTTGTTTTACTGTTTATTTTAAAGGTTAGTTAACTTGGCGTTAGCAGGCTCGGCAATGTTGGACTAACGTTGTAATCCTGAGTGACTGAACGGTAAGCCTCATTTGAAGCTCACTTACTAACGAGCGTTGTGTGTCGGATGCCTGCAGCTGTTTTTCATGTTGCTTTATGTTGAAATTTGGTTATAATGTTACCACAGCGCAGTGGTTAGTTGCGGACAGCCATTCCGCTCCTACCGTGGCGCGCGCGTGTGTGCGCGTTGCTGCGTATATAAATTGACTTGATATACATGCCCTTAAGGGAATGATATAGCTACGTGTGAAAAAGACACGGTAAAAATACAAAAAGGATTTTGCTTGGCAATGTTGTTGACTTGCACCCAGCAGCTAGCTTGCTCCGACCATAAAGCTGCTGTTAGCGGCTCGCTGTGCAGTGAGGTGTCAGACACTCTTACTATGCTATATGGCACCAAATTACTTCATTGATGAAAGATGCGATAATACCGCTGAGTCTTAACATATTGCCGTGGTGGAAATTACTTCACCCCGACAGCCCTAACTGATAATCATGTTTTATATGATTTTTATTTCTGCTTTGAAACTTATAAATACATTATGGTTTCAGAAATCATGCCCATGCATCCACGAGTGGAAAGAAGTAACTGGGAAAATTCAATCCATGTAGCAAATAACATTTCAGTTAAGGGGGAATTACAAGTGCCTAAAAATATGGCGGAAACTGATCAACTATGAAAAACAAACATGTGCCTGAACTTGTTAAATAGATTAGTATGTGTTAAGAAATAAATGTGTATTGGATATTTGGCATCACACCTTGTTTGTCTGTTAATTTTATATTTTATGTCCCTATGCCTGTGTTTTTTTTTTTTATTGTGTTTTCATAAAATGTCATCTTAGAGCTTGCTTACATTGTCTCAAATATTGTTTTTTCAGTTTATTGTTTGCTTTTTCAAGATGACAGTAAAAAGATCAAGTATGACAAAGTGGCTAACCTTGCCCAGGAAGTGTTTCCGGTAGATTGTAGCTGTTGTGTTACATTCCAGCTTGGTGCGGGTGTTCGGGGACAGAGGCTGCAGCTGTTTTGTGTCCACTGTGTCACTCAGCTCATAGTTAGTCCCTTCAATCCAATAACCCCCAAACTGGGGCAGGAGGATGAGAGGAAAGGGGCTTTTTCTACCCAAAACCTGTCCAGAAATTCAAAATAACAAGGGTTGAAGAATGGAACGGTGTAGCTGTGAAAGTACTTTCAGAAGAATTTAATTTAATTGATTTCTCAGTGATACACAAGCACTGATTGTGAAAAGTACTACTGCAGCACATTATCATTCTACCTCATGGACACTTGGGTATGGAATATAGTCCTCCTCAGTCTGAAAAAATAGAGAAAAAAGCTTTGTTTCTTCATCAAAGAATACAAAGAAACACACTCTATAATCCCAAATGACATTGTTACAGTGTTATTGCATAACTGTAATGCAATGAAAATCAGTTTGGCAGCTACAAAGGAATCAATGCATGCTTGATCAGTAAGTTTATAGCAGTAATTATTGCCATTATTTGGCACACTGATGGTTTAAAACACTGTATTACATTATCAGCATTTCCTGTTCCATCTGCAGAACATAGCATCAGAGAATATTTGATTTTGAATCCTCGCTAGCTCTGTCAGTATAAAAATGATGGCAAGCCTTGAGAGCATTGCAATATGCATAATACTGTGCTACTGTCCGTGAGCTGAAGTAATCAGCTTGTCTGGCAGAGCAAGATATGGTGAAGAAGTTGTGAGACAATGACCGCATCATGTGAATAATACTGTCTCTACATGGAGAGTTGTACCTTCAGTGGGGGAGGAAAGGTGCATCTCTGCTCATCCATCCTGTTGCCCTACACGAGGACAGGGTGAGATAAGAAAACCAGAGAGCGAGAGAGAGAAGGGTCACACAAAGTCATCAACACAGCAGCTGGGTTTGCATTAAAAAAAACCAAATAATTAAATTCAAACCCCTGTAGGTAATTGGATGTACAAATAAATCTACATAAAGAAGTGATAGATTCATGTTCTAAATGACAACAACAAAACAAACAGGGAGAAAAATTTCAACATCATTACATAACAACACAATTTTCCCAAGAGATATGCAGCAGGCAACAAAGCAAAGTCACAGACGGACAGATGGAAAGATACAGAAAGAGATGAATTACATACACAGAGAGAGGACACTGAAAGACAGTTAGAGGATGCTAAAGAGCAGGCATTTGGGAGTGACTGAAAAGTCTTTCAGCACACATGTGTGGTAATAAGACCCCAGGGATTAAAAAGATGAAACACCCATTGGACTTGAGGTGTGTATGTGTGAAAAAAATCAAAGTCAACGATGCAGAGAAAGAGACGCAGTGATACTAAATTACGGCTAGGTGATAGCGCCTGGCATCAAGGAACACGATACATCATATCGATATGTTGGGGAAAAGACACTGTCCTGAATCACACACCCTGCTAAAGAAAAATATTTATATTTTGAAAATGCATCGAAGCCAACACACACTGCCAGACGTGTAAAATGTTGAAGTCACTGAAAGCTATTGTAATTAATTTAATATAAAAGACCAGTCATCAAGAGTTTGGATACGCCCCATCATAAACATATGTACTATATATGTATGGAATCATATGTTTAAAATAACAATCCTTCCAAAGCTTTCAGAAACCAGGAGACAGAGGTGAGATAATAAGCTTACAGTGCTGTCAGCCAGTGTTACAACAAGAATGTTAAGAAGAGACGCTGAGACACACATATATTGCTCTGGCAACTCTCCTCTGTAACCACCAGAATCAATTTCCTTCTCAAGAATAGAATTTACAGAAGTGTTGTAGTCGAGGAGAGGGCCAGAGTGCTGCAGAATTAGGAAGAGTCACACTGACTGGTTAGTTTCTTGGTAAGTGCAGCTTATAAAGCCGAGCCAAAATACAAAGATCCATTCATCATCTTACCTGCATCCTTTCAATAATTTCAAATAAATCTGTGGTCTGGAGAGAGGAGAGTGAGAGAAAATGTTTTGAGTTCATTTGTTGGGTGCTGAGGTTAATTTATTTTTACAGCAGTCTGACAGTTACAGTTCAGCCATGTTCAGCAGTTTATGTGGAGTCTTGTCACACTCCATCCAGTGAGGAAAAAAAGCTCAGTTTTTTTGATCATACTTGCTTATTGCTGTATGTGTAACGATAATAACAAGTGCAAAATTTACATTTCCCTCCTTCTTATTAAAACCTAATGTGTAGAAAAGTTCTGAAGTGGGAACTCTTCCCTTTGCACAAACTGAGCTTTCACATTTCATAAAAATGACAAAATAATGAAATGTTATTAAACCAAGGAAATAGGAAATATTTTGTGTATTATTTGCTATATGGGTTGTTGCATGAATAAATATTCCTTTTGTTTGCTTAAAAGTCATTACACACATAGAAATGTACAATATGTTATCCTATGTGGTGACACAATCTAAATGGACTTTTTTGGGATTTTGGAAGGTTAGTGCTGCATAAAAAGTACTGTCAACACTAATCAGATATACTGTACAGCATATGAAAATCCACTGTATTTAAGCAGGTTTTACAGCTGGGAGCGAGAAATTCAAGACATATCAAGGTTATAAAACAGCTGTGTTTTTTGAGCCGTTAAAGAGAGTCCAGGATCTCCATGGCTCCACACAGAACGTTATAGTTTATTACTTACATTTCTGTCAAATATTGAACATTGTCATTCACGAAACCCATTACAAAGTGCTATTATTTTAATCAACATTTTACCTGATTGCAGCATGTGACCTCTCATCTCTCCCATGTGGTTTGTCACATTATTACAAAGTCATGCATGACTTTTCCAGGTTAAACCTAATTTTTTAGATCCCCAGCCACAGCTTTTGGGGTAGTGTCCTTTAAATTTTCATATTCAAAACTTGCATGCATCAGTTAAGCATGACAACTCTAACTACTGCAAAAAGGCTGAAAGTAGTCCATAGAAACATCGGTCTGGAGTGGTCAAATGAAGGCTGAAAGGTTCCGCTTTAAACAGTTTGTGTACACAGCAAATCTCGTTGTTTAGTGTGAGTATGAGTAAAGTCCTCCACCATGTGCAAACAATAGTCCGCCACAAACCCTGAAAGTAAATAACGCCAGCTTCAATAACATTAACCAGAGGTTAGAAAAAGAGGACCTTTAGTGTTGAGCTACATCTTATCCTTGGATTCAAACAACAACTGCATTAGCCATAAAGCCATATGCCATGACATATAGCACCAAAAAAGCACGAATAAGTCTGACCAAATCTTGTCACCTGTTTTTTTATACTAACAGAGCACCTAATATTAGAACTAGAAATGTTCTCCTTCAAATAGACATTTTTCTTCAGCTCATCAATTCAACAAACAAGCAAGATAAACTGTCAGGTTTTGAATTTGCAACTTTAATCTCAATTTGGAGAAGAAGTTCTCCAAGCCTCTGCTGAAAATGCTGCCAAATTCCCTCTCTAGTTTTCCATCCAGTGATGTTTTCCATCCAGCATGTTTCTAAAGTAAAGCTACTTACATTGCGGGGCTTTTTCCAGTGTGCCTTTGTCACCTTTGGAGCATTGAAGTGGTTGTCTTGATTTTTAGCCATTTTTAACTTTCCTTAAAGCAGTGATCTGCAGCTTCAAATGACGTTCCTCGTCTTGGCTGACTTCAACAGGTTTGGATTAAACTCAGTCTCAGATTGCTGTGCATTTGTCAAATGACAGAGAGTTGACTGTGTCCCATAACCGAGGTAAAGCTGCATCCCTGCTAACTGCAAACATGACTGACAAAGTGTTAGCTCATACAAAGTTGAAGACAGGATCCGCTGGCTTCTCCCAGTGCGTCCTCTAAACGTACAAGATTATCAGCAAGTGTATGTCTCAGGTTGCATGCAAAGGCAGCTGATAGTGCTTGAAGTTTAGAGTAGTAATCCTCTGACTGCAGCTAGAGGTGTCTTGTCCTCTGCTGATCCTTCTTTGTCAATCTCTCTGTGTAGCAATGCAGGACGAAATCCAAACCACATATCATCCACCTCTGTTTTTATCACTAAGGCTATCTTGACTTAGGCTGACAGGTAGCTGGAGGTGGAGTCCAACTCTTCTACTCTCATAGACGTCCTTTATCAATCTCCTGTTCACAGAGGAACTATATTTACTCTTGAGGGGGGAGCGTGTTCTGCGCTGATAAAATTCAAGACTCCGGTAAGACTCTGTGTTTACATTAATGAAACTTGGTGCTCAAACGCAGTCAAAGTGAATAGACAGTGTTTACCTGATGTGGAATTTTTACTGTTAAGATGTCAGCCATGTTATCTGCCCTGATGATTCACTAGTGTTTTTGTCGTCGTTGTTTACATTCCTCCAGATGCACATATTTTAAAAACTGAACATCACATGACAAAACAACCTGTTGTTGTTTTTATTATAGCAGGTGATTTTAATCAAACAGATCTTAGAACTGTTCCTGAACCTAAATTCCACCAGCATGTCCACATCCCCACCAGGGGAAGCAATACTCTGGACCTTGTCTACACAAATATTCCTGGCAGCTACAAAGCCCTCCCTCATCCCCATTTTGGTCAATCAGACAAAATTTCTCTACTTCTACTGCCCACTTACACTCAGCTGATTCAAAGGGTCAAACCAACAGTAAAATCTGCTTTGAGTGCACAGACTAACATATGTTCAGAGAGGCCGCCACCCAAGACAGCCACATTAACCTTGAGGAACATACATCATCAGTGACATCATACATCAACAAATGTGTTGATGATGTGGTGATCACTAAGACATTAAAATCACTACCTAATCAGAAAGCCTGGATGAATGGAGAGGTGAGGGGTCTTATCCAGAGCCAAAAAAGCTGCTTTTAAGTCAGGTGACAAGGAAGCACAGGGCACCGCCAGAGTGAGACTGAAAGCCAAAACCTGTTCCAATCAGTTAGCTGGTGTTATTACTGACATTTCTTACATATCACCTTCACAGGAGAATGTTCCCACCTGCTTCAAGACAGCCACCATTGTCACCGTACCTAAAAAGACTGCAGTGTCTAGTTTGAATGACTATCTCCCTGTGGCACTGCATTCTGATGAAGTGCTTTGAGAAATTGGTTCTTAAGCACATAAAGGACAACATCCAGCCAGCCTGGACCCTAAATATGCCATCTCCACTGCCCTCTACTCAGGCCTCATACACAACACCTACATCAGAATGCTGTTTCTGGATTTCAGTTCAGCATTCAACACAATCTCCCCCATGAAACTGCCTCAGCACTCTGGGTTTGAGTATAACACTCTGCAACTGGATATTGCACTTCTTCACAAACAGACCCCAGACAGTTCAGTTTGGCAGCCACACCTCAATACCGGAGGCCCTCTGGGCTGTGTGCTCAGCCCCCTCCTGTTCACGCTGTACACCAACAACTGCAACCCCCAACATGTTGACAACTGTGAAGTTTGCGTATAACACCAACATCATCGGATTTCAAACAACAATGAGGCTTCGGAAGGAAATTGATAATCTTGCTAAGTGGCGCAGAGAACAACCTACTGCTCAACAGCAGCAAAACCAAGGAGCTGATCAATGATTTTTGGAAAAAGGAGATAAAGACACACTCCTGTTTACATCAGTGGAGCTGAGTTGGAGCAGGTGAACAGTTTTAGGTTCCTGGGAATCACAGAGAATCTGACATGGTCATCTCACAACTCCATGCTCGTGAAGAAAGCTAAAAAATGGCTGTATTTCTTAAGGAAACTTAAGAAGGCAAAATGTCCATGCCAAATTCTTGTCACCTTTTACAGAGAACCAATAGAAGGCTTCCTGACTGGAAACTTCACCAATTGACATGGGATGTGCACAGCCCAGGAAAGGAGGGATCTTCAGCGGATAATTAAAATCACTCAGAAGATCTTTGGTACCCAGCTCCGAACATCAGTGATATGAGTGAAGCGAGGTGCCTGCACAGAGCCCAAAGGATACTAAAAGATAGTAGGCTACCAACCCCAGTCACAGCCTGTTCACCCTGCCGCCATCTGGCAAGAGATCCAGAAATATCTGCTGTCGCACCACCAGACTACAGAGCAGCTTCTTCCCCGAGGCTTTAGACTTAAATTCATCCTGAGCACTGAACCATGAAAAATATTTTATTTCTGTATATCATTTTTATAATTTATGTATATAACGTTTACTTTGTAGCTAAGGGAACTACAAACTGCATCTCATTTTACAATCTTTTTGTAATAGGCAAATAAATGTACCTTGTACATCATCCCTTGTATATGGACAGTCCAAATGACATTGAAAAATTAGGAGATGATCAGTAATAAACACTGATGGAAAATACTGAGATGGATAGAGTAAAGGAGACTAAAGTCTGAAAAGGAATCTAGATACACACACAAACTGCAGTGGAAACAAAGTGGAGACAAACAGCAACCTTCATTGCAGCAGAAAAACATGTGGCAGAAATGACCAGAGTGGAGGAGGTGTGGGATCCACAGGGAGTCAGGCTAACACACAGTGCAGGTGTCAGAGCTGAGACCTTTCATTATAAGAGCTAATAGGATTGTCATTATGACAAGAGGCAAATTAAATGTGCAAGACCTCCTCGCTCCTCCAGACGTCTCAGGTGCAACTCTAAGCGTCTTCCCAGAGCTCATTAAAACTCTGACCAGCAGCACAAGACTGAAGAATAGTATGAATAGAATATATTTTTGTCTTTTTCTTTGATGGACAATATGTCTAGGTCTGAGTTCTGCCTTTTGGTTCCAGCTAATTTAAGGTTGTTTAGGATCTTACTACTATCACAAAACAGGTTGTATTTAAAAACAATGCAAAAAAAACATGTTTGTGTTAGGAACCCCAACTCCAAAATAGTAAAATAACAATCTGTGTGTTGTTTGGTTATGCACATTATTAGCATCTCAGAAATGTCTTGAGATACATACTTTGTTTTTAATTTGTGTGTGGAACGGTATTCTATAGCAAACTCTGAAAATAGATTTTGTGTTTCCTCTCTTAGAAATGTGCAACAATGTTACTATGACAGCATCGTAGTGTGGTTTGAATTAGGCAGTGACCATAAGACCTGGTGGTGTTAATTGCAGATTGACCTGGTTTTCGCAGGGCTCTGATTAAAGTGATACACTCCTCTGAGTCTTGCCCCACTAAGCCCCTGTCATACTACAGTGCATCACATTACCATGCTGTCCCTCAATATCCTTATAAGATACGTTCCTTTTCCTGAATTTCAAATCAAAGGGGTTAAAATGGAGTTACAGAGATCAAATATTAAATATAACTTACATTTTTATTAATTTCCCTTTAGGGAGTAGTAGCGTTTTGTTCTGTCCAATTACAAACCCATATGTAATGCACTTTTCTGTTGTTTCTCCTACAGGATGTAAAGAAAATGGGGAAAATACTATGAACCAAATCTGGAATACCTTCATCTGTGCCTTTACATGTGCATTTGCATGACATAGAAGCCAAAGACAGCCAGTATTCTGTAGATGTTTCACAAGTCCTCTCCTCATGTCTGACTAATTGTAACTTGTAAGTCAGGCACCTACAGACAGTGTGTGCTGCAGGGATCAGGAGTGACTACCCAATCTCCAAATTCTCCTTTAATCCTTTTCTCTTCCCACTCCCTCTGCTCTACTCAGATCAAGTCAGACTGCAGGAAGTGTAAGCCCCATCCAAAGTGTGAGATCTTATAAAACCAATCTGACATGAGTGAGATAGTATCCACTTTTTATCTTCACCAACCTCAGCTTTTTTCAGTTTTTAAGTACCCGAAATATCCCAAAATAGATTTTTCACATCAGTTGCTCATTATAATGATAAGACGTGAAAGGTAGACATGAAGATTCCAACTGCAAGATGGATTTGATAGGTACTGTGACAGTCTAAATAAATTCGTTGAAAGGCTTTCTCCTTAATCATATTCTTCCTTCATTTTTATTTTGAATGTACAGCCACATCAATTTCCCATTATCAGAAATCAGAATCAGAAATACTTTATATATCCCCAAGGGGAAATTTTTGTCACAGTTGCACACTTATCAAAGCATAAGGAATAGAAATAATGACAGAAAGTAGGTAAAATAAAGAATGTATAAATATAAAATATAAAGAAAAATATAAAGGAATGTGGGTATGTACAATATCTACATTATTAAAGAACTGTTATGGTATTAAATATGGCATTTATACATATGATTTCCTCAGAAAGGAAGAATAATACATGAAATGAAATGGGGGGAAAAACCCTGAAAACTGAGCTGGAGACAAATTGAATTCACTCTTAGATTGAACTTACAGAGTATATGGCAGAAAATGTATCACAAGCTAATAAAAACACTTTGGAAGTGCACAAATCAGCACATTTTAGCTTACCCTTTTAAAAAGCCTCCAAAATGTGTTGATTATTTTTAACTGACACTGAACTGCTACTGAAGTAAAATTGGCTCATCATCATCATACGATTGCATTAAAACAACTGGATAACAATTGAAGCCCACATAAAGACTGATTAAACATTACTGACTTTGGTGGGGGCGAAGAAGTTTGTCTTTTGATAAAAAAATAACTATTGCTCAGACAGGCTGTATTTTGTTCACTTTGATAGAATAAGACTTGTTAGGCTTGGATTGAGAAATTGTCAGCATCAAACTGACAATTTCCTGCTAAAAATAAATTTGTATTAATTGAATCAGGCGCACATAATCATCCCAGACACGGAGCTCTGTGCACTCTAATTACATAAGTTAAACAAAAGAGGACAAGAATAAAAATCAAAGTAACACTGCAAGCAGAAAGTCTGGGTCTGATACAGTCGTGACAGATTAAATACACACAGAACACCGAGCCAAGTGGGTCCAGACAGAAACAGGTGCAGAAACAAGATGCGTAGAGACACAATATCGTAGAAAGAAACATCAGGGTCAGGGGGTCAAAATGCAAACTCAACCGAGGGGGTTCTCCTCCTACCTTGTGGAATTGTGAGGTGGTGTATGGAAGTGTAGGCTGGAACAGCTGGGGCTCTAGTGTTGCAGAAATTCGGGGGTCGCTCCCATCTTGTTTCCTGCAATCAGACAGATTCAAGAGAACATTCAGTCAGAAAAGGTCACTCAGTTTGAGATCAAGCAAGAGGACAATAAAAGGTAATGCCTCAAGAAATGTTGCTGGTCTAATTTAGCAACAGAGTGCATTTGTATAGACTAGGGGTCTTAGAGTTTAAAAAATCTTCTAGGTTACCACTCCATTCTATTTTATTTATGTTTCTAGAAAATAAAGCACATTACCACATAGTGGTGAAATGACATGGTTTACAGAAAATGTCCAGACACACAAACAAGGACCTCTAATTTACAACACTGTAAAAAGCAGAGAATATAAACTGCAATTAAGATCTCTATGAATCAGTTCAGGAACTGTAGCTATTTTTTCTAATATGCAGTGCCCTAGTGATACAAGGTTAAACCTGGTGCTTAGGTGCTTTTTTCATGCTCATTCATTTTAAGACTGAACAAACTGGCCAGTTGTCAGTTGTCTTTCATATAGAAGTTATGTCTGACAGTTAACAGTAAATAAGTCAATAAATGATTTCTTCACTGTGACCATCATTAAGGAAAAAAAAACAAATCATAATTTGCACATTCTTCCTTTCTTTTAGTGCATAAGCTGCTATTCACAAACAATTCAGGGATCTAGGGACAAAATACCCATAGTTTCACATTTACTCAAACAGAGCATCTTTCTTCTCCAGCCCAGGAGAGCAGCACATTGCTAATACCGAGCTCGACTGTCACGCATCCTTTGCTCCATATCTCTACCAGGACGGCTTTATCCCCACAGGATCACTGATCAATACCCCTGCTGAATATGGTGCCTTATTGACACTGACAACTGGCCAGTTTGTGCAGGCTTTCAATTGGTTTGATTAATTCGATCAATTTCAAACACACAAAGTGGTCGATGAATATGAAAGTGGATCTGAATAAAAAAAAAAAAAGTGGATCTGAATGATAATGAAGCAGTGAAAGCGGAAAATGTTTCTTGTTGGCTGTGGTGATCAAAGAAAGTTGTGGCAGCCACAAATAAATACGTATCATGTATCTTTGTATCTACAAGGTGCTGTGTTCTCTAGCAGCCAAAAGTTACCAAGCTCCACATGCAGAGAAATATTAATCAGCGCATTCAATAACTCAATGAGACAAAATGGACAACTCTTGAACTCGAAAACAAAATATTTTTCAAGTAGATAGTGTAGCTGTACACTGAGTACACAGTAAATACATCAGTGTGTCGTTCATACCATTTTACTTTCACAAGTGAATATATGGAGCTGTGTTGGTCTATCACTGAGGATGTAGATAAGACAAACAGCTGCTTAAGAGGGACAGAGACCGAGATGGAAATCTGTTTTCATGTTCTGAGTGTACTCAGAATCAAATATAGGTGAAGAAAAGAGAGTGTGAATCATTAACATACAGCTCTGTCTGCTATTACACAACGAAGTGAATCTTCAATCAAGAAAGTTCCTGCATCACCCAAATAAAATGTGAACAATTGTGTGAATATGGCCCTTTTCTCAGCAGGCTCAATAAACATGAAAGAGCCGAGGCGGGAGCCCCAGCAGCAGCTCTCCCATGGGAGAACAGGATACGATAGAGCATCAGCTGCTCTGAACTCTTAATTATAACTAATGCACATTAGATGGATGCAGGGCACACACACATACATTCATGTGAAAGAAAAAGCTTTCATTTCTAACAGTTGCTTTGTAAATAGACATTGTATTATATCAAAAATAATTGAGGTAATACTTTATATATCATCTATATCTCACTCTGGCAGCATCAAAACACACATCAGAGTGAGAGTGACAGATCATTACAAACTCTCCCTTCATCACAGGCATGTTGTGCATCACACATTACATGTTGCTGTTCACACACACACACACACACACACCTGCCTGCTCTGTGCGGTTACTACGTAAGCCCTCCTGCAATTCAGTTTGCAGCACTAAGCTACAGCTTCATCCCAACACCACAACAAATTACATAACACACACCAGCTGGTTAGCAATGCACCACAGAAATCAGCTGTGTGAAGAAGTCACAGCGTGCCAGGCAACCTGATGTCCTGCATAGAGCGGAGCAGCAAACTTACTCACACAAAGGCAACTGAACACTGGACGCTCCCTGGGAAGTCCGGACAGTGACCCAGCACTCAGCCAGATGACTCACTGTCTACGCTTCTCTTCTAGTTAAGCATCTCACTCCCCCCTCCCCACCTCCCCACCTTTCACAGTTTTCTGCTCTCTGTCTCCGTTTACTCTTCTCTCTCACCAGCTTCAGTCGGCTCACTTGCTGCTATCCATCAGCCGTTCACCTGCTGGCCTCACTCTCAGCTCTTTAGACTGTCGCACACTCCCAGAGAGCGTCCTCTCTGCCGCTGATTCTCCTCCCTCACTCTCTCTCTCCTCCCACTCAGTGTCTCACACACACGTGTGCTCTTTAGTTGTCACTTCCTCCATCTCCAACCTCTTTGTCTACTCTCAAGCTCACACAAACCATGATGTGGTACATGTCCAAATCCCTGCATTCTATACCACAAACACCAGCCCCAACCACCAACACCACCACCCTAATCCCCTTCAAAACAGGAGACCCTACCCCCACCATCCTTCTAGGGGACGACTGAAGTCTGCCGCTCAGAAAGTGAAAGGAAAGCAGGGTTTATTAGAGAAATGGGGGTTGCCTTCAATCCCCAAACTGCCTCACAAGCCAGCTAGGGCTGTTGCTGTGGCAACCACATCAGCCACACGTGAAAAAACACACCCACATGCACAATCATTTTCATTATGATATGACTTGAACAAGGTGATTATATCCAACATTAAATTCCCAAAGGTGAGCAGGCATTGCAGCCTCCTAAATGCTAATTGTGCAGGATGAGAAAGCATGTGTGGAAAGCTTTTTAATTACTGTAATGGGTCTCATTCAATCCAGTGAAAATGTGTGTTTCCTCCACTAAGCTACCATCATTTCCCAGCAGACCAGTGACTAATGTCACCAATAGTGCTTTTTCCTGCTAAATCCCTGCTAAATAACAACAAGTGTCGACTCAACTGTCCTTTCCTTAGACAGCTTCTCAATGAATAAGTATATAGGCCTACCTAGGACTAAAGTTTGTGCATGTATTTGTGTGTGTGTGCTGTATGTGTCAGACATGAAGAGATAACAAGGGATTACAGCACAGTCCTCATACTGTGCACTATTAAGAGCTGTGTATTGTGATAAACAAAATAAATAATCCTCTCTCTGTCCAAAGCTTTCTGACAAAAACCCCCTGTATTAAATCATTGAACAAAACTTTAACATTGCCTAGATTTGTTGAGGCATCCTGCTGTAGTGGGGGAATAATCTCTCTCAATCTCTCTTTTAAACCCTCGCACAAAAGCTGCAGATGTCACAAATGCGGTTCAATCTTTTTGGAAGAGTTCAGAGTGGGGTCAAAAAATTAAATTGATGTCTGTAAGGGCTTTTGTCAATAGTGCTTATAGATAATAAAAAAAACCACATTATCGGATAAGAGGCAGATTTCGTAGAGTAGTGTTTTAACATGGATCATTGCAGCTGGTTCCCATCAAATCAAAGTCACATGCATTTAGAATGAGAGTCTGGGACCTCACTGAGGACTCATTGAGGACTCTCTTGTATGCTGACAATATAATAAATAATAACAGAATAAGAAGAAAATCCTAAGTGATGTGGAGCATTATTTTTATCTCCTGTGGAGGAAGATAGTTTAATTTTTTCGTATCCTCACTGCACCAAAATCCTCAGCAGAATCCAAAAGTTGCCCGCTGCCAGGGATTCCCATCCCATTAGCCTGGTGAAATGGCCTATGGTCACTCCCTATCCTGCCCCCAACCCTTATCCTCTGAGATTTGCTGCTGTCCTAATAAGTCCCCGCCTCCCACCCTCTCTCAGCATCTCTCGCCTTCCAGCTTTTTAGCTGCTATTTCTCAACCAAGATGAGGTAGATAATGATACAAGACACAATCTCATAATAATGGCTAAAGCTAGTTGGATCCTATAATTCTCAAAAGATTAGGGCGAGTGAAATCAAGAGTCAGCAACTGTCTCCGCATTGTTCATCAAGTTTCATTAATTTATACAAACAAAAATAAAAGTTCCTTCTGATTCAAACTGAACAAAATAAGCCTAGTAAGCAGGAATGTAATGTGTATGGGAGGCTGTGTGTGACCAGCCAATGACCTCCAATGGTAGTTAAAGGTTTAGGACTCCAATCACAGACACTTTATTATACACCAGCAACATGTCAGAGGTCTCCAGCAGGCAAGATGGCTGCTGTTCTGAAATACGAATGAACGTTTATTTATGCATAATCACTCAGTGTCCCAAAGGATGAGCTATACTTTCTTGACCTCAGGGCAGATAAATGGACGAGGTTGGGGAGGGATGGGGGTTGGTGCGGTGGGGGCTGCAAACAGCACTGAGCTGCAAGAGTCTGCTGAAAAACAGAACTGAATTCATGAGCTGTGCCATTTACATTTTTATCATGAAGATGCTCCATGGTAAATCATTGCCTACCTGTTAAATTAATAGAAATATTTTGAGTGAAAAAGGCCAGTGTTGTAATCTGTGACTATAGACAAAAGTTGGATGTAGAAAGTCTGAAGGTTCTCTGTGCTGATTTTTTAAAACCCGCCTCTAGTCACTCTTAAACAAATTGGCTGTTAATCAAGCCCTAGTTTGTTTGCAAGGCAAAGTAGGAGAGCCAACTCCTTCCTAACTTTTGAAGAAACTTTACATCCCCTCCATGATTTCTCTGCAGTACACCTGAACCCCACTGCGACTGTGATTGGGACTGGTTTGATAATCATGCAGCATTTTTTAAAATATCTTGTTTTGAACTGATTAATTGGGCTACATTAGGAGGGGCTTAAAGCAAATATGAAAGGTAAGCATGTTTATGACTATGACCTCTTTTTCTCGCAGTAGATACTCTCCTGTTTCACCAGCCCAGTTTGGTTGGGTAGTGACTGCAGAGGCACAAAGTAAACAGTAAATAATATCCATGCTAGTTACACCAGCCCAGAGTCTTTATCTCTTGATTCTTTTAACATAATTAAAATTAAATTACCAGTGTGTGTACAGTGGGACCACTGCAGTCTTAACTATACCTCAGAGAGTTGATTGTTTAGGAAAATTTATTTGATTAAGACTTTATAGCCATGCTAGCAGCTCCATGAGGATGTACTTGCTGATGCTATGGCTGATACTGTCAGCACGCTAACATGCTCACAGTGACAATGCTGCAATGGCTAATGTTAAGGATGCTATATTGTTTTCGGCATCTCAGTTTTGCTTGTTAGCATGCTAACGTTTTGTTATTGGCACTAAACACAAAGCACAACTAGCTTATAGAAATGTCATTAGTTTTGCAGGAATTTGACCATAAATCAAAATATTTTACAAATAAAATTTTGACCTGATGGTGGTGCTAGGTGGGAAGTTATGGGATGACCAAGGTTATTTATTCATCCTGAGGGGAACATGAATGTAAAAGGATCACCAAAGTCAGAAGGATACATCCATTTGAAAAAAATATAGTAATCCATCTAGTAGACATGTTAGACTGGACCACCCAATGAACACTGCCATCCCTAGAGCCACAATGCTATTGTGGCTTAACAAAGGTTAAATTCTGTATTGGAAAAAAATCTAAATGTATATTCCTCACGGTCTCTGAGTAATATCAGCCTATTATCTCATCTCCTTGTCAGCATTACCTACTGAACCACCTCAATTCATGTGTTAGCACTGTTGACAAAAGTTATTTAACCAGTAAGCTGTTTATAATGTGTGTTAAAATTTCAGAGGTCAGACATCAACACATTCAGTGGTGTTGTTACCACTGTGTCATCATATATTCCAGTGATGATACCGAAAGAGCTTAGATATTAGGAATAGACCTCCCTCTTAGATTTTTTTCAAGTCCAAAGTAGCAACACCTACTCCATTGCCTACCATCAGTCCTCCAATGGCCATATATACGAGGAGCACATGTGCTATTAATTACCACATAAATTGACCTTGGAATTGCCCTGTTTTCAGGGCTGTCCTTCCCAACCTCCTGAAGCACTCAAACAAAAGGGAGGATGATTGTCTCTGGTGTGAAACCATTTCTCTGAGCAGTGCTTTATCAGCTACTTGTCTTGTGTCTATGCGACTGCACTTTGAGCCTCAAAGGCAGTCTTTCCAGATAAAAAGATCTGATTTCCACTCAAAATCTCTATTATTTTTTTTATGAGATTTTAACAGTTGTTAAAAAATAATTTTGTTGGCAGTTCATTTACATAAATATATTGTATGTAATATGTAAAATAAAATTTTATAAATGTAACATAACAATTTAATTGGTCTTCGGTGTCAGCTTTATTTAGGTGTCTTATTCTGTGTGTGAGAAGGAAGAAACAAAAACCTACTCCATGACTTTCCCGAATCCGTTTTGGAAAATGCAAAACATTCCCGGCCCCTTTGTCCTATAGCTATTAAAGTTGCCGCTGCCACAATCAGACAAAAGCAAATATTGGACAAAGTTCAAAAAGCAGATAAGTCTGAGAAAGCACTTTGTTCTCCAGGGAAATGAACCTCTAAAAGTCATTTTCTACAACAGTCAGATATGGAAATCCTATTCAGTAGTTCTTATCGATGTACTAGAACACACTAACTGGTTTACTTGAACGTATGAGCACATTCTTTTGCATGGCACGAACAGAAAAATACAAAATGGCTGTACAAACAAATGCTACATGCAAAGAATTATAAATAATAAAATATGTAGGATCTGATGTGTGAAGAGAGTCCCTGATGGGTTCACTTGGACCCACACCTTCTCTGACAGCTGGCCATATTTAGTGTGCAATAAAAGGCCAGGTACAGCAGGTGTTTTTGAATAAAGCATGATCACTCTACCAATAGTTCTCAATTTCCATTTTGCTTATCTTTAATAATGTCACTGTCCTGATTTCCTTGGACTTGCACTTGCCCCCTGGGGAAATTGTACTCATGCAGCCTTTTCAAAAACAGAGGGTCACCGCAGAATCATTTAATGCTCTTTTGTGTTTGATATTAGAGCTACTAATGTATTCATACTGTTTGATCAATGAAGTGTATATCCCTCCTATAAATCAAGACAAGAACAACAACAATATAAGCTCTTGACATGCAGATGTGCAACACGTTTTTTTCTTACAAGAATTTCCAGGAGGAAAGCGGGGAAAAGAAAGTCCTCTTCATCCCAGTGGCTTAGCACACCGTCCTTGATGGCATGACAGGTGTCAATAAATAGGTTCTACAAGGGATATGCCCATCCCCAAATGTATACTCAGGGATATACCCAACCACAAACACAAGGAATAAACTATGGCTGCCTCTTCAATACCTGTGGCCCTGTTTTACAGCTGCAGGAGACTGTCTGAAGGCAAAGAAGTGAACTTAGAGCTGACACAACAACTTTGCTGCTGTGAAAAGCGTCAAAAATCAAATAAAGTCAAAGGGAAATGTCCTGTCAAAGTTTCCCGGTCTCGTCTCAACCTTCAACAGCCTGCTGTCATCTGAGCTTTATGTTTTTTAAGACATCTTGTGCTGGTGCTGGATGGTGGATGACATGTTAGGATTTCGATTATTGAGAGGGGTAGAACCCGGGGCGAGATTGTCACTTTGTTGCTATATTTGGTCCGACAGCAGGAGACTCACAGAGAGAAAGTCTAGTCTGATTGGGCTTGACAGTTTGCTCTCCCACTATGTCCGCTCTTCCAGACAACTCAGCTTGACATACACAGATGAGCGTGCACAAGCAAACTGACACACGACTCGGCTTCACAGTGCAGCGGTGAGCGCATGTGCAGAGCAGACACACAGAGGATGATGTAGAATGACATCTCCCGGGAAATCAGTGAACACAAACAGAGGAGTGTTTACAGTGACACCTCTTAACTGTTTGTCTGCAAAAATGGGACACAAAGGATGATAGGCCCAGAATTTACAAAGCATCATAAAAATAGAATGACAAATTGCATCACACAATTTGGAATAAATAGCAAGGTTACTCAGCAGTATTAAAATAATCTGTGTTACCGGCTAGGCTTGCATTACCTACTGAGCAAAACAATCGATATTTGATACGTGTAAAAAAAAAAATAAAGGAACAGAAAACACTTTGAGGAAAAGTCTCTTGAGATTCTGAAGTTGCCAGTTTATCCAATTTCAGGATCAGTTATTTTAATTATTAATGATAGGACTTGCAGACTGCACGACTGCACCTGCACAATTCATGTTCTCAACTTTTTACCACTAGGGGATAGAGGTCCATCCATCAATCCATCCATCGTCAACCGCTCATCCTACAGCTCATCCTACAAGGTCGTGTACAGGGTCGCAGGGGGCTGGACCCTATCCCAGCTGGGGAAAGAGGTCAGGGCAGCTAAAACCAACACAATCATCAAACACTGCTGTACTGCTCTGCTCAAGTTAGATGCCCCCGGACATGTCTAAAACATATGAAAATACTCTGCTTTGAATAATAATCCATCTGTGATATTGTTTTCCCACAAAAAAGTTCAACTACCTGGTTAAAAAAATCATTGCAATATCCAAAATCTATCAATATGCTTATATTTTTTATTTCAAAGGCACAAGATGTCTCTTACTTCCCTTACCCTTCTCAGTGGTTTCCATATCACACTCCTGCAGGTTGCATGTTGGACCATGACTGGTTTCCAAACTAGGTGCGATGTTACAAAATCATCTTGTACATGCAAGTGTTAAATTCAGATTTAAAGTGAGTACATATAAACTTTCCTCATTCAGGACATGGAAGTGAACACAGCCTTCTGCCATCAATCTCTGCACAAACAGGATTCTGCACAGTGAAGCACAAACACCCAAGAGAAAAAACAATGAGCAAAATACACTTTTGAATGGAGGGGGACTTTAAGTCTTTGCTGCAAGATGTATATTTTGGAAGGAACAAAATTAATGTTATGTGTTAGAGAAAATGAGCCTGGATTCTTCCTTGTTAGCAGAAGTAGCACCCAAGGGTGGTTCAAAAGTGCAAACCTGTCCTGCATGAAGGTCAGGAGATTTGAAGCATGGATTAGTCAGTTGGATTAAAGAACAGGCAGGAAGTAATACAATGGACAACTTGCCATAGTAATCCATCATGCTCCAGGGACACAGAGAAGAGAATGTATGTACGCATGTGTGTAGGAGAGACAGAAAAAGAGAAGCTCTTATATAACACTCCAGTACAGCCATTATCCACACTAACCCTCCTCTCCCATTTCTTCCCATCAGGGGAGTTTAGCAAAACAGGATTAGAACCAATTACAAGCCTCCCCAAGAGAGCACAGAGATGGCTCTTGAGGATCATCTGTTTATTGTGTATGACCCACAATGACCAAATTAAAGATGGTCATTTAACATTTAATCTACTACAAGAGTCGAGGGATCAAAAGTGAACAATTCCTGACATACAAATAAATACATGTAACAGATTAGGTGCCACAGTGTGCAGTGTGAGGTTAATAACATTTTGGTTATAGGTTCTAAGAGGCTCAGAGAGTCACCAGCCTTCTTGTCTGACATGTATCCAATCTATGAACCAGGATGGCCTCTTACGTCCTTTGGCGCGGGTCTGTCAGGCATTTCAAAGTGCAAGACAAAAAGTTTTGGTGAGGTAGCTTTTAATTTCTCTTCTCAGAGCCAACAGTCTGCCTGCAGATCTGGGAGCAGACGCAAACTTAAAACCTAGCTCTTTAGCCTTGCTTTTGATTAGAATACTTCATTATTTTATTTATTTATATCATTTATTTCACTGTATTCATGCTTAAAAATGTTCTATTCCCTCTTATTGGTTCTATCTATCTATCTATCTATCTATCTATCTATCTATCTATCTATCTATCTATCTATCTATCTATCTATCTATCCATCTATCCATCTACCTTTTATTTTATTTTATTTTATTACTGGTTTTATTATTACATTTTCATAGTGTTTATTTCTCATGTGCAATTTCCTGTTTAGATTTGTACTGTCTTAGTATCAGCTTGTCAGTTATAAGTAGAGACTAACCTCTACAAACGGTGCTATACAAATAAACTTCAATTGATTGATTGATTGATTGAAATAATTCGTAGTAAATTCCTGCCTTTTGTAAGAAATACATAAGTTGGTTTCTTGAGTCATTTCCTGATTGTTGGTATAGGGCAGTTTTGGAGGTAGGCATGCATCAGGAAGGTAAATTGAATTAAATTATTATGAATTATTATGTAACATTTGATCGTGGATTCATGTGGAATTTTCTTGGCTTTCCAATTCGGAAAGGTGAGCACGGCATTTTGCTGGCTTGTGCTGTTACAGTTTTGTCGTAGGAAGATTTAGCTCACTGTTAATAATAATCTCTAGTCACATCCTGTCCAACATACAGTACAAGAAGGAAGATGTTGACTTGTCCCAGCTTGTAGAGTTTTTTTTGTTTGTTATTAGTTTTCTTTTTAATCTAACTTTTGTCCTGAAGTGAAGAATCCTTTGTAAATGCAGCTGTTAAATATCTGATGCTTCATCCTAGCGCCACAGTTTTCGTTGTATTAAATTGAGCTGTCCTGCTGGGTATAAACCCTGACGATTATGATAAGTCAAGTTCTATTAACACAGTGAGAATGATCCTCCAGAACCATTAAGCAGTTTGTTGAATTCCTCCTTGCTTTGAAGAAGCGCATGAGTGAGAAAGGAACATGGCTGTGACTCTGCTGAACTTGAAATGTGTTTTGTTTTGCTGCCATCACACTTCCTGTCATGTCATCCCATCCACTCACTTCCTTTCCCTTTCTTCCTCCTATTCACACCCACAATTATGTCATCTCCTGTGCTGGTTTGTATCCTTTTAGGTTCTCCTCTTCATCTTGCTCCTCTTCTTTTTCACTGTGAGCTGCAGTCATTCTGTTACATTCTGATGGTGGTATCCTGATGGCCAGACTGCAGTCTGTCCAAACAAACCTAGCCACTGCTGAGTAATGCAGGCCTAGCCGGTAAGAAATCCTCCTGTATCTGTATTCCAGAGGGAAGGAGCGAACATACTGCTCCCAGGCACTGTTTAACCTGCTGCAGTCAGACAGAGGGGGGTGAGGGCTAGATAGTCGTGTCACCACACTTAAAGCATTTTGAAATGGAGGGGTCTATCTACAGTGGCAAGAGGTGTGCATGCTCAGCTCCCTGCCTGCCTGCCTGCCTACCTGCCTCCATGTGCTAATCACAGCAGCTCTCCAATCTTGCCAGCACTGCAGACATGGCAGGACAGACTAGGTATCTGTTTCCCCACTGCTGCCCATCTGCTCTCCCTTTCACTGGCTCATTCATCTCACTTACAGTCTACTCGGTGCACTAATTCCCACATAAAAAACTTACAAGTCAGTGACATTGAACACCTCTCCAGGGAGCTACAAGCTTTAAAAATTGTAATCCGCAGTTTTTTGTTTATCAAAATGAAATATAATTTATATCGGATAAGACATTTCCACTGTCATAGTTTATCAGATTTAGTGACAAAAATAAAAACATAAGAACAACTCACCATATGCTTCTGGCCTTGGAGAAGGTCTTGTCCACTCTGAAAAACAAACAAACATAAAAGCACAGCTATTTTAAAGAATACTAATTAGATATTTTCCCTACATCCCGGTTGTCTTTGTTTGGTGCTAATCTGTGTCAAAAACAACTAACCTACAAAAAAAGACACAATAGTTCTACTTTAAAATGTCACATCCTACTCTAGTATAGTTTGCACACTCTCGTCTACTCTGCATGCATCTAAGTTTTTCATGGACTTATTTAAGTGTGGAAAGTACAGAGGGATAATGGACCATCCTTTCTACTTACAGAATGTCTACTGAACTGAGAGATGTCAGTTATGCAGTGGGTTACCCTGAAATAACTCCTGCCATCTGTTGAAGTAGCATTTCCAAGGATGAAAGGATGATTACTAGCCTGGTGTTTCCTGAGACAAAATGAATCTTGTCCTAGTTTTAATCTGCACTATGAGGCTCATTACTCACTGTCAGTCAAGAATAAACCTCTGTCCTTAAGTCACTCTGGATAAACAGATTGGAGCAGTAGTCACTGGAAACAATAACCATATCATGCAGCATTGGGCCTCAGCTGAGAATGCAGAACAGCGTTTCTGCCAATAGATGGCACTGTGTGTGTAGGAGAAATATCAACCTCATGTCTGGCAGGTGAAATTCATGACAAACTAGGCATTCCCTCTGCTCATCAACCACAATGTCATTTAACCCGATATTGAAGTCATTAAGGCAGGGTATTTAACAACCTGACACACAAACAGGACCACATACTTCTTCTCTGCTACTAATCGGAAAATAACACCAATACATCTAAACTTCTCTTGGGATGCTCTTAACTTCACTGGCAACAACAAAATGGATATTTGATAGTGATAATTGTCTCTGACACATGGCTGCAATGCCTTTCGATAGCTGTTGGTGGTGACACAGAGAAAAGGGAATGTTTAGTATGTCTCTCAGGACTCTTGCAGCTACCACCGGTGCTGTATAATGACCACTGAGAAATTCTTGGGATGATACACCACCAGACAGGACAAAAGCAACACATAATACAAATAATGCCGAAGCTGTAAGGTTGATTTTATTTCCCCTTGCTGTCCACCCTGCGTCTCCCAGTAGAGCCACCAGAGCTCAGACCTCTTACTCATCTTTCCCCGGACATAATTAGTTTGCATGACACAGCACCACCTAAAGGATCAAACTACCAATTCTGGAAAAATAAGTGACTCTTACTGTATCAGAAATAAGGGTAAAAACAAAACTAAGAGTCTACACAGTCTAATGTGTAATGTGCCCTGCAAAGCTGTACTTAAATAATAACATGTTGATGTTTAACAGGTATAATGTTTACGGTGTTCACCATCTTAGTTTAGTGTTAACATTGTCAAAATGTTTTGACAATCCATCCAACAGTTGTTTTCTTTCGAAACTTCATGGTGGCACTGGAGGCAAGTCATTAGGATTCATCACCTGGGAACCATGTCTGACATTTGCTGTCCCCTCACTTTTGTTGCCAGTGGTTTAAACATTAGTGGCTGTGTGATGTGCTATTTTTAAGGGGGAAAATGTGAGGGGTGTGCTCACTTTTTTGAGATACTGTACATACATGTATGTATGTATGTATATATGTATATATGTATATGTATATGTATGTATACTGCTATTCCTATAGTCAGTATACTAGCATAGCTAAAAATCAGGCTACAGAAAGAGTTTCAGTTTTCATTCACATAATAGAAAGGTCTCTTAGTTTCACTGATTACGAAAATTTCCCCAAAGAGGTTACACTCGGACCAAAAGCAAAAACATTTACACTTCTTCTTTTGTTGTGAGGAATTCTCAAAAGATAAAATGAAAGCTTCAAACTTCCTTCTTCTCAGAAAGCTGTGTTAGTGAGAGGAAACAGGCCCTGGGGGTTTGTTTTGCTCACTGTACTGTGGAGTCACAAATCAACAGGCTTGTGTTGTTACAGTAGGTTGTCGCCTGATTCCCCTCAGTGCAGAAGATCGCTCATCATTTTCAACCCCAGGTCTCGATGTGACATATATTGTCACTAAGATGGATTTCATGGTGTTGTTCTATCTCAAATCTACCACCAGCATTGATTTCACTGAGCCTGACAGACATGTGTGTGCAGATAATTCAGAGCTCCACCTTCAGTGGAATGTATACTGGTCCCTGGGAGAGAACCAAAATACTTATTTGCTGTCAGCTCTGCTCTTGCGAAGCTGAGTGTGAGGAGGATAAAGCTGTTTTGATATGTACTGCATCACTAAGAATAACATTTTCTAAACCTCTTCCCGTGCTGCTCCCCCATTCTCAGGTTTCATGGAATTCCCATTAAATGAAATCAACCAGGGTGTGGTGAGATTATTGATTAACGGCTCCAAACTGAAATACCAAAACCATTACAGGAAATGTGCAATAAAATGTACCCTTAGCTACAAAACAGAACATGATACCAAAGAGCTGAGACATCCTATCAACACACTGGGTTGGATATGGGATACATTTGTCAAAGATTTGCTAAGATTATGAAATGAACATGCTCTGCTAAAACATGTGCCTACATACAATTACAAATATTGTATTCTGACATCTTGCCACAAGCTACAGAAGGGTCAGATGACATAAAATATGGTTGTTTTCAGACAGGGGGACAAAAGAAATTATATACTGTAGAAGCTACAGGAAATGCTGCTTGTCATAAGTTGTAGAAGTACAGAAATTATTAATTATATAATAATTTTAATTACTCTTGATTTTTTAAAGTCATTCAAAAGAATAAATAAATCCCATATACCCAACAATCATTCTATTACCACTTTTCCCAAGGAAAAGAAATTTAATTCATCCCTGAGAAATGTTTCTGAGAGACGTTCCATTACTAAAGCAAAGCAAGCTAGGCTGAGCAGGACAGCATACAGATAAAGAAGCAGCACAGCTGAAAACAGCGAGACGCGAAAAACTCGCAACCTCACCAGCAAAACAAAGAATATTCTGTCCCTCTCTGTGAGAACAATGGTCAGGGGGGAACTAAAGTAGGCTATAACAAATGTGCCTGTGCTAATGCTTTTGTGGGCAATGAGTCATATTTTCACATTCACATCTCACAGTGAAAACAGTGTGTAGCCTAGTTTTTCTTTAA
The DNA here is from genome assembly GCF_014851395.1 of Micropterus salmoides. NCBI lineage: Eukaryota > Metazoa > Chordata > Actinopteri > Centrarchiformes > Centrarchidae > Micropterus > Micropterus salmoides. The sequence goes on along the minus strand of NW_024040707.1, from coordinate 9,975,963 downwards.
AAAAGACTAGATGAACAAGCGTATTTAGGAATGCAACATGGCCCAGATAGGAATTACAGCTCCGGAGGTGGTAGCCAAATACTGGCAAATTGTTTTTCATGCTTTTTCTATGCTCTCATCTTGGTATCAACCACGAGCTGGTTCCCATGAAAACAATCATCAGCGAGGGATAAGAAGGCTCAAGGCAGGTCCTGGAAGCCCTAGCCTTAGCCATCCCCATGTCAGCAGCCGTGACAGTTAGTTAATTCAACTTTAATCTGACCTTAAGCGTAGCTCATGATTTCCACATTTCATCCCTGCTAAACTTTTGTACATTTTCTTCACTTCAGAAATTAGCTGAGGCCTGTGGTGTATATCAAGTCAGCAACCCTGCTCATGGCAAGTAGGTCACCAGACAGGGCTGGAGGTGTCAGCCCAGAGGAAACCCAGCTTAAAGCAAACAAGTTTACTCTTTAGCTACCAATCTGCTGCAGTAACATGTTCTTGCACTGCTAATTCTGTATCAGAAATATAAGAAGAACTCTTAAGTTAGGATAATACTGACAGATACTGACTAACACATTATAACCAAATTATCTTAAAAGGTCTAGGACAATACCTAAATGATAAATACAGCCTTTCACTATTCACTAGGCTAGGTTAAATTTTTGTCCTGAATTATTTCTAACCAGTAGAAGAAAACACTAAAAGAATGTAAATATGCTGGAACATAACCATCTAACATTAATATTAATTAAGAAAGGTATAATACTGAAGTGTAACGTCATTGCCATTATTCTGCATATTATAACACAAGAGCAATTTGAATTAACTGATTCAGTGAAACTAATGTTGAGAACATGATAATAACATGTACACATGTTGCGCAGAAAGTATTCCTCTTCCCAACAGCTACAATAAAATGTGGTGGGATTACAATAGGGAATTACTACAGTCATACGATTCATCCTCTGAGGACCATACATTTTCATGCAAAATTTCAAACCATCAAATAGTTGTTTAGATATTTCAGTCTGGATCAAAGTGGTGGGCCGACCAACAGACCGACATTTGTTCAACAATGGCAGACGCCTGAATGAATACAGCATGTGAGCCTATTCAGTTTATTCTGAATTAGGTCTTTCTCACAATAACACCTACATACAGTAAACATGGATTATACTACCTCACTCTGCAGTTAGCTATTCCCTAGCCTATGCTTCTGGTTAGGAACTGGACACTGTCAAAAATAGATACAGAGAGAGACACACAAGGCCTTGAGCAATGCTGAACAATATCTTTATATATAACACTTGGGGTGGTAATAAGACCTGAATGTGATCAGATCTAGACTGTATACTGTATCTTGACCCAGCATGGACTGAATGGGCCCATTGACAGAGAAATAAGTGTATAGTGGTTGAATGTCCTCATTTAGCTACAGTACAGTAGGATACAGTGAACATGAAAACACACCCACGCACACACACACACTGGTACAACAGCTATGCTGACTGCTTGTAGGCACTGCAGTTTCAATCATATCTACCCAACAAGAGAACACATGACATGTTTTTTGTTGTCAGTCTTATGATTAGTGTTTATTTTGTAACTATGCGTAACTCATACTCATGTAGTTTAGTGTAATCAGTTTAGCATCAATTTAATGTTATTTACTTATGTTCACATATAGACACCAGGAACCCTAGTGTTGTTGTAATGACAATATTAGAATGACTATATTAAGATAATAATGTTGGTCGCTGCCATCAAAATAAATATTACTTCAGGTTTCAGTAGTTTCATGGCTCCCATCATGGGAGAGTTTTTTGAGTTTCACTCTACCTGTTGTTACTTTTCTCCAAGTACATTTGTGTTTTATAATCTGTTCTCCACTGCTGTGCCATTGCAGCTGTAATGGAGCCCATTAACATGTTAATTAACAGTTAAAGCAAACTGTTCAGCTGATTCACGTGAAAAGCTTTTCATCAGAAAACCACTGGAGGGCTTTTATTGCAGCTACAGGAAATGTTGACATAAGTAGGGTAATGACTCCCGGTGAAATGCTTCTCTGATTATATCTAGGTATATCAACATGTGAAGACAGAGGGATTGTAGGCAAATTGTTTCAAAAGATGCCACCACAGGTGAACTGGTTAGATAAAGAAGAGCAGGTGATTGATGGTATTTATGTCCATTACTGCTATCTGGTGATAATCTATCATTGTAGGGTTCATATTATCAATGTGCAGATTTTTCCCACAATCAAATAGTTTTTACTCTATTGTTGGTGTTATTTTGTAATCAGAATTGCTGTGTCAAGAGGCATAAAGTTGCAGTAATACTGTCTGACATGATTGCAGATTAATGTATGGATGTATTGGTGGCACGGAGGGACAAAGTACAAGATTATAATAAAACCCCTTGTTTTTATTCTTATCACAGCAAGAAAAAAAGTTAACGATTGGTAGCCCCATGAGCCTTAGATAATTAACTGCCGCTCACCAAGTCTCTTCCTGCCCATTCTGCTCCGCGAATGGCTTGCCTTTGTGAATATGAATGTAAATGTGAATGGCAAAGTAAATATGCAAGGTGGACTGACTGAGTAGGCAATGAAGAGCTCTACATTTCCTGTTTGTTTTGCCACTGCCCTTGGAAAGGTACTTGAATGGCCTCCTGTTCTCAAGCAGCCCTGCCTTGCGGTCTAATCATCTTTTGTCATGCAAACATTTGTATTAGTCAAACAAAAAGACCCTCTCTGTGTTGTCTTCCTGTTGTCCATGGTACAATATTCAATGCAGTAAGCCTTAGACACTAGATAATCAAAAATAAAACAGAGATAGAAGACTTTTTCCCCCAAACAGGATTAGGTGTAAAAACTAACAAGGGGTTACATCAAAATAAAACCTTAAATTCTTGAAAATGATATTACAGCCTTGTGTGCCTTTTTGTGAAAGCCACAAACTACACAAACACTTTGAAACTTGGTTAACTGGTGAGGTCAATGTAAATGCTGATCTTGAATATATTCACAAAGTGTTACTATGAACCAAGTACTCTATTTAACACTGGGAAACACCTTTTCCCCAAAGAGCATGTAGTCTTGTTTACTGAAAGACATGACCTTTTAAATCAGCTGACCAGAGAATTCTAACAGCAATTCATGCATGCTCACATTTCAAAACAAACAAGTTTTTCCATTTGGTTTTTGAACAGGACTGACATGTATTCTTCCAATCTTTATATGGGACACTACAACATACAGCATCATTGTCCTTGTTGCCTGAAGGTTAAGCCACTGAGCACACTATGGACAATGGTGCATACAATAGGCATGTAAGACCAGTAAACATTATAAGTTTAAAAGTACACGTAGAGACATGTCCAGAAAGGGATATGAAAGCTCAGTGTTGCCACATTGTGCTCACACTTGACATTTCTGCTGCCAAATTACAGTCTCCAGTAAAACGTAGTCTGCCTGTAATAACAAAAGGAAATGGCTATTAACCTACCAACAAGTGAAAGAAAAACCTAACACATAAAAACTCAAATTAAGTGGCAGCTTTATTAATACATTACAAAGCATGCTGTGTCACAGACAGGCCGATCTGCAGAGAACAGAGGGGCAGAGGGTATTACAGATCACATGCTGATGTGAGAAATCAGACTGACCTATCAAAATCTCAAGTGCAATGGCATTCAAGGCTGCTGCTAAACAGAAAACTGAAATGCAAGTATTTTTTTTATATTAGAAAAGCTGAGCTGTGGGGAGTTGGTTAGCGCAGCCAGTAAAGCACACGCACCATGTACCAGGGCAATGAGTCCTTACCGCAGCGGGTTCAAACAACAATGGATGATCAATCCTAACATGGTGGCACATGTGTTACAATTTGAGCTATACAACTATGGAAATACCATAAATAACTATTAAATATGTTACAATTTCATCAAGGAATTTACCTGAAACAAAACTGAATTGAAACCCAAGTAAATATTCTTTCATTATTTAAGTTTTGTGACCTTTGGGTGGGTTTTAATTATCTAGCCCCATTCTCATCCACTTCATGTGAGACAGTTCCATTTAGGTTATGTAGAAAAGCTCAGGGAAGCAGATGTGTGCTGCTCTTTAACAGAGGTAGGACGGTTAACCAGACATACATTTTTCAAAACAACTAGTCTTTTCTACAACGGCATATTAGGGTCATTGTAGATTTAAAAAAACATAAATTAGGGAGCCTAGGGAGGGGGGCAATATTCCAAGAAAAAACTCTGATTAAAGTAATGAATTTACACAAACTAAACTTGGACATTCTCTGAGATTAAAGTTGTAAATTTACAAGAAAAAAACATGGAAAAAAAATTCAGTAGTAATAGAAGGCAAGTGTCAGTGAAGACTTAAAAAAAGAGCTATTCTTCAGACTGTATCAACTGTGGCCACTTTGCCAAAATTGCCACACAGCCAAGGGCAGATTGGCCGTCAGAAGTGTCTGGAGTTTTCCCGGTGGGCCCCTGGACAATTGGGCTGATTAACCACAATGTATAAAAAAAGAGACATAGAGAAAATCGATTGGTATGCGCCTTGATCGACTGGCCTGCAGTGTGTGGTTACTGGCCCAGACGGTGATGGGGCGGACCATTGTAATATGATTAGCCATGTCAGTCTGAAACTTAAGTTAGAGACTTTATCAAAACTATACACAATACAGAAAGAAAAAACGTCACATTGGCTCCTAATAGTCATAAATACTGTGCAGCATAAGTACTTAACAGGTAAATAAAAGTAAAGATATCAAGCCAGATGTATATAAAATTAGGATATCAATATATATGTACGAGGAAATATAAATATATTGTGACTTTGGATGCCTTCAAGTGTTATTTCACTCACAAATATTCCCCCATAGAAGTATTATGCAACTAGTATATGGTACAATCAATCACATACTTAACATCAGAACATAATGAAACAGTTGGGCAAATTGGTCAGAATCTTATTGCATCATGATCTATTAACATTCAAATCACAGATGCATGATCCGGCCAGCCACTAGGCTTGTATATACAATATAATTTATTGATTGTAGTCAAGGGCTCAGCTGAAGTGATTACTTTACTTGTGGAGAGATAGATATGTGTTTCTAATTTTGAAAATGTATTTTAATGGCTCATTTCATGATGTACTGTATTTGCATAAAATTCTCAAGAATGCAAGAATAAAGGTCTCTAAAGACCCACAGCCTCCAACAAATGCTGTCAGGAGAGTGGGCTGACCAAGGACAAATTCCCAGGCCATGTTTTTGTTGCTAATTGTACATTTCCTTTAACACATGCACACACAAAAATATAGATATCCACAAAACTTATCCTTGAGTGAGGGCAGCAAGCTGTTGCATTGGGGGCACCGGTTCACCTTTTTACCATTATAAAAACTCTTTGCTAGGATACTGTGTGTCTACTGCTCAGTATCCTGTAAAGTGGGACACATAACAACACCAGGGACACAAGTGCCTACTGACAACATGGGAGATACCACACTGAACTGTGTAGCACATTTTTTTCTATTTCCAAAAACATACAGGTATAATACACGGTGTCTAATACAATTCACATTCATCTTATCTTCAGCTCTGTCAGAGCCTCAACAGTACTTTCCTGTAACCTGAACCATACATACTTTCTCTCTGCTTATTTTGTCACCTTATCTTGTTTATGCCTCACAGCTGATACCTCACCATTACTGTACAGAAGGTCACATTTAATGATTCATTATCAAGCAGCAACAGCTGTATTATCAGGTCCAATTTATAACAGAAAGCCAGAAAAACAACAACAAGGACCTTCTCATAAGTATGATGGCATTGCAGTGGAAATAGCACAAACATGCAGGCACAAACACAGACACAGAATCTGCACAGTCATCAAACAGGGAGACAGAAACACCAAAACACATTCTCATCATCACACAAATGAGAACTGTGTGTTATGAAAAGGTTTAGTTGTTGCTACAAATTATTAGGATATTCATTCTTACCCTCCATAGGCTCCAAAAGTGAAACTCCTCTTTCTCTGCGGCATGCCGGCTAATGGATAGCAGTGAGTCAGTCAACTCAATGCTGAATGGAGCTAGCACTTGTGTCACTTACGCTGACTGAGCATGTGTGTGGGTGTGTGTGTTTGTATGCTTTGCCTGCCGTCTGAGTTCCACTCCCACAGCCTCAGCTAACGTGCCCTGCCTCTTCCTTTGCTTGCACGCCTCCTTCACAAACAGGGGGAAGAAATGGCAAGAGGATGAGGGAGAAAGGGGGAGGGTGCTGGAGTGAGGGCTGCTGACCATGTCAGTCTCCCAGGGAACTAGGAGTGTGGTGGCAGCCTTTCTCACATTCAGACTTCATCCTCTCTGTCATGCATCATGATCACAGGGAACACATTGGCAGGTGTTTTTTAAATTAAAAATGTACTGTAATATCTGAAACCACAAAGTACTGATATATCACAAAGTAAATGATTGGTTACTTGATCATTTCTAAAAGAAAATAGCAACAGGCAAAACACAGAGTTCTTGGCATTGCAAAAGTTTGCTGAGAACAAGTTTTGCAACAGTAGATCTCACTCTCTTTGTCACTGGAAGACAGCTGGTCAATCAAGCTGCAGACATCAGACAAAGAGTTCATCATTCTTCACAAATGTCTTAATCACAGGGCCTTGCCCTGGGTGAACTGCTCCACTCCTGCTGTAGGTAAATTACCTCTAAATAAGTTTCTAATCTGCTCATTCATCTCCCTCCTAATTCTTTCTTTGTAAACCAATCAAAACCAAACCTCTTGTATGCACAGAAAAGGAGGGTAAATGTAACACAGAGTTATCCTGCATTAATATTAGCCACATTGATTAAACTGAGTATATGTCTGGACATAGAGGATCTCCTTCAGTAGGCTGTTGAGTCTGATAAATTGGCAGCAGTGACAACAATGCATGAATGCCATGGATTATTGAATAAAGAAGGATTGCTGTCTACAACACCAGCCAGCTATGTGATAGACATTCACCAGATCATTTGCACCATGTTGGATGAAAACTGTTTTCATGGTCAGTGTTAGCAGGACAGATTCAGCTGTGTAAGACAGGAAAAGCAACGTTTTTAGTTGACAAAAGTTAATTTCATCCTAAATTATCAATAAATCAAATCTCGCCAGTCCAGGACCTTAATCTCCCCCCAGGACCAATGATGTCTTCATCACATTAACTGAAAAGCACTCATAGCAAACTGAGCAGACGAGCACTTAATTAATCAACGTGCCTAACAAACATGCACAATCATGCTGATAGACAATTACATCATCTCTTCACAATTACATCACCATTTTCCTTTGACAGTGCAATTTTCTTAAAACATTTCACCACAGCATCACAGTCCTTGGCTGACTTTCGGTAATGGACCTCACTTTGTCTCTTGGCCATGAGATAACTTATCTGACCAGACAGATCTTTGGCTTCATTGATTATAGCAATCATTGATTTGATTGACATTCTTGACAATTCACTTTTAAGCCATTGGCCAAGGGATTTCAATGTATGTCTGTCAGTCATTCCACTATTTGGGTCCAGACTGAAAAATCTCCGAAACTATAGGGTGGATCACCATGACGGTTTGCCTCAGTATAGCCCCACAGCGCTGCCAAAAAGGTCATAAAATCTTGTAAAAAATCACATTAACAAGGGGGCTGATAAAGAATTTTACTTCAGCTATGTGAAATTTAAAATTTTTAATGATTGTGAACATGTTTTAAACAACAAAACTGTTTACATCTTATCCAACATGAAAACAAATCTTTAACCAAACCATACTCTCAGTTATTTTTAATCAGCTGAAACAGTCAGAAACCCCAGTCTTGATCCCAACACACAGCCAGATATCCAGCCTTGTGACAGCCAATGCCCAGCTTCATTTAAGTGCCACACACTCTATTGATTCAGCGCATCACTCTTGGTTCTACCTTCAGTCCTGTCTGCTTTCCTGACAATTCAATTAACTAAAGCAGCTTTGGCGTGTGTGAGGCATTTGAATGGGTACAGCCCAGACAGGGGCCTTTAATCACATCACCTCAGGGACAAAGCCCAGTCCTTTGAGCAGCTCTGGCTCCACTTTTGTCTTAAAGGAAGTGGATGGGCAGGAAAACTCTCAAGAGGACAAAAGTAATGGAGATCCCTCCCAGATAACTATGTCGTCAAACTCACAGAAAATACTGATACCTCAACACTAACAAAACACCAACTCAGACAACAAAACACAAAACAACAAACTGTTGTATGTATGGCTGAACAACAATATCAATCAGAATAAACAGCACCATAATTAAATTCATAATCCTAAAATTTTATTATTGCTACAGGTGTAAACAGATGTGGGATGTCTCCTCACATTTGAATCTGTGAATGGGTAGGACTAGTTATTGTCCCAAGAACTCCAAGATTTCCAGTGTGGAAAGGGCAGCTGCAGTAGGGCAGCTGTGGAGGCAGTGTTGTTGTGTGGTATACGATTAGGAGTGGACGGAGCAGAGGATCATTCCTTCGTCCTGAGCTTGGCTTTCATGGGGCAGGAAATTTGCTCCAGTGGAATAAATGAGCATTGTGCTGGTCTACTGAGGAGCAGACGCTGATTAAATAGACAGCTTGTGCAAAGGCCTTTGTTAAGGAGGTGCATTGTAATTTATCATTTCAGTTTTTTTAAAGATAAATAAAATGTAGGGTAGGGGTTTATTGTGTTTGAGGCTGGACAGACATTAATTAATCAACTCTACTACAAAGCAACATGAGGTTCAAGGCAATGTACAGCTCTGCTGGCTCAACAAAACCATTACTCCAATAGAAAACAATAAAAAAAAGTAATATTTGTGCTCTATGCTTACTCTAATATATTCTCATGACATACTCTCCTAGCCCTTATCTGGTTAAAAAGCACGGCACATAATAATAATGTAATTTTATTTATTTAGCACCTTTTAAGGAAGGTGCACAAAGTGCTTTCCAAGTACTGGTCATTGGCTCACTTTAGTGAACCAGTACATCAAAACAGTGATAATCCTTCGTTTATAACCTGGAATCTGGAAAACATAAGATCCAAAGTAGTCGACTTGAGGGGATCTGAGAACAGGGTATTATTTGTCCCCAAATAATATTTGTAATTAATATCACTTTAAAGGCCCTAAACATTTGTTTTCTAAATTACCTTTTAACTATGACTATAGGAGTCCCACATGAACACAAAGTTTTCTGCCAACATTAGAACAGTTTTGGCAGAAATTTCTGTGAATCTGTAATTTCTGCAATCTCTTCATTTGATCTCTGATGACAGTTGGTGATTTGTTAAAATTGTCAGAGGCTTTTTTCTGTAATCTAACAGAGCGTGACAGCCAGGGCAACAAAGCCAGGATTGGGGTAAAATTGAAAAAATGCTTTTGTTTTGGTGAGTAGCCTAGCAGCAGAGCTCTGTATGATTAAAAACTGTGGCAGATAAACATGACATTACAATAATCTTAGTTACTAAATTAGAGTTGCTCTGATTTGTTTGAATATTTAAATTAGATTATAAAAACATGAATAAAAGGAAGCATAATGTTAGTTCAGGCAGAGCTGAAGTCACTCTAGTATTGGCTGATCTGCATAATGTTCCCCTTTTATCACGATATTATTAGGATCTTGCCACATGTTCATCTAAGAGTACACAATATTATTGAGCTACATCACAGATGAGAAGGACTTACTGGCAATCAGGGGAAATCACAGCATGCTGTTGCTTCACATAGATTAGGTACATTTAGTTAAGAATATCTCCCTTGAATCAGCATGCTCATCTGAAGTTAGCCAGGATGTTGTGTGAGCATCATTTCAGATGAAAAGGGCTTTGCTAGCATTTAAGGGAAATTGCAGATGCTTGTTGCTTGGATTCGGGATGGTGGATCACAGTTCCTTGCTCATACTTATTAAGCGGGGAGCACTAATTTTGTTTTGGGGATTAGCTCTCCTAGCACTGAGAGCTCCCTCAAACAGCAGAACATTTTCCACCAAATATAACTGTATAACCATTTGCTATTTATGGTCAATTCCTTGACGTAAGTGTTTCTGACTGAACTCATTTTGTTCTATGTTCCTCCAGGCTCCTACCACTATCAAAGTGAACACCCAAACTTTCAAAGGCATACTTTCAAATTTGCAATTATTTTTACCTAGGTTCTTATAATTATCAATATTCGGGGTGAGAAGGCCAGGCAGTCAACATTTTTATTTGGAGAGGACCTCTACTCGAAAAAGGTAGATGCTGAGCTAGTGAACAGCCCCTTTAAGAACGAGGTTAATCATTCCACAATATTTTTACTGTGTCGTCATGAACACACGCCCTATGGCCAATGTATATATTCTAAATATTTTTCCGATATTTGACTGAACAAGAGGTACACATACACTCTGATATTTGAAGAGGGTGAGTTTGCAGGGGAAGGGGTATACAAATATTTGAAGGGAGTGAATATTCAAAGGGTAATTGTGCTTTGAAGCATGAGGAAATAAGCTGAGCCTTATCTCTGTGTGAGCATTTCATTTCCATTACACATTTGAAATTTCAGTAGCTGACTGAGTGTAAGAGTGCATGGCTGAAGCCATGGCAGATGTAATAATTTAAAACTGTAGCTATTTGTTAGTTTTGGATGGTTCAAATTTCCTCATCAAGTCACATGGAACAGAGTAGGATCTACTTTTTCACTTAACGTCACTTCATTGTCACTTCTAAGGAATTGAAGGCATCTGTAATCATTTTTGCTCTTTAAATCAGCCCTCCTTCTCACTTCTTCTTTGTTCATCTACATCAGTTTTGGATACACATTTAAAGAGTAGACTCCTCCAGCAGATGTCTGAAAATAACACAGCTGAAAAAAAGTTACAGTACGGGTTGACTGACTGGGAGGAGGGGAGCGAGCCCACTGAACCATCCTCGTCCCAATGAGGTCACATGTCCCGCTACAAACATCCTCAAGCAAACACTGTGGCCTTTCATGGCCTCTCATTAGAGGGCCAGGATATTATGGCGGACCAGGCAGAAGAAAAGAGGTGTTGTTGAAATGTGCTTGAAATGAATGAGACCTATCCACTTTACGTTCCACTCTGTTGAGGTTTGAATGCAATAATTAGTTCCCTATATTGTTCCCATTCCTTATATTCCACTGGTGAGAGACTATAGAGAGAGGCTATAATCAGTCGATGGCAAGAGAGTGATTATGCATGTTTTTGTTTTCATCTAATGCCTATATTGAATTACATATGGCATCATCTTTATCTAAGGGGTTACCAATCACTTAATAATAACAGGGACTTAATAGGGACTTCTTTCAAGTATTGGCCTCACAATCAATGAATCATAGCAATGCATCTTGTTCAGACAATTATGATCCGATGCAGGATATGGGGAAACAGCTACGGGGCATGTTTTCATTGATCTTTGCTCTGAAAGATCTATTTGAGTTATAATGGATCCTCAGTGCCATGCTATCTCTCCGCTGTGTTCCAGGCAGCTCGTGATGAATAGTTCTCTGCAACTGAGAAGGAACTTTGTCTTCATACCAGGTGATCAATAGACAACCCGCCACAGCAGAGACGGACTCAACTTTAAGTCCCTTAGCTGGTGGAGAAATGCCAAAAAACCTAAATCCCTTTGCTTTCAACTCACATTGGGAAAAGTACATTTGAAAGCTTATATTTCCACTAACCAATATTGCACCTTTGACCAATCCACTATTAACTGTTAGTGGATTGCAGAAACATCTGCACTGGAAAGGTCAATAAGAAAGTAAGTATTTTTATGGTGTGAGTGTCTTGAAGTGTAAAATTCTTCGTGTGTGCATTTATTACTGAATTGTCAGTGATGGTCATGGAAATGCAGAGTAACAGTGCCCTCTCTTGGGCACTTGATGTAAACCATATTATACTGTCAAGAGGAACATCATTTATTCCAGGATAAATTCAACTGTTTTATAATTTGCTTAACAACTTAAGCAGTTGCTGATCAACTCCTACAATAACAAGAAAAGTAAGGAAAAGCTGATGTTCACATCATTAAATGTTTATTCTATTTTACTTCCTTAAAATAATTAATTATTAAAAAGGACTGATAGTAAAATTACAAGTTTGGTAAAGTATTATATTAATAACATAATAACCAAGCTATTCCGTATCTGCAATACCGTGTATTACAAGCTACCTTGCAAGTTTGTCATCATGGCAGTTTCTAAGGCCATGTTTCTGCATAAAAACACATAACTTAGTATCTGTATCTGTCCTACATCTGCTATACAGGTCAGTGGTGCAAGAAAGAAACAATATGAAATCATTATAGAGAGGAACAGCACATAGTGTTTGTTTTACTTATGTTGAATGAATGCTTAATTGAGAATAACCTTTTGTGTAGATTCATGAATATTCATATGAACTCAAAAAGATGAGCCATTTGATCCAGATTGTAACTCAATGCTAAATTGCAGTAAGTTGTAGAATGCCCTACGGTAACATGCCTTAAGAGCTACAGGTAATTATAGAACCCTTTGTTTTGAAACCATAAATCATTTTCTATGTTCAAAACAGAGTTGGTGTAATTTAGCAGTTTGGTTCCTGATGAAAAGCTGCAATCTAATACTTTTCATATAAAAAAGACTTGTAAGTAATTAAATACCAGCATCTGAAAATAGCTAAGGTTTGTATTATTTACGCTGATTACGCTATCAGTCATCTATCCATTTGTAATGACTTTATGTGAAAGACTGTATCTTTTGCTGCTTTGAAACAAGGGAGGAGAGACGAGGGCTAAACAGAGCCAACCAGGAGGATAAATCGATAGCCAGATATCATGTCAGCCCTGTTCATACAAACCCTGTACTGCAGTAACACAGCAGCGCTCTGTGTCTACTTTTACACTACTCACCTACCTGGGGTTTTAAAATGTTGGCATTAAATATTATAGTGCACTGATTATTTTTATCTAAATACTTCCCTTGCTTTTAACTTACACACATCATAAAATAGACTCACAATGATTGTATAGTGGTACTAATTAAAACCTAATTGAGGGATTGCTGTGTTGGTAGAAGTGAAGAGATACAACATATTGAAAAGATCTTTTCATGAAAAATGGTCCTTTTTCAGGAAGAGTGTTTCTTTAATCAACCCAATCAAGGAAGATGAAGCTGATGAGGACATACAAGAATTGCCCCCCAAGAGAAGTAAATAAAAAACAAAATCAAATAGCCACAGGCTTAAGATACTACACCTATGGCAAGAGACTTTTATGAATGTTAATAAGTCTGACATCGAAGAGTGTGGATCTAAGATATATAAACCAATTCAAATAAAACTCAGACTTAGTCAAAACTCAGTGATTATGCCTATACGCACTGTAATGCAAGTTCAAGACCTTAATTTAGGTAGGTTTAGGCTACTGAATGGGCAGAAATACAGAGGCAACTTGTGATGAATATTGAGAACAAATATAGAAACATCACAGATACAGAGAGTGGGTGACTCATTCAAAGCCCATCAAAGAGACAGTACACTTTCGCTCTAATAAGCTGTTTGCACTGGTCCAGTTGACGTCCTCCCCTGAGTATTGAATGCACACAAATGCAGTCTGCAGATGAATAATTCAGCAGGGTGGAAAATTATGTATCCAATTTCTAAAAAAAAACAAAAACTAAAAACTTTTAGGTATCAACATGAGGCTTTATATATTGTTTGTTTTGTTGTGCCTGCAAAAGTCCATGGACAGCTCTGTAATTAACATCTCACATAAGAAAACAACACAGTTACTTTTAATATAGGAGGAGAAGCGGGCAAATGTTTGATTTTGGAAAAAGGAAATAATGAGCAGAATCTAGTCGCTAATAACATACCACTGCTGTCCAATCACAAACCCTTTTCTCTCCATGTTCCCATCAGTCAGGTTCCCCCATCTTCACAACAACATGAACATAAGCCTTCATTTGCAGCTTCTCATCCCTGACCCACTGGCTATGTTAATTGCAGCACAGGTTTGTATTTCAGACATCACAGACAGGGCTGTAATTTACAAAAGGGTTCAATAACATATTAGACGTCAACTATATAGCATGAGAGGGGAAGAGCGCAGGAGAGAGTAAATTGCACCGCTAAAGAGTGCATCTTCACAGGCTTGCATATTTGACACAGTGCCACAGAGGCATCCTATATGTGCGATGATGAAAGAGTGGTCTCAGGAGCAGCCAGTGGCCTCACATAAACCAGCATATAAATAATCCATGTGAAATCTGGCAACGCTTGTGTGGAATCTGAGGGTCTTTAATATAGAATTGAGGCTGTGTGTATAATATGCTTAAGTGAATAAAACAGACAAAAATCAGCTAAAGGGCCAAGTCATAAAGCAACTGGAAAGAGCAGAGATGGACTAAAGAGTACAGTAAAGAAGAGATAATATAGACTAATACAATTAAGTAATAAAAGTAAGTGATTTAAACGATAATATTGTCCGTATATGCTGGATAATTGTATGTATGATTTGGTTAAAAAACCCAGCTCATGCAGTACACCAGGAATTAAGATAGATTGTTATGGACTAGCCCATGAAAAGCCTTGGAAGTAATCAATTATACTTTAAGGTCACAAGAACAGAGGAATCTAGCGAAGTGACACGAAAAAGAAATATGGTCTTGTCTGTTACCAGCCTTGTTGCAGCATTTCAGCACAGTGCAGCCACCATAATGCTTTAATCAGAAAAAACAGCAGTAGTGAAGGTCTGGAAAGATTATACAAAATTTATTAGCATATTGCAGAACTGAAGCTCAGACCAACTATTGTTCTTTGAAACAGGCTTAAAGGGGAACTCCGCCTATTTTACATATCTATTTCTGTTTACAGGTCTTGGGAAGTACTTCTGTGAACATGTGAAAACAAGTTGCAAAAAGCCTTTTGCTGTTCCTGAGGGAGCTGTGAAAAGTCTGAGGTTGTGGAGTTTGAAAGAAGTGAGCCAAACATACATCTAAAGCCCGCTCATCATCTCTGCTTGTTGGCTAGCGGCTTCAAGCTACATTAGCTGCCACCATGGATGTATTATTAGAAGTGGATACCAGACCCAAATATGGCGCCTATTCATCTAATAAGAATTGCTCGCCTGGTGCGTACACCAAAAAAAGTTTACAGCTTCCAGGTTTACTTTTGGGGTAGAAAGCCCACTGAATATGTGTAGTAATGTTTGTCCCGCTGGCCTCGTCTGCGTGTTTCTGCTCAGCCCATTTTACATTGTGATGACGTCATAGATTTTTAAGTCACTTTTCTGGAAATTTAAAAAGTAAATTTTTACAAATAAGAACCTCCATGGATCAAAATATCACAATAAGAGTCACAATTTGCCTTGTTTTTAGGTTGTGTCCAGGTTTACAGTTTTAGATGTCTCCTTCATAATGGTGCTTATTGAGAAAATGCATTATGGGCAGCAGGGGAATTTATCGCTGCGAGTGGCCAATGGGAAAAATTGGAAGCAAGGCTGAGCGCCGTGCCATATTCTTATTATACATCATACATTATACATGGCCACCAATAGCGTAACACACCCGACCCTCCGACTGAACTCCCAGCAGTCTTTTAATATGTTGAATGTGCAGTTTGTACGCTGCTGGAACATTTATAGTAAACATTGCTATATTTATTTATATGAACATGCCACAATTTGTTTATAGTTCACATCATATTACGTCAATCATAGTAGTTCTAATTCATTTTGTTTTACCATTTACACCATTTAGTGTATTTTTGCTTTTAAGTCCTTAGATGGACGATTAATTGCAATAGGTGTAGACTTTGGAATCTTGTGCAAATATGTGGTAAAATGCAGTTGTCACTGTTGCAAATGAAGGTCCATAATTAAAGATTTATCTCATTTAGCATTTTCACCTCCCATTGTAAAATTCATACTGTATATCTGATTAATACTAATATAAATAATACACATCAATCAGTTATCCTATGCGTGTGACATGATATGAATTGAATATCACCCTAAAGACAAAATAAATTTGAGCAAACAGTGATTTAACCTTATTCATTACAGACTAATTGCTTATTATGTGAGATCTGATTAATGATTACACAACAGTGAATTCAAACTGCCTGCTTCAGGACATTGGCGGGGGCCAATTAATTGCTGCCTTGAGGCCTCTCGCCACTGCTCAACCTCTCAAACTCTGTGTGTTATAGCTGAAACTAAGGTTTCCAATTCCAGCAAGCCGGGCCCATCTGCTTTTCCTTTATTGGTTGGCCAAAAGGAATACAAACCTCATGAATTCGCAAAGATGTTGTGGTTTTATAATGCTTTTGCAGAAGAACAAGAATAATTAAAAAAAACATGTAAGTCTCTGTCTTCTCTGTGGGACTTCTATTGTTTTAGATTCAATGGGGATATAGGAATATCATCTTCAACAGAGAAATCTTCCTACACTGAGCAGAGATCCTAACATTGCTCAGCTGTGAAAGTAAAGGTCCTGTTACATTTAATAATAGAAGAGGCTGCTGTGTGGAGGGACTGGCTGCCAGAGCACACAAACCTCTGAGAGTACACGGCACAGTGACAGACACAGAGGCATCCAACTGGAAGCATAAAGATATGAAGGATGGGAGGGTTGTATGTGGAAAGGAATGGAGAGATTTAGAGGTGAGAAAATGAAGGAGTCGGATGGAAAGGGGAAAAGTGGAGGGATAGAAAGATAAAAGGAAAAGGATGAAGCAATGGAACTGCAAATGTAGCTAAAAAAATCCAGGATGGATGCACTGAAGCATTAAGCATTGCAAGAATGGGTAAACCTCTGTGGCAAGGGAGGGGCTGATTTTAGAAAACAGAAATCTGTGAAATCTTCAAATTTTAGGGACAAGTTTCTCTATCAGTTGAAGCAAATGTATATTGAGGTTTATAATAAAAAGAGGAATTGTTGTTCTACTCAAATGCTTCTCAGTAAATTGAGGCTTTAGGCTTTCTTGCTTTCATGCCGAATACATTAATACATTTAAAGTTGGTCCTTTTGCAGGCTTATTCACTGAAGGCAGGCGCCCATGAACTGAAACAGCCCTGAAAATACACAGATGCACCGCTAAAGATGACACGAACCATTCAATAATGACAGGAAAGACACGTCTCCTAGCACTTGACTTTAAGGTGTGTTTAAACTCAAAACTATGTTAAATAATCACCAGCCACCAAAAATTAATATGCCCTGATACCAGTATTGGCACTGGGTATCAGAGTTTAAAGAAAAGAATGTTGGTATCAGGAAAATCCCCGCGACCCTGTACGCAGGGTAAGCAGTTGACGATGGATGGATGGATGGAATCAGGAAAATCCCTCTAATACTAAAATTGAACTTCAAGAGATATACTGTAACACATAAAATGGACTGATAGCCTCTCTCTTTCTGACCTTTTCTCATTAATAAACACAATGGAACCATACCTCTCAATAACCGTAGACACACAGTATTGTCAATAAATGAGATGGATCTAATTTCTACTGTAAGAAAACTCATATCAGATGATTCTTTGAATCTTCACTTTTCCTCAAGTAGTTTCATTACAAAACCTAAAATACTATACTCCTTCATGGTAATGTAATACTGTTATTGCCTCGCATTGCTTTTTCAGTGAATAAATCAATTTTTACAGTCCACAATGGAACAAAACATCAGATGGGTGAGACCTGTATTCTAGCATTTCTGCAGTCTAGGAGGGCCAAACAACACACACTCTGTGGGCTTTGCTGGGGAAACAGGGAGTCGTAGCAAATTGAGAGAAAATGTCATTCTGTCATCAAATGTCACATAAATCTATAAACCCTGAACAGGAGTGCTGAAGTGCAGTCAATCACTGAATGTCAAATGGTGTGACAAAGAAATGCAATCAATCCTAAATAAAAAGCATAGCTGCGGGAAGGCAAAAAATACCATTATACACTCAAAACAGAAAAAGGGGTGTTTTGACATAACAATTATGAAATTACATTATGTTAATAATGTATTTAATCATTTAATACTTTACATTCTGTTGGCTCTTTAATGTATTTAATCAAATGAGTGTCCATATTTGAAAAATCCTATCATTTTCAGGGGGGAAAAAGAGTCCTATTTATGAATTTCCAATTACAAATTAGAACAGTTAACTTCAACATCTCAAAGACCGCTTTGTCAAGATGTGACTAATATGGAGACAAAAACAGTAAATCATTACCCAGCAAAACTTTAGGGTGCAATTGAATACATTTAGGATTGATAAAGTGGGGTGAACAAATGCCCACATGTGATACATCTGCAGTGGCATCTGACAGACACTACATTATCCCAATATGCTAGCCAAATTGAAAAGGTTTTTCTCCTCAGGAAATATTAGAAACACTGTTTTATCTTAAAAAAATAAACCATGTCATGGGCTAAGCGTTTAAAGACAAATCCCACTTCCCAATCGACATTGATGTCAGCAAACGATATGCGAGTCTAACTTTATAGTAAGGGCGTCTCTCTTGAAACCAAACTTTTGGATCTCATACTTACTGAGTTAAAACAACATGCACGAAAATGGAAGGCAACAATGAATAAATCATTTCATGCGTCTTTATTAATAATTTCCCGCACACCGTAAGCAACAGCCTACAGTAGCCTATGTGTTTTAATCACAAACAACAATCATCCGTGTAACGATACTGGCCACAACCTACAACAATGCTAAGTAGCAGCCACACCAATAATTCCTGCGCGGGACAGCCCTACAAAACTTGACCAATACGCTTAACTCGTTCTTCCAGCTATTTCAATTCAGTCGCAACTACTGTGTACACACACACACACACACACACACACACACACACACGCCAACACATAACAACTCAATACGAACGTTTTGCCAAACACGGTTATAGAGTGCAGGGAGTAGCCTCCAGTACCTTTGCTGTGTCTTCAGGCAGGCGTCTGGACATGAATGAGTCTGAGATGCTGAGTACAGTGGGGTTGAATGGATGCTGCGCTGCCTAGCAACCAAACGACCAATCAAATAAATGGAAGACAATTTAACAGTGAATGAGGATGGGGCACGACTCACTACATGTATTTAATAATTAAGATTAGCCTCAATACTAGGCTGTACATAATTCAGTAATCTTAAAGGTAACTTGCTTCACATTAACTCTCCTATTATTACATTAAAATGTGATGAGTACAGTGTAAGAGTTTAATGAGACATCAACACATAATTATGATATAAGATTTTACTTATTTATTTATTTAAATTGTGCGATAGTAGCTCATTATTGTTCAGCATTTCCATTTCACTTCGATTCAGGCAACAACCGGAGTGTCTGTCAATTTTGTACCACAACATGTTTAACTGAATCACACACTCCCTGGACAGCAGCTAAATCTACAGCACCCTCTAGCGAATTCATTGGGGAAGTGGGTCACTGTGTAGAACAGGAATGCTTCATCCTGTGGAGAGAGTTGTGCGGCACCTTCTTGGCTAAAAATAAACACTGCTATATGACAGAAATCCTCAGGCAATCTCAAGTATTCACCAGGCCTAATATGAAATCCTAACAGTCACCAAAGAGAATACAGCTCTCATCGTATGTGAGACATCTCCTCCAGAAAAGGTGTCTTCCTGCAGCCTGTGCAAAGCTGGTCCATCCACAGAGGAGCCTCGTGCTGCAGAGGAGTGCGGCGGGGGTAGAACGTGTACGATAGGTCATAATTCAAAAGGCAGCTGAGGGAGGCCATGTAGATGTCTGAGAAACGACACAGACGCCTGGAGAAGTAGGTGGGGTTGTGACACGTTCTGAAGATGCTGCCAAACTGAGGGTTGAATAGGTTCTTTGTCATCACCCTGCGGCATAGAAGTTTAGGGTGTAAGTTAATACAAATTTAAGTATATATATCAATTCATATTTAGCTGTGGTGGAAGGATTATTCAGATATTTTACCTAAGTAAAAATACCAAATTACAAATGTATTTCACTCAAACTTTTGTAAGTATAATGTCCTTAAAGGATTAATTCATTATGCAGGCAGAATGGTCTGTGAGTGATTATATATCATATTTTGTATTAATAAATTATGTGCAACATGTAAACAGCATTTTAATGATGTTGCTGCTCAAGGTGGAACTCATTTTAGTAACTTATTTTATATGCCGTTGGGTGGTTGTATAGTAGCTTCATATTTTATATGCTCATTGTTAAAATCTTAATCTTCAAAGTAAGTAGTAACTATTGCTGTCAAGCATATGTAGTGGAGTAGAAGTATAAAGTACTGTAAAAATTAAATACTCAAGTTTACGCACCTTTATATCAGTGCTTCAAGAAATGAACCAGAATGAATTGGGTTAACTGGGTGGAGACTGAGTGAAGGATTAAGATAACGGTACTCACCTGAGTTCTTCCCTCTCCTTCTGCCATTCCTGAAAAACTTGTTTAGACTCTGGATCCCGATGTGTCTAGGATAATGAAGAAGACACCACTATGAATAAATCAAAGTCTACTGTTCTAAAATAAAGCCTAAAATTTACATGAGCAAAGAATAATCTAATCCTCAATTCAAAGGTGAGAACACACATTTTGTCTTCTTTGGTCTGAACCAGAGTGGAAAAGTTGTTTTTATTGCATTTTTGTGCTTCATTCATTCAGTCCCAAACTGCTCGATTACAACCAGAGCTTACATGAACCCAAACAGCTAGGTAACTGGATCTTTATTTGCCATCAAACTGTCATCATACCAGTTAAGAACTCAATGACAAATAGCTGGAAACAAGTACCAGTGCAGACTGAGGTTTGCTGTAAAAACAATAGGGTCAAAGCTCCTGCATTCCAGGAATGAACTTCTCACCTGTAGGCGCTCCATCAGGCCGGTTAAAGCCTGCAGCCAAGTGAGGGTGAGACCAAACCGGTCTGTGCTCACCATTTTGGTTTCGTGCTCCAGCTCAGGTACTATGGCTGCTGTACGCCAGCCATGTCGCAACATCAGGTCCTAACCCAACAAGTGAAATTGCTTTGGTTAAACTGTAGCCTGTAAAGTGATTTATTGTAGTATCGTTATTGTAGGATCCTTGGGAAGATGGGAAATTCTCATTCAAGTTTGCATGCAGTATCTTTATTTAAGACAGAAGCAGTACAAAACTACTGGGGAAATGTTAGGCGCAGCAAATGTTTTCGTTTCTGAGGTATACAATAACCAACCAGCCCTCTCAGACCACATATTAACTTATGTTTGCTTAACTATAAACTCTGCAGGAACTTGGTTTATTCAGCATTCTAGATGTCTTCATTTTATAAGTGAATCAGTGGCTTGTAGAGGGCCAAAATATGTTTATGAAGCATTCAGGTGGCAGTGCCTCAAGTGAAAATATATTCAGATACTCTTCTGTACACAGATGGAAACAGCTAGCGCCCCAACTTTAACCATTTTAAATCTAATTTACAAACTGCTGCTCCCTTGTGCCATTGATGAATTGGTTTCTCTACTGCACTTTTATTTCTTTTATTGAATTTGGGGCATCTTCTTACTCCAGTGTAACTGTATTTCTAGTCTATTATGCATACTTTTGTTGTTTTATCTCATTCAATCTATTTGTTTAAAATTTCACTTGCTTTTATTTAGCTTTTTATTGTGTTAATAAGTGCTGCTGTAATGCACATCTTCTGCTTAGGTTCCTGTGTTTAGAAGTTGCTATACAAATAAAGTTGCCTTGCCTTCCTTGCTGATTGTGTGTTTAATTAGCAAGTATTTCAAAATAGTACTTAAACAATATGTCTTTTTTAATCTTTTCATATTTACTTTACACAGTAACCCATTCCATTAATTTTACTGTTTTAAACAACATAAGGTTGTCTGTACTGCCATCTGGTGTTTGACATGTTCACTGTGTGGCTGACTCTGGCTTCAACCAAATGCCACATTGGACATTTCCAGAATTGCAATACATGGAGACAGTGGAGATTCTACATCTGTGTTTGTATGTGTCACTTACAGCCAAGTCACTATAAAGATGGTCTCCAAAGTACAGAACCTTTGAACCTCGCCAGCCCGTCAGTCTGAGAAAGTCAAACAGGTTTCCCTGAAACACAAAAGAAAACCACAAACCACAGTTTGTTAAGACAAAAAAAAAAATGCCACAAGTAAAAACGTGTAGCATTTACAACATGTAAAACTCAGCTATTAAATAGAGAGAGAAATAGGCCTAAGAGGACCAGGAGCAACTCAAACATAAGGAAACATTTCAGAGAGGTCAGACAGTAGCCTAAAGTAATACAGACCTGTTTGTAGATCTGTCCTTTGTCCAAACTCTTTATCTTTTCCCACTGAAGGTCTCCATTACCGTCCAACCGTCTGAAAGGTCTGTAAGAGTAACAGTGTTTAAGGACAGTTCATAGATTTCTCTTAGAAACAAGAAACTGAAGTGAAGTCCATGTGATTGTTTAGCTGTACTAGGTTTTCAGAGCATTAGATGATCGATGCTCTGTTCACAGATTTCCCCCAAATATTTACTCACTTGATACAGTCTGTGAAGAAGTGAGGTTTGTCTGCCTGCACTATGACAACATCAAAGAAGTCTCTCCAGTTTTTTCCCACCATGTGCGTCATTCCTTTATCCCTGCGCACGTGGAGAAAAACAGATTCATACAGAACTGTTCACCGTCATTATGAGTCAGAGAGGACTCATGAAGAGATGAGCCACGGACAGAGAACACTTACACAAAGCTGAAGGGACTGTTGGTAATGAGGAAGAGTTTCTTTCCATGACTGACCAATCGATGCAGAACAGCATCAGTCTCTTCTCCCCTGAGAATGAACTTATCTATGAAGAGAAAGACAGCTCAGTAGCACAAAGTGTAACTGTAATGTTGTTTTAGATGCAGCAATGTGCTGACTTGATACAAAAACAAGAAAAGGACTTCTCACCAAGATCTTCCATGACCCATTTGTACATGTAGCCTTTGAGGTGAACCATGCCAATTGCTTCCTGAGGATTAAATAAGGCAACAGATCTGTGTTATTCAACAATTTCTTGGTAGTCTCACTCACTTGATCTAGCATGAGTTATTTTCTGCTAAAAGACAGCTCTGAACTACAGTCACTCAGAAAGAAATGGTCTATTATATGAAAATGCTTAGTATAGTTTGCATGTTTTTTATCAAAGCAGATATTATAGTGACATAGCAGACACGCTGTAGTGCCCAGTAACTGGAAACCCTAACACCCCAGGAGCACGAGGAAAAAGTTATTCTGTTTTGTTCTACCCATGAGAGTGCACTGCATACTACCACTGAGCTCAGCAGATTCCTGAGCCTCCAGCTGAAGAATGACAGCATGTGGAAAGAGTCAAATACACTAGGACAGTATGATTCTCCGTATGAGCTCCAGGGTGAGGCCACAACCAAAAACACTGGGTGTAACATCTAATACTGTGAGAATCTGGGGGGCATTCTCACCGAGACATCCTTGAAGAGGTGAACTGGATCATAGTCGATGTCGTTGGTGATGAAAAAATCATTTGCCACTGCCAAGAGAGTCATCTCAGGAATGGAGAAGATGTCCATGAATTGCTTTACCTTTGGTCCCTGTGAAAACACATTTTAATGCTTAATTTATCTTTGCTTTTTCATGAGGGATGCAGTAAATGTTTGTGAAACTTAAAAATTATTGTACCTCTTTGGTCTTTTGTACAACTTTGTAATCACATTTGGAACAATTTTCACTACAAGTACTACCCATTAAGAGGCTACCCTGAAAACTATTTTGGAGACTGTTTCAAGGACAATTAGAAGACGGAGAGGTGTACTTCCTGCTGCAGGAAGACACTTAAAAAACCTGACGGACCGAAAACTATTTGAGCCTGAATCAAAACAACAGTCCAAATTGCTCCTAATTAGCCAACAGGTCAGATTAATATTTGTGACTGTCAGATTCAATACTGACTGAGTGCAGCTTCTAATTTGTTGCAACTAAAAACAAATGATTTTGTCAGGTCACAGAGTTTTTGTGGTCAGCTTTTTAGGGACTGGAACACAGCCTTCCAGCTGATTCATGACGACAATGGAACAAATGCGATTACAAAATTCAGCATCAGGGATTTATGTAATAGTAAAGCCACGCAAAGCCAGACACTATACAGACATATCTGAGGACAGTAACAGATTTAATCCTGAAGTACATCCCTATTTGAGAGTGACTGGATGAGATTATGACAGATGTGTTGAGCCCACAAAGTTAAGAAGAGCTTTCCCATCTGTGCCAAACCAAACACGTTTCACAGAGAAGAACATATCGGAATGCTGAGTGCAATAACTGTAATAAATAATAATAATATTAATAATAAAATAATTACAAACATTCAAAGCCAGCTGAGCTGAAGTATCTGATATACATTATCCAATTGTATTCGTATTACTACTATAATTACTCCTCCTCACCTTTCCATAGAAGCCACTGTCCTGCT
The DNA here is from genome assembly GCF_014851395.1 of Micropterus salmoides. NCBI lineage: Eukaryota > Metazoa > Chordata > Actinopteri > Centrarchiformes > Centrarchidae > Micropterus > Micropterus salmoides. Next base: position 9,951,456 of record NW_024040707.1, on the reverse strand, counting down.
GCAGGGGGATATGGTAAGTCCCTCCATACAGCTGAACGACCTCCTCGTCTGGCACTGGCATCAGTCCCCTGGGAACATCAAACATAAATGAATGAGCTTAAAAACACATGGAACATTAGACGTTACATATAGATGAGTTTGTCTTCAGAAACAGGGATGTAGATAAGAAAATAAAAAATGATCATTAAATTGCATGTCAGTATGGCCTGAAAGTTTTACTAATATTTGCAACATTGCAACATACACACAGCATCAACCGTTCTTACCGATATACTGTTCCTGGCTGAATGTAATGGAAGGCATCTATCTTCATCAGAAGACCCTACAGGCAGGGTGGAAGAGTTTCAGTTGTAATTATCTAAACAGGAAAATGTAAACATTTCTCTTCCTGCCATGTGACATTTTCGATTTAAAAAAATTAACCTTTTGGATGTCATAGTGAAGCCCCCGAGCAGCAAAGTTGGGGATGTAATCATACTTGCGGATGCCTTCAGGATACTGTCAAGCAGGAGGACAAATTGGATAAATCACCCTGAATCTAAAAGCAGTTGTAATGCCAATATAATTAATGCAACTACTGTAAAACACACCTTAAAGTGTTCAATTAGGAAGTCTCTTGCTTTATTGTAGATCATTGTGTTGAGCGCATTTGAGTACAGAGCCAGCGTGTAGTCATAGTCAAAGCCATAAATGTCCACTTCAGCCAGGTTGACCTCATTGTTAGCGTAGATGGTGGAGGAGTTGAGGAGGTTACACGCACCTGGTGGAATCAATTCTGAGAGCAGATGGGGAAACTCAGTCATATGCAGATCAGATAAGACATCAATGACTAAGCAAGATAAGGAAGCAAAACACAAGTCACAGTTTTGTGGGTGTAACCACGCATTCTTTGGGGGTGGGCTGAGGGGTCGTATAACCAATCTGTAATACCAATCTGTCCTCCTTTTATGAACCATGTCAAGGGATCTATCTCTTGTTATGTCCTATTTATTTTCTATTTATTTCTGTTTGCTAAAGCTCCAGTGTGTAATACTTCTGAGCATCTATCAACAGAAATGCAATGTAAGATCCATAACTATGTTTTCAGTGGTGTATAAAGGCCTTACATAATAAACGTTGCACCGTCATGTTTCTACAGCAGCCCAAAAAAGACAAACAGCGGTCACTACGTTCTTCTTGTTCTGGTAGAATTCAGGCGATGTAGACACTCATCACTACGTTGAATACGTACATTCAAAGAACAATAAGTAATAATATACAGTAGATGTTGGCAAATAGATTTTGCATCGGAGCAATATTTTCAACCATTAGATGTTGGATGAGAATATAAGAAATAATATTCACTTAAATTAACATGTTGTTTGGTTAGCTCAGTTAGTAAAGCGCAGGAATCGTAATCCAAGGGTTGAGTGTTTGATCCCACCTTGGGACCACTTTTTTTTTTCCTCTCTTCAACAAATGGATTCTGCAGCAAATGTTTCTCAGATCACGGCATGTGTTGCAGTGTTTGATCCTCATCCATCAACCCAACGGACCCTTCTTCATTTCCCTAGCAACCAATTTATCCAAAATAAATATCAATAAATCAATATTTTATTCAAACATCCTGATGAAGCACATAAGAATAATGACAATATCAGCATATCTTAAAATGAATCCAATTTCGACGTCACCGCTGTGTTGTGATAATAACAATAACAGACATTAATAGGCCACTTTACTTAAAACTTTAAATGTTTCTGACATTTGTTTCAATATTGAGTAATGCAGTATGATAATCAAATGTATTTCTGCATCAGTGTGGGGCAAAGGAAACAACTAAAACGACCCAGACTGTAGGCCTACAGACACTCACAGATTCTTTGTAACATGAGATTCATTCTCGCTCATACGTGGCCGTTAAATAAACAGAAAATATACGTTAGATGACACATGGTGTAACGTTACGTTACCATGACAGCAGCGGGGCAGCAATTACTTTTCTATGCTTTTAACATGAAGGCGATGAAGAAATACATTTTAACGGACTACGTGTCCTCGTGCTGATAATGTGCTGTGCTTGTGTGGAGACAGAAAGTAAACACAATTTGCAGGGCTGCCATTGCTGTCTAGACAAAGTGCGCCAGGATACTTTCGCTTCATGTGTTCATGCTGCTTCACGTATTCATGGACAGCAGTTGTGCTGCAGTGAAGCTCGCGGAGTGAGCACCACGTTGTTGAGTGACTGACTGAAATACTCCCAATAATGGACAGTTCACACTCTTGGCTTACATTTCCATGTTATCCGTCAGTGGCCAAGTCACAATCTGTATATATGGTTTAACTGAAAAATTAAATAAATTTAATTTCTTAATTTATCTACCTAAAGAAACCTCATTTCTTGACTAGCTGCTCTCTGCTGTCTCAGAGGAGACAACTTTTGTGCTGTGTCCGCCACCGTAGCTGTCCTATGCTCTTTGAAAGGGTCGGGGGCAGTTGTAGACTGGAAAGTTGGTTGCAATTCATAACCCTCACCACTAGGTGCCGCTAAATCTTACACACCGTTAAGGAAAATATGTGTGTGACAAACTAACCAATTGAGGCAGAGGTAAACCACCAACTCCCGTGGTCTGCCAGGTAAAATTATTGTTTTTGTCAAAGGAGTCTGGTGGCTTTGAAGACAGCATAGATGGACAATAACGGCCACAGTTCCCAGTAGGACAGGACTGCATGTACACTGTTCCTTATACACTATTTACCTAGCTAAATAGCATGATAATATTAAGGCAAATAAATATAGAAAAAGAAGTAGAGTATTCAATGTATGTGATCAGTAAACAGTAAGCAACTGACCAAAACGAACAGAGTGGCAGACACCATCTGGGAGAAATCAGACTATTCATTTAAATGTGAATTCAAATACAAATTCAATGTAATTGTCAAAAATATGTTCTCAATGTGCATATTTCCACATATAAATATCACAGAATTGTGGACAATGCATTTCTTTTTTTTTTTATTCTTGTGGAGGGCTCTCATTTGGACCTCAAATGTCTATGTCATGGTTTCACCCTTGCACAGTTTTGATTTGGCCATTCACAATGTCTGACTCATGCTATAATGTAAAAAAAGAAAATCTTATTTATTATGAAACGTGCTGTATGACAACAGAACGGAAAGACGTAGCTCTTCTGCTGGTGTCGATTTAGTGAGGTTGGCAAGCGCATCAGAGGTTGTGTAATGTGTACTTCCAGAATGTCAACTGACTTGACACTGAACCAAGTCAGTCCAAAAAGAACATTTTGTACAGTCCTTACAAAATAGAGTGTGTTTTTAATATATAAAATTTAATTAATTGCTGAATGGGAGCATAACATTCATTACCTGTTGTAATAGAGGCTCTTATCATCTACTTTATCAGTTTTGCTGGCAACTATTTTGATAAGTACAACAGTCACACAGCAAACACATGGGCACAGATTAAACAAACAATCTGTTCCTGAGACGGTCTCTAAAACCCTGACTGGAATATGTGCAGAGGCCCGTGTTACTAACGATCTAAAGAAAAAAGTGGGACATTGCCTTCTGTCCTGGGACAGTTCAATGAGGGCTGCAGCTGGGCAGCAGACATGTATGTAACAACCCTGAGGCCAGTTTCCCTCCAACCACTCTACTACTGGAAGTGCTTCTCTTTCTATACTGAGTCGCATTTCAAAAGATTAGGTCTATGCAATGGTCAATGAGAGAGGGCATGACCACCTTTAATTAAAATCCATTATGTTGAGAATCCATGCTTTGCTTTGGCAGAGTCAATTTTACACATTAAAAAAGAAACAAGCCACATATCTAGTGGTGGACCGTAACTAAGTACATGTATGCAAGTATTGCACTTATAACTACTATGTATAAGTACGTGTACTTTACTTGAGTATTTCCATTTTATGCTACTTCTACTCCACCAAATTTCAGAGGCAAAAAAACTGAGCGTTTTACTTCACACTTATCTGACAGCTATAACCCAGATTAAGATTGTGCACAAAACAACATCTGATCTGTTTATAAATCATGAAGCACTGTTAAAAATGAAACACTCAAATTAGTTTCACCTCGACAAGTTGCAGCAATAAAATGCCTTTTTATTGTTGATGTTAATGCATCAGTGATTATAATCATATATCATAATACTGTAGGGGGCATTATACTGAATGAGTGAGTATTTTTGATATTGAAAGTTCATTTTGATTAGCAAGTTTACTTAAGGCTTAAGACATATTGTTACTTATCTTGTTATCGTCTTGTTACTGAATTCTAATACTTATTACAGCATGTATCCTTACAGTTTACATTATAAACTGTCTCTTGGTTCTCTGCACAGCATATCACTTAATTTTTCTTATCTTTATTCTTTGTGTTGTAGCTTTTGTTGCTTTTATCACACAAATTTGTTTTAATCTGAACTGCACAAATAGTATGGCACTTGATGTCTGTAACGGTCTGTGTAGTGTGTTTTTACTGGGTTTATTTTTCAAGTTTGCGTTCAAGATGCCTGCCTTGCTGCAACAAGAATTTCCTCTTGGGGGACATCAAAGCTCTGACCTGGCAGAAAGTGATCTTCAAGTCTACCTCCCCTTCCCCCCTTTAACAACACAGTTGAAAGTAGGGCTGGGCCATGTGGACAGAACAACGTCTGAAAAGTAAACATCTAACGTTAGTACATAATATTGCAAACGGTTTTGCAATAGTATGTACCAACTAAACAAACTGACTCAATTTAACTCAATGCTGTCATACATTTTGATCAAGTCTCGATTAAAAATTCCAATACTTTGCATGCTTGATTTTGCGGGAAGCTGCCCTGCCCTACCCTAAACTAAGATTTCTTCACTATTAGCTACAAGGCAATGTTAATGCTGCTAACATTAGGGGCGCTGTAAATAGAGGGACTGTAGAAGAACAAAGTTAGCTTCTTAACTTGTCGTTTGATTTAAAAACAGCATGCACGTGCTTGAAACGTTATCCTAAAATGCGTTTGGCATGGAGGAGTCAGCCGCATTAGTGCAATCTGTCCGCGCTTGGCTAAGTTACTTTGAAAGAGGATAACTGTTTAACACAAAATGTCCTCACTAACGGCTAAACGTCGCTGGTGCTGGGAACAGAGAGCCACGATGCTAAATAGGGGGGAACTTGGGGTACAATGAGGGGACCCTCTGCTTACCGTGAACCAGCCGTTTCATGTCATTGTAACGAGCCCACAGGAAGGACCTCTGGTCCACTGGAGCTGCGTTGGACGTGTACGACCGTCTTCTCACACCAGTAACACCGGGAGCACCCACGGGCTCCTTGAGTCGCTTATCTCCCGTCGTGCATTTGTGAGGAGGCTCGCTGGGTGTTGGCACGTCGCCACTCGGCCTGTCTGAGTCCGAAACGCAACTTTGTTCTTTTGTCTTTTCGTGGCCCTGCTTTCTTTCCCCAGACACCCTGCATGAGGTAGAGAGTCTGTTTACTTTGGGGGATCGCGTAAGAGGGGGAGTCCTGTTTCCTGTAGTCCACAGTGCACGGGTTAATGCTGTGCCCACTGTCTTAAGAGACATGTTTACAGCTGGAGTATGCACACGCCTAAAAACTGCTGCCTCTGCAAGCTCGTAGATGAAAACATCCCTTCGCCTTCAACATAGCCACGCCCCTGTGGTTGGAAGGGGAGGATCGGTAGTTCCTGCAGCCAATCATAACCATAGTCCTGACTGTTTCTATGGTCAAAACAACCACCCATTCACATCGGACAAAATGTAATTTCAAAATGCAATCAGGACCTTCCTTTGTACACTGAAAGAGTCTAAACACACATTATTTAGTTGAAATGACATTATAAGCAGTGGTGAAAGTGAGTATTCAGATAAAGTAGCAGTTTAAAAATACTCCATTACAAGTAAAACGCATGCATTAGAAATATTGAAAAGTTTGTTAGTAAAATGTAAGAAGTAAAAAGAGAAATTGCCCCTGTGCGTGCTATACTATCACGTTTGTAGTCGGTCAAGATGGAGCTAATTTTGTAAAGTAGCCTAACTAACGTCAGTCTCTGAAGCTGTAATGTAAATGTAGTGGAGTAAAAAGAACAGGCTTTGCATACCTAGTTAACACTTGGCCAACACGATTTTAAGCCCGATATGCAAGTAATCGAGTAATTCGCCAAAAGTGTGGGCGGCTGTGATCAGGGGCAAATCAGCGATCGATTGGCGGAGGTCAACGTTCATGTGTGAACTACTCAACAAAGACAGATATAAATCCATCCATCTATCCATTATCTCCAACCTCTTTATCCGTGCAGGTTCGCGGGGGGCTGGAGCCAATCCCAGCCGACACTGGGCGACAGGCTGGAAGTCGCCAGACCATAGACTGACAAAGGCCCCGACGTGTCCCATGCTAAATATCTGGAGCCGTCTCGACATCCAACCAATGGGAGCAGGCAGCTGGCAGAGCAGGCATCTACTTTTTCCACTATAAAACATGTTTTCCACTCCACTCCAACTCTCTCACACACAATTCTAGCTGCCCGCCGGTGCTAATCCATTCTTTCACCCATATTCTTTGTATAATGTTTATCTTTATAATAATAAACAACTCGTTTCCGGCGTGGTTTCTCGTCATTTCCCCTGTCACTTTTCACGTGTTTTCTTGACAAAACGTGGTTTGGGGACCAGTCGTTGTCAGCTCCTGACCCCCAGCTGCTGTAGTGTGAACACCCCCAACGAATTGAAGACTCCCATTACAAGACTGCAAGTCTAAACAGCACTGCACTAGGCATTACATGTAGTGGAGTAGAAGTGAGAATAAATCTTAAAATGTAAATACTCAAGTAAAGTAAAATGCATAGAATTGTTGGATAAATCTGAGGCACTCAAGAGGATGGTAATTTAGAAAACTTTTAATATCTTAGGCTATTTAGTCATAGTAGCAGTTAAACACATGCCTACATGTGTCATCCATTAAGGCCTCCACTACAAAATGGTGGTCGCCTTATGTTTGGATGTAGTCACATGGTCAGTATGGACAAGTAAGTAGCCACATGATTAGTGCATGGCTGTGGATTAGCGTAGACAGGTGAAGCCACATGACAGACCATGTTCATTAGAGGATATGGCACACAATGTAAGGGCAAAATGGCAATCAACAAATGTAAAAATAGAGAATAAAATATCTTAAAAACTCTTAATATTTAGGTTTTCAGTACATGCAGGCAAGGCAACACCTGACCTTTTGTAAAAGGCAGAATGCCTAGAAAAAAAAGCTAGATTAGGCAGTTAGAGAAAAAGAAAGAAGTCAATTTCAGGGTGTTCAGCTTTCAATGTACAGGCTTTATCCAAACCAATTATCTCTGCAAGAGCCTTTTGTAAGTTTTCTACATGGTCAGTGCCTGATATCTTTAACTAATGTGGTCACCCTCTTTGTAATGTAGAGCCATGGGGTATTGGGGGTTGTCAGTTCTTATACTATATGTTTGACCAGTCTTGCCTTCAGATTATGCTTTGTTCTCCCAATATAAAAACAGCCACATCGACACTCAAGCCCGTAAACCACATGAGGTATTGCAATTTAGAAATTACTTCAAGTTATACTTACAACGTGATGTTATGTTATTATAACATAGTTGGTATTAGTCATGTTACTACAATGACTGCAATTCCCACAGTCATGGTTACCTGGTGGTTAACTAAGTTTTATGTTGTACAGGACAGCGATGACTTTTCACAAGTTTGTCATTAAAGGTGGAGGCATCTGGAAGAGCTTCTCACTTTTCAATAGTCACTTTTTAATATGTCCCAGTTTCTTTCAATAATTTGCTTTATTCTATTTGCTTACATGCTATATTGTGTCACAAAGTAAACTTGATCTGAACACTGTTCTCACTTCTGTTTATAGACCAGGAATTGTTCTCTAGTGAGACATTTTCCTTTATTGTGAGTTGTTTAAGTTTCACTGACCGATGGATATGTTGTCTGTCAACCAAGGAGGATGGAAACTGTCTTGGTGTTGCAGTCAGTTGGTTTTCTAAATATAACCAAACACATAAAACACCACTGACATATTTAAAGATCTGTAGGTCAAAAAATGGATTAAAAAGTTATAGGCTAAGCTTCAATTTGCTATTAATGTTGTTTAAGAGTTCTGAATCTGACCCAGACCATAGTATCATCTTTATACCTGCCACAATTTTTAATCTACATCTAATCTACACAAATAAACATTTAGGCTGCAATACACAAGTGTTTCCTCCCAAAGTCCCATAAACAGATTAGACTAATTAGGTGCAAAACAACCCATCACGGCATCCTTTTCCTGTTTATAGAATTGATTCTACAACAAATAGACATTGTTAAGATTCAACATTCAAAGTCCATTCTGATTCTGCAAGTTGCAAGTTGAAAGGAACAGGGGGCAAAACAACCTATCACGGCATCCTTTTCCTGTTTATAGAATTGATTCTGAAACAAATAGACATTGTTAAGATTCAACATTCAAAGTCCATTCTGATTCTGCAAGTTGCAAGATGAAAGCAACAGGTGGCATCTGATCTTCCTGTCTCTCTTCTTTTCTATCTGTTGTCTTTTTAAAACACTCCTTAATGATCAATGTTGGTACATAGTGCTGTTTACTATCTTGAATAAAAGATGGCAGATCTAACACGAATGGCTTGATGTAAAAATCAATACATTTAGATGCTTGTTCTAACTGACTCGTTTCAACTGATTACTGGTCTTCCTGGCAGCTTCTCTAAGTTCTTGTATATTTTGGCAAGCATGTAAAAAGAGGGCTCTATCATAGAAAATGTTCTTTTTGTGAAATCCACTCTTTCATTCTTTACCTGTAAGAGCATTTCTGTATTTTAGTCTTAATTTGTTCTATTGCGTCAGACGAATAAGGCTCCTTGTAGCCTACTCGTGGTAATCCAGCTGTCGTATGGCTTCTGTGATGTACTGGTCTCCCTCCCACACTACTGATCCCCCTTTATCAGCTCTTTAAAATGATGATTTGTGGCGGAATGATGGTTCGAATGGTGGTCTTGCTGTGTCCTGCTGAGCATAGGAGCAGCTGCTTGACTGGGGTTAGTATGATCCCAAACTTTAAGCTGGAGGTTGCGGTGAAACTTGAATAAGTCTACCTTTGTTTGAAACTTACTGGCTGTTTTTGTGGGGGCAAATTGTATGACCTTCAGAAAGACCAGAGACATGGCTGGTTGAAAGTGGAATGACGGAGATGTTCATCACTTGTTCATCCTGGTTTTGCTACTGGTGTACAGGGCATATTGGACATTTTGATTGACCTTCCTCTCGTCTGGTCTTCTGCCTTGTCGTCTTCGTGTCCCGTTGTCTCTCTTGGGTCTAGCATCTAAATAAATCAGTTGAGGAAGAGTCTTACATCCAAGTAAAATGAACTTAAGTACAGTACTTGAATAAATGTGCTTAATTACTTTCTACCACTGTGTGAAAGAGGATATTAAATCACACACGTTCTTTTAAAGATTTGTGCTGGTTACTTATTATTTTAATGTATAAAGGTAACTAATTCGAATTCCTGGTACCACAGAAACTAAAGGAACTTTTGCTGGTGTTAGTACAACCTCAAGCAACAGCACCAGCTCTAGTGTGGTGAGCTTGAGTTCCTGCAACCTCACAAAGGTGGTCTTTGAGATAGTCAAGTGTTCTAAAAAATATTTCAAACCAACTAAATCAGATTTAAAAACCCTGACACATAAAACCGTATCTCACTCTGTGTAATATGCCAGATTAACTGCTTTTGTGGGGTTTTGATTTGGGTAGCTATCAGACCACGTGTCAGCAAGCCATTTTGGCAACAAGAGAAATATTGGATCTCTAGATCATGTTTATCACTCTGATACTAGTTTCATATCCTGAATCTAGGGTCCACCAAAGCGTTTTTTCCTGAAGCCAGCGTCTTTTTTCAATTCATTGCAATGGGAGCGCCGCATTTTGCCAAGCTGGTAAAAACGCCAGGAGCCTGACGAGGCGCTGAGCGATGAGCATTTTTTTCCGGTAGCCCAGATTTGAAAAATGTTCAACTTTGGGGAAAACACTGCGCTCGTCACTGTCACTTTTTACCCAGCCATCGAATCACAGTAGAGGAGGGGCGGGACAAATACCACACCGTAGCAACACTTTTGTTCTAACCATTTCAATTTTTATTAGCTCTGGGACTTGTGTCTTCATCACATTAGGTTATCTGCAGTGGAATTTTTTAAGTTAACAAATCGCAGAGGAACATTTGCACAAGATTAATCATGTCCGCACCACCCCCGGATTGTCTGGTCTGTGTTTGCACTTTACAGTCACTCCAACATGGAAATTCTCTTATTTGTAAAACTTCTCAGCTGAGCCACACTCTGGCTGGGATGTGACTGTGTGTGTGTGTGTGTGTGTTTTAAATCTTGAGCCTCCCTGAGTGATGTGGGAAATGCAGACCCTCTCTCCACCATAATTACACAAATAGGTTGCTAAAATTGGACAAAGTAAAAAACGAAGGCTAGCATGACCTTTTCCAGCCATTATGTTAAATGGCGAATCTAAACCATGGCCCTCTGCCCTACCCCAAGACACTTTACTATGACAATTTTAGCTCTGAAACAAAAATATGACTCTAATGTAGAGGAGTGACAGTTATCACCAAAACAAACAATTTCTTAAGCAGCATGCTGTGTGTGCACTTGAGTAGAATAAGGGTGTATGATAGCCACCAACAACATTTAATAAGCCTACATCACAGACACACACAGCTGGACACAATGACCTTTCCCCAAATAAACCGCAACAGTGGCAGCAGCCATCAAAATATTGTTAGTTGGCATAGCAGCCGTAAAAATCAAATTAGAACGGATGACTTTTTAAATTTGTTAGAATAGGACTGTCGGCTCCCCTCGCGATGGAAAGTCCAGGCTAATTGCGTCGGGATATGGTATTATTCAAAGAAAGGAACTTCATGTAGGCTATTACATTCGCCGAATTTAGAAGAGGGGACAAATAATGAAGAACTTGTCTTAGACAGCGTTTCACAAAGTATATAAAGTTTACCCTACGCAACAACTCACAAAACGATGGGATTTTTTAAAGGGAGTCTGGGGCGAATTTATCCCCACCTCAATTTACTCACGTGCAGGTTTTGGTCTGGAAGATAGACATCTGACCTCAATGTGGATAACGAGAATGCATTAAAAAATATTTGTTGTAAACACAAATGCAAGATCGGATCGTTTATTATCGGGATAACGGATAGGGCCTACAGATCAGCTTTTAATTTAGTTTGAGAATTATGTGATGGATAGATCGCCCAGCCGCACTGTGGAGGTTGAGGTGGGGCATGAGGTCCAATGAGGTTTAGGCAGGTGGGAGATACGTTTAGTAATTTGAAAGACAAAACGTAAATACAATAAATACAAAATACAACCATTTTAAGTCGTATGTATAAAGTTGTAACAGTCCCCTTAGCCTTAACATTATCTCAAAACAATGGTAGCCTGCTGTATAATCCCATATAATAAACGGAAAGCATCTCAGTAGCCCATTGTATGTTAAGCATGACTAATTGTGTTTGGATTCAAAAGATCACTAAACAGTGTTGGCTTATTTTTATTCTTCATGAGAAAAGTGGTTCACAGGTCAATGAGAGGAACTTTCATACACATAAAAATGTGTTATGCGGAGTGTGTGCTCGTCATCCTCCAGAACAATTTACACAGAATGCAGACCACATACATACAGTTAAAATATTACACAACAATGGTAATTAAATTAAACACATATGCACAGAGTGAATAAATAGATAAAGAAATCAATTTACAACCTTCAAAGCAATGTAACATCATGTTAAAGCATTTTCACTTTTTAGCAGGAGTTCATAGTCACCATCAACAGTCCAGTCTAAAAATGCTTTCTGAAATCACTTTCAAAACCTCATAGCAACATTCAATCTATAATGTTTTTGATGCATTATGTTCTTCATTTTCTGAGTTCATAATCTTTATACAGAAACCTTTCTTACAGTAACAGTTATCTCAAAATATACAGCAGATAGGGATCATTAATTTCAGAGGAAACTAATGTCAAATTATTCATTAGTTCATACTAATGACTTCATACATGGCATGCTAAAAAGTGAAAATATTTTACCAAAATGAGATATCACTTAATTCAGTGCTAAAACACTGGTTATAGTTTCCTCAAAAGTAAAACATACAGTCAAAAAACATCACAACTAGAGTGTTGAATAGTTGCTTCTGTTTAGAAAATGTGGAGCGGTCTAAAAACAACAAAGGCACAAAAAACAAAAACAACAATCAGCAGGATGTGACCTCTTCTACTAAACCGCAGGATAGTTGACCTAACAAAAATTAATGTCAACATTTTCTTGCATTTAGTTCTCATTTTTCAAACAGTCGTTTCCAAATGCGGTCTAAAACATCATGATTGGTCTCATCAGGTCAATTCAACTTGAATTTAAACTGCATTCAATGAGACAGGTGTTGTTACAGAGCAAATGTTGACATTTGCACTGCTGTCAAATTACAGCCCCTGGCTTCAAACTACTCTATAAGCAACCAGTGTTGGCGTATCAACAGATCCATGTACATTTACATGTTTTTCCTTCCTTTGTAATCTGGGCTCCCTGCTTATGGAGCTCTGACTAGTAAAGCAGTCATGTTTGCGTTACATTTTGCTTTGAAATATTTTGTTTTCTAAAAATTTATTATTATTTAAATTTCATTTTTTATTTTAAGTCATAATGTGCTACTATAGGTTTTAGAATTATGGGACAATATTATTATTTAGTTTTTCTACAAGCAGCAACCCTAATAGCAGTCTGCAAGCACTATTAGCATTCCTAACTGGAAACAATGGATGCTCTAGCCACAGGAAAAGAAAACTAGCTCACTGTGGATAATACTAGTTCATAACAACATGCGCACTTTGGTAGCACACAAAAGCAGGGTGACATTAAATGATGAAAAACAAAACATAAGCATTGTTGAGTAGCTGTTCAGAGGAGCAGAAGCTGCATGGGAACTGTTATTATGATTATGTAATCAAGAGAAACGAGCATGGCCCCTTGTTAGTATTAGTTTTAGATAAACCAAACCTTGAGTGATGTGAGACATTGACTTAAAACCGACAGCAGGAAAGTACATCATCAGCAAATGGGGTTCTTGCAGATGACTTTCAAAAGCTTCTTATTGTTAAAGAGATGCAAAATGGCTGTTGCAAAACAGCTGCAGCCAGCTACTTTATACTGAAAGTAAAGGTAAGTTTTCAAAGCACCCTAATCCTAACGAACAGCAGGAAGTACACAGGCACTGTCCTGACTTGGTCTGCATAGTTTGCAAAGTAAGATTCACATTAAAAAGGTCTCCCAAATCATGTATCTGACTACTCTGTTTGACCTGAGGTGGTGAATTTATGGCTGATTTATTTCCATCAATGACATGGCATGTTTACTGACCTTTAGTTAAAGGGTGTGGCTGATAGGCAAAAGCTAAAGAGCCTGACAACTCACAGGATTAAAAAGGGCATGTAACTGTACCACCAGTAAAAGGTAGGGACCTCAAGACGATAGCAAGCTCTCTACTTAGTAAGGCTGCATTATTCTATAAAAAAAAACTACCTGGGAGAGCTATCACAGACAATCTAATGGCTTACCGACACTAAACGATCCCAGACAGGCCTGACCAGGATGCCAGACAAAAGGCAAGAGTGTAAAGACATACAGCCTTAAAACAAAATGATAGCCTTGAACACAGTAAATACTGTACATGAAAAGTATCTTGTTGATAAATACTGTCAATGGTTCACCACAACACACAGCCTTGAACAAGACCAGATGGAAGTTGGTTCCACTTGGGACAAGACACAATCACTTCACAGAGGAATGAGCAGCACATTTGTCTCTTCATCCTTTTCCAGGCTGCATGCAGGTTTCTCCGTTCCAAGCAGAAAAAACCAAGAGGGTGGGATGAGAGGTTTGTTTTTGTGTTTTGCTTTTTTTTAAAACTTTTTTTTAAATCCATGGTTCTGGTGAGTAGAGTGGTGAATGTCACGTCAAATCTGGGATGGACAGGATGTCTCGAGTCAGGAAAGGAGAAGGGAGCCGGGGTGTCAACATGAAGACAGGTCCTTATGGAGAAGAGGGGGTTTGGAGTAATGGAAGGAGTGTTTCAGCGCTACAGAGACAGGGTGAGACAGAGACAAAAAAAACATGTTTAGTTCAACTAAAATTTTAAGAGAACTATGTGAGGGTAACTGACAGGGAGAAGCAGATCAATACAACATAGAAAGGATCAGCAAATGATGGGCTCCCAACAGCTATCAGTTAAGCTGAGATGAATAAAAGCATGATTGTTCTGACTGCATACTCACTATGTTACAGCATAAAGTATATGTTTTTTAAATTTTTATAAACATAATGTATAGATCTAGATAAAGTAGTTTTGTATAGATTGTACATTTGCTGGCTACTTTATCTCATCGCCTGTGAGATGATTTAGAGTGTGAGCTGCGGGCCCTGGCAGGTGGGGCCTGAGCTTTATTACCAGAGCCCCTACTGACATTACTGTGCAATTCCTCAGTGGTTCTACTTGTGGGGATGGATGATCTATGCCTAGACTCTCTACAGGCCCCACTCATCCTGGTCTTACCAACTGGATTGTGAGCAGTGAGCGATGTGGCTGTCAGGGCTCCTGAAGATTTAGCATTGAACTGAGAAGAGTCTGTGTCTGACTGAAATGTGTTACAACATGCAGCTGCTGCTTGAGCAGAATTAGACCTGTGACCCAACTGTTTTCTTCTTACAGAAATATCTAAGTTTGGTTTTAGATCAGGCTTTTGTTTACTTTCACCCCATGCTTCAGATGTGTTAGGATATACACACAAAGCTTTAGAAGAGGTTAGATTATCTATGGATGAAGAAAACAAAGACGACTTTAGCCTGGTGGAAGAGGCAGGTACAACGCGAGTTGTAAAGAAGGTGTCCTGACGTACAGGGACTGAAGCTCGCCGACCTGACACACCTTTTCTTGAATCACTGACATGTGTTTGTGTTTTGACCGTTAACTCGCTGTTCACAGAACTGGTGGAGCCTGTACGCGTTGGGGAGCAGTCAGGACTCAACTTTGCATTAAAAACATCACTGACACTATGACTTCTAATGAAAGTGGCGTCTCGTGGCAGACCCTTGCCTCTGCAAGACCGGCTGCTTGTCTGGACAGGGATATCAGGACAAAGAGAGAGAGGGGTTCTTACAGGGCTTGTATGGAGGCTTCGGGTTAGACTTCGCAGGTGGTGCGTGGCCATGGCAGGAACGCTGCTGCCGAGAACCGGGCTAGCCCGTGGACTGCTCCTCAGTGTGGGCCTTGCAGGACTGCTTCGGGGGCTCCGTGGAGCCCGGCCTGACTTGGTGGCCAGTTCTTTGGCCCGGGAGCGGCGGGGGCTGTTGTTCAAGCTGTGGGGAGACAGAGGGGCCTCCAGGTCCTCCAAACGCTGAGTAAGAGCCAGTTTCTGCTGTATGGCCATACGTAGCAGAGAATTCAGTGTCTTCTTCTCATCCTCGGCTGCTGCCAGCTGCCTCTGCATCTCATCCAACTGGGTGACATACTGGTCACACCTGAGACACAATCAAGATTTGTAACATGCACAAGCAGGTAAGAACAAATTAAAGCACAAAAGCACACAACACACATGCTAAACATGACGTCTAGTGTGACGGACACTAACACTTATTGATTAATCTAGCAGGTTTTTTGATTAATTAATGACTTGTTAAATAAAATAAAACCAACATAATAATGAGAAATACCATCAAAAGTTAGCATAGTGAAAAAAAATCTGCAAAGCCTCAATGTTTAACAAACTGCTGCCAAAAATTACTTATTAAATAACATAACATAGATATATAAGCAATTGATTATTTTCATGCTGATAGACTATTAAAAATACTCCCATGTCATCATACACTATAAAAATGCAGCCACTTAAGCTATCCACATGATGGCACCACAAAACTTAATTATAAACAAGAGGATCTTTTTAAGCTGTAATCGTTAGCAACAGACAGTAGTAGTCCTTGACCACTGTCTGTTCTCCAATCCTTCTTAAGGATAATCAAATGCCAGCTCATAACTGTCTGGACAGGGGCTAGACAGGTAATTCATGTCCAAGAAGCTTCTCTGGCAATTAACAACAATGAAAACATGTCTGCTGCACAACCAGACAAAAAGCAGAAAAAAAAAGAAAGAAAAAAAACATTAGGTCACTCAATCAACCCAATACAAAAGCACTCCTCGAAACAATGATGCATGCCTACAGATTCTCAAAAGAGGTTAGAGATTAGTGAGTGAAGTGTTGTGGTCTGTAAATTTAACGCTTGACAACACCTTCCCACCCATCTCCCGCCAACGTTCGGCTTCTCCTTCCCTAAGGTGACCTGGCTTGATGAGACAAATCTGTCCTTGCCTCCTCCCCCGTCAGCACAGGGCAGAGCATGTGGTTCATAATCTTCACGTGAACCAGTGGATTGTCCATAGGCGTAATAAGCATGGTAAGCTTATTACATGACTAGTAGCAAAAGCTGTGCCACAACACGAGCACCATCACTAAGCATAAAGAACACTAGCAAAAAGGCAAAGACCAGACAATGAGAACTAATTCATATTTTTCAGTTAAAAGCATTAGCCATAATAGCCATTATCTTGGGACAAAATAAAGTAATAAGTCTTTTTTTCCCCTTTGATAACTGAATATAATGCTCCCCCACCCCCTCAAACATAAGAAAGGAAATCTTACCGACTGGCGAACATGACTCGGAGTGAAGAGAAGGTAGCGGCGTCCTCCTTCAAGGCTTTGAGTTCATTCCGCAGTTTCATCATGGTCTCTGACACCATGCTCTTCTCTGTCTCATACTTGGTTTTTAAATTGGACAAGGCCAACTCTGCAGTCTGCATTGACAAAAAACCATTGCACCATCATTCCCCGTTCAAAGTGGGGCATTAAAATGCATAATATCATGCATGATTTGTATAGAAAAGACAGAATATGTTAATCATACACTTATTACAAACTGATAGCATCATCAAATCTAGAAATTCTCTATTCACCCAACCGACATATTTTTATATATATATATATTTTGTTAATTTAAAATCCGGCAGTGGTCGAACAGGTTGTAGAAGTTGTCAACAGAAGAAAAATTAATACAAGACTCCTCTGTATTTATGTCAATTGTTGGGCTCCTTGCAATAACTATCATTGTCTCCTCATTTGTATTTATGTTAACTGTGCATGGGTTCATTGCATATACTTTATACATTTCTTTATAAACATCTTTAATGTTAATGCACATTTCATCAGTTTTTTTTTTTTTACAAGTTTACATAAGTAAGGCTGTTATTATTTTAATGTTTATACATACCAAAAGTGCACAGTGCTGCTTATTTTATTTGTGGTTTTATATATAAAACTTGGTTTCAATGTGTGTATTGGTACTTTTGGAACATTTTAACAACACTGCGATAATACTGATTAATATTTATTAGAATTTTGGTCACTATACCCTGCTATCAATAAGTATGGGTTTTTATTATCAAACAACTTAGATGTAACAAACAAGTTAGAATTGTCATCATTACTGTCCCTTTATTCCATGTGAACTACAACATGTCATCTATTAAAGAGCAATTTGTATCAGAGCTACTAAGGTCAAAAAAAGAAATGTTGCTTTGATAAGGATGACAGTATTAAAATAGTACTATGAGTCTTTCTGTGAAAGGACAAAGCCAGTTTGTCCCTTTCATGTGATCACCCTTTACATATCTGTGACTTGATTGCAATCACCAATGCAAATGTTTCATGTGCACGTACCATTATTACCATCATAGGAACAAACGGTGGGCTACAACATAGTCTTAGAAATCAGACTTGAGAAGATAAGATGCTTGCCTTTGGTGTGGGAGACCCAGGTTCAATTCCCACTGTGAGACACTTAACCCATCGTTGCTCCAGAGGCGTGCGACCTCTGACATGTATAGCAATTGTAAGGATAAAAAGCGTCAGCTAAATGAGAAAATGTAGAATGTGTGTGAGCCTGGCCCGACCAAACAAGATTACCTCAAGTGCTTATGTGTGTGCGTGTATGAGAAAGGGAGAGTGACAGCTAAGGGGAATGACAGAAGCAGGTCATGCAGTGTTTGAGTCATGGAGTTGAACCTCTGAGGAGTGCAACATCACACACGAGTGCAGGAGCATGTGAGCCCAAGGGACTGTCTAGACAAGACACTGATAATACAGATCAACTATAGTTCTTATGTAAATGGATAATAGTAAAGGTTTCCTCTCTTACTTTTATCTTGTCTTTATCCAGAATAGATTAAATATTGGCAACTGAAGAAACACTACATTTCACGTGACAATCTCGCTGTACCAAGGGAGCTGTTCTCAGGATTTTTGAACATGCAAAGAAACTGTTGAAGCCTCTCATAGTAATAAAAAAAAAAAAGAATAAAACAACAAATGTGGAATAGTTTATTTTTAATGACAGGCAACAAAACAATCTGCATATTGACCTTTGAGGATTACATTTTTGGTAAAGTCCCTGACAGATCACGTTGATTTAGAGCAATACCCTAAAGTGGAACACTAGCCTTTTCCTAGACTAAAACTGTTTTATAACAGTGCAAAGACATCAAAAGGGAACACTATAGCGTAGCCATTGCTTGCTGTGACCTACCTGTTTGTTGGCCTTGAGGACAGTCCTGAGGGTAGCAATCTGTTCTCTCTTGGTGCTGAGAAGGGACTTGAGTTTTAGTACTTCTTCCAAGAGGCTTTCAGCATCCCGCTCTAACTCTACGCTGCTGCTCAACCCCGAGTAAGGCATGGCGCCCCTCTGACGACAGAGGTCCACTGCCACCTGAGAGAACAGAAAGGACGGTAAACATAAATGTGAGTTAAATGTGTTTGTTTCACAAAGTAAAACTGTTGTCAAAATGTCAGCATTAGGAAACTCATTGTCTTACAGTTTTTTGTTTTTTTTAAATATACAGTATATCCAAAATATCACAGTATAATAATATAACAATATTAAAGACCACATAATCTGTTTAAAATGTTCAACATTATTGTGCACCTGTGAAATTACTCTTCAGAAATGTAAAAGAGTAACTATATTTCTTTTAAACTGCGTGTTTCACTACATAAAAACACAAATTCCCAGAGTTCCAGACACTGCTGTATTAACTCTTTAACCCCTGATAATCCAATCCATTCAAACCTAAAACAGACGTGCCAACAAGACCCACGCCACGTGAATGGACATGGGAATTCCTCAACTACATTTAACTGTCTGAGCTGAGCATTAAGTTCAGCAGGAAATTTGTGGAGGAGGAAAAGCCTTCACCCAGAACAACAGTCTGGCTTTCAGTGACTGAGCCACACTGAAGTAGTTAAGAGAATTTGCACTGGTTATAATCTCACAAACAAACAAGCACTAGTGTAGTAGCACTAAATGTAATGTCTGACATGTGATAAGCAGTCTTACCCGAAGGTGTTTGATTTGGCAACGGATGACCGCTACCAAGTTGCGTACGTTGGAAGGGTCCCTGAAATCCAGGGTGGGGGATCCAGGGCAGTTGGGAGACTCTGTGCTGGCTCCTGCACTGTCCACCTCCCCCATAAACTGCAATGCCGCAGCTTTGGAGATGAACATGTCATTGGCTCGCGGCTTCTTCTGGGAGTTGTGCTGGGTGTAGACATAGTGTGGTCTTCGTGCACTACCTCCTCCACCACTTGCTCTGGCGCCATCTCGATAATAGTCCAGGGTGACTCGTTTGGGTGTCAAGTTGTTGCATACGCAGATATGGTGATAGAGGTTGGACAGCTCCTCAGAGAAGGCCAGCAGCTCTTCCTGGGCAACGCTCAAGTGCCCTTCTGAATCAATTGCCACTTTCCGCGTGGCTCCTATCTCATTCTCCAGCTCACTGATGCGATCCTGGTCCTGCTTGCTGGACTTGATGCATTGACGGATTTTGTCAGCCAGCTCCTGGGCCTCTGCCCTCCAACGATCCTTCTCCAGCTTGTATCGCTGCTCTAGAGTGT
The DNA here is from genome assembly GCF_014851395.1 of Micropterus salmoides. NCBI lineage: Eukaryota > Metazoa > Chordata > Actinopteri > Centrarchiformes > Centrarchidae > Micropterus > Micropterus salmoides. Next base: position 9,931,336 of record NW_024040707.1, on the reverse strand, counting down.
TATAACGAGTTCCTGCCTGAGACAGTTCATCTCGCAGCTTCAGAAGCTCTTCACTGGCTGAACGCATTCGTGCCTCCAGCACCTCCTTGCTCTTGGTGTCCACCTCATAGTCAAAGACTGCATTGCCACCGTCTCTATTCTCTGTCTCATTTTCTCCCCTGTTGTCGGCTTCCTGGTTGTGCTGCTGGCTGCTCCGCACAGCGTCCAGCTGTTGGGTGAGAGATCCAACTTTGTCCTCTTGCTGACTGAGTGCCTGTTTGGACATTACCAGCTGCATCTGCAGTTCCTCCACTTTGCTAACCAGACTGGACTTCTCTCGTTCTGCCTGGATAGACACACACACACACAAAACGTAAAGATAAAAATCTCAACATATATAGTATTTCTTAAATTTGCTGAAATTACTTAAAGATGTCCATTAGTTTAATAATCAGCCATTTCAGTTATTTGCCAGGATAATACTGATTGTTGAGTGTTTTCTATAAAACATAAGGACAGTGCTCTGTAACACAAATTTCTCCCCCAACCACCTTTAATCTTAATGCATTTTTTATGTGGCTGACCCCATTCAGCTCCACACTCCCAACATCTGGTGGGTAGGAGATTGCTAACCCAACCCCCGATCTAAGTGCATCATGAATAATATATTTGTTCAGACAGAGAAAGATGACACTTCAAGACATCCTTAATTTTCTTAAGTACCCTTTATTTGAAGCATAACTGTATCAGGTCGGAGATGACTGAATTGCTGGGTCAAGTATCAATGGTGGCTATGTGCTGCCAGGTGGCTTTCTATTAATACAGAAAGGCTCACTCCTTTACCAACACACAGCGGATGTGGTCTAAAGCAGGAAGTGGCAGACATCCCACAACTTACATAACAATCCACTACTCAGCTTTAACGAAAGGTGGTACTAGTTTAAGTTAGCCTTTATCTAGATATAAATGCAGTTCTGTGATCACTGACGAATTTCAATATACACTATTTTCCCTGTGTCTTCTTGCAAATCATATAGTTTTTCCTTGCACACAAGACATACCATAATAAGAAACCCTGCAAAATTGCCATGACACTTTAAAAAAGTGACACATCTTGTTACCTACCTGTAGGAGTTGCTGTTTTAGTTTCTGACTGTCTGAAAAGTGTAGCTCACTCAGCAGGTCCGACACAAGCCCAGAGGCTGGAGCACGCAGGAATACGTCACTGTTGCGTGGAGTGGAGTAGCGTTGGATGAGGCCATTACTTTTGGAGCCCCCCAAGTGAGGAGGGTGAGCAGAACTGGGGGCAGACCCAGGACCATTATTAAAGCCACTATCCTGGTCATCTCCCTGACCCTCACCGTCTCCCTCTCCCCCCTGACCCTCCTCCTGGCTGTCATCCAGCTGCTCCAAGTGGAGCTCCAGGTTCCCCACAGAATCAAAGGGATTAAGGGTCAGGGCAGAGAGTTCTCGCCGCAGACTGTTCTTCTGCTCCCTCTCCTCCTTCAGGGCTTCCAGGGCCTCTTCCAGCTGCCTCTCTGCTATCTCCCTCAGCCTTTCTGCCTCCTCCAGCTGAGCTCGCTGCTCCTCTTGCTCCTCATTCTTCTGGGTCAGCTCCAGCTTTATCGATTCAAACTCAACCTGAAATTTCATAAGAAGCACAACCAGAAGGCTGTTTAATAGGTCTTTATATGTTGCTGTATGCAACACATACAGCCCACAGCCCCAAATACACCCATTAATGGAATCAGCACAATAGCGTTACAGTCACATACACCGATGGCATTGGTAGACCCCACTGGTCATCTACAATTCTAGTTTCTCTTGGAAATGAATAGTTACTTCCATTTAAATCCTATATAATTTCTTCATATATTTCCATCATTTCCAACATCTATTTAAAATAAATAAAATCAACATGTGACATTAAAACCAATCACAATATCACTAAGAGTACTTGGTGCATTGATGCAACTGCTTCACAGGGTCAGGAATCCCAAAAATAAGCATCACATAACTACATAATATGACAACCCACAAGGATACTGAGCATCCTTTATCATGCAGGACAACATTTTTGCAGAACATTTTGGGCACACAGAGCAAAAATTGAGATGTTAACTATAGAAAATATGAAAAGCATTTGGAAGGTATGTTTATGTTAACATGTAACATGTTCTTAGCTTGCATTATCACAGTAAAGTCCTGCAGAAAGTAAACTATTACACTGGAAGCTTTAAATATATTAATGTCCCAAATGACACAAAATCATACATTAAAGTTTATGCCTGAAACTTGTTAAATCAACTTTCACGATTTAGGAGGGAAAAAAACATCACTAAGCTAGGTTATTTCTAATTAGTTTAATCCTTTCAATGTTTGACACTCCTCCTGTAATCTTGAGATAACGCCATTATCATAAAAATTTACTTTGTCAAACCTTTACTGTAGACCTGAAAGGTAGTTCGCAGCTAAAAGCACACAAACCTAATAAAATATTCCCAGGACAACGCATCATTTCTCAAAGCATTCAAAGTCATCAAGAACTTGAAAAATACGCTGTAATTGAGTGTCGTGCAATCACTTGGGAATCGTGAAATTGCTACACTAGAGCCTGGTTGCCATAGTGCTCCTTGCAACTATATATATTTTCATTATTTCTTGCTGCATATTTCCTGGGAAATGTCATCTCAGGGGAAGCAGCCATACTGGGAATTCACGGACAAGGAAAAAGCACGTATTCAAGAGAAGCATTGTTGTCTTCAGCTGTGGGAGCCATTTTGTTTTCTGAAAATAACAACGTTAATCACCCATTAACTGGCCTGTCTAGTGTCTTCAGCACTGGCCAATTTGTAAAGTTGAGGGATATTTGAAGTTTGTTGCATGCAAAGTACATGCAAACAGGCAGTGTGCTAAAACAATGACCATATGATAGTGTGTTTACAACCACCTACATGTACTATAGAAACATAAATAGTACATACGTTTTTTTTGTTTTTTTTTTCATATTTAGAAAGATAAATACAAAAACACAATAGTATGGCACAATGTTTATATAAACATATTTTTCCAATTATTAGTGTATTTCGACAGTACAATATTATCCATTCTGGATATTTACAATTTTTATTCTTCATCCATCCATCCATCCATCCACCCACCTGCAGCCAGCAGATAGAACTTACATGTATTTGGTAAAATTGTAGCTTGAGTGATAACTGACCTGGTTTTCCTTGAGAACAGACACCTGTTTTTGCAGAGATATGTTCTCATCTTCTAGCTCGCTGTTGTCCTGCAACTGGCGCAGCTCACGTACTTTATATTCCTTCATCTCATCCCTCAGATGGCTCTTTTCTGCCTCCAGACACTCACACTCCTGTAGAACAGAATCCACTGTCAAATCAGTGCAAAGCATGAAATTTGAGATGCACAATTACCAATTTCATGTCAAGCATGGTTAATTTTACTTGGGAATGAGGCTATACAACTAATACATCATCCAGTGATTCAGGGTTCCGGGGTTCAGTCGCCATACCTTCTTTAACTGGGGCAGAGAACACCCCTAGTCTATCGATCTCAGCGTGGGCATTGCCCAGAGCAAGGCGTGCTTGCTTGAGCTCTGCCCTGTACTTCCTCTATGCGGGTTGCCATGGCAGCCTCCTTAGTGGCTGTCTCCTGCAGCAAGTTCTCCTCCCGGCACTCTCCATCAGCAGCTGCACGCTTCTGGCTGCTCACAGAATCTGCAAACGCCTTTACACAAACAAAAAGGGTTAAGGAAATGGATGGCAAAACTTGCAGAATCTAGCAGGCTAGAGTATGCTATATTAAATACATACATAATGTTAATTGGAACAAGATTCTTAGTGATGTAAGACAAATATATTTCAGATGTGCAGCATTTATCAAGGCAGTAAATATGGACAATTAGTGACAAAGGAAGGGAAACAGGAATTCACTGACAATAATCACCTTAAACCTGATCATAGTGAGGAAATAGCTGTTATAGGGCTGGACGATATGGGCAAAAATGTTATCACGATAAAAAGTTTCATATGTTTGATATCGATATTTATCACGATATGTATCAAATCGTTAATTCTTTTGAGTTTAAGGGCTGATTTTTGCTCCTGAGTGAAAGTTGAAAAAACCTGATGGTTATTGTGGTTGTAAACTCTTTTTTTATAGTCATCACTTGAGGCCAAACAGTGGATCACTTCACAAATCTGAGGTAGAACATTCAAAACAATTATGATAAAATCTTTGTCAATAAATATGTGTGAGTAAAATTAAGTAAAAGCTTTTATCAGTCCTTTTTCCTCAACAAAATAAAAATCTTAATAATTTATTTTTAGTGTATTATTCAAGTGAACAAAATTTATTAAATATTTATTGAACATTTATTAATTTATTATTGTTATATTGTTATTTTAAAAATTATATTGCGATAATTATTGTTATTGCTTTTTATCGTCCAGCCTTAAGCTGTTATGATTTGGTAACAAGACACCTTAGACCGTAACAGCAGCTTCCACACTGTTTCAAACTGGATTTTTATCTAACCAATGTGATAAAAGAGCCTAATACACTTAACACCGTAATAGCAGGCGTTTCTTAAAATCTTGTCATAATTAGTAACCATGACACATTTTGCATCAACGACTGCTGATGAAAGAACTATCCAATAAGGTGTGAAATGAAATGTACATGCTACTAAACATGCTTAATTGAACACTGTGGTGTGGTTACATAATGATGCTAATTCACAACACATGAGCCCACTCTGCTTTGCTAAAACCCTGCCAAAGCCAAAGTAGACAAACAGCCAAGAAACTGGGTTTATGCAGATTATAAGAAATTCTGTACCACTACGTCCGTTAAGACATAAAGAGCTTTGCTTGATATGTGGTTGTAAAACATCAGGATGGACCAATATTTAGTGCTATTGTGGAAAATATATTTTGCTAAATATCCAAAGGCTTGTAAGCAGGATTTTAGTTTTTTTTCCTCTCTCTCAATTTAAACGAGGGTTGGACGAAAAAATTGCAAAACCAAAAATCTGCCCACATGATAGCACTGAATTTTATGGGATTACCTTCTTACATAAACCAGTTTTTAAAAAGCCTGTTCCAGCAGCACTAAACACCTTCAAGGCCCATCTGGTGCATTTGGGACAAGGTTTACACTCAGAAAACAATATTAACCCCTCACACATAGTCATTCGGCACTATGTCAGCGTAAGCATGAGCATAAAAATCTCAAATATTTCCCCAAAATGCAATTATATAAGAGAAGCTGTTAGTGTCGGATGGAATACAGCTATACAAACTATACTAGACTTGTGTAAATACGATTGATGGAGTGGTTGTCAATTTGACTAAATAATAGTTATTAATTAAAAAAAGAGAGATTAAAAAAATACGGGGAGGCAGATGAAATACTGGGAAGCAGATGAGAAGCATATGTCACAATTTCTGTGAAAAGCATGGATTACATGATAATCTGAGTTTTGACATATTGGTCTAATCTTTTTATCTTGACTATTTGGCACTAACCTAATTCAATCCTTATTATGCAGTGAAATATCAAATTTAGTTAAAGATAAACAGAGACAATGTATTATGTTAAAAGCACCAGATATGTTGATTAATGTGCTGTGGACGTTGACGTAATCACGTCAGCATCAGATGACATATGAGAGCAAAACTGACTCAGCGTGCGATCACAAGTCTCTTCATTGAAAGTATAAAATGAGGTCACAGCTGTAACAGAACTGTTATTGTGGCAGCAGAAAGAGAGTCACCAAAAAGCACTGAAGGGATGAACAATCAAATTCATGCCAGGATGACTAGGTAGACTGCAAGGCAACTGCAAGGCAACTGCAAGGTTGTTAAATTAAAATGAGAAGTATCGATAGAGAGATTGTGTCTCTGCATTTACATTTTACTAACAGTGTCATGTGAAAGCAGATAATTCTACAATACAATTTTTGTGCAATGGTAATGCAGGTGAAATAATAAAAGGCATCAAATAGCTGTTCCATTACGTCTTGTTAATAATATCCCATATTACAGCAACAGCATATTATATTTACTTGCATATTCCTCAAATATAAAAAGATCAAAACCATTGTCGTGTTCATTCCTACTGTAGTCATCTTTCAACACATAGGAAAAATGTGACATTTATGAATGTTGGACCAGATAAAACACCTTATCGGAAAATCTCAAGTTTCAACTAGTCTTCATCAGGCAGTCATTGGAAAAGTTCATTTAAGGAAATGGTTGTTTCTATTACAAACAGCACATCATCAAACCAACTCCAGTTTGATGTAAAGACAAACATGGGTGTATATATATATATACACACACACACACAATTTAACGAGAACTGTGCAAAGGAAATGCATTGTAAAAGGGTCACAAAGAAGCCGGGAGAATGAGAACTTCACAAGCTTAATGTTGTCTAAATATAACAAGAAGGGCTTGGTGTGCTCCTACCTCTCTGAGCTGCTGTAGCTCCCCTTTGAGGGCTTCATGCTCCTCTTCCAGCTGCCTGTGTTTCATCTTGAGAGCAGCACTTTCCTCCAGCACCACCAGGCCATAGCGGGCTGCCTGTAGCTTCTCCTCTGTGGCCTCCTGGAGCTCCAGAGTAAGCCGTACCACTTCAGCATTCAAGTCTCTGCTCCCCATTTCTGCCTCTCCTTCTCCCTCCACAGCTTGACCGGCTGGGTCCGAGTCCTCCTCCAGCATCCTTGCCTGGCCTCCCACTTGTCTACCAATGTTCCACTGGGACACCTGCCTCTTTCACTCCTCCACTCTCATTACTCCACGCTACAAAAGGCAAAGCACAAAGATGGAGGTTCTGTAAATGACTTAGAACAATGGCCAGTATAGGAAAGAGGTTTTGTGTAAATCATATTGTGACACAAATTGAGCAAACTGCACAGGGCAAGATTAACTAGGGGATTGGTTGAGTGGGAAAACACTCCTACCTTTTGATTTAAAGGGTCAAATGACCACTAGACAAATCCAAGCCAAGTATTAGCAGATATGTACCATTATTACCCATGCCTGCCAGTTAGTCATGTCAAATCTGGTTATATGAGTTATAACAATAACTTTACCTACAACTAGCATATTGTATGGTTGCTATTCATCTTTTTTTAAATAGGCACGTATCATCCCCTGGTATTTAAAGGGCGTTACTGAAGAGTCAATTACTCCACACAGTTAACAGACTGTCACTATTAACTAGGATGCAGGTCTGGCCTGTACACATCACTGACCAACGTTATCGCAATTCAACATCTCCTCAGAATAAACCGAAAACATTAGCTATTACCTAAGGTCAGCTACACCTTTATAACAAATGGCAATAGAAACAATCTGTATTGACGTTACTTTGGCCGCCCGTATTGACTGGGTGGGGCAGACCACCCCCATTTCCTCATGTCCTCTTCTTTGACCGAAGATGGAAACACCATCAGCCGGTTGTCCGGTGCCAAATGATGTATCCCGTAAGCATCTGTTTCTCCTAGTCCACAAACTACTTCCTCATAGCATTATTTGAGTGTAAATTAAAGGAGCTAAAGTCACTAACGTTAGCTGTAAATATGCAGATAAGCTAACTTTACGCGCTCCTCGTTTCCAAAGTAACGTTACGATGAAGATTACATCGTAACGTTAACTTTGGAAACGAGGAAAAGAGGGTGAACATATTCTCACAAGGTTACAAAATCTAGACACCGGGCTGGGAACAGGACACGGCCTGGCAAGAATAGTTATAGCCTAATGTAACTTAGACACCAAACGACACCGCAATGCCACTAGCAAAGTCGAGTTGAATAATTTAACTAGCTAGCTTTTTTAATTAGCAACATTTACACAGGCTTAGCGGTACCGGTAGTTCTCCTGGTGGTAACGTCAGTCGGATCATGTCAGACAAGCTAATTAGCTAAAGCTAGAAAGCGACCATTAGCCAAACTTGCTACTCACCCTCTGGTTTTATCTCAAAGATGGAGCTCGCCAGTTGCAAACCACCACGATGTATGCACTTCCTTTGGGAACTGTCAGAGGCAACGTTTGCTAATCGTGAAAGCAGCCAGTGGGTACCAGCCCAGGTTACTGCACAGCCGCTTCCCTTCCTCCCACCCGGTTCTCTTGTTTCACGGTGAGGTCTGGTGTCAAAAGCGCGCCGAAAACGTGAAGCACGATTACCCCCTCTAGCTAGGCAACGGGGCAATGCAAAGAAACAATTGCTGTTTATCCAGAAATAAAAAAAAAAACATTAATGCAATGAATACAGCAATTTTATTTTATCAACAAACACGAAACATGAGAGAAATATTGAAAAATTTGTGAAGAAATACACTTCCGCTCGTGCTTTTCTTGTCTTCCTTTTTACTTCCGGATGTGCAGGCGTGTTGTCTGTCAGACAACTGTTTTGCACAATGAAGCTCGTTACCTGGAACATAAATGGCATAAGGACTTTCAGAGGCGGCATTAAAAAGGCTCTTGATTCACTGGGCGCAGATATTATCTGTGTTCAAGAGACAAAAGTGACAAGTAAGTGGTTACCCGAGGAGAAAACGCGGGGGCTGTCGTGTAACGTTCACGTACCACAGTCAGAAGTCTGTTATGGAAGAAATAACAGTTAAACTCCAATGTGTTCCCGACAGGAGACTTGCTTGATGAAAGGGACTGCAATTGTTGACGGCTACAACTCCTATTTCAGCTTCAGTCGAGGACGCAGCGGCTATTCAGGTCATTGTATTTGTCATTGAATCGTACTGTTTTTTAGTAAGTGTCCTAATTATATTTAGTTTACCAAGACAAGAAGATCATTTACTAAAATAAAATATTGCTATAATTAAGTCTGTATTAGAGATGTCTATGAAGATTCCCAGTCATATTAGAGGAACAGAAGATCTCTGTTAATGCTGCTGCCCAATGTTACACCTGCTTTGTTGTTGCTGCTGTCACACTACACTATACAAACAAAGGTATCTTCCTTCCTTTCCTGACATGCACAGGAGTTGCCACTTATTGTAAGGACAGTGCCACTCCATATGCTGCTGAGGAGGGTCTCACGGGTCTGCTGACCAACCATGAAGGGGCTGTTGGATCCTATGGTGACCAGTCTGAGTTCTGTAGCGAGGAGCTACAGCTTTTGGACAATGAAGGACGAGCCGTTATTACAAAGCACAGAATCATGTAAGAGAAAAATATTCTACTTTGAGTTTTCCTTGGCAAAGCATGTTATATGTGCTGTATTGGGTATTTCTCGTTGTTCATGTACTTGCATCTTTTCAGAAATGTCAATCTGTGCACTAGAACATCCCTTACAGTCTTTACTGGGAGCCACATTGTAAGCATTGTATAGCTTCCTCTGACAAGAATCATGCAAGTCAATGATCAAAAATTTTACTGTTGATAAAGACCACAAGGGATATTACAACTTCATTTTGCAAAGTAGTTATATATAGATGTCCATACCTCTTTTTGACTCTGCTTCACCCCCACAGGTGTCAGGACCAAGAGCAAACTGTTACTGTAATCAATGTATACTGTCCACGGGCTGACCCTGAAAAGCCGGAGCGAAAGCAGTTCAAACTGCAGTTCTACAAGCTGCTTCAGTGTCGTGCAGAAGCTATACTGAAAGATGGGAGGTGAGAATTTAGAAAAGTTCCCACTGACTGAAAGGAAAGATTGTGGTTACAATGAGGCAGATGTGTTTTCTGCTTTTACCACAAACGTTTTAACTGTGGAGTTGTTTGTTTAGAACATTGCTGCCTTTTACCCGTTTACGACTGTTGTACAAGCGAGTGTGCGCAATGGAACACATGTACCTATGCACTTTTATATATGTTTCATGTCATTAGTCAGTCAATTTCAATGAAACGTAAAGCAGTTTACAATGCAGTAAAATACATCTAATTCTTGTATTTTCAATAACACAGATGAATGACTTGAAGATTGCAAATGTATATTACACAACTGCCTGTCATCAGATGTCTTATTTTGGAGAATGTATCATTACTCTCTTATTCCCTCTCCTCTTTAAAATTTCAGAGTTAATTGTTTTTTTTCTGTTCTATTTTTCAGCCATGTGATTGTTTTAGGAGACGTAAATACATCTCACAGGCCACTAGACCACTGTGACCCCAGTGATATCGTAAGTAAAATGTTGGAAGACTGTCAATTTAGTGTTTTGCTTATCTCGTTTGGAAAATATGCTCGTTTGAAATGCTGCTAAGGGTTTGATGAGAAGTTTGATACCATTCTTCTGCCTGTAAGGTAAATATGAAGTTACAGCCAGCAGCCAGTTTGCTTAGCTTAGTATCAAAGACTAGAAACGGGGGTATACAGTTAGCATGGCTCTGTCCAAAGGAAAAAAAAATAATTCACCCAAACTCTAAAGCTCACTTTAGTTATATCTCGTGTTTAATCCACACAAAAATAGACATTTAAATATTTACTGGCTAAATGATTCCCCTTTGTCTTAATGCTAAGTTAAGATAACGATATCCTGGCTGTAGCTTCATATTTATTGAACAGACATCAGAGTGTTATTGATCTCAGCAAGGAAGCAAAATGTTAAACTATTCCTTTAATGTAAAGGAATAAAATAATGTTACATAAAATGGCAGTGTTATTTTTCTTCTAAATGTGCACAGTGTTTGCATATTAATAATCATATTAATAATAATGAAACTCTACCTACTGTTTTTCCTCATTTCTTAGGATGATTTTGATGAAAACCCTGGGAGGAAATGGCTGAATGCCTTTTTGCACTGTGGCAAACAGGAAGCTGAAAGGAATGAGGAGGAACCTGATGAAGAATCTCAGGAAACGTCTACAGATCCCATACACGGTGGAACATTTATGGATACCTTTCGCTATTTCCATCCAACTCGCACCAACGCCTTCACATGCTGGTCCACTCTCACTGGAGCGCGGCAGACCAACTATGGCACACGCATTGACTACATATTTGCTGATTGCCAGCTTGCGACAGAGCAGTTTGTGGCAGCAGACATCATGCCAGAGGTGGAGGGGTCAGACCACTGCCCTGTGTGGGGGCAGCTGAGCTGCTCTCTCCTGCCCAGCTCCAAGCCTCCTCCCCTCTGTACTCGCTACCTCCCAGAGTTTGCTGGCAAGCAGCAGAAGCTGTCCCGCTTCCTTGTTAAGGTGGAACAAAAATCAATTCAGTCTGAGCAGAGGGATGCATTACCTGGATCTCAAGAAGAGGGGGAAAGGAGGGAGAATTTAAACTCATTCGGAGCTGGAAACATTTGTGGTAAAAAGCGTGTATTAACATCAGACTCTGTTGTCGCAAAGGGGAAAAAAAACAAGACCATAAATACTTCTTCCAAGCCACAGGGCAGTCTCCTTTCGTTTTTCAAACCCAAACTAACAAATGTCATTCCCTCTACTGTAGCCCTTGCCAGGCAGTGTGAAAGTGGTGCTTTGGAAAGTCGACCACAGCTGTGCACCAGCAGCACAACAGAAACACTGATTAAGACAAAACATTTAACCCCACAGCCCAGGGAACCCAATAAAGGTGCATCGCTAGTGTTTTGGAAGTCAGTGCTTCATGGACCTCCCCCCCCACCCTCCTGTAAAGTCCACGGGGAACCCTGTGTGCTCCGTACTGTGAAGAAGGAGGGGCCAAACATGGGCAAGCAGTTTTTTGTTTGTGCCCGTCCACAGGGACATGCCTCCAACCCCGAGGCTCGGTGTAATTTTTTTGCATGGGTTGAGAATCGGAAGTGACATGTTTACTGTATGGATCACAAGTTGTTCATCAGTAAAACCTCTAACTCAAACAAGCACTGTTAGACTACTGTGTAGATGTCTCATCATTTCACAGATTTTAATTGTTGATTGTGTTTTGTTTTTTTTTATTTGATTTTTATTTGAAATAATAAAAGACAGTAGCTTTGTATTACGTTGAGTTCGGTTGAATTTGTTCTTGGCACTGAAAAGATTAAACCATCAAGAGATTAGTTGATCGACCATCATGTTTTAAAGCAAAAATGATAAATTTCCTCATGTTCCAACTTCTCAAATGTGAGGATTTGCAACTTTTCTGTCTTTCGATAACATTGTAAATTGAAAATCTTATGAGTTTTAGACTGAGGGTTGTACAAAGCAAACAATTCAAATACATCACCTTGGGCCCTGGGGAATTTTGGCAAGCTTTTCCCACTATGATCTCTTTTCTCCCACATTTTACAGAATTAGTAATCACAAAATTGTGAAAGTAATTGTCCGATTAATCAGTAATGAAAGTAATTGTTAATTGCAGTCCAACTTCAGTTCTCATTACCTGATAATGTATGAAACTGGCCCGTGTATGTGTATGAATGGTTTAATTACGTGCTTCACCTTTTATGGTTTCTGATGGCCTACGATGTAATTTATTTTTATAACAGATTGAATATTTAAGTATTACATATGGATGCTGGTTTTGGTCATTGTATTTACATAATTTACTGATGTGATTACCTTTAGTGTTAGTGCCCACTAGATGGTGATGGTAGTGAGCTGATGACGCAAAGCTGAAGCAGAGACGAAATTAAAAGTAACTTTCCACTGCAAGACATTTTAATGACACTGCCAGCTGCACAACCACAGTATAACCACTGTAATGTATGTCAGTCAGCAGTATTATAATCAGAATTTTGTTTTTATCTCTCAGCTTTAGGCTTCCAATTCTATTCGCAACACTGTTTGAATAGTCCAAAAAGCAATATTTACAATTAGATTATAGTAATTCATAAAGTAACAGAGCAGCATGCGTGGACAGGAACAGGAAGGGGCTTGACTTGTGACATGGCAGGAAATTTCTTAACGCGGGCAATTACTACTTCCCTCCTTCCCCCACTTTTTCTCTCTCCTCTTAAAGCTGAAGAGAACTTCATGGCTCTTTAAAAGGCAGATTCTGGACGTAAACCAGCCAACGAGTCTAAACTTTTACCCTGTTATTTCTGTCTAGACTGAAGACATCACTCTGTCTGACTGTTATTAGAGAGGTGAGTACCAGAAGATGGCCTCTAGGCCAGCACTCTACAGCTGCTCCAGCATTCGGGCCACGAAACAATTTCCCATTCATACACGTGGAGAGATACCACACAAAATGTTTTATCTGGTAATGAACTTTATATTGTAAAAATAAGAATAACATTCTTTTCAGATGGTTTCTGCTTTTACTTTTCACTTAAGGATATATTTATGCTCTCATTCACAGCATGTCCTTTTTGTGACATGCTGGCATTATGTAAAGCACAGAGGTGGGATTTTAAATGACTCACTGAAATGGGAGATCATTTTGGCTCCAAATGCTGGCATGACTGTTTGGTATAAAAATAACATTAATTGTTAGATGCATGGTTGGACAAAATGTCTCCTGATTTTAAAACAAGTTTGTAATGTTATATTTTAGTTGCTTTGTCCTGGATTTGTCCAAACCACACGTTTGACTCCAAGTCACAATGGTAATTTAAGGTGACTGAGGTAGCCATTATCTTTTCACCCAATCCATACAGACCATAATATTGATATTTTCTTGCGATCTACTCAAAATAGCCTGACAAAATTATTGAAATGTGGAAGTGATACTTTCTATAAATTAATCTAAGCATAAAAGAGGTGTAAAAACAGACTCTGCCATGTGTGTGATCTACCTTGAGATGATCTCTATATAACAGACAGACATGTTTTCCAGTAAAGGCTTTGTGTCATGGTGAGATAAAGAAATGTGGGTGTTTCTTGTGTGTGCAGACAAAGCTCATATCTGAGCTAAGTTGAACTTTATCAGCCAACTGAAATGTCGTCCCTGAGAAGGGGAGGACACTTTAGGTCTGATGAATTAGCAACAGGTTGAGCACATGGGGTTTTTTTTTGTTGTAAAGGAAGTACACTATGTTACATAGTACATACCTCTGTGTCTTCTGTCATTTACAAAATGTTATAAAATGTGCAGGAATATTAATAGGATTTCTTCATGTGACTTGTTCATTTCTACTTTTACATCTCAGTTCAGGTCTTACTGTTTGTTTTGGATCAAGCACATGATTACTTGTAAGCATGCACAATGTTTCCACTCTTAAGTACAATCACATGTGGGTAATCTTAAAAAAGCACTTAGGCCTCTCTCCTAAGCTAATTACCATCACTGTGACTTCCAGCAGGATGCAACTGTCAGAGAGTATCTGCCAATGCTGTAACAAAGCCCACCTCAGATGACATCCACTTCGCCCCTCCTTTCTACTTGCATGGTCTATAATTACTAATGACATGGTAATTAGTTTTTCCAGTAGACCATACCAGAAGCTGTTGACTGGATAGGTTCCTGGGATAACCAAAATAAATAATAATGGTAATAGCATTTTAACAATGTGCTTTGCAACAGTAAATTTAAAACACACAAACAAGTCAAAATAAAATAAATTATAAAAATAGACACAATAAAACTCTTCTCAAAAAGGTGTCTCAAGAAGTGAGATAAAACAGGGAACTGACTCTGCAAGTCTGATCTCCTCTGGCAGATTGTTGCAGAGTTTAGGGGCCCTGACAGCAAAGGCCCTGCCTCCTGTTATTTTTCAGCCTAGCCTTTGGAATAGCTAGAAATGCCCAACTCAGTCTACATCCTGGATCATAGGGGGATAAAAGGTCAGAGATATAATGGGCCAGCCCATGCCTGGTAATAACACAAGTCCTGGTCCAAAAATACCCCACATTTCTGGCTAAGGTCTTAGCATAAGTTACTAGTTCAACCAGGTTTTCCATGATTGGAATTCTGTATGTGGGGAGACCAAGTACAACAACGTCAGATTTTGTAAGGTTTACTTGGAGAAAGTTGTGTGACATCTAAAATTTTATTTCAGCAAGTCACTTGCTAACTGTGTGTCATTGGCGTAACAGTGAAACTGGACATTATATTTGCAGATGATGTTACCTAGAGTGAGCATTTAGATGGAGAATAAAATGGGTCCCAGAATTGAACCCTGGGGGACACCATATAACATGTTCGTAGGGGACAAAACTGAGCCGGCCATGGTCACAGAAATATCTATTAGATAGTTAGGATCAGTGATTCCTGCCCACCTTTCCATTTTGTCGAATGAGCGTGTGATGATCACCTGCGTCTAAAGCAGTGCAGAAGTCCAAAAGACTTAGAATAGAGTAGCCTACTCACCAGCATCTTCAGCCAACAGAAAGTCATTAAAGACTTTGAGAAGAGTAGTGTCAGTACTGTGAAGAGACTGAAAGCCAAACTGGAATGTTTCAAATAAATTATTATCTGTCAAATGTGCCACTAAATTGATTACATGAGATTACAAGATCCTATAAAAAGGTGCACCTTTGGCGGGGAAGATTTAAACAATACCTACTAACTTACAGATAGGCAATTATTAGCCTACACAGATATTAGCCTATTTAGTTCCATGCTATCGATCTTCAGGCCTTAGGATAGAACAAGCTCGAGAATATAGCCCTACCATGTGTATAGCCTGTGGGGTGTAACCTAGGCTAAAACAAAATTAAAATACTCTCTGAGGTAAAACAATTACCCAGCCAGCGCAACGTGGACAACATAGCCTGTAATAGCTCATTAAAATCACCAACGTAGGCTAATGACCAGGTCATAATAGAAGAGAGAGCTGGTCGGGGATAAAAAAAATTGTCATACAAAAAAGGTTAGTGGTAATAATATCATTGCATAGGCTAAAGATCTAAAGACCTGTAGCTACAGGCAATTATAATTTCCTTTGTTTAGACTCCAGTGAGGCCACCTTTTCAGTGAGGACACCTTTTCAGTGAGGACACCTGCTGAGTGGATCCTGACAGTCTCTTAGCAACTAGCTACCTGTAACTGATTTAACAAAGGGTTAATATGGGTGTTCCCATTTCCAGCTCCCTCCCTCCCACCCTCTAATCTCTCTGACTCTCTCTTCTCTTCACTACCAAGGAGCTTTGGAGAGACTCCTGAGAGCAAAGCCACATACAAACAGTGGGAGAGAAAATTAAGTTAGCTTTCACACGGATTTATTCTGTCAATGTTCAAAAAGAAAAAAAGATAAAGGTAAGTTGTTGAAAATGTGTGTGTGTGTCCTTGTGTTTTAGATGTTGAGGAAAAGAAGGGATGAGCTAACTGTCAATAGTTAGCTGGTCTTGCATCAGACAAGAGCCATGTGGTACACACTGCTGGATAGTAATACTGTGATGTGTACTGTGTTTGACTTAAAATGTGTTATGCAGTGACAGATTATTGTATTGATTATTTAATGTAATATTTAAATATATTTATTATATAGCTTATTTAATGTAAATATTTAAATTTATCCTAATTACAACACATTTTAAAGGGGTATGGTTGTTTGGGAAGATAACTGTATAAATAGATGGAAAGTACAGAGCACTTTATTGTATTTATTACTTTTCCACTCTTGTACTGTTTCCACTGTGTGAGAGCTACACTTGTGGCCAATGAAATATCTAAGGAGGAACAAGTTTCTAGTTAACCAGGTTTTTCTAGTTTCTTTATCTCCCTTACATGAAAATGCAAAGCATGGCCCAGTTGTCCAGTCTGAGAGTGGTTACTAATCGAAATTTGCTTTTTCTGAAAGCTAAATGACAAAATATTCCTGACATCTAGTCCATACTTTGTAGGTTGTGTGTATTGGCCATGGGCCAAGTCATTGGGTATGTAGGCTAAAGAAAGTTAAACTTGACCTGAGGCCAGTATGCAGGGAAAAGGCTACTCTGTATTTAGACTAAATAGAAGCATTTACACTGGAACCCTTTGTTTATCTTTGTGGCCCACTGCTATCAACCCCCAAGCTGTATGGATTATTGGACGTCAACAGACCCGGTCAGTGATGAGCGAAGAAATATAATACAAAATCAGTTTTTGTGAAACTCTTAGGGAATTGCACAATGTAGTGTGAGCGTGTCTTCAGGGGTCAAATACAAAAAATTCCGGGGGCAGTCTGACCCACAAAGAAGCAAAGTATCCCATGACCCCATGGCAGGATCATAGACCTACGCTCATTCCCAGAGTCTGTCCATGCCCGTTTTGTGTGGCCAACAACAGATTAGAGCCACATAAGTCCTCTGACAACATTTGTTATTTAAAGCTTTTCATGTCGCTCAAGATTTAAACTGAGTTACATCCCAAGCAAAAGTGTCCCTTCTTGCTGAAATTGTATTTTGTCAGCTATTTCGGTCTTCTGTAGCAAGAACTCCAAAATAAAATAAAAGGATTTTGGCATTGCCAAAACAAAAGAAAAGAAGCAACATACTTGTTGTCCTTGGCAAGCAGGAAAATTGCAGTGGTGTGTTTCAAGACTTTATAAATAGGTCTGGCCTTTTGAAGCCATGTAGCATTTTCTGTTTGTATTGCATTAGTCACATTCAGTGTTTCCTTGAGTGCCGTGGCTGCCTTCTGTTCAAGTGCAAATAACTAGTGTGTTTACCTTTAAAAGGCAGGGTATTTAAACGCCTTTGCCAGTCTGCCACTGACGTGTTACTTATTGTACTGTAGATTGAAGCCAATGCCTTATATCCATCCCATAAAAGTATTACACACAGTTCTCCTTCAGCTTCCTGGAAGACCCATTCTGAGAGCTTGTCTCAACTTTTAACAAGTTAAGACAAGATCTCAGAAAAGGTGATGCATACAGAAGCAGTGTAATAGAGTCAAAGACACATGCCAAACTCAACCTACGTGCAGTTTGCCTTACAAGTAATGGAAAGTTGGCAAGATCAGTGCGTGATGTTTGTTGGTTTGTTGATGTCACGTATATTGTGTAAAAAAATAATACCATCTGACATCCAACCTTCTAAATGCAAAACTATTAGACCCTTATGTAGAAGATTTTGGTAAGTAGAAAGTAAACAATAGTTTTGTCTTTACTTCCAGCTAGATGAAATTTTGAAGAGGATTCTTTCAGTGCAGCAAAAGTTGATCTTCAAGTCTCTCAAGTCACAACTACAGCAACCAGAATGGAGCTTCAGAAGATGCAGAATGGACACAGCAGGGAGGATGGGTAAGACAATATGTAATAAAGGGCAATTACTCATGTGTGTACACCATATCACAGCAAAGTGTTGAAAATTCAACCAAAGGAATTAAAATCATGTTTTAAATGTGTCTATTATTCTTCAGTTTATCCACTAGAAATAAATGCAACATTATTTTTGTAGCTTTGTGCGTGTCTCTGTGTTTTGTTATTCATTGAACAAATGTTTTTTTTCCATTGTAGGTTTGATGGAGTGGATGCCTTGGCTGAACATGAGGAGTTTCTACCACATAAAACTGGTGTCAAGAAAGAAAGTCACTTTACAGACGTTAGTGGTTTTTGCTCAGTCATATGTTAGAAAAGGACTTGCTGCAGTAAAATAGTAGTAAATACTAGTGATGCTGTTGATGTGATTTTTGTTTGTGAATTGATTTGTCTGTGTAACATCCTCTGTTGTCTTCTTGCTGCAGTTTGTAGGAAAGACTTCATTTGGCATGTCCATCTTTAACCTCAGTAACGCCATAATGGGCAGTGGAATTCTGGGATTGGCTTACGGGATGTCCAACACTGGAATCATTCTTTTTACGTGAGCATGCAAGCCAAACACACATCCCTATTTCTGACTAAACTTTGTGCGTGGCTGTATTTTCTGTGTGTGCACGTCGGTGTGTGTTTCTACCCATGTAGGTGCATGCATTTGTTCAGATCACAGTATTACTGTCCCATCAAAGTGGACAAAAGTTTATGCATTTCTGCCTTGTAATTTATATTTAGTATTTTGGTAAGCCAAATATGCAAATATTTCTTGTGTTTGTGTTTGAGTTTATCAGTTGTACACTGACACAGGAGACATTTTTGCAAACTATTAGGTTGTTCCTCACTTTTTTAAGGGACTATTTCTCAATTGCTTTTCTTAAAAACTAATAATTTCTTCTTTTAATTTACTTTAATGAAGTCATTTTTTGTATTGATGAATGTTTTACCTTTTATTGTGAATTTTTACATCTTTTTGTAATGGTTTGCTACTTATATCTCAGTCTTTTAGCTAACTCACTGGGTACAGAAAGCTCTTGTGCCTTTTACTTAAACAGGGTTCTATAAATAAATGAGAAAAAATCATTACTTTAGTTTAGGATTTTGGTTTAAAGCTAATATTAGAATCCAGATTGGGCTAAAGTTTGTGTTTGTGTAGATACAGTCAATACAGGGTCCTTATAAGGCTAGAAGTAGGGCCACAGTAATGTGTGTGTATCATCTGAATGTCTGTGTGTACTTGTGTTTGGACACATATGTATGGTGGCAGGGGGATGGACTCTGGGCTTGAGTATTTGTCAGTCTACCTATGTGCTCTGTAGGTATAATACTGTAAACACAACTGCTACTGTGCAAAGCCTGACCTGTCAGAATGTACATTAGAGCTCATACACACGCAGCTTCCCTAAATCAGATTTAAGTGGATAAAAATAGATCACATCCAAGACACGCCTGCTTGGATCAATCCTGTGCTATGTGGCTGGGGGCAGGGTGGAGGGTAGCTGGAGAACCACTCTCTCACAGCTAGACTCACTTGTGTGGGTGGGAAAAGAAAACAATCATAAGAATTTAGTTTCTGAAGAAGTTGCTGAGGAATCGCTTTATTTTTCTCTTTCTTTCTGCCTTTTTCTAGTTAGACAATGAGCACAGAATTAACCTTAAAAAGAATAATGTCCAAATTTGTGAGGCACTTGATGCATTTCTGTGACGTCATTTTTAACACAAATTACATTTCTTGTGTGTTTCAGAATCCTGTTGGTGTCCATTGCCATTCTGTCTGCATATTCAATTCACCTCCTGCTGAAATGTGCTGAAGTTGTTGGTAAGCCAGAGCTAGAATCATCACATATATCTTAGCATACGCAGCCACAGAGTCAATTCCCCATTCATAGCTTACCACACTCATATATTTCTAATGTCTGTGCTTTTTCAGGCA
The DNA here is from genome assembly GCF_014851395.1 of Micropterus salmoides. NCBI lineage: Eukaryota > Metazoa > Chordata > Actinopteri > Centrarchiformes > Centrarchidae > Micropterus > Micropterus salmoides. The sequence continues at coordinate 9,911,360 of NW_024040707.1, read as the reverse complement.
TCCGGGCTTATGAGCAGCTCGGGAATCGAGCTTTTGGTCACCCAGGAAAAATGCTGGCCGCATGTGTCATTACAATACATAACATTGGAGGTATTGTCATGTCATTTCCTCCCTTTGATGTTTATGTCAGATTCAATCCAATTCAAAATTGTCAAAGAAAGTGTGAAATGAAAACAACAAATAAAAAATAAAGAGATACATAAACAGAAGTATTGTGATTTTGCTGTTTGCAATATATATACAGGTAAGCAAAAAATAATTAATAGACACAAATTTAGTATTTAAAAAAAACAATAAGTGAGAACTATATAAAAACTGCTACAATTTTTTTTAATGAATTTAATGTGTATGTGTCTAGGTCAATCATTTTCCTGTAGGTTGTGTATGCCCTGTCTCCTTCTCCTAGAAGTATTTTACAATTTTTGAATTTAGCTCTTTGAAATCTGAGATCACATAGTTGAACTTGTCAAAGTAAATGTTCCTTATTTCATTGAATGCGTTACATTGTAGGAGGAAGTGCTTTCTGCCTCAACCTCACCTGTCGAACAGTGACCACATATTGTGTTTTCTTTTGGTTGCCATGATTTTTTTGTGTCTTCCTTTTTCGATTGCCTGTTTGTAGAACCTATTTTGCTTTGGATCCGTCTCTGCTTTCTATCACTGACAACAGAGAGATATTCCGTCATATTCACAATCTCTTTTGGGGCCAGATAACATTCTGATCCACTCTGGCTTTTAGTTTCTTCTTTCCAATCTTCCAAATGGGTTTCGTTACAATGCGTTATATTTTGGTTTACTCTGGTGTTTGGAAAGCAGTGGTGTTGTGTCCAGATTGTGACTGAGAGGTTCTGCCTTTATGTTCATTTGTTGCTATTTTCTGTGCATGTGTAAAATGTATTTGCAGAATTCTGCATGTAAAGATTCTGTTGGATGTTTGTCCCAATGGGTGTAGCTATGTTGACTGAGGGGACCACATACTTCACTACCAAACAGCGCATTTGTTCATATTTACTGCCAGGGCTCAGGTTTGACAGTACTTTCCTACTGTGTCCAGCTGTTGCTGTTGTCCTTGTTCAGTAGGAGACAGTAGCTGCATTTGAGTATTTGATTTTTAATGCTGTCCGGACCACAAGCTTTCCTTTGTCGGAGAGATTTTGTCTGTGTGGTCAATTCTAGTTGTGTTTAGTTGTTTCTTATAATTTTTGGAGTTTTCCCTTTATAAAATATTTATCTGAATTAATTAGATTTATTGGTGTGTCTTTGTACAGATTTTCAAAATGTGCTCTCTAGATATCACCATTTTGGATGGGTAGTGCTTGTAGTTGTATTGTAAATTGTTCCACATATACCAGAATTGATTTCAAGTCTCATGTGGGTATAATTGCGGTTTTTGTTCCTATTTGTATGTTTATATTTATTTAAAATGTCATTGTACCTAAAGCGTATGTCTGGTTGTTGTTTGGTTGGCGATGCTTTTCATTGCTTTTGTTTTTCTGATGGTCTTGCATTCTTGATCAAACCATCTCTCGAAGTTTTACCTTTTAACAGACTTCTGTTTTTGTTTTATATGGTCAGCTTTAATAGCTGTCTTATGAAATATCATATTGATATCATCAGTGGCCTTGTTTACAGCATGTCTGGTAGGGACATATAGTTTTTGGTCATATATTGATGTCCTTCATCAGATCAGGTGAGTTCAAGGCCATGATTAATTTGTATACTACATACTGGGGTATTTTGTGTCACCCGTTTGACCTGAGTTTAAAGAACACATTAATTTGGTTGTGGTCTGAAAAGGGTTGAAGTTTGTGGTTGTTATCTGAAAGTGAATGGAGGGGTCCATGTCAGTGATTGCATGGTCTACTACACTGATTTTTGTAAGTGAATGCATGTGTATGTTTTCACTTTCTTTCAGCAATGTCCAGCTACCTCTTCATCGTCAAATCTGAGCTCCCACTGGTTATTCAAGCTTTTCTTGGTAAACAGGAAAACACAGGGTGAGTGTCAAAGTGAATCTCTGTCAGTGTATCATGTAGCTATAATTAAATTTTTTTCTTTGGTAGTGTGCAGATTTTTTCATCTGTTTGTTTGGCTGTCCCCTAGAGAGTGGTTCTTGAATGGAAACTACTTGATCATCATTGTTAGCGCACTCATCATCCTTCCTCTAGCACTCATGAAACAACTTGGTATGTTTTTCATTCTGTTGTCACATTTTGTTTTATTTTTATTCCCCATTCTCTCACATGTACATCATGTCTATCCACTACCCATTTTTGTTGTGTTCACTCTCATGCCCTGTACTTGGATTAAAGAATCATCACTTCTAAAATCATTTTGCAACATCTTATCACTGCAACACAGGTTACTTGGGCTATACAAGTGGCTTCTCCCTCTCCTGCATGGTGTTTTTCCTAATCTCGGTGAGTCTTAACTAGTGAGCCAGCAAACATACAAACAATACCACCAACTGTTCCTTCATTAAATATTGCTCTTTGACTAACCAATCGGTTTGTTTCCCCAGGTTATATACAAGAAATTCAACATCCCCTGCCCGCTGCCTGACAGATATGATAACAAATCTTTAATTAATGGGACTGACGACTTCTGTGAGCCAAAAATGTTCACCATCAACTCACAGGTTAAAACTTTTTCACATTTCCAGTGCCTAGTTTCCTGAACAGTCTGTACAGTATGTACTTATTGGCTAGCACATCAGATTCACTGCCACATGTTCTGCATTAGAGTGCATTATGTCAACAGCATTAAGGCGTGTAGTAGTGTATAAAACAAGCATTTAATTGTATTCTCTGCTGGACTTCACATGTTCAGTCTCCTTCAAGCTATATTTTCAATGGTTACTGACTGACCTTTGTTGTGTTTGACTTTCAGACAGCGTACACCATCCCAATTCTCGCCTTCGCTTTTGTCTGCCACCCCGAGGTGCTGCCCATCTACACTGAGCTACGAGAGTAAGTCAGAATGTCAACATCCATTTCAAGTCCAAATGTACACAGAGAGCTGCGCTAAAAGTCTAATTTTCTGCTTGCCTTTACCTTAGTGCCACCAAGAAACGTATGCAGAGAGTTGCCAACGTCTCCATCCTGGCCATGTTTGTTATGTACCTGCTAACAGCTATTTTTGGTTACCTCACCTTTTATGGTATGATACTCTTTATTCCTGAGAGTCAAAGATCAACTTGTTCTGATGTTGTTAGTGTGACCCAGTGTGAATGATGCCATGTGATATTTGTCAAAGAGTGTTTGCTTCTCTGTGGGTAGGTAATGTGCAGTCAGAGCTGTTACACACCTACAGTCGAGTGGACCCCCTGGATGTCCTGATTCTCTTAGTGCGTCTGGCTGTGCTGGTGGCCGTCACGCTGACTGTCCCTGTGGTTCTTTTCCCGGTAAGACATCTATCATACTACTTTAGTGAGAATGTATATATCAAACACAGAAGGAATATTAACAATTTTTATCAGGATTTCTTTACACCTCCCACACATTAAAATTCAACACATTTAACAAAGGTAGATTCAGATAAAATCAATAAAACTGAGAGATACAAAAGAGGACAACAATACAAAACTGAAACGAGTAGCTGAATAACTGATTTGCCGATATGTAGAAAACTGATCATCAACATTATTAAAGTTCCAGCTTCTCAAATGTGATCTCAAATATTTATATACTGGTATGCCGTATAGTACCAGTAGATATTTTGTTTTTCTTAGTCTACTTTAATAGTAATAAATATGAATGAATATCTATTTTGGACTTTTGGTTAGACAAAACAAAAAAACTTTGGAGGTGGACATTTTATTAACCAATTAATTGATTAATCAAGAAAATAGAAAAACTTGCACAAGAATATTTTTTTTACATATTGTACAAGAATTTTACTTAATTATAGTGAAGCCTTCTTATAACAAATGCAGTCACAGGTTTTTGTAAAGAAATGGTCTGACCTAAATAAACTTTATATTATAATAAACTTTTGTACATCTCACGAACACCCTGAGGGAACTTCTTCAAATTTGGCAAAACGTCCACTCACGTATGACCTGATTAGAATTTGGTTGTCAAATGTTAAAAAGAACATTTTCGGCCATAACCATCTGTGTAACAAATAAAATCAATATTATAATCAGAATCAGGATCAGCAATATTTGCCAGGTATGTGTACACACATGAGGAATTTGACTTGAGTGCAAAGGATGCAGGAGTAAATTATTATTATCATTATTATTATGTACATATTATGAACAAATGACCTCCCCACTGGTAGGGAGTGGTAGACACATAAGAGTAGGGGACCCAGAAGTGAGCCATGGGTCACTGCATATGCAATGTTTTGTTAATGAGGAATTTTTTTTAAAGAAAAAGACCAAATAACTTTTGACATTTAAAAAAAATCTAGAGTGGCATAAACTGACATTAAAATACTGCTCCATGTTTATATCAGAGGTCGGCAGATATAGCTTTGCGAGTCTTTACTGAAATATCTTACTTCCCTAACAATGTTGTCAAGGCAGATCTTGAACAATCTGCGCATCACAAGCCCAACACATTGCTAATGTGGCCTCTACACCATGTAAATGATGCATGTGTGTCTTAGGGAATAAAAATAGTTTTATATCAAGGCACTGAAACTGCCTCACTGTTTCAGTGCTGTGCCTGCGGAGTGATACATCAGTAAAAAGCTGTTTCTGTTCCAGTAGCGTGTTGACTGTATGGAGCTTTGGAACATTCTCTTATTATTGAACTTCATAATGATCTATAGATGCTAAAAATGTGTTTGATTTTACTAGGTTCAAATGGGCGGAAAACGTCCACATTACAAAGAATAATGATATATAACATACAACAGATCTGCAAACACATACTGTAGTCATAAAGCTTTTACGGGTAAATTAAAGACATAGCTTGGCAGGTTGGGAATTGTGCTTATTCACTTTCATGCAGAGAGTTAGATGAGGAGATTGATGTCATTCTTATGTCTGTCCATCCCATATGAATTTTTTTGCCAGTAGACACTTAGCTTAGCCTAGCATAAAGATTGTAACCAGGGGAAACAGGAAGCTTGGGCTCCGTCCCAAGATTAAAGTATCTATCTACCAGCAAGTGCTTTGATGAGGGGGTTATGTGCCAGACTATTTATTTGCTCGGAGCAAGGACTTCCATGAGTCTGCACTGGCTGTCTGTGGTGAGCTTAGAGGCACTGGTTTTGGACTGAACAAGGCTAGATGTTTTCAGTCTTTATGCTAAGCTAAGCTAAGCAGCTGCATATCGAAGCAGGTCATTTGCATTAAACAAGTGACTGAAAATATCTGTTGAAATGTCAGCTAGTTGGGATAGACTTGATGTGTATAGAAGCTTAGTGTCTTTACCCAACAGCATCTCAACAGCAGTTCTATAATACTCTCGATTTTTTTATTTGTCCCAGAGGGAGATTTGTTTTCACTGCCAACATAGAAACATACTGATATACACTAGGCAACATACAGATATAGGCGATGAATAAAATCCTCATGTATACATTCAATCATCTCAGCTCATGACAGTATCAGTGAGGATGTTTGTTCAGGACTGATATGATTTTGGAGGCAGTGTGTGTGAGGGCGCCAAATTTGTTTTTGTTCGAGATGGTTAACATGGCCAACTCTTTACAACGTCCAAACGCTTTAAATCACTGTATAAAACATATCACTTTTATTTAGCATTTCCTTCGAGTTAAGACAGTTATTATCCATGGCGATTTTAATATCATTATACTGTATATCATATACTGTATATTCTAATCAATGTTTCATTGCAGTACTTTTTACTTAGGAATTACTATTTTATTGTTGTATTTTTAACCTGTAAAGCACCTTGGTCAACCTTGGTTGTTTTAAGTGTGCTGTATAAATATAGTTTATCGTTTATGGATAGAAGTGATGTGAAAACTTAGTTTATTGTCTGTATATAGATATTTAAAGCTGTTCACCTGCTCAACTATTTTACAATGGGCAGAGGTGGGGTTCAGGGCAGAGTGGAGGTGTTTGATGTGCTAATGACCAATTATTTTGTTTTGTCCATGTTCAGCTGCAGGAAGTTATCACTGCACCACAGAGTTATTGTCATTGAGTTGTCCAAGCTTCATTAGAGGATTTGAGATTCTGGAGAGTGAATAGAGGGTATAAAATAAGGGACTGAGATGCAGCCCTGAGGGGCTCCGGTGGTGGTGATGACGGTAGATGTTACTCTCCCTAGTCTAACAGCCTGTCTTGGGTTACTGAGGAAATTTTTTACCTAGTTGATGAGGAGTGGGGGGATGTTGAGATGGTGATAAAACAGGATTAACCTTTACTTTTATAAAAGGTTTTGTTTTGACACAATGATTGCGATCTTATTTAAGAAAGCACAACATCCTAACTCTTTCCTTCCTTCCCTCTGCAGATCCGCAGGGCTTTGCTCCAGATCTTGTTCCCGGACAAGGCTTTCAGCTGGGTCATACACATCAGCATTGCATTTTGTCTCCTCTTCTTGGTGAACCTGCTCGTTATCTTTGTGCCCTCCATCCGCGACATCTTTGGCCTCATTGGTATGTTTACACAAGAGGGATGGCCGTCTGGCCTCGGCTTGACTGCACTGCAGTGTGAACAATATCATCTGTAAACTGTGTAATCACTTCCTACGTACGACATTAAATAAACTCACTTCACTTCTGTTCTCCTCCTTCTCCTCCTTCAGGAGCCACATCTGCCCCCAGCCTCATCTTCATCCTTCCTGGCATTTTCTACGTCCGAATTATTCCTGAAGACCAGGAGCCTTTACTGTCCAGATCCAAGATTCAGGTACAACTCAATTTATTCAACTATCGAGGATACTGTATACTATCTTGGTCATTCAAATTGCGATGTATTTTTTATGTGTTGTTGATGCAGATGTTGTTTTCTTTCCTTCCACTCCTATAGGCCGCATGCTTTGCTGCACTGGGATTCATCTTCATGATCATGAGTTTGTCATTTATCATCATTGACTGGGCAACTGGAGAGTCTAGAAGTGGAGGCGGGCACTAGCGGCCACAACTGAACAGAGAAGCTACGAACAGAATGCCAACCAAAGCTCTCCCTGACATTAAATTACCCCTGATCTGCAGAGCTCTCATCCAAAGCCAAACAGGACAGTTTGGCTGCAGAAGATGAAGGACGTGTGAAGAATCTTCGCCTACAACAATAAAAAAAGAAACCGCTTTGTAATGTCATGGGGCAGACAAAAGGCCCTGTAATGGAGGAGAGAACACATACGCGTGAGAATAATGTGATTGGACTGAATAAAACTTCTGTCACAGCCCGCAGATGTTGTTTGGAGGCATGCGTAGAAATGCAAAAGAAATGAATGGGAACAGCATGACTCAAATGGAAATCCCATTTTAGAGTATGGATGTGTACAGTTCCGTGGAATAGCTCAGTCACTGCCAAAAATCATTCCAATCTACTTCCCTACTATCTCAGATTTTACAGGACAGAAATTTGATAGTGTCGAAAGGCAATCACTTCCCCAGGAGTTTCCTTTTTATAACATAAAAATGCATTTCAGTTTGTTTATTCATCAGTTGCTATTTCATGACACATTTAGGACTGTCAAATTGTTGTCCAAATTTCCCTGAACTTCGAAGACTCAGCTAAATATGACCAGCAAGGTTTAGTCTGCGGTTCCACACTAACTATTCCAATGCACCAAAAGACAATTTTCATTCCTTCCGTCCTTACTTAAGTTTTACATGGAATTCAATTAATAAAGTGACATTTTTTTTAAATCTATTCTTACACTTGACTATTGTAAACATGATTTATAGCTGAGTCTGAGGTGACCTTTTATAAATTATCCAACAGATTCTGTGCAATTTGTGGTGTTCAGCTGCTATGAATGAAGGTCAAACAGAGTTACTGACAACAAAATGAGTCAACAGACACAGCAATATGGTTTGTACAATTCTTTTTATCAATGTTTTTATGTGTTACTGAAAAATCCCTAGTTGCAAACCAAATACTTGAATATTACTTTGTCATATTAGAATAGCGTGTAACACACTTCTTTCTTCTTTTTTTGTATTACCATGTTCGGCAAAGGCCAATTTAATAACAATCAAAATTGTACATTTAATAATTCAGTGTTAAAAATGCTGTGTCTGTTTTAGCAGTCCCAGGAACTGTTCAGTATGGCGAATAATGTTTTTAAGATAATATGAATAAAGCCTCTTATATTTGTCTTTAAAATTTGACTAAAATATATTTTGACTTTGGTATCTTATGTGATCCTGTACATTTAAATTAATTTCATTTAAACCTGTACATACATAATTTGAATGTTATCTGTCAATAAAATATGTCTTTCATTTGTACAGAAGAGTTGAGGTGCTATAAAAAGTAAATTGTTAAGCATAGTCAGAAGTCGTCTGTGGCCGTAAATGTACAGCAAATGTACTCACAGCAGGAGAAGAGCAATAGTGCACTGCCTCCCTCTGAATATGGAAGTAACACATTCATTTGTGTTCTGTCTGAGAGAAAGAAGAAAAGTGGGGGTTAGAGAAGTGTGGTTGGCCGTTTCCTGCTTTGAGTTGATGTGTGCATAAAACAGAGAAGAGAAACTTCCTTGACTGTAGAGCTTTGTATTCTGACAGTGTAGAAAGGTCGCGTTTCAATGCTGATCACATTAATTTAAGATAACTGGGAGCTTTATTACAGGACCATGAGCCGTGGATCTAAAGCCAAAGTGGAGAGCGCCCGGAGCTCTCTGCTGAGCTTACAGGAGAACGATAAGTTGGAGGAGCTGCTGGGCAGAAGGTGTGCTGTAAGTTCTGACTGGGGTGGGGATTGCCCAGTGTGATAACGATATCCTGCTCTATTTGTCAAGACTTGTATTCTTTTTGAGGGAAGAGTTAATTGCATAAAGTGAAAGGAAAAGCTATCCAAAATAATACAGGTTATTTTGGTTCTGGTTGAGACATAAAAATGTAAATCATTTCAGCCCTCAAGTCTTCTCTTTTACCTTTGGTGGTTGTTTCATGGTTAAACACTGTATCCTGAATTTTAATGAGCACAGTGGATAGACGAACCCTGAGGTGAACCCTGATTTTAAAATTACAGTTTGAGTTTGAGTTTTTTTCTGAGTTGCTTTTGCTTTTCAGTCAATTCACTTTCTTTTTATTAGTTTTATATATTCAGGTACATTTGAGTTCAAGTCTTATTTTTTATATATTCTATATTCTTCAAATCTTAAATGTTGTCAAAATTAATCTAATGTAAGACAAAGTTTAATGCAGTTTAACGTGAATTACTGACATTAGGTCATCGTATAGAAGGTAACAGTAACAGGAAATGGTGGCTGAACCATTTCCTTCTCTGTTGTTAGAATGAGACTCTATCGATGGGTTTAGTATTACAGCAGAGTAGAAGTAACATTGTTCCTGACTGAGGTAAACAACAAAACAAAATAATGATTGTGCATTTTAATGACTTAATGACAAATTAAAGAGCATCACAGCACTTCAAGTTGTTATCTGAACAAATGAAAGCAGACAAGGAAGTGAATCCTCACCATGAAAAGGCAAATTTACATGTTAACTGCAAGTAAATGCTCTCTTGTGTCCTATCAGCCCTAAACAGTTTTCAATGTATGTACTGTCTGTGTGTTTAGTCCATGTGCACTGCAGTAGCACAGCTGTTCATGGCTCTGCCTCACAGTCCATCCACATGGAGCTTGCAGCACACTGGAGTGGTCTGCCTCGTCAAAGACAACCCTCAGCGCTCCTATTTCATAAGGATGTTTGATTTGAAGGTAACCGCTCAGACAATGCTGCTGTTATAACAAGAATGTAGGTACAAGACTGCATACTATATGCATATTTAGACCCATTTTAGACTGATGATCTAATCATGGTGTATGTGTTGTCCTGTGAATTTAGAAAGTTACTCAACTATGACCCAGGATTACTCACATCTGACATGAGTATGATTGAGCGACTGAAATATTAACCATGTTTTTCCACAGACAGGGAGGCAGGTTTGGGAGCAGGAGCTCTACAACCAAATCATTTACTCCTCGCCACAGCCATACTTTCATACCTTTTCAGCAGATGTAAGCACAACCTCATTTGAACTCATCCTCCAACTTAAGTTACTGTTAGGTTATGATGTGGTGCCCTGCAATTATTTGTATCAGCGGGTCACACATGTTTAAAGTGCTGTTTTTGTTTAATGTGATTCCTTGTTCATTCCTTAAATAATGCAGGATTGTCAAGTCGGGCTGAACTTTTCTGTGCAACAGGAAGCAGACGCCTTCCAAAATGCTGTCGAGGAGAAAATCAACCAAAGAAACAACCGTCAAGGTCAGTGAGGTCATAGCCACAACTTTTATGTCTATTTTTAGAATCAGAGAGCATGAAATACATTTTTTAATAAGATGATTCATAACTATATTTGCAACTCCAATATGTTTTTGTATATGTTCTGCGCTAATATGTTCTGTGCAATATGATCCTGGAAAAGAATTTTAAAAAAATTAATTAAACATAAATGACATGGATTTTTGCCTAAATCTGAAACATATCAAGCATTCATAATGCAGAGACTTGTAGTCATTACAGAATTGTAATACATTCTCAGGGTATTCTTTGAAAAAATATAGCTAATGGATAATGGTAATGGATTGATAAATTATAACTGATAAATTATTTCTTGCCTCCTCATTTAAACTATAGAAAATTGTGTGTATTTTAGCTGAATAAATATTGTATTATGGTGTTGTAATGTGAGGCAAAATGGTTTCTCTTACCTCCTTGTTATTGACAGACAAGAAACAGCGCCCCCTGCCACCTAGCGGTAAGATAGCAATACACTTCATGACTGCACAATGGCATTTGCATGTGTAGTAAAAATAGTAAAAATATTTCTTCCCTTCTTCCTGTCACTGTAGAGAGAGGTTCCCTGCCTCCAGTCCCACCTGAAAAAGGTGAGTAACTTTTTCATCTCAACATTTCTCTTCTGAAAATGATCCTACTACCAATGATGCATGAAATTAAATAATAATAACACACCAACCTGTATGTTCTCTGTCTCTCCTCCAAAAGCATCATCTGGTGGCCCTGGTTCATTCCACATGGCCACAGTGGACATCCAAAACCCAGACATCAATTCTTCCCGCTACCGCTCTTTGCCTTCACCTACTGCTGCTTCCTTAAGTCTGACCAACAAAGGAAAGAAAGATAAGAAGGATAAGAACAAGAAAAAGGGCACCAAACTCTCTAAAGCAGACATAGGGGCACCCAGTGGATTTAAGTGAGTGTTTGTGCCAGTGAAAGTGTTGCCTTGATATCAGGCAGTAAAGTTTAGTTAATATCTAGAGAGGATGTTGTTTTCCAATCACACTGTCTCCTTTCGTTTCCTTCCTGTCAGGCATGTTTCTCATGTCGGCTGGGATCCCAATAACATTGACCCTGACCTGTGGAAGCTGCTCTCCCAAGCTGGCATCAGTGAAGCTGAGATGAGGGATGAAAAGACCTCGCAGCTCATCTATAATGTCATCGAGCAGTCTGGAGGCATGGAGGCGGTCAAAAGGGAGGTGAACAGAGCAGGTTAGACTCACACTGCATCATTTTATTCCTCCTTATTAATGTCACTGCTCCCCGCAGGATAATGTATTTGTCTAAAGTGTGGGCTGAATTGGTTATGCATATCTTGTTCCATTGCATTATAGGTTCTGGACCTCCACCACCTCCACCTGGCAGACAAGGACCTCTGCCTCCTGTGCCAGGCTCTAGTCCTTCTGCTCCGAACCCTCCACCTCCACGAGGCCGCTCTGGCCCCCTTCCTCCCATCCCAGGCCAAACAGGCCAGTCACAGCGAGGGAGCCTATCCCCAAATCAGCCACCAACACGTGCAGGCGTGCCACCCCCACCTCCTCCAACAAGCAGGAGTGGTCCTCCACCGCCACCCCCACCAGCACACTCTGCATCTTTCCCCACACCCCCATCCTCAAAGTCCTCTCATGTCCCACCCCCGACCTCCTCCCACAACCTGCCACCATCTAGCCAACAGCGATCTGTGGGTTTCCCACCTCCTCCTGTCCCATCTACACCAAGCAGAGGAGGTGGGGGGAGGCCCTCCACCTCCTCCTCCACCCCCTCCACCTCCCCCTCCCCAAACCTCTATTTCTTCAGATTTCCCACCACCTCCTAATCTCTCCTGCGGCCCACCATCACCTGCTGCTCCATCCTTTGGAGGAGGAGACAGCAGAGGAGCTCTGCTGGATCAGATCAGACTGGGGAAGAAGCTCAAAAATGTAAAGCTTTATTTTCTCAAAAACATTTCAGACATGCCATATATTAGTACACAAGTCTTGGTGTTTTTGTTGTCAGGCAACTGAGATTACATCAGATTACATTTATTCAAAGTGATTTACAATTGCTAAATATGGCAGAGGTCAATTAGGGGTTAAGAGTCTTGCTGAGTGACACATTGGTGAATGTGTCACAGTTGGGAATTGAACCCAAGTCTCTCACACCAAAGGAATGTGACTTATCCACTGCCCATCACCACCAGATTTCATGTTCAAATGCTGTCCTTTTGTCTTGGTATGTGCTACAGGTAACAGACAGTCCTGATCAAGCTCCACCTGCACCATCAGACTCAGGTGAGGGCATCGTTGGTGCTCTCATGATGGTCATGCAGAAGAGGAGTAAAGTCATCCATTCCTCTGGTAAATATTAGAACATTAACTACACTCTACATGAAGGGCGAGTTTACCCAGAAGGGTCACAAAAAAAGAGTCTCATATCTTTATATGTGTCCTCTCTTTCAGATGAAAGTGAAGATGAGGGTGGAGATGAAGATGATGATGATGACGAATGGGATGACTGAGTTCAACTGATTTTAGTCAAAAACCGCTGAACCACAATACTGTTAAATGTTTTTGAATTTCAGGTTCAATAACTGCAAACTGTAATATGACTTGTATATGACAGAAACTGTGTGGGTGATTAAATCAACACATAATTAAATATAAAGGATTTGAAGGTGAAAGAACACAAGTTCAAGAGAATTCTGAAAGGTTTATATATTTGTTCGAACATTTCCAGTGTAGGATTCATCAGCATGACAGCACATAGCACTGTTACTCACAATGAAGGTGAATGGTGGCTCTGGCTGGAAAATATCTAGTTCCTTGCGCTTCCATTAAAAAGAGCCATTTTAAAAAAATCTGTAAATACAGCATATGACAGAACACCAACAATCAATACTAAATCTGAGCCACTTTCATTCCCATTTTTATAACATACTCTACATAAAAAAACATTATGTTTCTGTATAATTTTCTCATACATCTGTGCAAAGATCCCCAATTTCCTTGAATACCACCACCGAAAAAGTGCATAACTGTAAGAACACTGTACGCTAAACATATCTTCAACACTCACATACTGTAGGTCACTAGAGCACAAGACAGTAAGTCATTATATGACTATGTCCACTGGAATTTAGCTTAACAGAATACATTACACTGTATATACATCATTACACATAAAGGTTGAAAACAGAGCAACTGTACAACTTGCAACAAACAAACAACAACAGATATGCATGCGACATATGCATTAATATCATGAGTAATCATCAAGAGTAATCCAATGACCATATCATGACCATATATATTATATTCACAATTAATATATTACATTTCTGTTTCAAGATACTTGAAAGTACCATACGTGTGGTTTTGCGTGTTGGAGCCTATTAACTACACGCTGCATATAGTTACCATTACAGTTGGCCATTTTTCAAGACAATGAACTGACATATGAGATCTGTCTTTGTTATTTTTCATTACAGTAACAATATAGTTGCATGGTAATCCAGTCGCAGCAGTGTTTTGAAAACTCTCTTTGTTGATGCATTCAAGGTCCAATCAAAATCTGACATTTAAGAAGCCAACGTGGACAATGTGAAAAACATTTGCACTTGCACTGAATATGTTGATCTTCCACAATGATTCTCATGTCACAGATGCTGTGTTTTCCCCCAACCATCTAAACACATTAACAAGAATAAGTTTTAAAACAATCCACATGACAGGTGATCAAGGATCCAGTCTATAATTTTAATTTAAATGTCACCTGAAAGACAAAAGAAATCTAACTAAAAATTTACATATTCTTCCGTAAGTGGTGACAGGTCATGTAAAATATACAAAATTTGTATTTTCTAGGCCAACACTAGCAAAACCACAAATATAGTACTTTAACGACGACATGACAGCATCACCTACCTAATGAATGGAGGTGATACACAAACATGCGTATCAAACATAAAAGTCCACCATAGAGTCCAAACAGGCCAGTGTTGGACAGCGTCTGTCCCGTCCTCTCTAGCCAAGGCCTTGGTCCTGGCTCTCTGTGTGCCTGCGGCTGGTGCGCTTGCGCTGCTGCTGCTGCTTGGGACTGAGTTGTTCCCAGTAGGACTGGCAGTACTGGTTAATCAGTCTAATCTCAGGTGGGAAGGGTGTGGAGACGAGGGATGACTGCAGGTAAGGCCCCGCTTGGCGAGTTTTTGGCTCCTCGTCCTCATCAGCGGTGAGGGCTAAAACAATGTCTCGGTCCAGGATGCGCAGCGCCACGCGGGCCACTGTGTGCTTAAAGTTGTTCTCAGTGGCAAGGCAGTGGTAGAGCCCCGCGTCTGACTGGTTGAGAGACTTCAGAAGGATACCATGGTTGGTCTTTAGAATTCCTCCCACACGGTTGAGCTGCAGAAAAAAGAATGAAATAGCAGTAAAGTCTAAGAGAAGGAACTTTGTATCTGAATTTGTATACAGATAACAAATGGGGAAATGGTTGATGCTCATAAAGAAATAGTGTTTTGGTAAATACACTTATTTAGATGAGAAAATTGATACCACTCTCGCATTGGTATTGACATTCTTATCTAACTTTCTGCAAGAAGGCTAATAGTCATATTTCCCAAATTGTCAAACTTTTCCTTTAACATTTACTAAAATGTAATTGTTCTTTCTCACCACTTTCCGCTTTCCTTCTCTCTGGAAGAGCCACTTGACGGTGGCCTGGGGAGAGCGAGGCTGACACTCCAAGAAGGTACTGCTGCCCTCTACCCCAAACTGCACAGTTTCTCTCAGACGTTTCTCCACTGCACAGATAGAGAGAGAAGAAATTGTGACAACTGCGCAAAACAAACTATGCATGATCGATGCATATCACATAAAAAAGTTGCCACACCTTTTGCATTAAAGCCTCTGCATTGCCGAAGTGGGTCACCATGTTTGACATCCTGTCTTCTGCTCCTCCTGAGACAAAGAGAATTAAGAATTAAGTTAACTTACCACATCCTCATTTCCTACTTTCGCAACATTGCACTTTCAAGATACGAGACATCCCCAACCTCTTGGTGGATGGGGTGAAGGCAGAGCAGCTCTCTCCATCCCAGGCACAATAGGGGTCCCGAGCCAGACAGCAGTCAGAGCAGGCCCTGCCATACACGCCACAGCGGTGCAGCGACACCTGGGTCAGCCCCGCGTCTGATGACACGTACAGCTGTTGCTGTGGTGAAGCAAAGAAAATAAAGTCAACTCAGTATGTTTGTGAGGAATCTGTTGTGGTACAAGCACTGAAATGTGTATCACCAAGTCAAATTTGTCTTTAAGAGGAATTTGCTTACTCTTTTAGAGGATATCTTCATAGTTTTGACTGGAGCTCTGGTCTGTAAATTCATAAATAGCAAAAAGATAAATCAATAAGTCTTTATCTTGGAGATTGAGTATTTTGGTCTTCTCTGGACCATAAATTTAGACATACCCGAAAAACCTCCACTTCTTCTAGTGTCAGTTCCTCCATGCTAGTTGGGTCCTTGGGCAAAACTATAACTTTTTGGACAGTGCCTCGATCTAGAAGTGAGAGAAATTATATTCAAGACCAACATTTTTTGCCAAACAAATCCTCCAGCCAGACAAGTGCCATCAGCCCTGCGGCTGCCTCACCTGTCCCCAGGAAGAGCACTTCATAGCGAGCATCCACAGCATCCACCTGATCAACCACCAGGGCAGTGAAGCGGTAGTCCACACCGGTTCTGACCACCAGGGGGCGCCGGTGGATTGGATAAACTGGATTGAACATGAGAGGATGGGCTCTGATGAAATTCACAGCCTCATCTGAAAAGTTCTTGGAGGAACGGATACCAGGAGTGAAGGTTCCTCCTGGACACTGGTTGAGAAGAAAGAAGAAATAGAGTTTATTTATATTTATATTTGTTTAATCATTTGTTAACTTTCTTTTGCAGATTTAGATGTCTGTGGTTTCTTTGATTGCGTCACTTTGGAGATAACATGACTGAAACGTACTGTTCCAGGCCGTGGGTAGGGAATCTTGCCAGTGTACTCTGTCCATTGGTAATTATGGCCATGTTTGTGGGCAAACGGTCCATTAAAGACATTGCGGATATCAGCCATTGAGTACACGCAGACTGCTGAGCCCCTGAACACAGAGCTAAAGCAGAAACAGACAATGAAGGTAAGAGGTAGAGGTAGGAGACAGTTTGCAAGCTATCCCTGAAATTAAAGCGTGAATCTTCCACAAACATGTGTGGAGAAAAAAAACAACATGTTAGATGAGGTTGGGTGAGTGTGAAATTGTCAGCCAAGCTTCAAAAAACAACTCACCCCGCTGTAGTGAAGAGAGCGTACACCATAGGGTTTCGCTCATCCTGTGTGGGCTGAATAAACACATCCCCTGGAAGAGGAACGATACAAAATCAATAACATGATGGTAAAAGCAGTTGCAATTAAAATGTAATCAGTTTAAATGCAATGCTTATATTATTGTGGCCTCACGTAGTTCATCAAATCGCGTCTCTACTCCATCTTCTCCTATCACCGAACAGATAAGGCGAGCCTTCAGGAACGTCGTCCACCGGTTCATCAGGGACTTCTGCCCTCCTTCATCATTCTAGACAGGAAAGAAATTAGGTCACAGCTCAATAGGTACAATGTATTTCATATTACAAGGAAGGTTACATGTATTTTCACTACATATACAGTGTGGTTTGGCTCACCAGACACACTCTTCCCACTCTGGCTAAAATGTTTGGGCTCGCCCCACCGCTCGAGTCTAGACTCTTCTCACGGAAAAAGAAGTAAAGTTTGTCATCGTTCCTTTCTGCACTGTCAGGGATCTGCTGGATCTTAACAAACACAGGCTCTAGAGGATAAAAACAGATAAGCGGAGTGAGGATTGAGGCAAGTGGATGTCAAATAAAATAAGAGGAACCATAACCTGTAATCAGCAACATTTACCTCATCACACCCATACTTACTCACCGTTGAGCCACCTGGAGTCATACTGCTCTGTCCTGATTGCTGTTCTGCCTCCCATGGTCCTAAACAGAGCAGCATCTGTACTCATGAAGTCAATATGGACCCCTGCATAGAGGTTACCATCTGCAGAGGTGAGACAATAAGAGAACAGAGAGGTGAGACTTTGTGATTCAGTGTAAGGGATTTGATAAGATTTTGTGTTTTTGCTACTTATAAATGAAACCGGTCTTACGAATCAGAACTGCAATGTTCTCCTGTTTGGGATCATAGGAACATTTTCCCTTTCCTGAATCCACATACCCAGGGACCAGCCTAAACAGGTAGTCCTGCAGAGGCAGATTAGAAAGGGAGAGTATGCATAAAAATAGATTGTTAAACGTCACGGGGGGAGCATAGGGAAATCATAAACAAATCAGTGTCCCAGTTTGTAGTTCTGAAATATTTAGCAGGACATGCTTTCCAGGCCTACTGCTGAGGGATTTGTGCGGTAAATCCCACTCAGGGAAATGTAAATGTCTCTGTGTTCACCTCTGCCCTCCAGCCTCTGTTGATGAATGTGCAGATAGGTTGGTACGCCCCTGTTCCACAGGTGTAGAGGTGGGTGCGGTTCCACGGCTCTATCAACCGCACAAAGTTGGCACATTCACCCTGGACAAAGAGGGGTAAGACAAATGGAATTCAAACAACATCATCCTCATTGTCCCATCATGAAAGCAGAGGCCTCAGATTTTTGAAAGAGCAGGATGTAAATACATGATCCCACCTGTCTTCCTTTTCCTGTCATCTGGCATTCTCCCTTTCTCTTAGCAGATGCTGGCCAGTGGATCTGTATTTTTTGAAAACAGCACCCAGAAATACTGGATTATTGAGGATCACTGCATTTAGAGACTTAACGCCACATACCAAATAGCAGACGGGATTTAGGAAAAAGAGCAGTTTGTACGCACTATGAGTGGCTCCTTGTTGACATTGTGCATGTCCAGAGCCACCAGGTACTCCCGGCTGCCCAGGTACAGCCGGCCCTGATCCTGATCCATCAGGAGGATGCGGTAGTCACTGGTGTTGAAGGAGAAACTGAAGGGTCGCGCTGCCTTTGTGTCCATCAGTTCTGTGTGAGAAGTGTTCCAGTTTTGTTAAAAAAATAAAAAAAATACCAAACAGACTACCCCATTTAGAAAACCAACAGCAGGGGGAGCAAAAATATATTCCCTTTATACCATTAACATGTTTCATTACTGACTTGGATGAACTTATGGTCCCTTGAACAACATCCTTCTCTGGAAAATGTGTCACTGATTAAATATAACTCAACTTGGTGCATTTTAAGAAACATATTCGCTTTTAAGATCTCAATATTTTATGTGTCCTGACTGTCTGATTGAGTTTAAGGCACCACATGCCCGGTGGAGTAAGGCGAAAAAGCAGGTCCCTTAGGAATCACGGTGAGTGGAACTCAGACCTAATTCTTCAGATCAGGATTGTGTTCAGCAGAGCATAACCTGTTAAAACACGCTGCAGTGGAAAATGTTTCTCCTTTTTTGTTCTCCTGAAAGCTTTGATTGAACAATTTTCATCTGCTGCGAGACAAATGGACTGTGTGCAACTTTCCATTCTTCCATCCGACAATTTATTGCATCATTTTAAACACATAAAAAGCAACACACGCACATCTGTGGCATATGTAAGATATTGACGACCATGTGTGCACACTGGGACACAGCTGAGCTGAGGCACGTTAAAGACAGCAGGCTTATTTAGTGACAAATGTTCACAGAGACCCTCAGAAGCCGGCTTACAGGGATTCAAGAGGAAGCGCAATCTTTATTTACATCAAAGTGCCTGCCATCTTCCTTTTGAGGTCATTGTTAACAGGATGCAGTCAAGGTGCCACTAAAATAACCCACGCAATCGGATCTCCGGACGACATGAGATGGAGTCGGGACGAGGTCCGGTTCTGTTCCTGAGAGGTAAACACAGGATAACAAGGCTCTGGTCAAGCTCCACTGTACCATAGTGGATTCACTCAATGGTCTAAATGTAGAAACACCACACCCCTATACATGTCTCCATTCTCCAAAAATAGCAAACAATGTACTGCCATCATCTGGTAAACATTCAACAAACACTTATCCCCTGACAACATTCTGACACTGACAGGGAAACACTGGGAAGGACATACAATTCAAGTATGAAGCTATAGCTCGGCCACTATAAGCTCTCGTGTTACAACTTGACAACATAGTGTCACTAAGGCATTAATGACCACCGCTGTTTAGTCACAGGCCTATCTCAAGTATGAACAAACTGGTGACAGCACTGCGACGGCATGAGATTCTGAAACATGGCTTCAATTACACTGCACATTTTGCTCTCTAGCAATGCTGACTAATTCTATCAAATGAGACTCAGTCAGTCCCTTTGAAGTGTGTATAACTGACATAGCCTCCCAGCAACAGAGGAAACAATGTAGGATCTCTATCCTCTGCAGGCCTCCTGTACCCCAGAGTGTCACTCAGGCTGACTCATTCGTTCAGAAGAATCACATGTCCTCCAGCCGCCCC
Source organism: Micropterus salmoides (assembly GCF_014851395.1). NCBI lineage: Eukaryota > Metazoa > Chordata > Actinopteri > Centrarchiformes > Centrarchidae > Micropterus > Micropterus salmoides. Next base: position 9,891,442 of record NW_024040707.1, on the reverse strand, counting down.
GAAAACCTCCTCCACAGGCGCCTCGGGGAACAAAGGGACTCCGTGTCACAAACAATGAACAATAAATCCTTGGAGTGGCAGAAAACAGTTGGGGAGTAAATCCAACTTTTCTCCTTTTTGTTTGGAATTAGGGGGGGAAGGGGAGGTATGTGGATGTGGCTGCTTTATCTGCAAAACCTTACCAAACAACCTAACAATTCAACAGCACCTCTCAGCTGCTCTCAACAAGCCCCTGTACATGAATTTGTCATGAAGAGATCTGTACAGATGTGAATTCCTGTATCTTACACAGGGAGGAACATGATCGAGTTCAAGACCAAACTTGTACGTGTAATTGGTCAGACTACTAAGCTGTTTACTGAAAGGGGATTAGTGTTAAAGGTCATATAAAAATGCACTGCAATTACTCTCTCAAGACTCAAATGGAACGGTTGCCGAAGAACATGTAGACAGCTGTTTTCAGTCTAAACAGTATCAGTTGAACACAAAACAGTGCTGCGAGTAGACTCTTGACTGCCAGTTATCATCAACCGCAGATCTCCAGATTAGCTCACCTCTAATCTGCTTCAGATGTAGAAATTCATACATTTCCCTCAATGCAGAGGATCAAGATAAAACACCAAACACTGCCTAGACCTGACGTGGAACCAGAATATTGTGATCCACCTCCACATGAAAGCCTGTCATAAATATGATTCACACCTCTAATTCTTACTTACACGTACTATAGGTGTGACGTGTGCACGACTGTTTGCGTCCACATGTGCAGGTGCACTTAAAGTGAGAACATGATAAGGGTGCAGAGATAACTGTAATCATGCAGCATTGTTTTGATCAAAGGTGTCATCCACATATTTGTAACATGAATCTCTGCCGTTAGAGTTAATAGGGACAAGGAGCAGATTACACGGGAAAATCCCAAACGCCTACAAAAAAGGGCTTTAAAACCACGATCCACCCCGGTTTTGAACTTACACCTCGCAGCCAAAACATCACAGCTCTAGAATATCATTTTGCTCTTGTGATCAAATTTCAGGTGTTTCCTTCTTGTGTCATCGTGTCAGACATCAAAAACAAAGATGTGACAGGTCAGACTGCAGTGCGTGTGGGTTTTAGGGTGTGGGCAGAAACTTCGCCGAAGGGCACTACCAGTAACCAACCACACGTAATATCCACCTTTTGTTTTCAGTGTTGCACGGTTTGACATGTGACAGGAAATAGGTTCTTTACATATGTATAAAGAGGAAACATAACTGTTCTTGTGAATGCGTGCACGGGACGTTTGCATGAGTTTGCGTGTGCGGGAGTGACTTAATGAGAGAAACCAGACAAGTAAAAGAAACCATTATGACAATCACTGCTGTCAGAGGAGTTTGAGTTAATCTGTATGAGCTCACCTTTGAAGGAGAGGCGAACCCGTGGCGCGGACTGCTGTAGGCCCGAGCCTCTGTAAACACATAAGGCCAACAGGAGGAGTTGGGCTCCAGATGCTGTCATGGTAACAGTCATGCAGGTAGCCCGCAGAGATCTAAATCTGGACGAAAAAAGAAAGAGGAATGAACTATTATTATAGAGTGCCCCATGAGAAATGTGAGACAGAAAAAGAAGGACAGGCAAAAGACTCTCTCTCTCTCTCTCTCTTTCTCTGATCTCTCTGATCAAAAGTTTGGCCTGCAGCCTTCCAAGGCGAGACGTATAGTTTGGCAGAAGAGAACAACGTCCAAATCTTCACACCTGCTCTGGAAAATATGACAGCCCTATTATTTATTTAAAGTGCAAATGTAGTGAGGTATGTGTTAAGACTGTGCAATTGTATTTGCAAGTACAGTCACACAGGAAATATCTGAAAAAGGAGATGAATACCTTCTTGTCTTCATCTTTAATATTTTCCTATAACATTACATATATTTCATCCACATTTTCATAGAAAGCGAAATAACCCCCCCGACTCTGATGCCCATTAGTGATTCCCTCTGCCTCTCTCTCTCAGTCTTTCAACAAAGCACGTTGACGCACTTTCAGAAGTTGATGAGTGAAATACATGACAGTTCAAAGAAACAGGTAGTCCTCGCTGAAACAATTTCTGACAGTTTAGGGGTGTTGAAACGCAGCCTAACTGTTAGACCTTAACTCAAGCATTCATTATGCATCTGCACTTTGCTGGAGAGGATCACATATAAATTATGAATACTAAAAGCTGAGTCCACAACATCCATTAAATTGTCTCCCTGAAGGTGTGCTTTTCTCAGGCTATAAGCCATCCCACGGGCTTTTCTTTTTCTCATGGCATCCATGTAGCCAAGGCCTCCAGTGGCACACGGTACAAGCCTCAAAATGAGGGCTTTTAGGGAGAGGTATTCATGCTGAAAAACTAGTGAGATTTTACAAAATGTTAATTATAGGCCTATTTTTCAATAAGGCATGCATTTATATGTATATTTATATAAAAATATGTACCCATGAAAAATTTGAACATTGTGATGAAAACTGAAAATGACTGGCATGCTGGACATTTAGACATTAAAAACAGAAGCTACTGGGAATGCCTCACAGGCTTCCTGGCATAATCACACAGTTGCCATATATCTTCTCACCAGGGAAGCTTGATCTCGATTCCTCCTATCAAACACTGTATATTCACTGTTGATAACACAAATGCACCCCTGTGATGTGAAATCAAAATAACGTGGACACACATTTTCTGTCATGTAAGGTGACATATATTTGTCACCTAAAGAAAGCAGCACACATTAAGAACAGCACTGGATCACTTTATTTAAAAAAAAGAAATGCATAAATAAATAAACAAACATGGTCACCAAAAGTGTTCCTATTCAACAAATCATAGTTAAATGAGCATGTAAGCATGGAAACACCACAGGCACATTTCAATCCCTTTGAATATAATTTCTTTTAATAGGCAACAGGGCAAAATGTCAAATTCTCATGAATACGTATGATTAATATTAATGTCCTAGGCTACCCATTTTATTTAATCTACCGTCATTTAAATGTGGTTAGACAATAATTGAAGGGCAAGTATTCCCATTGAAATACCTTAACATCTAATATCAGGAACTAAAATGTAATTCTGTGCCTGCGGGTCTCCATGCACGGCCTGATTGTACTTCGTGGTTTGAATGACGGTATTTCTACAGTTTTTCGGTGTTGGGTGGTAACCTTCAGGACAGATTAAAGTTCTGCTGTAATAACATATGATTCCCCTTTCAAAAAATAATTATAGGATTTTAATGACCTAGTTCTATTTTTCCCGCGGAGTGCGCACTTACCTGTGAACTCAACATCCAGAAATAGGAGCCGAACAAATGTGTGTACTTCAGTCACCTACCGTTTAGACTCCGCTACAGAGTAACCAAGCATGAGTTAAAAGTTAAACCAGAGAGAAGTTAAATGTCCTACCTTTGATTTTTGACTTTCTCGGTACCCGGTACGCCTCTCAGATCCAAAACTTGCGAGATGTTACCGCTGCATTCCCCGCGTTTTGTGCTTCGGAGCTGGATTGGAAAATCTCCCTCAGCAGCGCTGTGCAGGCATAAAACAATCCGATAGGTTTGCAAATTCCCCTTGAGAGAGGGAGAGAGGAAAAAACGCAGTCTAATCAGTCGCTGTTAACCGACTGCAATTCTTCCATGAAACATTAAAAAAGAAAAAAAAGCTGATCCCTGAACGTTTGTTCCACTCTTTCCAAAAAAAAGTTTAAGCCTGGATGGCAGCAACCATAACCGTGATCTGGACAGGACGTTGGACAGTCCTTTAAAGGGAGTTTGAGTGTGAATCAAGTGACCAGGTGCAGGTGTTGGGAAGAGTGTCCGCCCTGCTGTCCTCTCCCTTCTGTTCTGCCCCCACCCAGCCTTCCCTCTCCTGTTGGCCCACAGCAGCATTGGACCAAACCTCTTGGTACACCATATGGGTATGTTTAACCCTGTCACTGCTGGTGAGTTTCACTCTACTGTAAACTGTTATTAATGTCAGTTCAAGAGTTCTCTGTTTGGCAGAGTTTGTCTAAGCTGAATAATTCACTTAAATGGTGATGGGCATACAGCCACTGTTTTATATAAATGTTTTTCTTATGCACCAGGGCCTTCTTATACATGATGCAGGAGCTGAAATTCCCTATTAAAGAGGACCCATGGCTGCCACTTGGACAATGTTGCCATTACTCCTCCGCTCTATCAGAGCCAGGTCAGCCGAAAAAAGATTCCTGGGATTCCTCTCTGGCTGGCTCCAGTGCTCATGACAACAGTGACAAAGCAACCAGAAGGGGGGGAGGCTGGACGTAAAGGACATCCATCCTGTTAACAGAGCTCTTGAGCTTGAAATTAAAACAGCGCCTCTCATCATTACTGGCTTTGCGGTGAGCTCTGACGCAGTACGGAGCACTGAAGACACAAAAGCATGGAGTGAGTGTTTTCTGAGCTACAGCCCTGCAAGACAGTAAAGAAGAATAAACACATGAGGCAATGTGGTGTGTCAGTGTGTAAAAGGTCACAGAGGAGGGCAGTTCCTGGCAAGCCTCAGAAAGATTAAATTCTAACTTTTTGAATGTATCTTTAATGCAATTCCGGGGTTTGATTCATCATCACACAGACTGAGTATGTACACTCCTTATCGCAAGCTGGGGTTCAGCCAGATGTGATATACAGGCAGTGGTGTGTCAAGATGTGTCCAGGAGGGAGTCTTTGTCCGTCCCCCCTCCACACACACAGGAGGCATCACTCTGTTTCCAGCTAAGGAAATGAGTCATGACTGTGTGCTGAGTTCAGGTTTCCGTGCGCTCTCAACTTTGGCCATGGACACCGGTACACTGACCAACTCCCACCGCTTCTTAAGCACCACTTATCTTCATACATATCTCTTACCATGCCATCCTGTGGTCTTATCTAACTAGCATGCGCCCGCTATACTGCCTCAACTTGCTTAAGAGATAGCAACAGCTCTTCACTCACCAGTGGAATCAGTAGTTTTGCTCTGTGTACGTCAGTACAGAGAGCAGGAAATAGTGGCCGAACAGGCCTTTCCCTTCCAGAATAATGGATGGATTTTGTAGCATGAAGACAGACAGCGAGGATTAAATATCAAACACTGAGTCTGTTTTTCAGATCTAAAAAGCTCTGTCAGGAGGATCTTCTCATCTAATGGATAGGTAATGTGAAATGTGAGGGATACATTTATCCCTGTAGGCCAACCAAAGGCTCCAGATGAATCCAGGACCCTCAGACACATCAATCATGAGAGTATTGTCCCCTCGAGGAAAAACAGCCCATTATTTGACCTATGGTCTTTCCAACAGTATATTGATGAATAGAGAGAGTGTTTCAACTTGCCTGCTACAGAGAGGCAAGTGCAGGGCGTCACCAGTGCATGCTGTGATAGACCATGACCCTGGGAGGAAATTATAGGTTAAAGAAAATAAAGGTACAATATTCACCAGGATTATTTTGCTCTGTTTCCAACCACACCTCTCCTCACATGGCTGTACAAGTCTTCAAATTATTATCTTACAGGTCAGGAAAAAATGCAAACATCAAAATGCAAGATAAGCACGAAGGGAACAGGTGCTGTGTGACATCCACGAACTTCACACACCAGTGATTATCAAAGAAGAGCTACTTTGGAAAACATATTTGACATGAATGCGCGCATACGTGGCGCACATTCCAGTCGCAGCCTGCTCACCACACACGATATTGGAAGTGAGGTGATTGCTGTTTTTTTATTTTTTATTTTTAGAGAAAACCGTTCTGTAGCTAGCTTCCCCGAGATGCAGCCCTGTCTGCAGTCATCCAATATGCCACGTGTCCACCGGGCCAGCCAGCCAGCCACCATCTGCCTTAAAGACAAGACTGGCACTCTCCCTCGCTATAAAATGCAGCTGGGAGAATCAACAGCTGTCAAAGAAGAGCTCTTTCCAAATAACAAGGGGTGTGTGTTAGGAAGGGAGGGAGGGTTACTGTACATGAAAAGGAGGATAGTGAGGATGAGTGAAAGTACAGCGCTTGTGTCTTTAAAGGTAAATCTGTCAGCACTCATGCAAATGCCTCTGGTAATAGCCAGTTAATGGTTAAATGTCCCAGTTCCAAAACTGTCCAAAATGTTTTTTGTTTTGAGTACGTGTGACTTCAGCTCCATCTTAAACTCCATGACAGACATTGTTTGTGCTCAGAGAATCAGCTAAAAAAAAATCTGTCATGCTGATAAAAAAGGGAGAGTAAAGTGCACGGGACTCTCTTTGCAAATTTGCACGCAAACATACATGTATAAAGTGTGTGCATGCAGATAGGGGATGCACACACTCGCACACACAAATGCACTTGATCTGGTCCTTCATTTAAAATTAAAACGATTTCTCTTATCTCTCTCCACACCCTTCCTTTCTCCTCCCTTTACACACATCCTTGAGACACCAGACTCCAGGTGAATTTCAATGTGAAAGACATGAAGGTAAAGCAAGTGCTGCAATCTGTTCATTCTGTCAAGTGGTTGTATGTGTAGGTGTGCGCTTGCATTTATGTGTGTGTGTGTACTGTATGTGCAATGCGACTGGTGGGGGGTAGGCCTATTCATCTGTCTGGTGTGATTGTGGCTCTCTGTAACTGGGCCCAGGCGTGAGTATGCACTCTGTGATCTCCAAGATAAGAGTCATCCATCTGCTGTGTGTATCTGTCAGGGCCCAGGCAGCTCCGCTTATCGCTGCACTCATCCATTTCCCTCAATCATACTCACTCTATTCTCTTTTCTCATCCCTCTCTGTTCTCCCCTTTGCACAGTTCTGTGCTTAATCTTGATCAGCGGACAAGTAGACAATCACGCATACATGTACCGTGCCGTTGAAAAGATGCAAATGTGTGTGTGTGACATGCAGCTTCTGCAAATAAGCATGCATGCAAGGAGGTGCATAAAAGAATGCAAGCTTTCACAAGCAAACGTACAAGTATGTTGACGTGCAGAAACACACACACACACACACACACACACACACACAAAGGTAGTTGGTATTCAGGGCCCCTACTTCAACCTATCAGATTACCCACTATAGACGTGCCTCAGAGAGCAGCACAAGCCCCTTTCTTGCACACTTTACAGGAGAAAATTTCCTTGCCAACATCAATCAGACAGATGAAGAATAAGCCGCTGTGTTTTATCTTTTCATTTTTCAGTCTACAGGGAATCAGTTGTGAGTAGCAGATTCCGAGGAACTACATGCACGAAACGTGAGAGCATGAAGCAGCACAACAAAATGATTTGTGTACAGTAGCAACACCGGCTCAACCAAGGGGAGTGTAGTTTACACTGGGGAATCCATTTAGGCTTATGCCACCCCATACATAACAAAGGCTTCCCAGACAAACCTCAGACCACAAAGCTGCCTGAGCATGGCTTTGTTGTCCCAGCAATCTGTATGTAGTTTGTCATGATCAATATTGTAGGAACCAACCCCATTATTAATTCATAGTGATAAAAACATGTTGTGCTTCAAGGGGGGCTGAATAAAGCTGCTTCACAGAGGAGACAAAGAGTGTTTCACGTGGGATCATTTCATGGGGTATAACACGTTTCCATCATCAGTATTAATAGTATATGCCCATCCTAGACTGCATACCCTGGGCGCTGCTGGGCTACAGCAGGACAGGTTTTTGCTGGTGGAATATTTATAGCTGTGCATTAAAAGTGGAATCAAGGGTTTAAGTGTACCATTGCAAAACCGCTGCTGTTCCTTTGTCTGGGCCTGTCCAAAAATGTCTTGCCCAGGGCTATTTGCAGTGCTACATTCAAAATGTCAGATATCACAAGCTGCTGTCATATCAGATGTGCAATACATCAGAGAACAGCTTTATCTGAGCGGGTTTTGTTTGATTCTTCTCTTCAAGAAGAACATGATCCGGCCAAGCATACCAGAGACGTGACTTTTATGGCAATACGTCACACATTTATACTTTGTTATTAGGAGTTCTGAGGATTTGAAATGGTTTAGTACAGGAAATATTTAAGTACTTCTCATTTATGCACATCTGAAAGCTTAAATACAGGCATTAAGTACTATCTGATATACTGCAATCACCCATAACTAAAATGAACACCTGCAGCCTAACAAGACATTTGACAATAATCTGAACTACACTGCCATCTTGTGGTTGTGATACGCATATTCCAGTTCAGTGTGAACAAGCTTATTGTGCAGAAATATTTGCTTTTGTTGTACAAAGTTACTGCATATGTTAAGCACAACAGACAGCAAGGTGAAACATCTGCCTATTTTATTAGGTCGAAGTCAAAAGGTGGACATTTATTTTTAAGCAAACATAATTTACCAAAGCAACAAGTAGGTTGGTATCTTTAAACTACAGTGTTCTATAAAACACAGCACACAAAATATAACTTTCTGATCATGTTTATGAAAAAACTCCAGATTATTTGATAAATGTATCCATGGATTAAACATGTGTACTTGTCTCATCCAAAAGACAACGCTGAATTATTATTTACAGGTCATTGCTAAGAAAAGTAAGCAAATACAAATACTAGTTTTGTTACAGTGCACCCCATTATGTTACTGTGAACTTAACATTTACCGACACTGTGCACAGAAAAAGCCATGTAATGTAATGTAATCATCCCGCCTTACACTTCATGCTCACGGGCATGCCATAATGTGGACGTGTAGAAAAACAATGTAATAAATACCATCTTTTTAAAAAGAAGATAACACAAAATCTTAAGACACATTACACAAAAACAAATCTTAAAATGTTTTAGAAAGCAAATTTAAATTAAGTTAAAATCTAAAGAAAAGAAAAATACAAAATTCAGCTACTTATTGTAGGAGCGTGTTAGAAAAATGTAGGAACCCACAGAAACATTGGTCAAACTACGCAATGATTTTAAACAGATTGTTTATATGGTGTTAAAAGATGGACGTTGGCGTGTAACAAGACTGAACACATAGATGAAGAAGGAAAAACACAGGTAGCATATTAAAACAATATTTTTGCTCCTATTTACTACAGTAGAGTTCATGTTTCCTTATAGCCACAATAACCAGAGTGTAAATGTCTGAAAATCAGTAAGGTTCTTTCAATAAAACTACCACCATGATCATCCCTGAGAACAAATTTTGGTTCAGTACTCAGTGCATCTGAAATGTACTGTCATTATATCAATTTAGTGACAGGTTTCTCTCGTCACGTCAATTCTAAAAACAGCCAAAACTTTGCCTTGAAATGACCACTAATAATGCCACTGACAGTTTCTGCATTATCAATTTGAAGAATTTGCAATGCAAAATTTTATGCCAACAAGTAGCGGTAATCAAAATCACACCGGCATGTGTGTAGGCTGCCGTACGACACTCCTCGTTAAAGAGAAGAACACTACTTGTATGAACCGACTGGCACCTGTTTAGAAAAAAACATTTTGCAAAAAGTGAATCAGAGTACATCAGAATACACAGTACCGACTGTATAAAATAGAGGGGAAAACATGCTGCCTTGGCTTCATTATCATAGTTAACCCTGATTTAAAATGTTGTTATGTATTTTAGGTATAAAACAACAAAAACTGATTCTGTGCATAAAAATGACAATAAATTGCTCTGGTACTCTCAGCCAAACTAGGCATCCTCTTCATCTTCCTGGTCACTGGTCCCTTGATGACTTGGACTCTTCATCGACATTCTTCTTTACTTCTTTTCAAGCCTCCTCCTCTTCCTGCTCACTGTCATCAGAGCCTATAGTACAAAAGTAAAATGGTTATAGATTCAGGGGATCCTTGCTGATAAGAAATATGATTGTAACTGCACACCAAACCCCTTAGAGTTAATGCAAAGCTCAGTCACACTGTAAAATAAAAAGCAATATAATCAAAAAGTAGAAAATATGAAAAGTAAGATGAACTGCCACCCCAGATAGCGGTGAACTTGCAACGCTGCAGTTAAGAGTGAAGTCTTACCGTCAATCACAATTTCTCCACCATCCTCCTCCTCCTCTGGGCTCTCATCTGAGGAGGAGATATTTCCTGTCTATTCAGTTTAGCCTGCATTACCCAGACATTTATATTTAAGCTACAACACAAGCCAGTCAATGTGATGCTAACAAGCCCTTGGCCTCTCATTCACAACATGAGCAACAGCAAACAATGCGGATTTCAAAAACAGAATCAGCTATCTGCTGACATAAATTCTGAAAATATACTAAAATAACCTTAAAAATACAAATATATCGATAAAACATCAAATTTAATGTGAAAAGATGTTTCTGCATCATTGCTTATAAATAACTGGTCACTGTACTCCAACCTGCTGTGTGGACCAGAAGGGTTTCAGCTGTCTTTAAAAGTTCTACTGTAGTACTTACCAGCGCTTTGCCCCCTCTCCTCCTCCCCCTCCTCCTCTTCCTCCCCCTCCTCCTCTTCCTCCTCCTCTTCCTTACTGTGGCCTTGTTCAGGCTCACCAGCTTCCTCGCCAGGCTCATCATCTGAGTCCGAGATCACCACACAGTCATCGCCATTACCGTTGTCAGCTGCTCGTGCCCCGCTGCCACTGCTGGAGGATAAACACACACACACACACACACGTGTTAACAGTACACAGACTCATTGATTTGGTATGCATCCCACCTGGTCTTACCGGCAGGAAGAAAAGAAAAAAAATAAAGAAAGAATCTCTGTCTCTCAGGAAACTGTTAAAAGTTTACACATGACCTGTAATTTCAACACCCTGGGGCTGAGAATATTTGTAGAATTTATAGCTTAATAAGTGCTTTGTCCACTGAAGACACATTACACTATGTGTCTGTGGCTTTATTACACATATGTTTTACCTGCCGTTCTCCCTCGGTTCCCAGAGCGGAGTGAGGTAGTATCTCAGAGGGTCTCTGTATAGGTCGTCCTTAAGTATCTAAAAACCAGCACAGAGGTAATTTCACTACCACACGTTTATCATAAACAGGCAAGTTGACACCCCCCCCCCCCTAAACCATTCAGACTTGAGCCCTCTTCCGGCACATACTGATTTCAAAGATGTCATAATAACATTGAAAAACAGATGCAGGTTGGCAGGTCTGATTACATGTCACTTGAGTCAACCCCCGTTAACAAATCAAATCTCTAAAAAGGTGGCAGTGTTATTGCCATGCTCAACTCAGCTGTACCTGTGCAACATCATCTTGTCCTGGGTTGCTATGGTCACTGAACCAGCTGAAAAAGGTCTGGTAGACCCCACGTGACGACTTTCTGGGTTCACTGTGGGTAGTCAGGTTCTGTCCACGATGCCACAGAATGGGGTTGGAGAATGACATGGGAGATCCTGAAACATGAGCAGATGGTGATCCAGAATTTTCATGGCCATGTAGAGATTAGTTAGCCTCAAACTCTTTTTTTTTTAACCACTCAAAATAAATGAGTGAAATGTTTGTTGCCACTGTGATGCAATGAATGTGTTGCTACTTGTTTTTTATTCCAAAATATGACAGAATGTACCCTGGTTGAAATGTAATATTTTAGATGGGTTTGCCAGTTTCTTGTACCAAATGAAAAACAAAATGTACATAGAAAACAACAATATTTTATTATGTACCTATATATATTATCACCTGGATCTACAATGTAAATTATATTTATAGTGCCATGATGCAAAGTCTTTTACATTCATTTCTGACAACTTAGTCACCACATATTAATTTTTACCTCCCATCCCGAGGTGCAGCTCCTTCATGATGATGTTGTTCTGGAAGTACGGGTTCCGTCTGAAGTGGAAGCGGATCCTGTAGCCCAGTTTATTGTTCTTGAAGGACTCGATCTGAAAAAGACATGAGGCAGTGTCTGACTGTTGCTACTAGCATATATACAATGGTCAAACTCAAAGAACACACCAACTTTTCCTACCTCAAGATCAGTCATGTAACTAAGAGCATCTTCATCATTCTCGTCAATGTGAGCTGAGAGATGAGGATGGTTCAGCAGCTGGCACATCTAAGTTAAGAAACAACTCACAATCTGTTGATTTCAATTACTCAAACACAACATATGAATGGAAAAAGAGGTAAAGTTTTACATTTAAAAGGATACAGCTGTCACCCAGAAGCCAGGTATAGTTTTTGTGATGGAGCTGCGCTGATCCAAATGTGGGCGCCGCTGACGACTAATCTTCAGCTCCAGCCGCTGGTGAAGCCGGGCACTTTTCTTCTCAAGGGCTTCCAGTCGCATCTGTACCTGCGCCAGGAGAGCCACCGACTGTCTCATCTCTGGGGCCATCTTAACCGATACAATGGCACACTCCCCGTCATCATTGTCCTCGTTGTCTGATGGGAATGAGGAGCTAGGAGTGGAGGAAGATCCGGACATGGATTCATCGCCTTCATCTGCTTGTGGCACATCATCTGCATCTTCTCTGTCAGTACTATGCACAGATGTGGAGCTATCTGCAGCAGCTGCCTGCGTTTTAGAGCCTGCTCTTGAGGACTGGTGGCCCCCACGTTGCTTGAATTTGTTACCCTGTTTCACCGGTTTCGCCTTTTCAGATGAGCAAGGAGTCTCTTGACTGTCTTCCCCGTCTCGTCCTGTGAGACTGGCAAGTGCTTCAGCAGCTGCTATTGCTGCTGAGTCGGACTGGTCCAGAGGACTTGCGGGACGCTGCTTTGTTCCTACAGTATTCTCCGTGTTGTTCTTTTTGTCAGCAGATCCGCGTGCATCTGAGGACTGTGGTTTTTCGATGTTGCTGGCATCATGACCGCCAGTATTGGAGCTGTTAACAGGCAGTACACTGGTGCCATCTGTGCGGTCTGAACCCTGATCTGATCTCACGGCAGCTTGTTCTTTCTCACCATCTTTAGACTGCCCCTCGCTCCGAGCAATTTCTTTACTCTCGGCTTCACTGTTTTTGAAACTTTCCGAAGTAACCCCCGCTTCATTTGATGCGTCACTTACTTTTGTGGACTTGCAGGGAATCGTGCTGCCTTCATCGTCGTCGGGTGATGGACACCGTTTCCTCGATGCAGAGTCAGCGGACTGTTTGCAGTCCGTCAGTTCGCTCATGCTAGCTAGCTAGCCAAATAGCTAACAAGCTAGGTAGCCTGCAAGCTCAACTAAAGGAAACTTAAATGCAATCAAACCACTAAACTAGCTACTTAGATACCAGCTGTGATTTTGTTACTCTGATCGTCATGTAACCTACATTCTCACTGAAGCTACAACAGGAAGCAGCTCTTGTATTTCTCCGCGGCCTTGCGGAACGTTAAAAATTAGCAGGTTGTTGCTAACGTTAGTTAGCTCACGTTACCCAATTCGTATGTGCTCGCAGTGACGCCCGCTCCACATTTTCACGAATAAAAGTCCACCAAGGAAGGTTCGGTCCAAATTATCAAACCGTTTCGTGCTGTGCCGCCTTTAGTAACAATTCGCGTTCTTTATATGAGTTTATGTTTGCATTATCCGTTAGCTTACTATCCGTGCACCGACATGACAGAAAAACAATCCTGTGATTGGCTACGGCACGCCGCGCTAAAACCTCTCCACCAATCATGTACAAGGGCGTGTTCACATGTTAATCTCTCTGTAACAGTGGTATAACTGCGCAGCGAGCGGTGCAGCCAGGCGGCAGCTGATGACTGTTGTCGTCAATTAATGTAAAATGTCCTCTATACGTTTAACCGACAGTATAGAACATACTGTAAATTAAATTTCACAACTTATTATCTGTGGGTGTATCCGTTGTACATGCAATAAGAAAATGTCGGAAATTTGTAAATAATCTCACATATGGTTCATGTCCTCAAATGTCAAGGAAAGTGTCAACAAGGACTTGGGTTTGTAGACTATGTGCATGAATTCGATGGACGACCCATTCGATAGGCATAAATGGTTGTCTGTGTGATGGTTTATATCAAGAAAAAAAACGGACGCACACAACTATGGCCTCATATAATCATAATGATAATAAATGAATAAACAGCATTTATACAGCACGTTTCACCACAAATTTGTGCAACAAAGTGCTTTACATGGTTGAACAGTGATTTGCGTGTTGTAATATATTAGCCTATATATTAAATAGCAAGTAAAGTAACGATCTGCATGTTAACAATTTTCGTTTTATAGACTTTCAATCATGACTGTCATGGTGATGCAATAGACTCCATCCTGCAATAGGCTAATTTCCAACTGAAGATGTCTGTGCCCATAGATAGGTTTAAAATGTGTCATACCTTCGTAAGAATTGGCTGATATCTTATTACTTTAATAGCTACCTCATGTCCAGTTGTGGGCGTTTAGCCAGCCCGAACCAAACGGAGCAAGGGGGAGTCGCAGGATTATACCAACTTAGACCAACACATTTGGGGCATGGCGAGTAGGTCAGTGCTAAAATTAGAGGCTGCTCCTTCCGCGACAGCAGCCAAATTGCGATGCATAAAGCCATGTAAACCAGGGGATACACAATCACAAGTGCTGGCAGTAAAGTCACGTTTTCCATGGGTGACATTTAACGCCGCGCCGAAGAGGCTCTGTGCGTAACGCAGGAACAGTGCACGCGCTGGATCTACACTGGCCACTGCTGCGCAAATCACAGGCTATTTGGTAGTGTTTTTTGGAGACGCCATATGTACTCTGTTCAGCGAACAGCTTCCATGAGTGTACACTTCGGCAACAATGTCTTTTTTAACCATACCAAGTCAAGAGGGGCTTTTTACCACGATTAAAGCTGGCAAGTCAGGCGAAGCAGCAGAAAGTAGGTCCCCTATAGACGATGAGGATAATAATAATAATAATGATAATGATGATGATGATGATGAAGACGATGACACCGAGAACGTCCGCCTCATCCCAAGATGCTCCCCGGTGCCCAGAAAGCGAGGCCCGTCCATCTACGATGAGACTGCTGAGTATTTGCGGATCCACTTGGCGCTGTCTAACATAAAGAGAGTGTCGTTCGCCGATACAACAGGTGGGGATCTGGTGGATGTGAAGGAATTTGTTGCTTTTGATTCGGACGAGGAAGGGGATAGTGCAAGGTGGGAAGAAGAGGAGGCAAAGTATCGAAAGCGAGAACCGACCTATCAGGTGCACCCAGAGTTTAACGTGCCCACAGAGAGTGCCCTGCTGCAGGCTGTGCACACTCATAAAGTGGAGGTTGAGCAGATGTCTCCAGTAGAGAATGAGCCATTTGCATTCAGTGGGGTAATACGAGTCCTGAACATCTCCTTCCACAAAGCAGTTTATATCAGATCGACCATGGACAACTGGGCTACTTACTATGATCAACCAGCAGAGTATGTCCAGGGATCCCATGATGGGGACACAGATCAGTTCTCCTTCAAGCTGTCTTTTGCACCACCTTATATCACACATGGCTCTCGCATTGAGTTTGTTGTTCGCTATGAAACCTCTGATGGGGATTACTGGGCTAATAACTCCTCTATGAATTATGTGGTAACTCTGCACCTGTCCTGTGAAGATGATTCAGCTCAGACAAACCTCGACATGCAACAAAAAAGAGGTATCCTGAAGCCTCCAAAAGCTTACAGGTAAATCCCCTGTCATGTGTGCTTTCATTTGTCAGACACAGATCAAGGGATACAAATGTAACAGACCAATTGTGCGATATTTTGGCTACTGTCTGTCCAATATTCCTTTGCCCTTTGACCTCCACAGATTGATCCGCTTGCACACTGTTCATTATAGGTAAAACCTCAGTCTGCTTTAAGGTGTGTCAAAGATGCAACCTTCTAATCAAAGGGAAAATGAAGATGCTCAAAGGCATAATCATTTCTGAATGATAAAACTTTGACCCATGTAACCAATGAATTGCCTAACTTTGGCGTAGGTTCTATTTTAGCCATCAATTCATAAAGAGATAGATGTAAACAAAGTCATAAAAGCTTTGGGATTGTGCAACAGCTGCAGAGCACCAATTGCCTTCTAATTCCCTTTGAGGTTTTGTGCAATGGGTGTTCAGCACCAGTAGTTCAGTAGTTTTGCCTGGAAAGACTACGTTCAGCATAGTAGGAACTAAGCAGGATTTTAATAAACACAGTTACGCAGTCTGTTGCATAATAAGAGCAAAGTATCAAAGTTATCCAGTGTAGTGTTCATACATGCTTATGACTGATTTGACTCGTTACACTACTCTGGTGTCTTAACTTCACTCTGCAGGGAAAAATAGAAAGAGTTTTCGAGGGAGTAGGCTACCACCACCCGCCAGCCCCCCACCCCTCACCAGAATGCCAATCCTCCAGTGGTGTGTGAGGGCAATCTAAATAGGCAAAGGGCAGGTGTCGTTTTCAGGCCTGACGTTTCCCTGCAATAAATTTACCTCTGACCTTTTCTATCCGAGTCATCGGGGGGGGGGGGAGAGCAATTTCAGTGGAACAGATTGGCCTCTTTCCCTTGTGTAATCAGAGACTGACCGACAGACCCCTTCTCTTCCTTTTTTACTCCATAAAGTCAACTAATCCCTGAGAGGACAATTTCAATGCCTGGTGTATTGTTAGATCAATGTGAAAGTGCGTGATGAATCTCACAGTGATGGAGACACAAGAAAAGATCCCCCAAGCTTACAAGGACCCATAAAAGGAGCAGACAGGGTGTAAACTGATGTAGTTTTCATGTAGGTCTTCTCTGCTGTAGCTGTTTGAAAGCAGGAAGGGGCCAGATGGGTTGTTAGGGATGGATGAGTCACTGATTGAAAAGGAGGAGTTTAGGGAGCAGAAACTGTACTGGCAGACCTACCATAGCAACCATTATAGATTCATTAGGTGCTTTGAAGTTCACTGATAATTGGATTTTAACGCATTAACAAGGCAGCCAGTGGGAGGAAAGGTTACTATGGCACAAGCCTAGACGCTAGAATGTATTACTTGTTAACATCAATTACGCGTACAGTAGGTTACACATACCGCTGGTTTAGTATACATTAACTGAAGTGTATTCACCTCAGGTAAATATAGATATCACACATTAATGCAGTGAATACTGAGGCGAGAGCAGGAACAATGCTGTATTTCTATAAAGTCATGTACACAAATGGACATTTTCTTGTCTTGCTGTCCATCCAGAGCTGCAAACTGAGGATATCTTTTTATTTTAAAGGTCTCACCTACTGCATCCACCCCAATGTCAACCACTATGACACTGTATAAAGATGCCTCTATACACTGTGCATTTGTATAATTATTATCAGGTCTTGTGTTTGAATTAAAACGATGTTGTTTTCTAGGCACTACATCTATGTGTAAAGTTATGTAGACATTTGGCTGTGTGTTTTAAAGAGTGTACCAGTGAACAGTTTTGTCTTATTTTTGTACATCTTACAACCCAAATGTCTCTCCTTTCTTTCAGTATGAATGATGTTTTTGATTCAGAGGATGACCAGGAACTGGTAGAAGGTACATTATGAATGTTGTTGTCACTATTGACATATCAATTAACTGGAAGACAAAAGTAATTAAACAGTAATACAATGAATAATTTTATATATGCTGGTATTGCATTGACAGAGTCTTTTGTGTAAGAAGACATCACACAAATGTTTTTATCGGTGGAGTGCCCCTTTTATTACTTATACTGTTGATAAAATATGCTGATTAAACAAGTTTATTGCTTTTTCTCTATTCAGACTAATTAGGCACCCACAGCATAATTGTCTATTTTACATCAGCAGAAGAAGCAGGGACCTCCAGGTCTGGACTTGACAGACCTACTGCCATCTGCCCGGTGATCATACAGCCGGAGATTGACATAGAGGTAAGCATAAAGTTAGAAAAATTGGAAAGAAAGGTAACGCTTTTAATGAAAGAAATTATTAACTAACAGGAGCGTTCATCTGGGTTATTTTCTTTATGATTTTTCTATGGCAAAAGTCAAAAACAGTCCATCACAAAATTTACTTTCCAACAGAGGACCCACATGTAACAAATCACTTATCGGATTAATTTGAAATTATCTTGATTGGCATGCAGTTGTTAACACATTCCCATTTAACAGGTAAGCAAGCTAAGTGCTTTATTCCTTTAAGTGAGTCATGTCTAATAAAACATAACAAACATTTCAGTTCAACTTTTAAAGCTTATCATCATTGGCTTGGTTGTTTATATTGTTCACAGCTCATTGAAGCTTCAGCAGCACCTTAGGTAATGTCTCGCTTCTCACCACTGTAGCACGAGTACTGTATGCTCTTTTCCATGTCGGCTTCTTATTGTAGTCATATCTTGATGCATGCTGTTTATGTTTTTGCACCATTTAATTTGAATTCATGTCTTTTTCACTTGTAAGTGAAACTAGGGCTGGACGATTAATCAGTAAAAAACAGTTAAACAGTAATCAAAACGATATTCAGAACCCCTAACCAACGTAATTTTCCCTTGTTGGTTATTTTGTTTTGTAATCCTATTAATATTTCCCCCAGTGTGTGTGTGTTGTTGTGTGTGCTTTTCCCTTAAAAACATAGATACAACCTTACTTTCTACCGCTTGCTCTTTCATTCGCTCACCCACACACTCTTACTGCACACACATTGCACTGCCTTCAAGACCTAATTAACTTCACTGCTCTTTTAACAGCACCTGTCACATAGATGTCCTTTGAAGAATGAGGCGAGGAAGCTAGCCAAGTATTGAGTGTTGCTGTGCTCGCACAGTGTGCGAGTGAAAACCATTAGTTGTGCATTGATATTAATGATCATGTGAAAGTTTAGTAGCGGCGGTCATTCATTTAGCAGAGGCAAAGCGCTGAATATAAGGGAACATGTCTCTGTTATATCTATTATTATGTGCACACCACAGATTGTCTTGCGCTGCACTTCTGAGGTCCACCTTTTGCGTTCCGTCAACATTAACATTTATATAATCGATTTATGACATTTGTAAATCGAAAAAACCCATCCCACTTTAATAGTTAAGCGTATTTATAGTACAAAACCTTGTTAGTGAGCTATGAGTGCAAAAAAAACCTAATAACTAAAAAACATTTTTGGTTAGTTCAATACTCGAGGTAAAATGTTCAATTAATCATGATTTTGATTTTGGGTCATATCGTCCCCCCCAGGACACAAATATTAACACCACGCGTAATCACGTCTAAGACCCTGTATGTGTACATTATTGTGATTATTAATGTGCCGTTGTCAAGGTGTTTAAATTGAATTTATTGTAATGTTGCTGAAATTCCTTTTAGACCATACACACAGTGTTGTATAGTGCTGACCCTAGTGCTAATAGTCCGATAATTTGGGAAATGTGCTTATTTGCTTTCTCGCTGAGAGTTAAATGAGAAGATTGATAGTCTTCTTTTTTCAGTCTTTATACAAAGCAACGCTAACCATCTCCTATTTAATGAACAGTATCGGAGTGGTATCAATCTTCTCATCTAACTATTGTCAAGTAATCATATTTCTCAAAATGACAAACTATGCCTTTAAATGTAGAGTTGCCAAGTTTGAATAAATTCATGGTACATACAATGAAGGAAACATTTTCTTATTAGTACAATGGTGGAAGAGAGAACTGTTGAGCTGCTTAAAACTAGGATTACTAGGGGGTTCACATTAACATCAAGTTGATTTTGGAACAGTTCTATACATAAAACGTATCAGACTGGAAGAAATGTGTATTTCAAAAGAAGGGAAAAGTTACATTTGGTTGGCATTAACACTGATTAAAGTACCTTAGATAGCTCATTGAAAAATAATTATACCATTTCACCTCCTAACAGAATGTGATCTGATACTACAAGTACAGTAAATCTGTAAGGCATGTACTCATCCAGCCCATCTTGATGTTTGTTTTACATCAGTATTCACATGCATGTTGTACCCCTTTGGCAGAGCATTAAAATGAAATGTCAGCCAGTCAACTACTGTGTGAACATCAGCTTCTTGCAATTGGTAGATGTTTTCCTTACATCACATGTCACCCAGTATATTCTGAGAATCTAATTCAGGGTCATTTAGGGGTTAGGCATTCAAATTGTATCATTCATAAGAAATTCATTCTCCAAGTTTTGTGTCATAATTTTCAAGTTAAATATCAGATTAATTGCCAGGATCATTAATGGTTCACGTGCTGAGCATTTTGTGTACAAAAGTTCAGTTGCCCTTCAGCGTTTTACTCATTTTGTGCTGCTACAAAGTAATTTCTTATTAGATTTCTCTCTGAGATTGACACAAAGTGCTCTCATGAGACAAGCTGAAAAGTTATTTATTATAAGTATTTAGCGTAAGTTTAAGCACAGAATTCCAAAAAACTTGCAGCATACAAAATTATACACTTTACTCATTGTTGTAATTATGTGATGTTTTATCCTCATAAAGGATACCAGGTCACAGCTGGATTTTCATCTGGAAACATGAGAATAACATGATGTTAAGTCTTAACATATTCATCTATATCTAACATGTGCTGTGTCTTAGCCCTTCTGTTATTTGTGTTTTATGTGCCTTGCTGTTGCACTTGTTCTTCTGGGTGATGTTTTTGTTATCTGTCTTTTGGTTTTATAGTGTTATGATTTCATCTCTGACCTTGGGTGTTTGTCACAGCAGCCCCATAGCTGGCAAAGAGCTCTTTTCTAGATTGTTACCTATTTTTCTCTTTCAACAAAATCAAGTGAAAATGAAAATAAGGGAGACGGTGGTAGTTCCAGTTCCTGGTGTGCAAAGGACAAACAACAATATGTGGAAATGTGTACATTGGATAAACTTGAAACTTAAATAATTGTGAAAAATTGCATTGATCTAATTTTCTTCTCCCTTGGATGGCTGTATGTAAGTATCTTTGGACTATCTATTTGCTCTTTTCCATTCTGACGAGGAAAGTCAAATAATGTATATTTTTGCAAGCCATTTTGAAAGAAGACGTCAGTCAATCCAATCATACTGCTCCATGTTTGCATGTCCTCACTATTACAATGTCAGCATGGGATCCATCTCACAGAAAAGCATTAATTTGCAGTAAAATGCTTTTCTTCTGTGTGCAATGATGTAAATGTGGAATACAAATAATTCCCTTTGTCTTTATACTCTCCTAGCTGTCACTGTTGTGTCACTGTTTTTCTTTAACAGATTGCAGTTCACCCATCTGGTCTCTCGGTCCCACCCAACCAAGAGCTTCCATCTGTTGATGGCACACTGTCCGCTCACACTGTATCCCCAGGTGAACAATTCCCTTGTATGTCTTCCGAAACCGCACTCCAAACTAATTCATCATTTGTACTCTGTGCCAGCGAATCAGCACAGCCTTTACCCAGACTCCACTGTGAATTAGGCAACCAAACGTCAGAGCAGACCATAGACAGTAGATTCACTACACTGCTGCCTGTTTCAACTTCTTCTCAACAAGAGTCAAGGCCGAGATCAGACAGCTCCCAGGCTGGTGAAGAGGAAATCCCTCCCTCAGAGGCCTCATGCATGCATCTTCCTGCCACAGAGACGATTCTGTGGCCAACATCAGGAGAGGACGGATTGACCGACAGCCCAGCCAGTCGTCCTTGTCCTGAACTGCCTGCTGAGTGCGTCTCTGCTCCCAGTGTGACTCAGGCCTTTGATCGAGAGGTTGCAGTGGGATTGAGGGAATTTGTTGCTGGATTATCAGAAGGTTCCACCACATCTGCTGCACATCATGAAGGCAGTACTCCTGCACTCTTTACTCCTGTGGCAAAGCAGGCATCTCTGGGAGCAAAAGGTGAAGCTCCACCGTCACCTGAACTCACAGAGAACCCCTCCAGAAATACAGGTGTCACTGAGGTGAGCCCAAACTTAGCTCTTCAGTTTGTCTCAGCCTGGGAAGAGAAGGAAGATGCTCCCCAGATTTCCCCAGACACATTATTAGAGAATCTACCAAACACGTTGTCAGAGGTGTCCGAGCTTCAGTCTGAGCATGACATAAACAGGAATCTGATGCCATCCATTGTTTTTCTCAGTGGAGTTGTCTCCCTCTCGATAGTGTTACAGGAACCCACCGCCCTCTTCATCATGGGACTACTTTTTGTCTTGCACCATTTGTGATTACTAAGTTTACTTTGATCTATTTTCAAGTTAAGTGCCTTTGTCGTGATTCGAAAATAAGACATCAAGTTAAAAAAACACACAGTGTCCTGTTGAAGTTGGGTATTACTACGTGATTGATTTTTAGATTAATATACATTTTCATCAAATGAAAAATGTTCTGTGTACAACTTATGTGTATTACCATGAAAAGTCCAATGCAAGGAGAAAGTAATTATCCACATATTTTATGCATTCTGTCAAAAATGAAGTTATACGATAGTAGTCAATTTCAACAACAACATTGTCACTCTTAATACTAAAACACGGTGTATTATCATATATTTTTTGTATGTGGTCTTTAATTACTTTTTTCTTGTCATGTGGAGATAGTGTATGTGGTGTTATATTCTGATTTATCCAATCAGTATTATTATGCAGTTTATTTTTTTGTTGCCATTGTAGCTATGGTTGTTGTCTAACCACACTGCCATGATTTTAACTGTTGTGAATTCCACATGCTATTATGTCTTTAATGGGAAAAAACATTACCAAAGTGGGACACTAAAGAGACAAAGTATTTTGCCTTAATGCCCTTTAGCAAACATCTTTTTGAAATGGATGCTGCTTGAGGCACAAATCAAGTGGAAAAATGTCCAGTGTGACACATGAAAGCGATATTTACTGTTAGAAAACACCAGCCTTTTCAGTGTCTCCTCACTATTGCACATAAGTCTTCCTGTTGATTCTTGCTAGTAAACCCATATTGTTGTTGCACATTTTGTAGCACTATTTTGACAACCTCACAGATAGGCTGAAGCACTGAATGACATGTTTGAAGTGATGACAGTTTTTGCAGTGTAGTTCCATTAAACGTAGTCTTATA
Source organism: Micropterus salmoides (assembly GCF_014851395.1). Taxonomy (NCBI): domain Eukaryota; kingdom Metazoa; phylum Chordata; class Actinopteri; order Centrarchiformes; family Centrarchidae; genus Micropterus; species Micropterus salmoides. Next base: position 9,868,574 of record NW_024040707.1, on the reverse strand, counting down.
CCCTGCATGGCTATGTTTCTGTTTATTTCTTCTTTTTTTCCATCCACTCTGCAGACATAATGTGTGCAAGACAGTTTGATGCACAGTAATGACATTTTGGAGAGACTCACTGACACACCACTAAAATAACATCAGAGCCTTTAGCGCCTCTGTCTCTGGAGCACATTCAGCTTTGCTTGAAGTGGAAATACACAGGCTGCAACCTGAGCTGCAGATAGAAGCCAAAGGTCATGCATTGCACTGAAGTCATGGTGTTATGCTAGAGTACAGCTCACACAGGCCATTGTAAAATGAGATTAGTGTTCAAAGGCTAAGAAGTCTCAGGAAACCTCCTCAGATGCCATTTGATGAGATGTCACAGGCCATTTCTGATTATAGTCATGATACACTGATATCTTAAAGACATCTTTATTATTTGACCAAGGGAGGCATTAAGAGTTATAAAAAACTATTTCAGTGTTTTACTGCTGAATTAATTTACTGAATCTTGTATTAACTTTATTAACTTTCAACCCACAAATGTACATGGATGTCAGGTATCCTTTGGATTATGTGGATTTTGTCTTGTGCAGAAAAAAAAGGTGTGGGAGTGATTCATTTGTGTGATGGTTACATATAGCTTGAGTGTGGAGAGTATTAAAAATTTAAGCAGACTTAAAACTGACCCAAGGAGGATAATCAGTGTGAATTCTACAACAGTCACTTTGAAATAATTAATGCCTTTTTAAGCTGTGATTTCAAAAGAGGTTCAGTGAGTGTTGTGACATTATTACCAAACAGCAGTTTAATGGGGTATTTTCTTATTCTTTATTTCTTTTTTACCCAATGCAATATCACTCTGAGGAGAAGTTAAGTGTGTTCTAACTGAGCTATTTCATTACAGGACACAGTTAAAACAGTTGTACTCAGAGATAATTAGCACGCATGGTCCACAGATGTTTGTTGACTTTATCTGGTCCATCACAGCCATCAATTAGCCCAAACTGAACTGTTAAGTCCACAGAATTTTGAAATCAAAGGTTAATGTAGACCTACTGCTTATCAGACAAGTCATTTTGTGAGTGGCGAGAGCATACATGTTTACTATTGAGTTTACTTTAATTTATTGCTCTTTCTCAAGTGCTTGATTTTGGACTTTAAGTCGAAGAATCAGAAGACACTTTTGTGGTGTCCTGTTGATCTAGCGGTCTTCATCCTTGCTCCTTGCCCCCCATGGGGACTTTCTTGCATCCCCCTATTCTATTACCTATGTGCTGTGGTATCAAATCAAGGTGTAATGTCCCCCAGAATAACACTAACTTTGTATAAGGACAAAGGAGGTGTGAGTGTGAATCAGCCAGTAAGAGGTTTGTAATTTACAAGATGTCCATCTCCTCGGTAGAAGATGAAACTTAATAAATTCTGAAGAAAAAATGTAGGCCTACATATAATTGTATAGAACAGAATTAATATAGTATATAGCCTACACATACATAATAAAACAATAAGTCTACAACTATGACAGCAGCTCTGTCAGGCTGTAGCCTACTTAGGCACAGGGAATTACCAAAATTTTTAGTATTCATCCTCTGGGGAATCAACTGACCAACATTACAATCCTTAGAGCCACACCCCAGCAAAATGTGAGAAAGGGGATAAAAGATGAAAAACTGATGAGTGAATGAAAGTGCGAGGTAACAGTTAGGGCCTATAATATTAGAATTTACAAGCCATCTGTGTTACACATGTTGCAAATTACAAACATGATACTATAGAGCAGCACTAGAAAATGGAAAATGAAAACACTTTTCACACTATTGTGTGTGGGGTGATGGTTGTGGTGCTGTTTTAGTTTCTCATGAAAATTCGAGTGTTATTATTTTATCCTGAAAAAGGAGGTCCAAAATCCTTCCAGAGGACCCAGAATCCCTTGCTACTGCCCTGGTGAGCCTGTCTGGATCATAATGGGGTCCAGTCAGCCCAGTCTGTCACCAAGGGCAGGAGACCAATGAAAGACATAGTTTGTTGACAGCTGGAGCTCCTCGCTGGAGAAAGCAGACGCGTCATACATGTTGCCGGAGAGAGACGGTTAGAATAAAACATCACTTTCAAGTTATGGCCCACAATACTGCACAGGTCTGCCTCTCTCTCTCTTTCTCTCTCTCTCTCCGAATAAAACCGACGGTTTCCGCGAATGTGCGAGCTGCCTTCTTGCAAGCAGCCATAATTGGGATTATTCAGGAATAATTCGCCTAATCCAGCCGCGTTGTTTTTGTTTTTCCCGTTTATTTGTTTTTTTTTTTTTTATTAATCGTGATTTCGACAGCATTGGTGATGTGAATTTCCTCGTGACATCGCTGGATTTGTCAGAAATGTATCTCTTCTGTCACGGAGGCTTTTATTGTGGACTATTGAGATGTAGTCCACCTTCGCTGGACAGCAAAACAAAGACTGCATATTAACAGTTCAGGGTAAATACATCGCCTTTTTTTGTTTTGACTGAAAGATGGGAAAGAGAGACGTATCGAGGCTGTTTTCTGTGTGGACTAATTGTTGTGGTGCCACTAGCCAATATACATGCCAAGACGATTCATTTAGGGGATGCGCGATCTTTTTTTCCTCTCTAACGTTTGTGGGTGTGTTATTATAACCATTGCAAATCTGACATCATTTTGGATATATGAACAGAACAAGATATTTTTTATCGCGTTTGTTTCTAGCCTTCTGGAAATCTATCTTCGACGTGATGCAACATAAAATCTGTTTTCTCGGATGCTATTCAGATACAGACCAAATGAACACATCCCTCTCTGTGAAACTGTAAAAGGGTGGCAGTGGATATTTTTTATACATATCTCTTATATATGGCTTAGCAGCAGAGTCCTCATCCTGGACTGTTTGATCAGCTGTTGATTATTAGATTGCCTCTGCCGTCTTATGTTTATTATATGTTGCTCAATTCGATTTTCCTAGCGATGGATTTATGCATAACAGGTGTTGTTTGAGCCCGAGAGCACAGCAAGAGCATGAGGCTTCATTATGTGTTTTTCTCTCGATTTAACAAACAGTGAAACAAAGCGACTGGGATCATTTTTTTGCTGTTGCCGTGAGAGAAGAACAGATCCCAAAATAATGAGGGGATGAAAGGTAGGTTGTCATCTCTCTCTCTCTTTCTCTTCCACACACATACACGCACACAAACACACACACACACACGCACACGCACACACGCACGCACGCACACACACACACACACACAAACACACACACACACAAACACACATCAGAGGTGATTTTGACACCTGTTCATCTGTTTTTCACTCCAGCCTGTGTTTTAGGCCTAGCTGACATGGCAGCCATCTAATCAGGTGAAATGGTATTTATCATGGTGGCAGAGGGCTGCTATGTATGGGAATATTAAGTCTACAGTTACAGTTACAGCAGTTCATATTATGTTTCATGGCCTACATAGACAAGGCCCACCCAGACACAGCTATGTTTATTATCACCTCATGCCTATAATGAGTTTTTTTAAAGGGAGGCTTTTTTTTTTTTTTTTTTTTATTTAAATGTTTTTAATCATGTCTTCTTTAACCACGGCTTTTTTGGCTCCTTGCTAAAACACAGAGGCCTGACTATGACAGTCACAATGATAACTTTCTCCTCCCGTTGAGTAAAAATCCACATTTCACACATAGGCCTACGGTAAAAAAACAAATGGCTGCCTGCTCTGCTCCATTATAGTCTCACATTTGTTATGTACTGTGAATGGTACAGATTACACCCTCTGCTCTTTAACTGACTGTCACGCACATACACATGCACAGAGCTGCGGAGAGAAACCATAAAATCGTCTTTGCTCATTTACAACATCTCTGTTTGTTGGACATGCCCAGTGTTGGTTGTACTGTGTCTGCTCCATCCCCCTGTACACCCCCATGCATTCACTCAAACACCCACACTTGCACAAAGTATGTGAGCTGTTGTATCTTAGCAACGGGCAAGGTAATTACTGAGAGAGCCAAGGAGCTGGCATGCTGTAGAGCTGCTGATCTGATCCCAACCATAGAGAAACAGGAAGGCAGAGATTTCCAGTGTGTTGCCCACCACAGCTCTTCTATATCACTGCTGCTAAATGTACGGTTTGTTTCCGTTTCGTGGACTGTTTTAGACCTAACAAGCAGGTCAGACATCTTGTTTTTCATTCTCCAAAAATATGTGTCTCTGTTCGCAGGTGGTGAGGTTGTGGACAAAGAGGAAAGATGAGTCTGTCATGTAGAAAAGATCCTTACGGCCTCTCCTTGTAAAGACGAGAGAGCCGAGGGAGAAGACGGCTGTAGGAAGATCAGTAGTGTTTATAAAGGGCCCAAACCAGGCAGGCTCTTGTGGAAGGTGATAGAATGTCTAACCAGAGCTTTGCCATCGATGGCCCCGGCAGTTTGCTGGCTGTGCTGGCTTCGCAGAGTGGACTGGCAAGAGGCAGCAGCAGCAGCAGCAACAGCAATGGTGGAGGAATCTCTGCCACAGATGTGTCTGCCTACTTTAAGCTGGTCTTCTTGGGTTTGATCATCTGTGTCAGCCTTGTAGGCAACCTCTTGGTCTCCCTACTTGTTCTACGAGACAGGACACTTCACAAGGCTCCGTACTTCTTTCTGCTGGACCTGTGCCTGGCTGATGCAGTTCGCTCTGCTGCCTGTTTCCCCTTTGTGCTGGTTTCCGTCCACAACAGCTCGGTCTGGACATACAGTGCCTTGAGTTGTAAAGTTGTGGCTTTTATGGCTGTGCTGTTTTGTTTTCACGCTGCCTTCATGCTGTTTTGCGTGGCTGTCACCCGCTACCTTGCCATTGCCCACCACCGATTCTACGCCAAACGCATGACCATCTGGACCTGTGCCGCCATCATTTGCATGGTGTGGACTCTGGCCGTTGCCATGGCGTTCCCACCTGTCTTTGATGTGGGGACATACAAGTTCATCCGTGATGAGGATCAGTGCATTTTTGAACACCGCTACCTGAAGACCAACGACACCCTGGGCTTCATGCTCATGCTGGCTGTGGTGGTCCTGGCCACCCACGGTTTCTATGCCAAGCTGCTGCTGTTTGAGTACAGGCACCGGAAGATGAAACCTGTCCAGCTAGTGCCAGCTATCAGCCAGAACTGGACCTTCCACGGTCCTGGAGCCACAGGTCAAGCTGCAGCTAACTGGATTGCGGGATTCGGTCGTGGTCCCATGCCGCCCACTCTGTTGGGCATCAGGCAAAATTTACACAATCAACACCGGCGGCTGCTCGGGATGGAAGAGGTGAGATCAGAGAGGAGGCTGGGCAGGATGTTCTACACCATCACCCTGCTCTTCCTGGTCCTCTGGGCTCCCTACATCGTGGCGTGCTTCTGGAGGGTGTTCGTCAAGTCCTGCACCATCCCTCACAAGTACCTTTCCATCACAGTGTGGATGAGCTTTGCCCAAGCCGGTGTCAACCCCATCTTTTGTCTCCTGCTCAACGAGGACCTGAGGAAAGTGCTGAGGGCTCACCTGCCCACTTACTGGAGGACTAAACAACACCTGCCCCAGGATGAGGCCTACTGCATTATGTAATAAGATATGAGCTTAATGAAGAGAATGTTTCAGGTTTTGAAGGAAAATTTGGAGAATAGGAGTGATGTAATGCACCTTGGTTAAGTGTCTGTTTTGTTGTTTTGCACAACAAAATCTAATTTTTGCCAACAAATGCAGGCACAGTGCCATTTCATTAAGAATGTTGATATTTGAATAAATGTGTCAGGTGCCAATGTTTGAACAGGAAAATAGAAACACCCCAGTAACACGTTCATGGTTTGTATTTCTGATGATGTACTGTATGATTAATATGTAGGAAAGATCACAACAATCACCACTCCAATTAAGTGTGACAGATGCCATTTTAAAATAATGTTGCCTTATTTCAGTGGGACACGCCCCAGAGCTTTCAACTGAGAATTTGTTTCTGTGTCACATGAGGCACAAAACAGACACACAGAAGGTTGAAATCCTTGAAGAAGTGTGCTCTAGACTGTGAATAGAAAGTGTTGATCAGAGCGTTACTAACTCTGAAACACATCAAGGAACTCAAAGGGTCTGAATGGACTGATAGACCACCCTGGACGCCTTTTCATGTAATTCAAAGGAGACTGCAGAATATCGAATGGACCCAATAACCTTGGATACATTTAAATAGCTGTTGTGAACCCAAGAAGCCCCTAACATGCTTGATTTTTTGGACTTGATTTAGGGCGTGTCAGGTTTCTTTGTATCATAAAAATTGCCTGTTTTCCTTTATTTGTAAACTATACATGTTAAGCAGATGACACTATTTTGAAATATGACTTGATTTCATATTGTATAGACTGTACAGGAATGTACATTCCTGCTTTTGTGTTTTTATATAGCAATTGTGTGTATGTGTGTGTGTGAGAGGAAGAGGTAGAAAGAGAAGAAAGGAGGGAGAGAAATAATGATGATAGAATAGGTTCCAGTAATATTGAGTCAGTATGAAAGCAGCCTCATCTTGGTGTCTCAAAATCATTCAGAATTGAACAATCGTCATATGGAAATGTATCCTTTAAATGGATTTCCGTGACTGAAAATGTAGTCTGTAGATGGATAATGAAAACGGGGACATAATAATTAGAAAACAACACTTGTACATTGCAAACAGGCCATAGGATTTAATGACTTGAATGATGATGTAAATTACGTCGTTTTAAAAAATCATTAGCAAATGAACATTTATTTGCAAATGACAGTCTTGGGAATGTTTTTAAAGTACTGTTATGCTCTCACCAGAATACAAAAAAAAAGAAGAAATGATGAAGTGGCACTTAATGTGAAGGAAACTTGAATGTTACCAGGCCCTCTTACATTTCCCCTCAACATAAATGTCACAATTCGAGTGTGAGATCACAGTAAGTTCAAAATCAAAACGCCTCAGACTGGATACAACCCGAGATGTTTGGTGTATGGAAACCGGCTTACACTACATTAAGTTGTCTATCCAAATTAAGATTCATGTAATACAAATGTCAGACCTACAGTATGTTAGGCATAGCTATATTTGTGCAGTCAATTTTCTAAATGTGGACACTCGCACAGCGTACTGTATTAGCATGCATTCCACTGCATTTCATAGATTCAAGACTGTGGATTACAACTTGTACAGATGTTGATATGGAAAGACGAAGTGAAAAGTGAACTGAGGTCCATAATTTTTACGTCTGGCATTCCTTCGCAAGATGAGATTCTGTAACTGTACAGTTTAACTGAGGTGGTTCTTTTGCCCACTCATCAATAAAGACTCTACTTTTGATGCATTCTGAGTCATGACCTGCCTGGATGTTGACATGTCTGGATCCCTGTGGAGAATACTTCACAGGAAATAGACCACTTTACAGTGTAAATAGCAAAAATTACATCATGTATACATATACCCAAAAATGTACATTTGCAACACATCAGTCTAGCTTTGCACACTTCACTGCCTGAAATGGAAAAGTCATATTGACACTTTCCTCTCCACTGAGCACTGACCAAACAACCAATGTAGAGTCAAAAGGATTTGTGATTTCTTATTCAAGTAGCAACCTTTCAAATCTGTGGAGACAGATGTATAATTACACAAAAACTTAATTGAAATTTTTTTTATTGTGAGACAGGGCTTGAACTGAAGAACTGTGTGAGAACAAAAGATTTGGTTGGACCCAACAAGTACGTTTCTTAAGCTGGCGTCCTGCAACAAAACTTAAAGTAAGATTGTACTTTTGCTAACAAGAGGCCAGTAGTATGGCTATGAATGAAAAGGATAAAAGATAATGCTAAATGCTAAAACAGTATCAGAAATAGATAAGAGTCATAAAGTCAAGAACATGACAAAGCAGTGTTGTACAATGTATAAACCAATACCTATTTAAAGTTTGCAACATTAGCTACTATACGCTACTTGTCATACCAGACCAGGTGGCTGTAGCAGCAAAACTCGACTGTATTGAATTGAGCAAAGCATGCATTCTCTTCTTATGAATTCAACATTTCACGTGTAAGAGGGAGACTGCGGTATTTTTACCTTCAAAATTTAACTAGTCTCGCTTCAAACAATTGAGCAAAAAACAAATATATTGGAACATCCTTGAAATGTGTTATAAAAACAGCCAAAAGAATGAGAGAACTCACATTACACGCTGAAGGGCATGCACAGTTTTGAATAAACTCCAAAGATGATGAGTTGTTTAGACTTAGATTTTAGTAGACTAAAAAACTAGCATTCGCCTTCATGCTCCAAAGCATGAACAGAACCTTGAAATGTGATTTTTTTTTTTACCACATCCTATAGATGAAAACATTTCATAAAACACAAAATCCATAAATGGTTACTGTAAAATAATGTAAATAAAAATTAAATGCTCCTCTGTACCAGGCTTTCCAAGCAGCAGCTGTGGAATCTTTTGTGTAAACTGAGAAATGGGTTTAACACGCAATCCAGTCTCTCAATAGACCAGAAAAAAACAATTCTACTGTTTAAAACTCACATATGCTTGTGGTATGGTAGGAAGAATAAAAGTTCATTTTACAAGTAAAACTATTACTGCTGATGATAGATAGCAGTGCTGACCATCGTATGAACATGTATTCTCTCAAAAAACAATTAGACTATATTTTGAATCTGAAAGAGAGATAATTTCCATTGTCTTTATTTGTGCGCTCAGACTGTGGCTGATGGAAAAGATGTTTCCATAGTGAGCAGCATCAACTGTGTGAACATCCTCTTAGTCCAGGTGTAACAGGTTGTATCCTAATGTGCCTCTCTGTCTCACCAGAACTGATGTTCACACATTATTATTTTTAGTTTTCTTCCCACTTCCCTCCAAGATACACCACAAAAAAGGCGTCTTACTCATTTGTAAAAACGTATCCTCGCCCACTCTATGTTCTGAAGATGCAGAGTTGTGCAGAGGCCTTGTTGCATTGTCCTATCAGAGCACTACAGGTTCACACAGGATAAGTTTTGTGTTGCTCTTTTGGATAGGATTTCCTGTTTTTTTCAGCACCCATCCTGCCTGTCTCAAACAAAGCCCTGTCCTGACCTTCCCAGAGCAGACAGCAACCATTCATTGTGCTTTCACTCCCACACATCCACAATTATACGTCACAATAGCCATGCCAACCTTGAGAGGAAAACAATCAAGTCTAAGGGCGCTGCATTTCTGCATAAATCATACGTTTGAAACATACTCCTATGCGCAGTGCTTCCCAGTGACTTTTTTCAAGCTGTTTCCAGTTTTTAATTATTTAAGTATGTCTTCCTCTAACATTGAGACGGTGTAAGCAGCGTGGATATGTCAGTGCTATGATACATTAGTCCGTCAATACAACACTAATGTATCATGTTTATAGTTTGTCTAGATCTAAAAAATAGACATTTCTTAATGCGTGGTAGCTTGAATGTGTAGTTTTGATCTACTTCACCGGTGGTGCCAAGAAATAATTGAGGGGTCACCAGACACTTCTGCTAAAGAAAATTAATTTATTGTTTTTTAAATTTATTAATTTATCAGTCAAGATATTTTACTCAAAACCACAAACGTCTCATGGTAGCAGTGGGTGAAAAGTCAGGGGATTATGAAAATCATTAGGATTCATCATCTAGGGACCATGGATGCCTGTATAAAACCTCATGTAAATACATCCAACAGTGTTTGAGATATTTCAGACTGGACTAAAATGGTGGACCGAAAGGCAAACCGACGCTGCAATCCATAGATCCAAGCAGCTAGCATGGCTAAAAACATCGTTATCAATGTGATTATCATTATTGATGGTCAAACAGGCAGAGGAATTGACTATTTTTTCTCAACTAGAACACACTCAAAATGTCAAATATTATTGAACTACAGAGCCTTTAAGACATTTAGACAACAAGCTCATTCTAAATGTTAAAACAACTAAAACGTAGGGGGAATCTTGTGTAGACATTGAAGACCCACACAATGACTAACAGAGCCCCACACTGCTGGTTTGACCACCCTACATTAAACTCTTCTGTTATTACCATTTTCATTTTTTAATTCTATAGTTTCAGATATATTTTGTGAAAAAAGAAATAAAGACTGCTGACAGTTACAGTAGTTTATTCTGTATGTGCGTTAAATAAATTATATGAATCTTCAACCAGCGTGAACAGAAAACACACACACACACACACACACACACACACAGACAGAAAAGTACAAACACTTAATTAAAAACACAATTGTTTGTCTTTTGGGATTGATACGCCCACCGACTGATTCTGAGTTCAATGTCATGCACATGGTCTCAAATGCAAGCAGGCAATTGCAGAACTGACAGCAAATAAGGCGGTTTTACTACACTTGATTACACTGCTTGAATAACAGTTACATAAATAGTGAACTAGATCTATGCCAGAGGGACTGTCTGTATGATACTAAGTGTTGGATCTGGTTCCTCTGGAAGATTATATTATTTCCTCTTCACATAAATTCAGTCATATCCGTACAATTCAGAGGTAAGCCATGACACATGCATGGGAGTAGTGCTAGCTCTTTCATTCTTTGTTGAAAAGCAATTTCTCAGCTGCAGCTGGAGGAGTACTGACACAAACGTGCGCAAAACACACACAATCCACCCCCCAACCACTTGAATTTCTAAGATATCCCAACCACCTACACAGCATGGTGTTCTATCTGATTGCACTTGAGTATCATTAAATTAAACGTTCAACGCAGCCTGTTACATTCCAGTGAACATCTACAGATACATTGGACAGTTAAGGAGCGGCAGGGCAGGCCTTTTGTTTGCAATGGACGGAAGCATTTTATTGGTGGACCAGTCACTTTTGCTCCCGCCTCCAGATGATGACCATGCCAGTGGAATCGGCGGATGCCAGTAAACTCTCATCACAGTTGAAGCTGACATCGAGCACTGGTCCCCCGTGACCCTGTAACTTGTTCACTATCGCCTTGGCGTTGCGCTCGACGTCAAAGAAGTAGACACAGGCATCCTCACTGCCAGTCACTGCGTGGGAGGGCAAATCGGGAGATCAAGAAATTAAATGGTGAAGACAAATTTCAACTAAATCAATAAATAATGGATGGCTTATTAGAACAATTCGGTTTGGACTGAAAATAGGTAAACTAATCTACTAATCTATCTCAAGAGACACTGTTAAAACCACATATCCACAATACAGTCTTTACATTTCTAGCAGGGAAACTATTTTAAAGATGGCACCAGAGATACAGATTTAAGGCCAGTTTTGCCACAAAGACCTCTCAGGTGTTGTTCTGTTTATGTCCTTTATTGAAATAATGTAAGAAACCGTGTTGCAAAATATCTGTTAACTAATTAACACATCCTTAACCGAAGATTCTCAAGGGTATTGTTATGAGTGAGATGCTTCTGTTAATTGGAGACACAAACCTGATAATTTAAACACCGACAAGCCTTGAATGAAATGCAAAACAGTTGATTGTTGAGGAAATAATAAAAGGTTAGGAAAATCAAGTAAGGTGAAGCTCTGAGGTTGAGAGTGTTAAATCCAACTACTCATGTACACAACAACGCTTTACAAAAACAATTTAATAAAATATATACAAGCTAACAAGGTAGGTTACCTTATTGCTGAAAGGATGTTGCCTTTTCTTTTTATCCAAAAGTAGCAGTATACATGCATATCTTTTTTCCTCACCTTGGATAGCCTGCAGCATTTAACGAACTGTGGTGTAATTTTCTATTCAAATATCACAGCAGGAAGGCTGAGAGACGTCTTACCCACACAGGCCCCCTGTCTGAAAGACATGAGGGGGCAGAAGATGCTATGAACGAGCTGGGAACCCTGCTGGATAGGGAAGCTTCTCTTCAGCTGTAGTGTACCATCATTGTCCACCACCCTGCCAAATGCAAAGGTGGCACAAACGATCACATTCAATGTGACAATTTAAATACATCTTCACATACATACTTCACCAATGAAGGTGGCTTTAAATTATATCTTAGCACAGTGGAGACAAAACTCCCTATTAATAAAGGGTGACATGCCGTTAGAGACTGACCTGTACAGCAGCAGCTTATTGACACAGGCGTTGATCAGCAGGGAGGGGTCTCTGGCCTCTCGGCTAATCCAGGACCGAGCAGATATGCTGCAGATGGAGCTGCCTTCGCTCACCACCAGGCGCTTGGCTTTGGTCAGCTTCCCTAAAGAGGGGGGCAGAAACACATCAACTGCTTTCCCTCTCAACAGTGACACCATTCAGAGCATGATACAATTATTAGAATCAGGCATGCAAACTGGTCAGGGGTAAAAAAAGGTGAGAAGGAAGCTCTCATTCTGTGTTGCTTTCACATATGTTTCTCCTGTAGATCAACTTTTCTCATGTAAAATCATCCTTGCTGAATTAGCACACATGCATGTATGATTTAGTCTCCCCTCCTCTTTTGTCATGTTCACAGGAAGAGAACGGAAAATTTGGCCAAATAGAAACTGTGACAAGAAGTTAAAGTTACTGACTGGTGCTGCACATTTTGGGGTCATTTCATAATCAGTAGCTTGTTTATTCTTACTTAAAAATTCAAATAAAACTTTCTCAAATCACTTTCATTGGTTATTTGCCATTTCATGTAGCAAGCTATTTTTCAAAGCATTTTTATTAAACACTTGATGGGGACATGTCTCCAGCGTCCTCTGTGTAAATAACAGATGCCGACACGTTTTATCCTATTGATGTTAGCCTACATTATATCCTGGTCCTACGGACAGCTCGTTCGGCAGTCTTTTACCGTCCTCACGTGTTCAGCTGTCTGTATAGCGGACTAGAAAAAGGACCCGCCCTATCCTGCCTCTGATTGGCTGTAGGGTTGAGGCATTAGGAGTGACGATTGGTTAGTTGCAAAGCTCATGCTAGAGAGGAGAGTACTCAAAAATAAATACATAAATAAAGAGAGCAGAGGAGTCGGTAAATAAAACAGGTAGGCCTAAATGCTGTCTTAGCAACAACCAACCCCACCCCCCACCCCCCCCACCCCCATTTATTTTCTCATCGGATCTGCACAAATCACGTAGGTGACCCATTTTGGTTTCAAAACTACGAATTTCGCTGAAAGGTGAGGAGTTTGCATTCCTGTAGAATTTGTGATTCAGTCCCTACACACTCTGCCCTCTGCCATGGAAATATTGTGAGTGTACCTGTGGCCATGTCAAAGAGGAAGGAGAAGATGCTCCCTCTGTCATCACCAGCCCAAAGGATCCTCCCCGGAGCATCAAAGGAGAGAGACAGCACGCGGCCTGTCAGCTTGCTGGAGCCCCCCTTCACCTTCTTCCCAGTGGAGATGTTCACCACCTGCAGGTGGTGCTTGCTGTTTCCCACCTGCAACACAGAACTGGGAGTGAGGACCTTCATTATTTTCAAAAGGGAAGCACTGAGAAACTGACTGTGAAAAGCACTGGATGTAGAGTTTTTGCTGATGCACAAGCACAGGTTGAAATTGTAAAAGATACAATATTTCTTTGAAGTCTAATACTAGACACGACCGAACAGAAAGCATATTATCTTGTGTTTCGGCAGATGAGACAATACAGGGCTGCTCTGGTAGACAGACCAGTTAAACCAGTAGAAACCATAAAGAAACACATTTCTTCCTCTACTCTAATGTTATTACTTATTTTTGGTACAACTGGTTAAAAAGAAATATCCATCTCCCTCATCGTTTTATTTAATGAGGCGTAAATGGAAACTGCTGCGCACAACTTTGCTTTCATTTTACATTCTGCTGATCAATTAAACTATTTGTCATTGACAAAGCAGAGTAAAAATAAAATTATCCAAGACATTTACCACTTTTGTTTTGGTAACTAAACATGACATTCAGTTCTACAATTTTAATCAATGTCTGCATGAATATGCATGCAGCAATTGGGAATGAGCTGAAAAGCTACTAGTGGGAGGTTTTGCCTCTGCATGCTTTACTGTTTTGTGAACATACATCTCTCACACAAATGAGAGTGTTTTGAGCAAAATAAGACGCATGATAATTAATTCAATTTACAGCATTTTATGTATGTTGAAGTGGAAATTAAGGCTCATTTAACCCTTTCCCAACATTCTGAATGCAATATGTCATGTCAGCTTTCGCATATATGCGTGGGAAATGGCTCGCTAGTCCCCCCTGGGCCACGTTTCACAGAATTGTACGAAATTTTTGTGGCAGATGTATCATGTCCAGACCTACAAAAAAAGCCTCCAGGAGCAATGCCCTAAGCCCAACAGGAAGTCGGCCATTTTGTTTTTAACCGCCATTTTTGACAATTCACAGGTTACATTCTTTAAAGAGGTGGTATTATGCTTTTTGGCTTTTTCCCTCTCCTTACCGCTCCTTTATTATTATGTTTTCTATCTTTTTTGTGCATGTAACAGGTTTGCAAAGTGAAAGAGCCCAAAGTCCAGCCCAAAGGGAGTTCCCATCTCCCACAGAAAGCTCTGCTCTGAACCGTTTGAAAACAGCTCGTTTGTAGTCCAGCCCTTCACTTCCTGTACTTGTAACGTCACAATGAAAACGCTTGCCAAGCGGCTAGGGGGTCAGGCACGCCCTCAAACCAAGCTAGCGGAGGCCCGTTGGCTCGACTTGCCTTTGTTTGGTTTTCCATTGTAGAAATGTTGTACCTGCTTCCAGGTACTTTTTTTCGTATTACCTCACCTCCGTCGAGGTTCCAAGCGAGCTGAGGGATACTAAAATGTAACGTGAAAACACGTCAGACTGCTGATTGGTCAGAGAGAATCGTCACTATTCACTGCATCATCATTGCTTAGCCCCAGACAGAGGCCAGCAACAGACAGTTTTATATTTTACAGTTTTCGTATGGAATTTCATCACTAAATCCACTTCTGAGAGAAGTTTTGTGGTGAGAAATCAGCTGTGTAGATTTCGAATATTGACAGTTTTACGAGAAATGATGGCGAAACAAAATGTGCTTGAATATTTTCGGAGTTCCGCAAGTGGCTGCGGGGGAAGCCTGTGCCAACCCACGGGAGGAGCGTGTGAGGCCGGCCAGCTGCCCACTCACAGAGCCCTCTGCTACCACCGTCACACAGACCGCTGCAGCAACAACGGCAGAGGAAAACACAGCTGGAAGGTTTTCATACCGCTTATCTGTCTTTACATTCTGAGGAATGTTGAAACGTTTTAACTTAAAAAAGAGAAAGCTGTGTGGATCGCTGGTGTGTGTGTGTCGCATTGAACATCACCTCGTGGCAGTAGCACAAGCTACGTACTATCTCTGGGTACTACCTGCAATGGAAAACGGAGCAGGGCCGAGTAGAGTCGAGTCTATCGATTTGCGCTATGGTAGCATTTTTCGGCAAGGCAGCATAGATCGTCAGAACACTGGCAACAGTTCAACATTTAGTCCTAAAAGACGATGCAACTCCGACTCTGTTTGGGCCTGGAAATTCACAATCACAACCTGTAAGTATGCTTTATTGGTTGTGAATTATATTTAAAATAAACACAGCAATGTAACTTCACAGACTCTTCAAGTGCGGAGTTGTTGTAAACGTTGGCTAACACAGCTATAGCAATGGAAATATAGTTATAGCTATAATAATGATAATAATAATAATAATAATAATAATAATAATGTTACACCCGATATGAAAGCTACTGAGCAAACGTTCAAATTGTTTGGCCAATTTTTATGTAAAATTTAGTTGAAATATGGTGATTTTTGTAGTGGTTTCTGGTAAGATGTGGAACAATGATGTTGTGTGGTTGTGAGTAACTTATACCATCTGCTAGGTTACGGTCGCAGTCTGAAGTGGCTTTGATTTGGATCACACTACCTCGTTTCTTACGACCCGCGCTTCTCTGCTTCTGATTGGCTAGTAGTCCTTAC
Organism: Micropterus salmoides; assembly: GCF_014851395.1. Lineage (NCBI taxonomy): Eukaryota > Metazoa > Chordata > Actinopteri > Centrarchiformes > Centrarchidae > Micropterus > Micropterus salmoides. The sequence goes on along the minus strand of NW_024040707.1, from coordinate 9,852,659 downwards.
CAGGGAACTACGCATGTGCAACTCCCAACAAAGATTTTGTTCAAGATGCAGTACTATAGCTCAAGAGCAGAGCGTACAACACACAGGGTGAAAAGAGGAGCTGCAGCAATGTGCAGTATGAGAAAAATATGGTGTTTTTTGAAAATTAAACCATGTAAACCTGTTCTGGTACAACCCCTAATTAAGATTTTGAACCTGAAAATGAGCATAATACCACCTCTTTAACAAACCCCTCTGTAGAATTAATCTGATCAACTTCAAATTTTTGCTGTGCAATCTAAAGACATGAAAAGTTGTGCTATCTGTGAGTTTTTGTCGATGAGCATGTCCGTGTCATGGCATCGAAAATCGATGATTCGCCATAAAACAGGTGTTGTTATAACTTCAGTGTACATGCTCACATCTGTAGCTAAATTTACATGTATGATAACAGTCCCGCCCTGAACACATCCATATGCCAACATTCACTCCAATGCCGCTTGCAGCTTTATTATGTTTGATGCTGAATGAGTGAATTTCAGTTGAATGGCTTACCACAGTAATGCATGCAGATATGCAATTTGGTTCCTGAGCAGCTCAATATTACAGAAAATATTTCGACTTCACTTTTTATAAGACATTCTAAATTAGTACTGATTTATTGTGACTTATTAATATTGAATATTAAAGTCTCACAGCAACATTTAGTCCAGAAAGACAACTACTGTCATTTGTATTTGAGTTGATAACTCAAATTAGCAAATTAGCAAAATTTTGTTCCTGCAAACACAATACTATTTAATTGTTAAATTAATTCTTTATAATCAATTCAGAGTATTAGAAGTATAATACTGTAACACAAAAATTCACTCTCTGACACAAAAGGTAATTAGTTTATTAAAACTTTCCTTTCTAGTCTTACATTAAGTTCTCAGATGTTTTTCAATGCTGTTAGCTGTAATTCAGTACAAATCCCATGCTCAGTTAGTAGGAATTATTACGAGAGAATATAAAAATGTTTTGTAACACGTTATAACATGTCTTAAATGTAACTCACCACAGTAAGGTTGTTATTCATGGGTTGGAAGGTGCAGCAGAGCAACTCGCTGGATTCTGGATCTCTGACCTCTCGGATGCACCGACCATCCTCCGTGTTCCAGATACGCAGAGTCCCATCTAGTGATGTCGACACAATGATGTCATTGCTCAGAGACCAAGCAAAATCTGTGACAGGACCTCCGTGACCTTTCAGGGTCACCTTAACACTGGGAGGAGACGGAGACAGTGTCATGATGGACAGGGTGCCATCCAGTGAGCAGCAAGCAAGGAGGTGCTTGTCATCATTGGCAAACTGCAACCGCGGAACTAAAAGAAGAAGAAGAAGACGACGAAGAAATAAATGTTGAAACTTAATGTATAGAAATGGATGATGATGAATAAAAAACATTTCCTTACCAGCAGAGTCTACATGTTGGTCAAATATGTGGTGCATGCCAGCAAAAGCATAATTTTCACTCAAAGTTGTGTCCCCTGCCATGGCACGACTGGCCTCTGCCACTGAGGTGGGCACCAAACTGCCCGGAGGCCTGTGGCCAGAAGTAAAAAACACCACGTAGGCATATAATCAATAAAACACACCCCACAACCCTTGCCTACAGCTGACAACTGACCATTAAAGAGATCTGACCATTACTCAGTGCAACCAAACCAGAATTGAAGCCAGTAAATCCAACAAAAAGTAATGGCTCAAAGGGAGAAATAAATCAAAGTGAATTAAATTGCTCAAGCAGAGAGACAAGATGATGGAGGCAAATTGAGGATCTCTGTGTGGCATTCTTCTGATTACCTCTCATCATAGACTGCTCTGTTCATCTGGGCCTGTAGCTGGTAGGAGCCTCTGCTGACGGACCGGCGGTGACCACGTGCCCCTTGGGCGCGGGGGTCCTCCTCAAAGTCCTGCCCAAGAGGAGAGGAGAGGAAAGGAAAGGGAGGGGAGGGGGAGACAGAACCTCGTAGGAGTGAGTGTAAATAAGAAGAAGCTTGTGAACATAAATAATCATATAATAACAATCAATATTTATTGAAAACTTATTGAAATTACCATGCATTTTTAAGTGAATGACACTGCCCATATACATGGGCAATTCCAGCCATTTCAACCAAGCTGCTCAGCTAATATGCATCGGCAGCCAAAGTGTTGTTTGGCTATGCTGCTGATTGATGACAACTAAGGTCTAGCTATCCAGATGGCTCTCATATGTTGAATCCTATATTTTCATTCCAACTCTCCATATATTTATATCTCCTTTTCCAAATTCGTAAACAACCCCACCCCCTCCCGTTCTTTCACTTCTACCTTCCCTGCCCTTTCTGTTTCTTTGGGTCTGACCTCCATGCGGTCCAGTGTGGTGCGGGAGCTGCGCACACTGCTCGCCCTGAAGCTGCTCTGCTCAGACAGGGGCCCGTAGCGCAGGGCCAGCAGCTGACTGCGCAGCTTCAGGTACTGCCTGCGCAGCCCTGGCTCAAAGCCACACTTGGCGTTCTCTCTGAGCAGCTGGCTGCGTCGGCGGATGTACTGAGTTCGGAACTGTGGGAACGTAGGCGTGCGGTAAGCATTGTACCTGGGGACACAGCACACACAATACTTAATAAGTGGTCCATAAGCAATTACACGTCTGAATAGCTTCTTCATCAGTTAAGACAATTAAAGTATGCTGCATGATTGAGTCTCACCTTGCGTCCACTGCCAAAACCTGCTGCCAAACTGCTGCCATTCCACAAGCACTCTGGATAGAGAGGAATCCACTGCCAGGGCAGATTACTGTCAAAATAAAAAACACCACTTCATATGTTTTTGCTACTTTCATTAATAAACATTACAAGTATGCATTGTATGAGAATGTAGCTTAGCTAACATAGATGTTACATTCATTGAACTGAAATACCACCCCCACCTCCCATCCACAACGTTGAATCAAGTGATGATACAGAATCTAATGGCACCACAGGAAGAATACCTTGCTATTGAGCTATGCGAGTTTGACACCAGGAAATAATTGTTGAAGTGACCTGAAATAGTCAAATGGGGCTAAAGAATGAACGGGTGGGCCAGTATTTGCCTGCGTATAGCAAGCAGCACCAAGAAAAGGCAAGCCTTCCTGACAGATAACGTCGCAAAGCTAACTAACGTTAGCTAGCAATTAGCAAGTTAGCCACAACATCATATGCGATGTCCTCGCATAAACATCTATTTTCCATCCTTTCTTCAATATACATAGATAGTCGGCCAATTAGCAATTTTACACGGAGTATTAGCCACTGTATTATAATAATACAACAAAGAAACACAGATAAATACGTATGAAAACGGCTCACCTTCCTTAGCTTTTCTCCATCGCTGCCTTTTCTGTCACGTGTCACATGACACGGTGTAACCAGCCCACTTTCTGATGTGGAACTACATGAATCCGGATGATATTTCTTAGTATTTACATGGTTTATTGTTTGATCAAATAACAATTTGACTGGATACATAAATGCAACAGGCCACGGCCTAAAACAGACACTACTTTATTTACAACATCGTGGTTTAATAGGACAGAAATTACATTTCACAAATTTTACAACATTCCATTTACCGTCCTCCAACCCCACCTACACACATGCACAAAGTCATTTGCATAGTAGGAGTGGTGCCTTTAGGGACCACAGCGGTTCTCAAGGGGCAAAATAATCAATAGGTTAATATTAGCAATATTTTAGCCTAGAAGTCCACACAATGAAGAATGCAAAGGTTGGCAAATCTGAGCCCCACTTAATGATCCCTGCTATTATCCTCCACTCAGTGCTGACAATTCTGATTGCTAATTTAGTGTAGTCATATGTAACAACAACGTCTTCTCATAATTATCCTTTTTTTTTCTCTTAAAAAGGTCCTGAAAATCTAGTCTCTCTATTAGCTTCTTACCCAGTCTTGATGAAGCAGATTAGCTGAATGTTTGACTGTTACACTCTTAAAAAGTAATACCTTCTAACAACAAAATCTTCTCATTTTGTTTTTTCAGGACAAAATCCTAATCCTTTATCCACGTTCTAATATGGCTGATCAACATGACAGAAAGTTTTCCCTGACTTAGTAGACAATTTACAAAAGCAAACACTATCACATCACTGGTAACATGATGAAAACGCTTTCTTGTCATGGACAATAGGTGAACACACAGTTCCAGTGGCTTCACAATGGCAGTATTACAAGGTCAGCTCTGAGGTTTCGCCTGGCTCAGCAAAGACCTGCAGAGCTGTGGGGCATGCTGCTCAGCTGACAGGGCTCTTTGCTTGTTCATGGTGCTCTTTCTCGAAGGGGCCCCAGTGACAGAGCCATTCACAAGCACGGGCCATAAATGACCGAGTTCAACACCACATTAAGCACTGCATTCTCAAAATCAGTAGGCTACTGACTCTGGAGCACAGCCAAAATGCCAGGAACAAAAGGTAAGCAATGTGAAACAAAAATGTATGTCTACAAAATAGTTTTGTTTCATTTATCTGGATAACAGAAGAGCTACATGTTCAATGACATAAAGATTAGATGACTAATTTTGATAGAGAGTAACTGAGTGTGTCCACTATTTTCAGGTAATAAGTCGGACAAGAAGTCAGCTACCAAGGTAATAAAACCGTTACTACACTACTTCAAAATCCAGATTTTCTTCTCAATATGTACATTTTTGTTAATTTATTTATGTTGGCTTTAATTTCACAGCAACCTCAGAGTCCTAAAGAGCAGCCGAAGAAAGGTGATCAGAAAGGAGACGATAACAAGAAGCAAGGAGGTAAACATTTATATAAAACCTACATTTTTTTTATTTTAACCCAGTGAATAAAATCTGTGCAGACTACATGATTTCCAAGTTGAGAAAGAAACATTTTTGTTGTCAAGATTGTTAAAAGCCTTCAGTGGTTTGAGATATATTCGCTATGTCTGGCACACAGTGTGGAAATGAGGTGCTGTGATTGCTGTGTCCCCAGTGAAGGTATCTGTCTGTGTTTCATCCCCTCGCAGGACAGCCGAAGGGAGAGAAGCAATAACTTCCAGGCATTTGTGAAGATGGCTTTGGAGACACTGCTGGGGTCCTGCCGTCGTAAAAATGGCAGCCCCCGGAGCAAGCAGGGCTGAGTGCGCCACACTTTTCCCGTGAGCCTGCAGACTGGGCTGTTGTGCGGTCTTTCAATACAGCATCTGCTCACCTCTCACAGAGGTAGAAAGTGAACCTGATCTCCATCCATCACCATCTGTTGTTCAACCTCTGTTCCTCCCCCTTCTGTCCCCTTCCCCACGCTATCTTCTGGCTTATTGGATGCTCAGAAACAGACTCCAGGTTAAACCGGACAATTGCTCTGACTCACCCTCATACCATGATTGACTATCAGTTCATACATCCTTCTTGTAAATAATAATTCAAATAAACAAGCATTTCTTACATCAGTCCATGTGTATCTTACTTCTATTTATACCTTATATCCTGACATTTCACATCTTCTCAGAATTTTTTCCACATTGAATTAAACAAAAACGGCGATCCAGGTTTCATGTAAAATTTTATAAAAATATCACAGGTGTGTCAGTGCCTTCACATTTACAGGGAGAAAAGTTGGCATAACGTAAATATCAGAATACTATTTAAAATACTCTTACACTTGTTGGATTGAGTGGCACTAAGTCGGCAGAGACTGAGCACTCTCAGGCATGAACAAACATTCAGGCTTTAATCTAAAACACTACATCCTAGTCAAGAAGCAAATCCCTTGATTCTAGATTTAAGAAAGCTATAGACAAAATGTGACCACAACCTCATACAGATGCTCATTTGATTCTTTCTACAATTACATAAATGCATCATTAAAAGCAGCAGTGTAATAAAAATATGTTCTTAAGGATAAATATTTAATATAGTTTACTGTATCATTTCATCTAATAATAAATTGGCAGAGAAGTTTAAACGTTTTTCCCCACTAACACATGTGGAATACCCTGATTCTAAACTTTTATTTTCAATACTGAAGAGTGTTTCAAATGTTCACAAATACTAATTGGACCTTTTCTAGACAAAAGGTAACGAGTTTAATTTAAAGGAAATTATTATAATAACACAAAACAAAATACAAACACCATTAGGAAAATTCACCACAAAAAATAATTTACAGACTTACGGGTTCATTTTCTTCTATCTAAAATTCACAAAAGATTGGCGACATTATAATTGCTGCCTTGTAACCATTAACCTGTGCTTTTTTCATTCAAAAGTAAACCATTTGTTGTCTTACACATGCTCAGGATTAGCCTGGCGATATTCAATACTTTTCTTATTGCCAACAAAAGACCAAAAGCAACAATGAATTAATTCAACTAATAAGTGTTGCACTTCATGACATGTTTCATCACAATGTACGTAGGCACTGTAGTTTATTTTGAGTCAGACCCACATACACCGTCCTGCTGCTATATGTACACTCACAAGAGCATGAGTACTCTTTTTTGAGAAACGTTTGTTAAAAACTACAGTGCCTAGCTGTTTCAGTAAATTATTCAGATGTAAGCATATATAATGGATTTGGGGCTGAGAACCACAAGACAGGAAGTCAGAGAGCATTGAGGGACAGACTAACGCATTGTTGGTTTTGGTCTTTTCATGGGATTTGTTGAAAATAATACAACCACATAGAATATCAGCAGCCTTATCCTTCAAACATAAAAATAAGATTGTAAAACACTTGAGGTGTGGTGAAACCTCATCAGGAGTGCATCTGCTGCAGTCGACGATGAAACCTAGATAACGGGCTCTATCGTGTGTCCGCAGAAAGGAGCAGCAGATCTCCACCATGCTGATAGATATTGATTCTGACTCACAGTAAGACATCGGTAACTGCTGTCACAACATGTGGGCTTGACAACTTCGGCTCAGATGAAAAGGATGTGATATGGGGAAAGGGAGGGAGGAGCGGGCTATCATTTCATGGATATCAAAACTAGTCCCCAGCAGGTTAGAATAATAGATTACCCAGCCAACATGCGGCGCAACCTGAGCACTGCGTGTTGGTTTATTGTTGTATACATGTTGATTCAGTTCTCTTCGGTCTGATGCAGAATAAAGTCACAGTGCAGGAGTGGAGAACCAGCCTTACAAATCTCATTATTGCTTCCTTCACTTTCTCTATTTCTCTGTCTCTTATCATTAGAGAATGAGTCGGTACAGTATCCAGCATCCAAATGTGACCCAGTGGCTTGTCCAGCTCAGCTCTGACCACTTCTGAATGGTATGATGGGTTATATCGTCCTGTAGGGGGCAATACATACTATGTAAGCCCGACGGTCATAAAAACATTTACACAGAAAATAGGATTCAACATTTGTTTGTTCTTATTTTCTGAACAGATTTAGAACTATACAAAAAATAATTATATGACACTACAACTCTGTCCTTTGAACTCCAATACCGCCGGTTAAGGTTGCATTTCACATGTCTGTGTATCACATAGTGCGCACTGTACATTTTATTAGTACAGGGTGTATTTTTATGTTTGTCTATTCTGTACACATGACATTTATTGCATATTTGTACATCCTGGAAGAGATGTCCCCCCCCCCCATTAATACATAAATAAAATGAATTTGACTTGTATAAATGTAGTTGCCTATACTCTTCTAAACATGTTGTGACCTCACCTCATCCTCCTCCATATAGTCCACACTGGAGTTGAACACAGAGCCCAGGTACGTCAGGTGGAGTATTGCCAATGCGCTGAATGCTATGTTAATCATATACACCCATAGCTCCTGCAGAGAGAGTGAGACAAGCATTGGGCACCATTTTATCATTGTCGAAATTGTGATGGGAATGGACAGCAGTATGTTGCAGGCTGCTTTTTCTTGGCATAAATCATTATTCCCCTTCCCCGCTGCTCTTGATGTGTGTAACCAATATAACATAAGGGATTTTTTTCTGGGCACCTTGCCAGTAAACTCCCAAAATATATCAACTGACAGCGCAAGGCAGACCTATGGGGCTGCTGTATTTGAACTTCTGCAATTGTTTTTTTTTTCTGGCATTAAAACCTGATGTCCACACTGCTTTATATTAGGTATATCTTTTTAATGATTAGACTATTTCTTGTGTTTTCTAATATGAATATGTCACTTTGCCTGCTGAGGAAGTTTATTGCTTTTCTTATGATAGGCTAAATCAAAGGGGGAAAATATAAGGTGTTTAGCTTTCATATTTTGAAATATATGCAGAGTAAAAATACACATTTTTTTCTGAATGTTAATTAGGCCAGAAGAGTTACTAGGTAGGCACCCTTTGAGCACCTCCTGCTCTGAACGAATGTGCCAGCAATGCCAGTGCATTGGCCATTTGCACACATAAAAAAGTTGGAAGAAAACCAGAATATGTACAAAAAAATGTACAAAACACCACAGGCCTGTGGTCAGAATAGAGATTCCTATTTGTGCAGTGTGTTCAACATTTATTTAAAAAAAAAGAAAGACAAAAACTGTGATTAACTATAACTAAAGAGAAATAAAAGAAAACACCTAAAAAATAGGAGATGGAGATGCATTAACTTTTTTTTTTAAAAGGACTAGTTTGACATTTTGGTAAATAAATTCTTGCTGAAAGCTAGTTGAGAATATCGATTCAACTCTCATGTCTGTACTCTAAATATAAAGAGATAAAACCATTACAGCTAGCTTTTTCCTCCGCCTTCCAGTCTTTATGCTAAGCTAAACTAATTGTTTCCTGGCTCTAGCTTTATACTGTATTTAGTATGTATATTGAGCATACATATTTAACATACGTATTTAGTGTACCCTTATCCTGCGTACAGGGTCACGGGGGGCTGGAGGCGGGGTACAACCTGGAAAGGTCATCAGTCCATTGTTGTCCTGGCAGGGCCAGGACAAACAACCACTCATATCCACACCTAAGGACAATTAACTTAACCTGCATGTCTTTGGATGGTGGGAGGAAGCCGGTGCACCCTGAGAGAACCCACGCGGACACGGGGAGAACATGCAAACACACACAGAAAGGCCGGGGCAACCGGGGTTGAAGCCACGACATTCTTGCTGTGAGGCGACAGTGCTAACCACTACACCACCGTGCCGCTTATTTAGTGTACATATAGCATACATATTCAGAGACATGCGAGTACTGATCTAACTAACTTTCTGCAAATAAGCACATTTACTATTTCTTTAACATTCACACAAACCTAAAGAGCCCGCTGACAGGAGGGAGAAGTAAGAGAAAGGTTCATATTACCTTTTTGTTCCGGTGAGCACAGTTTGGCTGACATTTCTTTGACAGCACGCAGGCATTACAAATTGCTGCAAGCCTCTTCCGCAACACTGAAATACAAAACAAGACCAAAGTATAAAGAAGGAGCCAGAGGAAGAGTTCCTTTTCAACCATAAGAGGTAAATTACAAGCACTGCAGTGAACAGAAACAGTGTATATTAGCGGGTGCAATTAACCATTACTGCAAAGCTAAGCACCTTGTCTAAATGGAAAGGTTCTAATGTGGAAAAGAGATAACATTAGGCAGACTCTCACCATGCTCAATGTATGTGATGAACCCAAGAGATATTAGTACTGCACCCAGATGAAAACTCAAACCCTACCAGACACAAGAGTTAGAATCAGAACAGTCCACTAGTTGAAACAGACACACAGCAGTACAGAGTAGGCACACTTGCTTATGTAAGATTTCCACATAGTACTCACATGCAGAAGGGTGCTGGCTGTATATGTCACCATGATAGCGGAGAACGTCCCAAATTTCAGAGCACTTTTAAAAACATCTGTGAGATGAGAGCATCAGCTTGCCTGAGAGTGTCTGTTTAAATGAGCCATTATTGTGTTGTACATAATGAGAACGAAAAGCAAAAACAGCTGCTGCCATCAAGCAATCACTGTTAACATTGTAACTCACAGGTGTGCAGAAAGCAAGACATGGGCAGATTCCATGACGTTACCACCTCCACCATCGAGCGGGGAAACTCTATATTCAGTGGCTTGGATACAGTCATATCCCTACAAAACAAAAGGTGGGTAGGGGGGCTTGTTAAAAAAATGTAAATAAAAAGAAACAAGCTTTATGTTATACTGCCATTATACTGACCATTTGAGGTTTTCCTTCTCCTCTGTGAAGCCTGCCCCAGCCAGAGTAGCAGTAGTCTCGCTCAAATAACCAACAAAATAATTGCTGAAGTGGAAAGACATTGTGTTCTCATACGCCAGTAACCACCTAATGCAGTGACATCAAAAGAAGAAGCAGACGAATATTACATTCCAATTTCAAGTTAAATCGAACTCGATTGAATGAATGAATAAATTATTAAAAGACGTACTTTGCCGGCGTACCTCTGAGAAGCAACGCGGTAAAGAGAGAATGTGTAGCAGTTAATGTTAATCATACATTAATTTCTTATAGATGTGTTATTGACTCATCATGTGATGATTTATCTCTCACCACATTTTATAAGATTGTAAAACAGGAAATGAGAGTAAACATGTGGCTGCACGGGGGTGGTGGTGGGGGTTTGCGTGCAGGTAAAGGTGTTGCACAAATGGTAAACAGAAAAATAAGCATGCATTAAAGAATACAATATATATGGAGGGCATGCCTACAATGTTGAGGGTGTTCACTGAGGTGGATATTTAATTACCTGATCTTCCTCCTCTTCTTGCTGTAAGCAAAGCAAGTAATAAAAAAAGAAGATGAGCTCAAAGCAATCATAAATTTGTTTACGAGTATCTCAATGTTCCGCTCACCTGCGTAGTAGCTTGTCTCCATAGACTGGTATGAAATAAGGGAAGAGGTAGGGCGCCACACAGTTGGAAATAACAAGGCACACCTGGCTCTTCACCCAGCTAACAGACACTTTTAAAAACCATGAAAAGCTCTGAGAAGAAGAAAGAACCAAAGATTTGAACAGTTAGCGGCTAAATCTTTTAAATAATCCTAACCCCCACCTTCTTCCATCCTTATTAAGAAATACTGTCTCATACTTACCAGCTTACGTCCTTCTAAAGCTTCTTTGTAGCTGTTGAAGCTGATCCAGGGACCAAAGATGACTGTGCCCACAAAGTAAATATAGCCCATGAACTCAATGGGTGAGGGTACACTGGTCACAACACCTCTGTCCAAATCGAAGGCCAGAGAGATGGCTTTCATGGCAACCACCATCTGTGAACCTGGACAACAGCAGCAGTGCTTAAATAGTCACTAGATTTCAACATAAGAGCATCATCAATGCTGAATATAAAGGTAAACCTAGATCAATCACATGTATTGCTTTTATCTATCTCAAATGTGTCAAATGTTGCTGCCTACAGAAAAGATCCATGGCCTATACCTCTCATCTTGTGCCAGTTGGTGGTGTCCATCATGTGCAGCTCTCTGATAAAATTGGATAATAATAGCTTCAGTTGTGATGTCGTTCTCATCGCAAATTCAACTTCACTGCAACGCTGACTTTGAAAAGTGTTCACTTCAAACACATGACGTGATGTGTGCTGCTGAGCTGTTAGGTATCAGAGGAGGACTCTCTTACCCCAGCAGCAGGTAGATGAGCACAGTGATGGAGAGGAAGGTGCCACGGATGGTAGAGTGTCGGCACAGGAAGAGGAAGAGGTAGCAGAGAAGGCTGAGGAGGACAACCCAGATCATATGAAGCTCAAAGAACAGGTAGAGACAGTAGAAACCTCCTGCTACTGTGCCCAGGTGTTTGACAAAAGAGGGGAGGCCTGACATAGCAAGAAAAAGAAATAAAGTATAGTAAAGGTTATTATGATGATGCAAGCTAAATTAAAGGTGAATAACACTGAGTGGGCACAAAATAACAAGACTCTCACCCAACATCCAGAGAAGCCGACACAGCAGGCAGATAACCAGCAGCTGCCATACCTGCTCCAGGCCCTGCTGAGCTGTAGGCAGCAGGCAGCCATGTGCAAGCTCCTGGAAAAACTTCTGGCGGCTGAACGCTCCCATCACTAGACTTTAAAAAGCAGAGGGAAGCCAAATACTGCATTTTTACAGCAACAAAAAAATGGTGTCTGTCTCACCAGAGTCAGCATATAGGACTACATCTATGGCTATAATGCATAGGTACAGCATACTGTATGTGTACTGCACTTTGGCACACATGAGTGAACTTGCAAGCACAGACTGCTCACTTAATCCCTCACTCACAGTCAGCAGACATACAGCAGCTGAAACTTCAAATCCCAGCATGCACAGCACCTCACTACAAATCAGTGCAAATCATTGCAATAGATGACAAGAGTTTTAGGGATGACACTGGGATATTTTTATGCTAATCTAAATATATAATTATTCACATTTTATCAGATATTAACAGATATCAAACCGGATCTATGGGAATAATGATGTGTCAGAATGAAATCTCAGGATGTGAGAAAGCACAAATAAAAGAGTCTTCGCTTTTGGCGTACTGGAGACTTATTAACAGGGCTGTATGAAGATTAGTAGACATGCTTTTCTACAGGGCATGCTCCCTCCGCAATGCAGTCGACCAAGGGGATGAGTTGACTCATAGATGTCTTCCTACAACCGCTGCACTAACAGCACAGTATACGTTCAGAGCAAAGCATCTTAGAGCTATGCGGGTAAAACAGGTAGACATTGCTAACCCAGTTTCACATAGCCAGCTGGATTTAGTTTTGTCACCAACGTACTTGAGAGCCGTTCCCCAGCCCCCCACGTCGGAAACAGCTAACTGGACGCCCCGGGCATGTCCGTTTGTTTTCCAGTGTAAAACTTACCCTTTCAGAGCAGCAGCTGGAGGTTCCTCCCCGCGGTTCTACCCAGCTGCTTTTCTTTTCCCTTTACAGTGAATTACGCGCGTGTGTGCTGCTGCTGTGTTTTAAGCACACTCGGTCCAGATGCCGCTTATCTGGATGACTCCCATTGTCACAGCATCAGCACCACCCGCCTGTCATCTATGCAGCCAGGCTGAAAACTCTCACGTCAGCCAATCGTGCCTCTCGTTGGCCTAAAGTGACAGGCAAAGCGGCCAATCAGAATAATCGCCCACCATTACCGGTGCGTTCTGACCAATAGGATGTGTACAGCGTGCAGATGGAATCAGACGGGAGACAAACTCTCATCTGGCTCGTAGATGTGGTCCAAGAGGTTTACGGAGGGATGAACTGTAGGGTAACAGTAGACAAAAGCAAATTGTGTTCCTTAGCAACGTGGCTCTCTGTGTTTAGTGGGCTTTCTTAAGTGGAAACAAATGGCTTCTTTATTGTTAAAAAAAAACATTATTAAAACAACATTAAACCATTTGTAAGAACGCTTGGGTTGCCAGGTTGGCTGTTGTTTCACCTCATTCATTTAGGTTAATGGATCTTACTTTTAAATAATTCATCAATTGTGTGGTTGGAAATGTTTACAAGTCGCTGATAAAGGGTCATGAGTTTCACACTTTGTAATAAACCAGTTCTGCAATTATGTTTGTATTTCATTAACAGTGTAAAGGGACAAACCATCAAGTCTTTACTTGTAAATGTTGATAAATTGTTTTGGTTCAGATACATTAGTATATTATTAACCATTAATAAAGGTTAGTCACAACTAATGAGCTTATAAGGGGTACTTTATTTGAAAGTGGTACTATAGCTTAAAAAAAGCACTAAGAAAACATTTCTTTACTTTACTCTAAAATAATCATTTATTCTATGCAGCCAAATAAACATTTTACTAAACAGATTGGTTGCAAGAAAGTTGTACCGTCTTATTGTTATACTTCTACACCATGCTGTAGTAGTTGTAGGAAAACTCTTTGGCAATCACAAGCAGATATAGTGACAGAACCCCCAACAAATAAAGGTGTGAAGGCATCTTATTGTTATGGTACTGTGGGCTTTTTTCTGCAATAGGATTGTATCGCAGCTCACAGAACAAGCTGGCAATTTTAATGCAATATGACACCGATAAGAGGTCAGTCCAAGACAAGCAGGCAGACAGTTTTGGGTCAATTTAACAATCCCTCTAGTGCCACCATCAGGACATATCTGAAGACCCTTTTTGGTCGCAACTCCTCAACCCCCACCAAAATATTTAGGTAAAAAAAAAAAAAAAATCCAGGAATTAAAAGTAGTGTCATTTTATTTCTGCATTTATATTCAAGTACAGATTACATTTCAATTTAGATGCATTGCAGTTTATTTATTTTATCTCTTGTTAGTGTGAAAACTCATTTGGTTTAAATTGAGAGTTTTAATGACACTGTTGCAGGACTGTGGCCAAGGCACAAGGCAAAGAAAACATTCTGGTAAAATGTATTGTTATAAAATTGTCTTCCACTGACTGTAGTGACAGAAAGGGATATAAAGTTCATTAACACACACATAACACATAAACAACATTCTCAGCAAGCTGATATGTTGCCTGCTTTTTAACTTGTGTTGCATCCAAAGATGCATGTGGTAATGTGAATATGATATGTTTGACTACACAGAGTCTTGGGGGGGGGTCAGTGTCAGCTGAGTGGCCCTGCTGCAGGTGGGGAACCAGCGTCTTGCTAACATACCGTTTACCAGGTTAGGTGCTTACTGTAATCGGGGTTGGGGGGGGTCCCCCTCTCAATACACCAATTTGCTTTCTGACACTTCCGGGTTTTAATTCACACGAGTCAACTAAAAAACATAATCCTTGTGCATCCCAAATACTGGTAATTTAACAGTATATTTGTATACATTTGTATACATGGGGGTAAAAGTACACTCTCTGTGCAAACATATTTCTATAATATAAAACAACAAACACTGTCTACGTGGTTCCCGGTCACTGAGGTAGATGGCAAAACTGAATTAATTGACAATACTTTTCAGATATGATGGTAGATAATGATATTCATATCATTTGCAGCAATGTGCATTTGCTCACAGACTAAATTGATTATTAACCCACACACTAGGTACAGAATATAGCCTGTCCAAATGTCACCTGGTGCACAGTTTTACAATGCAGGTCAGTTACACACCCCTCTATCTTACAGAACAGTATTATTTACTGAAAAAGTAATCAAGAAGTGACAGCATCCTAAATATAGCACTCTTACAAAATAAAAAAAACAGCAGCATTATGGGTTCAGGCACTTACCTTAAAATATATATATATATATATATATATATATATATATATATGTGCTGAACAAGATTAGGCCTAACTGACAAAAAAAACACACAAAAAAACAGGAAAGTGTGCAGCAATACATTCACAGTATACATATGTCATAAGAACATTAAACAAAACGTGACCACATCATGCAATAAAGATGGCAAAAATGTGGCATATTTGCAGTAGAACGTTTTAGCTGTATATCTTCAAACACACACAATGTGTTTGGGAAAATGTAATGTTAACTTTATGATACGAAGAGCAAGTCTTGGTATAAGTAGTAGTGTAAAGTAAAACATTACGGCTGAGGCAAACAGGCAGGTTAAGTTGTAGTGAAACAAAGTACAGGAATCATTCACTAATTGTTTTTAAAAGTATTACCTTTTCAGAGTACAATCTCCAGGTCATATGCTGTTCTTTCCTTTTTCTCACGCTTAACGCTGTGCTCATCTGGAGGAATCAGAGGCAGCTCGCATTGTTCCTCCTTCACAATATCCTCCTTCTTAACAACTCTTGGTTTGTTTAAAATATATTCATAATTTCTTGTAACCTTGAGTAATGCTGAGGTAAGGTACTGTGGTGAGAACATCTTCAGTGAGGAGGGGAGTTCTGGATGTTGGGGGAGATGAGGCTGAATGAAGGTTGCAGGGTAGGTGGGCAGGGGTGACCTTAGCTGAGAAGAGGTGCCTGGATTCCTTGGGTACCCAGGTACTGGCCGGGGTGGACGTGGCACAGAGGAAGGTTTTATCAACACTGGTATAGGGATTTCTGATAAGATTCTAGTGTGCGAGGCAGGAGGTAGGGCTTTATGGGTCTTGGATAAAGGTCCAGGTTTTGGCAAAACAGTATGCGCAGTAGGTGTTGGTGTCATGGTGCTCTGCGCATCGTCATTCAGGTCTGCCGTCTGGCTTGCCTCAGGCTTCTCCGGCAGACTGTTTTCTGGCATCAAATTACTGCTTTCATTTTGTGGCTCAGTGATGGAGGAATCCTGCTCAGACTTAGTTAGAGACTCAGCTTGTGGCAGGAATAAAATGTGTTTATGACGTTGGCAGAAGAGTACACCACACTTGGGACACTTCCTGCCATCTTTGACATGCAGGAGTTTATGACGCTTGAGGTTATGACTAGTGGTGAACGATCGGTCACATATGTTGCACGGAAAGGAAGGCTCATGAACACGCTGGTGCTCAGTGAAATCTGCCTGACTGGTGAAGACCTGTCCACATATTTCACAGGTAAAGGACTTTTCTTCTTTATGCAGCGGTTTGTGTTTAAGCAGCTGTGAAACACTGGTGAAATTCTGATTGCACAGTTCACACCGATACCCACTTGCTGGTGCAAACACAGGTTTTAGGAGCAAAATGGGAATCCTTTTGTCTAGCTTTGGGAAGCCTGCTGGTGCTTTAAATGATGGTGACGCCTTGTTTGGGCTGGATATTGTTTGTGATTTGACTGTTTTGGTTTCAGTCTCAGCGTCTTTAACCAGTGTTTGTCCTTCCTAGGAAACGCACACAAACAAACTTTTATGCCTTCTAAACACAATCATCTGAGTAAAATATACTGATGTATGTTTTCTAAAAGCAAAAAATAAATGCAGAATTAACCAGTAGGAGCTGCTACCTTTGGCACTGATGAAGCTGATGGTGTCTGTGCTTCTTCCATCAAAACAGGGGACTGGAGGTCCATAGGAGAATCAGCCCTAGGTGGAGTAGTTTTTTCCGCTGTTTTCACATTTGCTGCACGCCGCCGCCTTTTTCTACGGCCATAAAACCTTTGAAAAAAATTGTGAAAATAAATTGATCTGAACACTCAATTAATGTGTCACATATATATCTGTTTGTCAAAGCGGACTAGGAGGGAATAAAGATGGTGAGCATTAACATCTTGCGATGGAGAGACATTAGTGCAGCAAGGCTGTAACAATGCACAAAGCGGGGCTACTGCACTGCATAATTATCCATGAACTATAAAGTGTACTGACCAAATTGTACAATGTCTGTTCAACTATGGCAGAGAAGCTTATATTGAAGTGTAGTGGCTAGGTGTAAATAATTTATGTAAATAACTGAGAATCATAGTATTTCTACTTTAGAACATGTTATCTCCCAGCATGTGCAAGACATCAAGTACCATGAAAACAGGGCTGCAATTTACAATTATCAATTGATCTGCCAATTGTTTCTCAATCTGATGTCAGAAATTGTAAAATATGAAATTTGTAAAATTTCCTATGGTGCCGTTTTAAAAGAGCTTGATTTGTTTGACTCAGCAGGCCAAAACCCCAAAATAATTAGTTTAAATGAAGAAATCATTTGACTTATCAAGCTGAAACCAGAGACTGCTGTTAACATTTTTGCTTGAAAAAATTACTGAAATGATGATCTAAATAGTTCTTAGTTATTGACTGTCAATTGACAACTGAATTGATCAACTATTTGTTTCATATCTACAAGAAAACCTTTTTGTCTTTAAGTCTAATGACCTCCCGACCAAAAGACAAGGAGCAAGACTTAAGTAATAACACATAAGGGAAGGAAGTACAATATAAAATGAAATTCTATATTCATGGCAGCCTAATGTAAGCTTTTCTTATGTTTTCCTACTGCTGCTTTGCCAGCCAGCACACAACATTACATTACTAGCCCCTGTTTGTGGATCTCAGGTCAGAGGCACAAACTGGAGCTAGCACACTAGTTACATAATACAATAACAATTTACAGTAACGTTATTTCTACACAGATGATATATCAACTCACAAACTTAAAAAGAGCTATCTAGCTAACAACATTAATTTACATTTCTTACCTTTTAAATTTTCTTTTGGCGTTCGCTCGCTGTTTAGTGCATGAAAACACAGAAGGCACAAAGTCAGGACTGTCGTGGTCCATGGAAGCTTCCCCTACAAAACATAAAAAGGTTCAGAGTTACGCCTCATTTCCCACCAAATCTATCTACATAAACGAATAACTCCGCTAGCTGTTATAGACTTAGTAAAATAAAAGCGTGGTTATCTTACCTGATATAAAATGAGCGCCACAAATACGAGCATTTCCTTTGAGTTCCTCGGTGCTGCCGTTCGCTTGTTGGATCGCTTGTAGCCATAAACGTCTCCGGTTGGCCTGAAACGGCCGATATCCAGACGGTATTCTGTAAAGTTTCAGTTTGCTGGTCGACGAATGTCGATTTTTACAGCCAGACACGCAACAAGCCGACATTTTGCTTGAAAACAGTTTAGATTCAGTGCTTAGCTTCGGTTAAGGAAGTTATCGGCAGCAGCAAAATTCTACTTCCGTTGCCAAGACGCGCGCGCATCCTTATGTAAAGACTCAGTACCGTTTGATTTAACGGTTAACGTTAAACAAGGGCTAAACAACAATGCATATCAGTATATCTATTGTATTTTACTTTTCAGGTAAAAACGTCGGCCCTGGCGGACTGTTGTTGTGTTTTTCAATAAGAATGTTGCTGTGTCTCTTTCTGTTTGGCAAAGTGACGACCACCACACAGTGCACCGAGGACCCCTGCTGGCCGGTGTTGTGCCGAAGTCTGCCTGCCTGCCGAGAACTGCATCCACTCGCGGCTGGTATGCTCGTTTATGCTGAGAAAAGAGGTGGATGCAAATCTCGGCAGATAGCCTACAACATCTGTTCTGTCGAATTATGCATCCACCTCTTAAGGTCCTTTTCAGACACTTTGCTGTGCTCATTGATCAAACGTGGCAATCAGCACACTTTAAGCTGAATCTCAATGAATGCTACTTTTATTAAGTGTAATAAAATATTAACGACCCTAAACGTTCAAAAACTTGGCATAACACCTGTGTTACACTGGCGTTACACCGTATTCTGTGATCCGTTAGATTCTGTGACCTGGATACTTGCAAACGTTTTATCACACTTAATCAAAGAAAAAAAGTACTAGGCCCTACACAGATACAGAGAGAGTCAACATTTATGATAGCTGTGATTCAGATGTGATTTAGATTCAGGATTCTGTCAGAAAGATTGTAGTATCCAATATTTGTGCATTTGACTCATAACAGTTCAAAATAGCACTATAGCAGCAGGACAGAGGGTCAGTGACCTTCTACGGACTGAACCCTTCTATAGAATTTGACCTCTAACCCCTTGTTTTGTTACCTCAGAATAGTACTGTACCCTTCTATGGGTTTGACCTTTTATTTTGCAGACTCAAACCCCTCTATGGTACCTAATAGATACCTAAACATATCCTATATAAGCTTTGCTTGATGTACAGAGAGACAGAGTGGCCATCGGGCTGGGTCACTCTCCAAGCTGCTGCAGAGCTTGTAATTGATGCTGAACTCCTTGATTTAATAAACTTTTATGATCAAGAACAGTGTCAAGCGGGTTTCTTCTCAACACATCATCGCAGCATTATTTGTCGGACACCACAAGATCTAAGTTAGTCCTTACACTATCAACATTTGTCACCCCATGTATTATAGGGACACAATTATTGGTATGACTGTATATCTTTCATTCTTTCTTTATTTCTTTATTTGAAAGGGGACAGTGTACATTAATCAACATTAAAACAATGTAAATGTACCCGAGTTAGCTAAAAAGTGCTAATTTTCATCGGTAGTAAAATAAAATCAAATAGTGGAGGAGGTGCTAAACCATGTCTGATTTTATAAATTAAACAGATGTTTTTGAATTTAATGAGATTGTCCCAGGTAAGTAACTGATATTTCCTCAGAATACTACAGTGGTGGTAATGGTATGGTTTTTTATCCAGTATTTTTAATGCTTGTTTGTATAATGTTTCTAATGGGTGGTGATGGCGCATAGATAAAATGCTTGCCTGGTGTGGGTGACCTGGGTTCGATTCCCACTGTGAGACATCTAACATTGTGTCCCTGAGCAAGACACGTAACCCCTAGTTGCGCGACCTCTGACATGTATAGCAATTGTAAGTCGCTTTGGATAAAAGTGTCAGCTAAATGTAATGGTTTCATTGTTGTAGAGTGAGTATTGGACCAGCTTATTAAACAATATGTTATGTGGGATAAAATCATGGAAAAGAAATATGATTTAGCAGCTTCAGTTGAAAGGAAATCTCTGATGAATCTGAAGTTTGCTAGACTGAACTTAATCCTATTACTAACTTTTTTGATGTGAGTTTTGAAATTGAAATCCTAAATATTTGTAATCTGTGACGACCTGTAATCTTTCTCCAGATATTAAAATTTCAGGTTTTATATTTATATTGTTTTTTGAAAAGAACATGGTAAATGTTTTGGATATGTTTAATTGCAGACAGGATTGCTCAAGCCAGGTTGAGATCAGTGACACGGCCTCTGTCAGTTTTGAGGCAACTTCCTCTGTGGATTTTCCATGGGCCAAGATAACTGTGTCATCTGCATACATCAAAGTGTCACAGTTCTTACACACAGATGGTAAATCGTTAATGTATAAACTGAAAAGAATTGGACCTATAATTGAACCCTGTGGAACACCAGTTGATAATAGTAAGGGGGCAGAATTATATTGGTCAATTCTTACACTTTGTGAACGAGATGAAATGTATGAATTAATGAGGCTAATGAATTTGGAGGAAAAATTAAATGCATGAAGTTTGTGCAGTAAAACTGAATGGTTAACTGTATCGAATGCTTTACGAAGGTCTAAAAAGATTGCTCCCACTATCCCTCCTTTGTCCATATTTGATTTAACCTTTTCCAAAAAATAACATGTTGCTGTCTCTGTAGAATGATTAGCCCTAAATCCAAACTGCATTGAGTGCAAAGGAAAATAACTGCAATTAAGATGATTGGTGATTTGTTTAGCAACCAGTTTTTCAAAAACTTTAGATACTGTTGGCAAAATGCTAATAGGTCAGTAATTAGATGTAAGAAGGGAGTTACCACCTTTAAATATGGGAATGACACTAGCAAGTTTCCATGGCTCAGGAAATTTCCCTTGATCTAGTGACAAATTAATGATATGTGTTAGTGGACCCATAATTGACTGACCTATTTGTTTTAGCATGAGTGTGTCCATCCCATACATGTCTTTTGCTCTTGAAGACTTATATAAAATAATCTACACCACTTTTGGTGGTGTTCCTCAAAATTATATGAAAATTGATTTTGCATCACCTACACACATTAATCTACACTTCACTAGGATGGATTGTAAGTGTGACAGAGGGTAATGATGACAGAAATTAAACAAATAAGCATGCTTTTATGTAACAATGTGCAGACTGAAATTGTTTTGTAGGACATCAGAAGGCACAGCATACTTTAAATGATACTTTTCATTCTCTCTGAAGTAGTTTATTGCAAAATTTTCAGTTAAAATAGAAAAGTGCAGTGTGTTTATGTGTGTGTGTGTGTGTGTGTGTGTGCGTGTGTGTGTGTGTGTGTATGTGTGCGTGTGCTCTTCAATTAGTACCAATCAATGTTTGTTTCATTTGTCCTCACTCAAGAAGTGGAGTGTCCTTGGTCTTCTCAGCAAATGTTTTCCTGACATAATTGTCAATAATCAGTGTAGCAAATCTGGTGCATCTTCACAAATACAGTCAAGGGCACTTTAAAATATGAGGCGTTTCACCATTTAAGGGTTTCCTCTGCAGAGCCACTACTAAAACACATTCCTAATACTCCCACAGCTGCAATGGCCCCTATGTTGTGACCAAGTAACAACCCGCAAAGTGATGGTAGTAATTAGGACAGAAGATTATTTTGTGTGAAGTACACTGTACTTAATATCGGTAATATTTTCCTCTGCTGTCTTGAGGGTATTTAGCTTTGGCTGGTGCTTCATCTCTGCCCAAATAGCTGCCAGTTATTCTTCTGTTTTCATACTCTCACTTGTAGTATTACACTTACTGTTCTGTCTTTATATTTAACAGCTTCATTCCAGTGGTCAATCAAAAACACAAAATATCTCAATTTAGTTTAAAACACAGTCAGACATGTACAGTTACTTTCTGAAGTAAAACCTTTTTTCATCAAGAATGCTCCCTTCTTAGTTATTGTTGGTACAATACTGGCTTTAGCCTGCTTTGAGTTTTCTCCTTCTTAGCCTTTCATGGTAACACTGTACAGTGAAGTACACATAATCCTAAATATTTATTAATTGATTACTAAGGAATAAACTAAAAATTAATTTGCAAACAGATAACAATTAGTTCCAGAATTGCTCACAATGGAGGATCAAAGTAATGCAGTGCAGTAATGGAAATAATATGCCATTAAGCAGCTGACTCAGAGTTAATCAGGACAGTCTCTTCAACAGTCTGTTAAGTAACTTATCAGGAATCCAGGAAGTAGATATTAGCTATCCGTTAAGTAGTTAGTACCTTATTTGTTCCTTATTCATTCTTTACTACTAGGGTTTTGTGAATGTTATTGTTATTATTAATTAGTTGTAATAGGCTTTTTTCATGAAAGACATTTTGATGTATCAAAGCAGGAAAAGCACACATGTAAATTATAAAATAAATGATGATTACTGGGACACTTGGATAGACCAGACCCATCACTGTTTAAATAATACATTAAATACCAGTGCTTTTCCTGCTATGACAAGTCAAAATGTCTGCTGTGAAAAAGAAACCGTGGTTGTTGGAGAAAGTTGTATTGTAACATCTCAGCTCATCAGTTGGAGTTTTGATTTGTTTGCATGGCATCTCCCCAAAAATACATGCTTTCTGACTTCCCCAGCTTGTCTGTGGCTCTCAGCCCTAAGCCCATTTGTTCAAACTAAAGACAGAAATCCCAAAAAACGGCCTAGTTTTATTTTTCAAAACAGCTGAGCACTTTAGTTGTCAGCAGATACTACTCAAGTGAGAGTAAATAGTGTGTTTGTTGGGGACTATTTTCATCTGTGGGTTTGACACTCTTGTAAATATTTATGACAGCAGGACGGTGTGTGTGGAACTGACTCAAAATAAACAGTAACTGTGTTAATGGTAATGAATGAACATGCTACCCACTGCTATATGGTGTGGCTCATTGATGTGTTTTTAATGGTTTTGGGAGGTGAAGATCTATGGCACAGATGAAAGATATAACAGATCAATCCATTGTTGGTTTTGGTCTTTTCATTGGATTTGTTGACATTAAGAAAAATACAGAAAATCAACATATTTATCCTTTGAGTATGTGTCAGTACTCCACCAATAGATGTCACTGTTGTTTAATAAGGGGAAAGGGTTTCCTCTGGTTTTAGGATTGCAAAAATAACATCTGACAAACCTAACACCTGATTTTAAAAAGAACCATTTAAAACAAACTGGAAGTTCATGTCAAAATGTACATTATCTGACTTTATAAAAACAATCAATCTTCCACATTTGAGTCCTTCTAAAATATCTAACTGCAGAGCTCAAACCTCAATTTGTAGCTGTGATAAACAGTAACCCAGGTGAGCCTGAGAACAGCACTGTTGTGAATAAATGCTATTTTGACTTCCCATGGAGTGCCCTAATGTTCTGGTATGAAAATCAATCTGTAAAGCTGCGTCTGAGAGTTAAATCAATATTATTTCATTTCCACCCGTACCTCTACTGAGAGAAAGACCTACTGACTCCTGTGTTTAGTCACCACTGAACAGACCTGCTGTGTTATGTGCCACAAACAGACATGAATGAACATGAAACAGAAGCTGACACCTGTAAAGATCCTCCCAGGATTGCAGGATTTTGTCTCGTGGTTATCATATGTTAGGACCTTTTTTATACGATCACGACTTCTATACTCCACATCAGGACACAGCTTAATTGCTCCTCGAGTGTGTTTCTCAATATCTACAAGCTTGTGACCTGAAAAGAAATAAATTGGCATTGCCACGGTGTCCCTTCCCTCCCTCCTTCCCCTCTTCTCCCTCAAGGTGACTCCTCCATCTGCACCCTCCCTGGTCTTGCCAATCCCTCTCTCTGCAGTTACCATGGTACAGTTTCTGGGATCTGATTCCCCTCTTCTTTTTTGTGAGCACTATCTCACCTGTTTCCTTAGTTGTCCTGGAGCCATGCACATCAATCAACGCTCTGTACTGCGGCTGTGTGAGTGTGGGTGTGTGTGAGCGAGAAAGGGGTAGTTGGGTCACTAAAGTCAGCTATGTAAGAAACATTTGATGAGATAACACCTGAAACAAAATATTGTTTACCTGTTTCTGTGGCATTACAACACACTCATTCTTTTTTAATCCATTCATATTTTCATCTCTCATGGATGAGGTGTGTCTTTGTACTGGCTTCATTTCAGTGCACAGCATCCCCATTTTAATTACCCTCTTCTTCACCCTCCACATGTCAATCTAAGTGAAGGGAAAGAAGAGGGGGAAGGAAAATAAAGGGGAAGGAAAATAAAGAGGAGATTGAGGAGAGAATATAAAAAGAAAGAAAATATAAGAAGGGCGGGTGGGATGTGAGTGAATGGGTGGCTTGTTTTGGGTGAGGAGAGGAGAAAGAAGAGACAGTTGGGGGGGCAGATGCAGGCCAATCCCTCACTGATTTTGTTCACAAGTGGGCAAATAATAGTCCCTATTTTAACAGCTAAAATATACATATTCCAAAAATTCAATTTCTATACTTTTTCTTTCGCCAATCAAAATGACCAGTATTCATGCTGGCTTCAAGCATTATGACCAAGGCTTATCACTGCAGTGTTTGACACTTGGCAGTATGATATGGGCGTGTTGCTACCTGGTGGTGTTGGTGCCTGCACACTGATACTGACAACCTTTTCTTGTTTACCCGACAGCACAGCAACCCACAGGCTCAGCCACTTCCACCGGGGAGGGTTGTGGCTGTCGCTCCTGCCATCACTCAGTGGTCTGGTGAAGGGTTGAGCCCCTACAACGCAATTACAAATTCATTTCACCCACACAGCCAGCGAGGCTCCCCTCCCCCTCATGTTCCCCATCCCCTCCCTGCTTTTCTCTGCTCTCTCCCCCCACCTCCCAACACACCCACCCATATTTCTGCACTGCCTGTCCTCACCAGCCATCTCCTTTACTACCTGATACGGCTCAAATGCCTTCCTTACACTTTCAACCCCCACCTGCCCCTCCCATTTTACCTCTCTTTCACACTTGCTTCCACATCAGCGGCAGGTTCAGAGAAACACAAAAAGGACAGAGGGAGAGCTGGAACGAGAGTGGGGAGGTGGAGGCCAAAGGGGTGAAGATGAGAGACGAGCTAAAAGGAGAAAAACAGCATGAAATTGTGTGAAATGTGAGGGGAGGACAGCGTTAAGAGAGGAGTGGGAGGGAGGTAAAGTACTCTGGATGGAGAACAGGGGGGTGAGAGGAGAGATTGGTTATAATGATATATTGATTTGGCTGAGCCTGGGGCAAATAAGTAGGAGTATGTGGGAGAAGGAGAGCCACTGCTTGCAGATGTCTTAAAACACCTGGGCGGGAAAAGTTTTGTTTATTATGTGCTCATACTGAAGGGGAAGAGAGGCAGCATCTTCCAGTATCTGTGAGGCTTATGCGTGTTTACACAAAAACACCATTTATTTATTATTTCAATGCCGTATTGCAGCGCTTGCATTTCAAGAGTAATTTGAGTGGAATTTTAATTGTTTTTTGATCAGCCACAGCTCTGAGCTGGACCAGAATAATATCAAAGCTTTTGGTTATAAAAGCAGGCATTAAGACAGCGGCCAGTCATTGGGGATCACATTAGGTGAGATCACTATGAGCAGGAGAGGAAGGGAAGGAGTAGGATTAATGGAATTTTGTACATTCTCTCTTTATAATGCATCAAGATGTGCATGTGTGTGTCCGTGCACATGTGTCCCTGTGGGCAAGTGAGTGAAAGATGTTGATACTGATCATCAAATACATTGCTGGGTGAATGAAATAGTTTTTATTGATCTAAAGAGTCAGTGCATCACGACAAAGCAAAGCAAAGGAAAAAACGCCTGGGAATAATCTGGAATCTCACAGCTGGAGTTGTCACACAGCCAGCAGGTTTACAATTTTAAAATCAGATATAATATATTAATTGAAATATTAATATAAATGCTAAAAGAAAATACAGCCTATAATAAACCAATAGTCTACCTAATGTTGCTGAGCCATCCGCCTTTCTGTTGTCTTAAAGCGTCACCAGGTGTCTGTCCATGCCATACATGAATTACTGTGTGAGACAGGGGTTGGAGCTAGAAGTCATCCAGGCGTAGAAGATGAAGATTCCATACTGTGGTCTCTGTATTAGCACTCAAATTAATTAGGCCACTCTCACTAAGCCCCTACAGTACCGTGGTAATCACCTTTCCCTTAGGAAAATTTGAATCAACGCCCACCGCACTTGTTTTGTGTTGTCCTCTCTCAAATCCCTTTGTTTCTCAACCTGCTGCTTCAGTCAAATCCTCTCCTCCTCCACCCAACTTTCTCTCATGCTCTCTTCACCCTCACATCGTCCCCTCTGTTTCCAAATTATTAGAGTCTCTCCCTTTGCTCAGTCCCATGCCTCCCTCCCTCCTTTGCCCCTTACATCTCCTTTACTTCCCTCTGCTTCGCTTTCTGCCCCATCCACGCTCTGTGTTAAGTCTGTTGTGACACGATAGCAGAGTGAGATGAGTAGGGAATAGAGGCTACACAGATGTGATGAGTGAAGATTTGAACACAGTGATGGGTTGACATTAGGGAATGAAGCCCTCTTGCCCCTGCCCTAGCTCCCCGACTGCCATGAAAAGCCATTAATTTGTGTAAGAGGACTTTACGCATTCAGCCTCTTATGATAGACAGATAATTAAATTCTTTATACTGCTCAACAACTCTCAAGTGTGTCTGCAGTTTTCTCTTTTACTTCTCTCTCTTTTCATAGTATGTAGAATAAATAGCATGGGGCCTAATAGTGATCCTTGTTGGACACCTTTATCAGCAATTTGGTGTCTTGATTTGAAAACAATGGCTACAACAGTTTGAGAGATGTGTTTCTTTTCAGCACTGTAGCCAGGCTGACAGAGAGTCACAGCTCTATTGAGCCAAGTATTCCCATATAGCTCTCAGTAGTTACGATTTCATGAGCTTCTTTAATGATAAAATTCTAACTATTAGAAACAAAATTCACCAAGACCTGCCCTCAACTGGCACTGACTTATCTCTAAACTCAGGAACCTTAAAAACAACTGTAAAGCCAGATATATGTTTAGACTGCTTTGCTTCCCTCAATCTTTACCAACTAACTTCAATAATTTCTTCATCTAAACCATCAACCTGCCTCTTAGACCACATCCCGACTAGGCTGCTTAAAGAAGTTTTACCCTTAGTCAGCACTTCTATACTAGATACGATCAATCTATCTTTATCAACAGGCTATGTACCACAGTACTTTAAAGTAGCTGTAATTAAACCTCTTCTGAAAAAGCCCAAACTTGATCCAGATGTTTTAGCCAACTATAGACCTATATCTAACCTTCCATTTCTCTCTAAGATCCTAGAGAAAGCAATTCAATCAATCAATCAATCAATCTTTATTTATATAGCACTTTTCATACAAATACATGTAACACAAAGTGCTTCACACTATAGAACCATTTTAACCATAGTTAAAATATTAAAAAATGAAATAAAAAGCAGGTCAAGCCCAACAATCAATCCCCGCCCCACCCAAAATACAGCTCAGTTAAAAGCTTGGTTAAATAGGTATGTCTTTAGTTTGCCTTTAAACATGTCCAGATTTCCTGCTGCTCTCAGCTCAACAGGAAGGGAGTTCCACAAACGTGGGCCATAACATTGAAAGGATGCCTCACCATAGGTTTTAGTTGAGGCTTTAGGAATAATTAGAAAGCCACTACAAGAGAACCTGAGGGTTCTAGTAGGTTCATAAGGTAAAAGCAAATCTGCTAAGTATTCTGGACCAATACCATTAAATGACTTATAAAGTAGGAAAAGGATTTTAAAATCAATTCTAAAATTAACTGGAAGCCAATGCAGAGACTTTAGGACAGGGGTAATGTGTGTTCTCTTTCTGGTCTTAGTCAAAAGACGTGCAGCAGCGTTTTGAACCTGCTGCAGTTTAGAGATTTTGTTTTTCGGAAGCCCAGAAAGCAGAGCATTACAGTAATCAATCCTGGAAGTAATAAAAGCATGGATAAGTGTCTCAGTGTTTGCTTGAGAGAGAAAGGGTCGTACTCTAGCAATGTTCTTGAGATGATAAAAAGCAGTCTTAGAAATATTTCTAATATGTGACTCAAAACTGAGATCTGAGTCAAAGATAACTTCCAGATTTTTCACCTTATCACAGGGACTTAGTGCCAGCATTTGCAATTTCATTTTAAGTTTCTCCGTCTGAGATTCAGAACCAATGACCAATACTTCTGTTTTGTCCTGATTGAGCTGCAGAAAATCAGTGAGATATGATCGGAACCAATTAAGAACAGTACCTGAGAGGCCAATCAGCTTGTGCAGTCTGTTTAGAAGAATTGAGTGATCTACTGTATCAAAAGCTGCACTTAGATCAAGTAGCATTAATATTGATGTTTTTTTCATATCCATGTTCCATCTAAGATCATTAACAATTTTTACCAATGCTGTCTCAGAACTGTGATTGGTTCGAAAACCAGACTGGTATTTATCATAAACATTTTGGGAGTTAATAAAATCGTTCAACTGATTAAAAACAACTTTCTCTAAAATTTTACTTTGGAATGGCAAATTTGGATACCGGTCTGTAGTTATTGAGTACTGTAACATCTAAATTATTCTTCTTCACCATAGCAGTTTTAAAGGCAGTAGGGAAGACACCCACCTGTAGAGAATAGTTCACGAAGGTCAGAAGATACTCACTAAAAAAGGCATAATGTGTTTTAAAAAGAGAAGTGGGGATGGGATCTAACAGACAAGTTGTTGGTTTCATTAGAGTAACAATTTTACAAAGCATGCCAGCGTCAACCAGGTCAAAACTATGCAGTGTATCCCTGGATGTAGATATAGGATCCACTTTATTAAAATGTACCTGCCGACGTAGTGATATATTTGACCTAATAGAATCTATTTTACTTCTGAAGTGGAGTGCAAAGTCTTCACATTTGGAGTTTGTTGACATGCTGCTAGGTTGTGTTAAAACAGGGTTAATTAAGCGATCAATTGTTGAGAAGAGGACTTTACGGTTGTTCTGGTTGTCTGCAATTGCTAGACAGCTGTGTGACTTTCTACAGAGCAATAGTTTATTTGAGGATTTTCAGTCAGGATTTAGAGTTCATCATAGCACAGAGACAGCATTGGTGAAAATTACTAATGACCTCCTTATTGCATCAGACAAAGGACTTGTCTCTGTACTGGTTTTATTAGATCTTAGTGCTGCATTAGATAGATAGATAGATAGATAGATAGATAGATAGATAGATAGATAGATAGATAGATAGATAGATAGATAGATACTTTAGAGGAAATTCAAGTATCCAGCAGCATACGAAACATACATACATTAAACCTATATTAAAATAGAATTAAAATTAAAATAACTTATAACACAGTAAAACAGTGCAAAAACAGTAAACAGTGCAAAATGGAGTGCAGATGGAGGTAGAAACTGCATTTGATACCATTGACCATCAGATCCTATTGCAGAGACTGGAACATTTCATTGGCATTAAAGGAACAGCTCTAAGCTGGTTTAAGTCATATTTATCAGATCGATTTCAGTTTGTACATGTTAACGATGAGTCCTCCATGCACGCCAAAGTTAGTCATGGAGTTCCTCAAGGATCTATCCTCGGATCAATCCTCTTCACTTTATATATGCTTCCCTTAGGCAATATTATCATAAACATTCAATATTAAATATTCCATAAACTTTCATTGTTATGCAGATGATACTCAGTTATATCTATCGATCAAGCCAGATGAAACTCATCAGTTAGCTAAACTTCAATGTTAAAACCTGGATGACCTGTAATTTTCTAATGTTAAACTAAGATAAAACTGAAGTCATTGTTCTGGGGCCCAAGCACCTCCGTGACGCATTATCTGAAGAAATAGTTTCCCTTGATGGCATCGCCCTGGCCTCCAGCACCACTGTGAGGAATCTTGGAGTTATCTTTGATCAGCACATGTCGTTTAAGTCTCACATTAAGCAAATTTCAAGGACCGCCTTTTTTCACCTACGTAATATTGCGAAAATCAGGAATATCCTGTCTAAAAATGATACAGAAAAACTAGTCCATGCATTTGTTACTTCTAGGCTGGATTACTGCAATTCCTTATTATCAGGCTGCTCGAAAAAAGTCCATTAAGACTCTTCAGCTGATCCAGAATGCTGCAGCACGTGTTCTGACAGGAACCAGGAAAAGAGATCACATTTCTCCTGTTTTAGTTTCTCTGCATTGGCTTCCAGTAAAATCCAGAATAGAATTTAAAAT
Organism: Micropterus salmoides; assembly: GCF_014851395.1. Classification (NCBI taxonomy): domain Eukaryota; kingdom Metazoa; phylum Chordata; class Actinopteri; order Centrarchiformes; family Centrarchidae; genus Micropterus; species Micropterus salmoides. The sequence goes on along the minus strand of NW_024040707.1, from coordinate 9,822,124 downwards.
CATTCTTCTTACCTACAAAGCTCTTAATGGTCAGGCACCATCTTATCTTAAAGAGCCATAGTGCCTTACTACCCCACCAGAGCGCTGCGCTCCCAGAATGCAGGGTTACTTGTGGTTCCTAGAGTCTCCAAAAGTAGAATGGGAGCCAGAGCGTTCAGCTATCAAGCTCCTCTCCTGTGGAACCAGTTCCAGTTTGGGTTCAGGAGGCAGACACCATCTCCACATTTAAGAGTAGGCTTAAGTCTTTCCTCTTTGATAAAGCTTATAGTTAGGGCTGGCTCAGGTGAGTCCTGAACCATCCCTTAGTTATGCTGCTATAGGCCTAGATTGCCTGGGGACTTCCCATGATGCACTGAGGTCCTCTCTCCCCTACTTTCTCTCCCTCTGTATGCAACCTCATCCCATTAATGCATGTTACTAACTCAACTTCTCCCCTTTCCGGTAGTCTTGTGCTTTCTCGTCCCTCTCCTCTCTCCTCCTATCACTTCCTGTGTGTGTTTCTGGCTCTGGAGCTGTGGAGTCTGGATCTGTGGTTGCGAGTCACCTGCTGCCCCCGTGTTCCTGCTCGACACCCTCTGCTACAACAACTATTGTTACTAGTCCTATTGTTATTATTGTTATTATAATCATTAACATTGCGATTATTATCATTAACATTGCGATTATTATCATTAACGCTACTTTAAATATCTGTACCATTTTTCATTTAGTCTGTAGCAACATCACCTTTATAAATAAAATTGAATTGAATTGAATTGAATTGATTTTAACCAGCTGTCTATCAAAACTCCAACAACTGCTTTTGCAAGAGCTTGTCAGTTAGCAGCAACAGTTTCTGCACTCATGTATTATCTTGTGTGATATACATCAGTGTTGTTGCAGTCATGAGTATATTTTCCTCAGCCAGTTAATTAACAGGTCCATGCTTCTGCTGACCGAAGTTTCCTCCACAACTACAATTAGACACAGTTACCTCTTCTCTCAGTCAACACACTGGTTTTCTCTTTCAATTTATCTGTCTCTCCACCGCCTATCTAAGTCCCCATCTCATGCCTCTCAGCCTCAGTGCTGCTTTGAGGCAGCTGGCCCTCATCGTTTCCTCTGTGAAAAAGCTTTCACACACAGAGTGACTTCTCAAGAATGTGAATGAAGCTACGAGGGGTCGTTTTCCATAACCTGTCAGCCATAACCCATGCTATGATATGGCAATCACATCACATGCATACACACGCAAGCATGCATACACACATACATGCTAAAAAACACAAAATATGTTTTTAGCAACAGAGTATTATGTACTGGCAGTCTTTTCCTCAGAGCAGTAAATAAATAATGAGAAGACTTTTAAAATTCCGCCAGTAGTCCTTTACTCTGTTGCTATCGGCCCTCTGCCTCCCCGCTCTATCTCTCTCCAAAGAAAGGAGGGCCTTGCTGGAAAGAAAGAGGCTGTTTTTGTTTTTTCAGGTATTTTTTTAGTCCTTTTGCTTTAATCTCCCCCTGTTCACCCGTGTCTTCAGTTCCTTTACTTCTCCCTTTCCCTTTTTACTCACCTTGAAAACCTTCTCTGCTGAGTCTTCATCAAATGCTGCTCTTGCTACCTCCTTTTTCTTTTACTCATGTATGCATAATATTTCCCATTAACATTTCTACAAGACAGAATTTCCCAATTCTTCTCTCGTGTACATTTTAGTAATGCACATCTCGCAGAACCTGACACATTGTCTTGGGGAATATTACAGGAACACTAAGACGTAAATGTCTTCTATCTTTATCTCTGCATTTGTGTTCGTTACTCAGGTAGAGTTGAGATCTGTAGAGGTATACTGATGTCAGACCAAAAGCAGAGTTTAGAAATAGAAGGGAGGTATAATCCAGGCTACTTGCCCTTCGTTCAGGTAGGAGCCAAGAAGGATAAGAATCAGTAGTGGATAGGCCTAACGTGAGATGAGAAGTGCCGCTAAGCTGGAAACAGATCATGATATGAGTTGCACAAGGTGGATCTGTCTGTGTAAATGTGATGATCTCTACTTTTCTTTGTTTTGCAGAGTGGGTAATTGATATTTCAGTGTATTTCCACATAACTGACCTTTTGAGTTGAAACGAAGATCTAAAGCAGACAGAGTGGGGCTGAGTGATGCACAAGAGCAACACATAACAAAACAAGGAGATGTCTGTCTGTGTATGTGTGTGTTTGTGTGAGTAAGTGTTAACTATGTGGGGTGCAGTCAAGGCTGTTAGTGGCTGTGCAGCATTAGGAGATGGGCTAAAATATGTGTAAGCCTGTTGAACCAGACACAGCCACCATGAAATCCTGTTTCAGACTGGCTTACAGCAAATATCGCAAGACGGGAGGTTGAAAATGTGTGTGTTTGAGAGAGAGACGTGACACAGCACTGCATGCTTACAGAAGTTGTTTATCTATTTCTTGGCAGCTGATAAATGACTCTCTGATGTAGCAGAGAGAGAGATCAAACACATGAAGATGGAAAAATAGGAAAATGACAGGTAGAAAATTACAGTATCCCCATAGAAAGGTCAAAGCTGAATGTGGTTGCGTACTGCAAACAAAAATCTTCTTAGTGTGTTATCAGCGACTAATCCTTTCTGCCCCCTGGACTGTCTCATTTCCCCAGCCCTGACAGGCACTGCAGTAAATCTGCCAGTAAAGATTTGTTTAATAGAAAATTAGCTAGTGAGTGGTGTTCTGATTGGGTTGTATCACTGGGTATACAGGAGATTCAGAATTTTAGTAACAAATATCTCCAAGGCTGGGCAGATACATAAAATGAAATATCTCCATATGCCCCCACCCCCCATCCCATCAGCAGGTCATTTTGATTACTGCAGAAAACCGTTGTTCCACCCCATCTCCGCTTCTCTGCTGCTCTCCCACACAGTCATTTGCATTTTCTCTTTTGGCTTTCTTCCATATCTTTTTCAATTCATCCTGTCACACCTGTTATTCACTTGTTTTTCCTCTTTTTCTCCCTCCCCTGTGTTTCTTTTCCCTCCTTCTCTGTGGCAGCTAAGAGCCTCATCTAAATGCATGGCCAGTCATGAGCTCTCTACCTGCTTTGGGCATTTTTACTGGTATGAAAAAGTACAATCATGCTTTTCTTTTGTAATATCCTATCATAATACCTCAAGGTGACGCAGGAATGCCATAAGATGAATGAACATATTCCTTGCTCGTCTGCATTTCTTGATAGTGCAGTGCATGCACACCTTGATATTTCATTTACTTTCGTGTAGCTTTGGTGGTTATCTCGTCCTGTCCTGCTCAAACTGTATGCATAGGCTCTCCAGTGCTTGTTCTCTTGCCTGCAGACAAGCAGAGAGAGGCAGGGGAGAGGAGAAAGTAAAGAGGAGGGAGAGGGTAGCAAATGAGGTGTGGGTAAAAAATATAGGAGACTAGAAAAGAGAGCAGTAGCCCATCCCTGGAAATGAGAAAGATGGTAGGGGGAGAGAGAGAGCGAGAGAGCGAGAGAGAAATTATACAGTGTAAAATCCAGATGAATTCAGCTTTAGTGGTAGTGCAGAGTACAGATCAGCGGGCTTCTTCACCGCTGGGGAACAACCGCCTTTTGTGTTCCCCCCACTGCAGTGGGGGAGTGCATTAACTGTCGCGCCCAAAGGGAGAAGCCAAGAAGTATCCTCCAATCAGCCGTTAGTGATTCTTCTCATCTTGTGAGGCTGCTGATGGTGATTTATCACTGACCTGAGACAGGCGCTGCACTCTGCTCAACCCTCTAACCACCTGGAATTCTCGCCATGGTTTATATTTCTTTTCTTAAACACAAACACCCTCCTGTGGATATTTCAAATAGAATGAGCAGAGGACAAAAGGATGATAAAAATGGACTTGCTGACTACCATTCTTGAAATTATTTTTTTGTTCCTGCTGCAGACGGAAGATGGACTAACTTTTACAGGTGCATTTGTGCCATTTGAGGACATAATGTTTAACTCAATGCTTTGATAGAATAGAGGCATTTTACAGATGTATTTGTTTCATACCATATTTTATTCTCAAAGCATGGCAAGCAAGGGATGATCCTAGACACTGCAATAATCATGTAGGACTGATATTCAGGTAAATAGAGGGATATGGTGATGGACAGAAGATGGAAATGGAGAGAGCACGCCTGCTGAGCACGTCTGACACCTCGCTTTAGCTTGATTAGCGCCTGCTCTCCTGAGTTTGACTATCAGGCTGTCTTTTCAAGTTATCATGTTCCTCAGTGAGTGGAGATAGCTTTCCGATGTGCTTGTGCATATGAGTATCTAACAGTGAGTGTGGTTTGTGTTAGGGTCCAGAGTTTGGGATTACACTGCCTCTAGAAAGGATACAGGTGTAGTGGAGCCTTGAATGAGGATTACCAGCTCTAACACCTTGTGGCTGGCAGTGCACAGGGCGATGGACCTTTTAGACAAGACTCTCAAGCTACGTCCGCGCTGACAGTTCACACAGGAGGATTAAATATATGAATACGAAGGGACTCAAATGCCAAGGAAGGGCACCGAAAGACAGTTGAGAAAGTTCTATTCAGATAATCCTTGAGGGCTGCAGACCGAGGCTAACCTTAGGGCGAGTGGAAGTTCCATATCAATAGACTGAGGCAATTTATAGTAGCTGGACAAGGACAATTCAAATACTAAAGCATGAGAGAATTTGTTTGTGAGTCAGTGAATATAAAGAGTATATCCACAAGCTGACAAAAAAACCTGCCTGAATAAATTAAATGATTAGATACATAAAGGGAAAAATTGAAGGTACTTTGATAAACAATCTTGATTTCCCCAATAACCCAGCAAGCACAAAATCCAATTGATCCATGAATTGGTTTGATATTGATTTCTCTACACAGCCAGGATAGAGTCTTGTCTGATCTCTGTTTAAGAGGTCACTAATTTAATTATAATCCATCATTCAGTCACACCCTTGAGCAGTGGGACAGAGTGCTGAGTACGCTGCAGCTTAGAGAAATCAATGGTCTTATACTTGTCATGATATCTGACAACAGATCAGATAAACACAATGCGTTCCTGCTCAGTCTAAAATGACTTCTGCATTCATGGCAGATTTGCTGACAGTTGTAGATAATTTGCCAGCTTGTGTGTGTAGCTAGTCTTGTAGTTGAAAGAAGCGCATGTTGTTGACAGCCTTGATGTGTGTTAAATCCCGGGCATACAGCTTATCTTAGCTGCACAGCGAAAGATCCTGGCTAATGGTGTAATGGTCACCACCTTGCATCACCCAACCCGCCCCACTTAAGGTTAAATTAGGAATTGCCTTCAACAATGCATTGAATCTGAAGTGGAGCACTAAAGCAAGGGGAAGCGAGTCCTGACAGGGCTCTCAGGAGGAGAAGTTATCTCAGCAGCCACTTTCAGCAACCCTTCAGCCATCCTGGAAAGCAGAGGGTATAGTAGGCTGGAAGCTCTGTGTGGGAGCGAGGAGAACAGGAGGAAAAACAGGGCTGAGGCAAGTTGTTTGATAGCTGCATTGTTTGTATCTACCTTGTTCAAAGAGTATTGCTGAAAGTGTACTGTTTGGAGGTTTGCTGCGAGTGAACAAACTCAGGAACAGCGTGGGAGAATTCAGCTGGAGGTCTGCTTGGAAAACTTGCTCTCTATTGCGGTTTTCAACATTAATGACCAAACAAAGGCAGAGGACAGCAAGTATACTGCATGTATTTATCACTTTTGAGAAGTCACTACAAGCATTGATTTGTTTGAAACAACTGCAGAATTTAATCACATAAGGACAAACCAGCAGGACTCTCCTCCTAGATTCCAAGATTACAGTGAAACTGGATGATCCACAACAAGCACATGAACTTTAACAAGCAAATTGTTTGCCTACAATGGAGACAGGAACAAACACATGTTGTTGCAGCAGTGAAACTACTTCCACATTTAAATTTACCATGGATTATAACACTTGAAATTTGAGCAAGAAGAGGAGAACAGTGACACACCCAAAGAAACTGTGTATTCATCCCCAGCAGGGATGTGCTGTGTGTTACTCTGAGGAGGAGTAGTGTAATATACCACAACCCTGCGAATGAGGGTGGGGCCCCTTCCCACTGCCACAGACAAAAGACCTTGATAGAGAGAGTCCTGTTGTGAGAACTGATCATCTGGGGCAAATTTGAACTGGCACAATCCAGCACCGTGTCAAAAGTCACAATGGGGTGCAACATGTGTGTGGTTCAAAAGCCTGAGGAACAATACAGGGTCATGTTCCAGGTGAGCACTCTGTCTCCTCTCTCTCTCTCTCTCTCTCTCTCTCTCTCTCTGTCTGCCTTGTTTTAATTTCACTTCGTCAAGCAAAAGCATATCTTTATAATATATAGCATATCTCTAAAGTTTTCATTGTTATTCTGTCTTAACTTGGCCCTTTCTTACAGTGATGCTGCTGGGTGAGTGACAGTCAAAACAGCTGTGATGAAAATGTTGTGATTTCTATCTGCAGCAACAGACAGAAATGAACCAAAATTCATCATGTCAACACACTCATTTAATCACAAATTACTCACATATTAATTTCCTAATAACCCATTTTCGGTCCAAATTAATTTAGCAAATATCAATCACAGCATTTTGTATTAATGGAAATGTCAAGTAAAGCATCATCAGGTAATTCACAAATGAGTCTAAAAACACTATTAGCAGCATTATATCCTGTAAACAAACCATGATAATCACATTGCATCGAGCAATTAATAAAATGCATTAGATGAATTGAACAGTGGATGCATCAAACATGACTGATGGATTTCACATCTCACCTTTTTGCTGGACTTTTTGCCATGCTTTTAATGTATTTAAATTAGCCTTGAAAAGGAAGAGTAAAATACTTCCTCTTGAGTACCTCTTGAGCAAGGCTATCAGTTGCTGTATTGAAATAGTCATTCGGTGATGACAATACTGATAATTATGATAATGATACATTACTGTGATTACAATGATTATGATCAGAGAGAGCAGAGCAGAGCCAAGAAAGAGAGCAACACTGGCGTGGAGAAAGTAGAGTGGTGCAGAGCCACAGCGGCAGCGGGATGGATGGGTTGTTAAAGCTGAGGTAAAGTGTTATGGGAGAGAGGGGTTGCCACGGTTACAGCCTCAGTACCACCTGCCAATTGGGACCACAGACTATGTGTGAGTAAACTCGTCTGGCTGTGCAGCGCCTAAGGAAGCTCCTGCTCTGTGACTCAATGATACATGCAGCGACCAAAAATAAGTCCCATGCTTACTAAGCATGAAAAATGCTCAGCACTCACGGGTATGCAGCGCAACACTTTTAGTATCTGTGGCACCAGAATACTCAGCTGGGTCTCTCTAGCATGTTGGAGTCTGGGTCTGGGCCAGTTAACTGGTCTGCATCTGTTGCCAGAGGCGATGGCAAGAGAGGAAAACATGGAGAGAGACTGAGTCCAAATAGAGGATCTGTAAGGAGTCAAGGAGGGAAATAAAGTCAAAATAGGCAAATGAAAGAGGGAGGGAAAGTCAGACTGTTTTTCTTTCTTTCAGTCTTTTTTTGTCTTCTGTTTTGCCCTCAGACATCAGAAGTAATTGATTTGAGCCCTTAATGGAGCAGGGGTAAATAGAAATGGACTTCACAAATCCCCAAGGTGAAGTGCTCGAAAAATCAGGAGCGAGGTGATGTGTGCAGTCTGGGATGTGATCATAAAAGTAGAGCAGGGCCAGTGCATTTCATAAGCAGTGACCTTATTTAACCGGGGTCAGCAGTAATGACACTGACCGCATGCAGGTCAACGTCTTTGAAAGTGAAAATCAAATAATTCCACTGATCTGGCAATGTGAGGTCAACTGTGCCCGAAGGTTGTGTCCCTAGAAGTCTGACATCCCTTGCAGCTCTGTCAGGCGGAGCACCTCCACGTGGCTCCTAGCTGGGTGTGGTGATGAGCGAACAGTGAAGGCGGGAGATAGGTTGTATGATTTGGAGTATGCAAAGGAGCTGTCATGTTCAGTGCAACACTATTGTATGAATATTGGTTGTATAAGTAGAGCAGATACTTTGGGGCAGTGGAGCAGCAAGTCCGCATATTTTGTGGTCTGGTAAGACTGAAACGACACTGCTGGCTGGGAGCAGAGGAGCATGAGACAGAGAGAACAAACGCAGATGGAGTTCTGAACCAGAGCCACAGCCCTTTGTCTTTTTAGGCTGACTAGTAGACTGCAATAAGAATAAACGTAATGGTACCTGGAGGTCTCATATTAGAAGCATGAGCGTGTGTTAAATGGCACAAAAAGTAAAATAAAATCCAAAATTCTAAAGGGAGGTAATCACAGACCCATAAATGTTTTTCACCCATAAAATTCAATCTCAGTTATTATATGTAATCATTACAAACTGCAATTCTTGCTGTGCAGATGGCTGATTAATCCAAATATCATGTCAAGCCAAATGGGGAGGTATACGCTATCAAATCATTAAAAAAACATCATAAAAGAGGAAACATAATTACATTTCCCCCCACATTTCATGGCGTTTCCCTTTAGAGGTTTGCAGGTTTGAGCTGTTTTCCTTAACTAACACCTTCAAATTAGATGCAGTCTACTGAGTAACTGTCTTTAGACAATAAATACAGCATTAAACAGCTTGCAGCTACATCAGACTGGAAAACCAGCCTGTTAAATTTGGCTATATCAAAACAGTTGCCTCTTTCTTGCCAAAGGAATAAAATTCATGCATTATACATTGGGCCTCTGCTACACATACGCTGCACACTGGTGGTTGGTACACACCCTTTGGCATGTTTCTGATCAATTTTGCCTCCTAAAGCCCCCCAAAAAAGGCATTTTGTCAGTCAGATGACAAGTTACAGACTCAGTTGTCGACTTATGTTATATTGCATTTTATATTGATTGTAGTTGTACCTGACCCAGACACACATACATATACAGTAAACCTCTGGCCCCCTGAGCCTTTCAGCCACTCCCTTCTTTTTCTCTCCCTCGTCACTGTAAAGCAGGAGTCTGTTTCCATGGCAACTGGTGTCATTAAACAAATGCAATGTGCTTTATGTGCTTCACAATTACACAAAGAAACATGCTGACAGTCACAAGAGGCAAACAGATGAGAATCAATACATACCAATGACCAGCTGACATTCGCTGGATAAGTGCACAGTTGCCTTGTGTGTGAATGGCTACCCACACATGACCTCTGTCATACTAGAGGTGGACAGAATAAAAATTGTTGCGACAATATAATGTGATGCAACACAAGAGCACCACAAACTAGTGTCTCAACAAACACTGAGCTTCTCAAAGGCATTATGCATTGCATATATGCTGTATTAGATTGCATCATACTGTCAGGTAGTCCTGTTACGTTGTCCACCCTCCAATATTTGCTTGTAATACTGTCACTGCACTTTGCACTAACATAATGCTCCCAAAAGTTGTTTCCATTAATACCATCAGTAACACTTTAATTAACTCCCCCTATTCAGCATATGTAAGCTGTCATTAAACATTGTTTATAACACATTATAATGTAGTTGTAAGCAGATATATGGGTGTTTGTACATGTTCACAATTATAAATTCTCATACGGAGACATTTCTTAGTAACTGTGTTATATTACATTGTCATTCATTATCTGTTTATACACCAGCATCCAGTTATGGAGGCTTTACAGGAGGAGTTAAAGCTGTCAACAGCTACCACAACAAACACTTAAAAACTTAAGCTTAAAACTACATTACAATGTGTTATAAAATATTTATTAAATGCTAAACAGGGGGAGTTAAAATAATGTGTTACCCATTTACTCTTTTCTTACTCTGTCTTTACTTTCACATTACTCTCACAACTAAAATGTCTAAATTTCCATCTAACCTTTTGTGTTTATTTTTATCAAAGCTTGAGATGTCATATGACTGCTCTGTCTTCTTAATTTAAAATGGTGCCCATTACCTTTTGGCTGGTGGGCTTCTTTTTATGTCAAGAGTGTGTCAGTTTGCTAAGGTCAAGTGCAGGCTAGTGTACGTAATATGTATGTGCCTGTTGGGTTCCTGCTCTTTCCCTTGCAGACTTCTCAGGCATGTGACTGACATGGAGACGAGACAGGAAGGATGCTGATGGAGAGGATGTCACTCTCATCTCTCATTTAATAGGACGGGATTGACAAAAAAGAAAGGGTGGAGGGCATTAACTGTGACATGTTGCCATTTTACAGACCTACTCGCTGTTCCTCCTCCACCAGTGAAAACAAATCTGCCCCATAATTCATCCTTTGCTCTAACTGAATATATTGATAATTGATGTATATTCACATACCCCATACTCCCACTTGGGCTTGTTAGCTTCACCACCATCATTTCAAAGAATGTTTGAGCATTTTTTAAATCAATACCTTCTCACTGTTTTCAGTTTATAATAGGCTATATCATCCCCTGCTTGTCCATTTAAATTAGCTCAGAGGTATCAAACAACAGGGGTTATAGCTGGGGTAGGTCAGCTCCAGCTCCAGATTAATTGATTTTCTGAGGAGGACGACTGCTCCAGCCTTCAAAGCATGGGAGATGAGAAAAATCAATTACCGAACAAGTAAAATTCCGAATGAGCTTTGGCATGAACACTGTGGAAATGCACATAAATCCAGGTTTGGGAAAAAAACTCTGTGATGCTGGAAGGACAAAATTCACCATATGGGCACATTTCAGATTAAGAGTGTGCTTGCTTTGTGTATTTGTCCACACACTGAAGGCTATGTGTGGCATAATGCTAGTTACTGTGGAGTTAGTCTTCACCCCCGCATGCCCCCTTTCATCTCCGCCTGTTGTACGGGTTTTATTTGCTCTTTAAAGGGCTTTCAGATAAAAAACTAATTATGCAGCAACCAGTTAGCAATTTCCCATGAGCTTCCATTGTGCTTCTGTTTACATACAAATACTGAACCCATAGCCGGGTTCACTCGCTATTTACATTCAATTCCTTGAAAGCTTGTTTTCTACATTTCTCCTGCATCATTACCCTCTCCTCACCTCCCTTTCTCCTTGCTCCCTGTGCACTCCCTCCGTGTCTCCCCTCCTTTGCTTTCTCTCTCTACACTTTGAACTCTTTGCATGTCTTTCATCTCTACATCATTCCCATCCCCACCCTCAGCTCCACAGCCCGCCGCTGATCCCACCACCGCTCAACCACCATAACCAACCCCCTACTGTGAATTTTGGAGGCTAGCAATTTCTCTGAATTTAAATTAAATTTTTACCACAAAAATACAGAATAAGGGTGGGGTGTGGGGATGGGTGTGCACCCGTTGTTATTTGCATTACTTGTGTCCCTTATAAACAGTGGGCGTATGTAATGACCTTCTAACCCAGAGATAATAGAAAACAGAAAATGGCAAGAGTGTAATGGATTATCCCAGTCAGGGCCGAAAAGCTGTTTAATACACAACAACCATTACCCTGCATGAAGTCATCTCAGCACCTCTCATCGATAATGAATGAGAAATCCCCATCTCCATGCTCTCTTAGTATTCATACCTGTCACTCATGACCACGGAGCTTGTTCCTAATAGCCTCTCTCTGATCCTGGTGAGCTGAGCCGTGTGGTCATGAGCACAGAGAGCTGAAACAATAGATACCTCCTGTTGTATCTATTCTCTCCTCAAAAAGACAATGAAGTGAGAACTAAAATAACAATGCACTTTGGTGAAGATTATTAAGGTGTGTTTTTTCTCTAACATGCAAACTACACACTGTTAATTCCATCATCACCAATAGGCCATGTAGGGAGGAAGCATCTTATGTTTGAAGTGGAGAGGCTCATTAAAAGAGACTGAGATTTATGATGGGACATTAGCGTGAGGAAGGACACAAATACACACAAGGAGATGGAACAGCTGAAATAGATGGAAAGAGTGGAGTGTAAGTTGTCATCTCCAGGGAAGGGAAAGAACAGGAAGACCTGCTGAGGTCAATTTAATAAAACCGGAGTCTGGTGAAAACAGGAAAGAGAAGAAAGCAGGAGTTGACATCGGTAGAGAGGGAGAAAGAGAAAGGGAAATGAACATGAGCATGGAAACACAATGGCAAGGCAGGAATGATAGACCACAGGGACGGCAGTGGTGGTGGTGTACAGTATGAGAGAGAACCGAGAACCAACCAAAAAAAGGGAGCAGGGGCTGAATGTGGCAAAAATGTTTTTTTGCTTGGCTGCACATGGGAACATTGATTTGACATGCAATTACTGGAAGGGGACAAGAGAAGAGAGAGGCAGAGGGAGAATGAAGCTTGGTGGTAAAGATGTGGAGAGCTGCAGACAGCCAAGGTCAGTGAGTGTGTGCAACATGAATGAGACTCTACAAAGGCTGTCTGGTTCAGTAACTGCCTGCGACTCTCATTGCCACACGAGCATCATCATGTAACTGTCTGTCTCATGTAATAAAATCAAGAGAATTAAAATCTGTCTTCATGCGTTCATTTGAAAATGTAGAAAAATTAGTTAATTCAAATGACTGGTCCATTCCAACAGTCTCCAGCCATGCTGGCGGCTCTATGAGGCTGCACTTAAACCAGTGGTTCTCAAACTTTTTCTGTCATGCCATAAAATACATGATTCAGGTCAGCATGAAAGCATGAGCAAACTCTTGGTTTTTATTTCCATTCATTAATTATGCTCATTAAACTTAGCTCCCCTCCCATATTTTCCCCTGGTCACCACCAACCACTGATACACATAACAGTGTTTTGAGCTAAATGCTATATCAGCATGCTAACATGTTCACATTGAAAATGCTAGCAGGTATAACATTGATCATGTTCACTGTCAAAGTAGTTTAGTGCATTATGCTTACATTTGCTAATTAGCACTAAACAAAGTAGGCTCTAATTGAGGGTGATTGAAAGGTCATTAGTTTTGGACCGAAACCAACCAAAGTAGACCTATTAAATAAATAAAAACTTTAATCTACTGGTGGCGCTATAAAACAAGCTAGGGATTAGCATTACCAGAATTGTTACACTTGAGGAGTATGGACACACACAGTAAGCCAGATAGAGAGATGAAAAGTTTGACCTGCTGGTGGTGCTAGAGGAAAATCCAGGGGGAAGCCAAGGTCTTTAGAATTCATCCAATAGCTTAGATATTTAGTATAGCTAAAAACTGTTATTATAAACTGAATCAGGTATTGAATACTGAATGAATCTTTCTCCTTTAGGTTTATGGGAAGTCTTGCTTGATTTGACCAGGATTGTTTTGGTTCAGCCACCCTGAAGTCAAATCCTTTTTAATAGTGTTTTGATTGCTTTATTTTCAATAATCTTTCATTATCAATGTCCCTTTCTGTCTTTCTTACTGTATGAACTAGCAGTGGTGGGAAAGAGGGGAGATCTTTCACACCCCACCAGATTTGGCTTTCAGTAGCACCCGAGAATCAAAACACATATTGTAATGCTGCTGTATGATGAGTATTTATACCGTATATATGAGGACTATTTAAATGAACTGTCAATGGCCACAAATAAGGGGAGAGAGCTTTGGAAAAAAGGAATCATCAATAATACTGTATGTTACAGCTAAAAGTGTTTATTTCTCCAAATCAAAATGCTTTTATTATTTAAATATATTTGCAGCAAGGAACCATTTCTAATTCACACAAAAGAAAGATAGCAGTGTTTTGTAGAAGAGTGTTCCGCAGGGCTAGAGTGTGCAAAACTAATGTACTAAGGAAACTCATTTTTATTTCTGTGACTGTTAACTTGAATTTATGTTTGTTGTCTTGAACTACAGTGGAATTTTCTCCCTTGTGAAAAAAAAATGTCTCTTGCCATTTTCCAACCACTCACAGTAGTAATTACTTTCTAACCACCATTTCTCCGGCTTTCTTTCCCTCTCTCCACAGAAGGGTCACATAAGCAACATGTTGTGCTCTTTTGACGCTGACGGTCGATTAAAGGTCTCAGTATACAGCTTTCTGCTCTGCTACTTGGTGTAATGTGGTGTCTAAATCTTTTAGATACAAACCTGTTTTTTTTGGTCTCTGTGTGTCTGTAGAAACACTTTCAGCTGTGTTACAGTTTATACTGTTCTAGTTTTCAGTTGACTAACATAACCTCAGTCTTTCTTTGTTTTAGGTGTGTGTAACTGTAGTTCCACTCCTGTTCTCTGTGGTTCTGTGAGGCAGTTTTACTTCTGTGAACTAACCTTGTCTGTCTGATAAAACTGCTGATGTTGGTCTGTGTGTTCTGTCTTCCTTCCTTCGTGTTATTCATCTTAGCATCTATCTAGTCTTTTCACTATGTAAAACTCAGTTTTCTGACCACTTTTGAAATTTTTGTCTGTTTCTTTTTCTGGTTTCTGGGTCCCACAATGGTAAAGATTTAGAAAAGATTTAGATTTAGAAAAATATTCATTTTACACCTTGTTTCTTTGTTTTTCCCTGCACCAATTCTCCTTTAATTCACTTTACCCCTCCACCTTTTCTCTTCCTCTTCTCCTCCTGCTCCTCCACCATTTGCTCTTGACTATCTGTGTTTTCCAGGTGAATGGAAAGGAGCTAACTCGCCTTTCTGGGGATCCCACCCTGGACATACGGGACCCCGTACTGTCCAGCATACTGAGGCGGGGGGCTCGCAGACGGGCAGGCCTAGCGGGAGCTCCTGGAGGGTTAGTGCCAGTGACCATGGGCATGGCCGACTGTGTAGACAGCTGCACTCAAACAGACATCAGCTTCCAGCATATGTTGACGCTGGGCAAGAGCAGCCAGCATCCCTGTGGAGCTCCCCCTCCACCCGACCCTCCGCCATCCCCTCCATTACCACCGTTACTGGAGCCATATTTACTCAATGAACTGTGAGTAGGAGTAGTATAATAGGGCTGTGCAGCATGTCCAACTGTCAGACCACAACTCATCTGTCTTCTTGGTTCTAGTCCATGCAATTCTGTTCACACATTTGAAGTTTGACGTTGCCCCAATTACTGAAATATTATGTCCTAAATATATTATTCTCAGCTTTATAGAGCCTGTATACTATGACCCCACTGACTACTTCGATATCACTCAGCACGAAGTGGACAGGCAGGATGAGCTGGAATATGAGGTGAGAGCCCATTAGCTACTCAGAACTCTGGTACAGAAAGCTGCCCCACTGTTCTCCGTCTGACATCCTCAAACATTTCTCTTGTCTGCTCTAGGAGGTGGAGTTGTATAAGTCTCGACAGCAGGATAAACTCGGACTGACAGTGTGTTACAGAACCGATGATGAGGAGGACCTGGGAATATATGTAGGAGAGGTGAAGATGGTCTCATGAAATCAAATTTTCAATAAAGCTTTCCAGTTTGTTTTTACTCATAAACAAATCCATATTTTATTCCAGGTGAACCCAAACAGTATTGCTGCAATAGATGGACGCATCCGCAAGGGAGACAGAATACTACAGGTGCAGGTTTCCTAAATAGTATACTGGAGCGAGATACCTTTATATGCTCTTACTACCTAAATGAAAGCACTTTTATTAATGCTGCAAGGTTGTAAACTCTTCACAGCAACAGTTAAACCAACAAAACCAATTTTTTAAAAGCTTTTAAACATTCATGTAATGAATGAAAGTGAAATCTTAGATAACCCATGGTCAACAATAGAGATGAAGTCAAGTCACTTTTAATCCAGCCATATCCACATATTAAAAGAAATTGCTAATCATGCAGCATTTATTCTGAATTCTTTCATAAGAGGTGAAATGTTGAGTAATGATTACTCTTGCTATTAAGCTAGAGAGAGACTTACTTTTCAATAAAGAACTATTTCCTGAATGGAGTAATTTAATTGAATCTAGCCTCGGTATAAAAGGTCTTTCGTTATCTGACATTAACTCAATTTTATCCTCGTCTTTCTCTGCCAGATAAATGGAGTGGACATCCAGGACCGAGAGGAGGCAGTAGCTATTCTCACCAGAGAGGACAGCACTAATGTCTCCCTGCTCCTTGCACGACCTGAGATAGAGGTGAGGAAATTGAATATGCGGTCTTCGGGGAGCGCGCTGCAAGGCTCAGCCTGAATACTGACCTAAAAAATGCATTCTTCTCCCTTTATCTAGCAAGAATTAAGTGTACATGCTTACATATGTGAAGGTAATGCTCTATGTGAACATTTAGTCATGAGATTGGGGAGGGAGGCAGTACAGTCAGAAAAGGAAGAAAAGGAATTGGGGACACAAGGAAGAGCATGGTCCTCTGCTTTGTCCTATTCCACAACCTGGCTTGTGTAAGGAGGCAGAAAAGCAAAGAGGTGCAAAAACATGATGACAACACAGATAGCGAGAAGAGGGTGGCAAAGACAAATAGTGCTCATACTCACAGTGCTAATGTGGCAGCGCTTTGTTTCTCTCAAGGTCACTCTTCTAGCAGATATGAGGGCATTGTGACACTCTCAATAACACACATCTGCCAAAAATACTAAACAAACAACTTGACACACATCGACCCAAGCATGCCACTGTAAAAATGAGCTGCAGATGGAGGATATGTGAGAATACAAAAATCTGTATGCTGTCTGCATTTGTACAGAGGGAGCTAAAGGGCAGATTTAAAAGTCCCTCATTAAATTGGTCTAAGTCAAAGACACACACACACACACACACACACACACACACACACACACACACACACACACACACACACACACACACACACACACACACACACACACACACACACACACACACACACACACACACACACACACACACACAAATAACCTCTCCTCTGTTCAAATATGTCCTTGTATTGAAATATACAAGTACCTGTGAAAGGCTGACAAGATTTATATTGCCAATGCATGGTCCCGCATTAAGATTCCAGTGAGAGAGGGGAGGACGAAGAATCATCAGAGGGAAATGCACAAGCAGAGATTAAAGCTTGATCTGTTGTCTTAAGGGAGGGAGAGAGGGAGAACTGAAGGGAGTTGTCGGGGAATAAGAATGAAGATGAAGATAATCAATACTTTGTCTTGCAGCCTGCGTGGTGTTCAACTCAAACCAGTTAGCGAAGATCAACTGTGCACTGACAAGGGAATTGTTTACTAATTTAAACCCATGTATTTGCATTGTATCTAAATGGCAAAGTAAACAGATCAGAAACAACTACAGGTCTTATTAAGTATTATTCATCTGTAAAGATGGGATAATTCTGGATGGACATTTCATCCACTAATACAGAATGCTTGTCTATGAAAAATATATTTCCTTGCTATTAGGCAGTTCATGTTTGGATGTAGATCCAAATTCTCTGCAGACAAATTACTCAATGGAAACCAAACTCAGTTGCAGAGTATTGATGTGATGTTAAAATCTCACATAGCACTGGCTCCATCTAGTGACAGAAAGGAGCACTACTCTTCACCTCAGAAATGTGCTGCCCTCAACGTTAAAGCTGCTATAATCAATATTTACACTAATAATGGATGAAATGATGAGTTTAATATGAAAGGGGTCACTCTTTATCCTACAACTCTGTAGTTTCCCTCTATGAGGCAGTGTCTCGTGGTTCATTGTTTTTGTTTTCTGGCCAGCAATTTTATGTTTTTGGTTCACTCTCATCAACGTGGTTTTCGGCTGGTGCAGGTAGCTGGTGAACATTGTGGAGCATTTCTCTGCTAAAGAGCCAGATATTTCCCTCAGGAGTGAGCAGAGAGCAAAACAAAGCTAAAAAGAGAGGCCTTACTACTAATGCTCTATATCTGCTGAATGTGTAACAATTTTCTAAGAAGTTCACTGTATTAATTTAAAAGGTGTTGCTTTATATCAATCTTGTGTTTAGAGCTTGCATGTATTACTTGCTTGAATGTATTACTTTAAAGCATTAAAAATATTGTTATGTTCAATGTTAAAGATTCCCTTGAGACTTATTTTAAGACATATTAAATTCTGTAGTTTGAATTATAATTAATGTCTAGTATGGCTTTCCCACAAAAAGATTTCAATTACCTGGTTAAAAATTCATAAAAAATACATCTACTTCTTCTCCATCCTCAAATATGTATGCAATTTCTATTTTATTTTAAAGGTATATCTACTGGACACAAAGTCAATTCTCAGATTATGTGTATGTATTATACGTGAACTGGGGTTTTCAAGTTTCCACATCACGCTTGTGTAATTTAAATATTGAACCACAATTGGCTTCCAAGCCACTCCACTTGTGATTACTTATCTTGTCCATACAAGCTTTGTCCAAACTCAGATTTAAGGTGAGCACAGAGAAACTTTACATTTTCAGCAGATAAATGTGAAAACATCTTTCCAGTGTCAAGCTCGGCACAAATGTCTACAGTTCAAATATCCAAGTGAAGTAACAAGAAGCAAAACACATTTTTGAGTAGAGGCTTTTTAAACCTTCAGATATATAACAACATTCTAATGCATAATTTCCTTTTGTCTTTTGTTTGTCTCTTCAACAATGAACTTTACACCTCTATTGCCATGCCATAACCTGAATTCAACGAACTATGCCTGGTACACCTTTACCTGTCAGAATGACAACCAGTTGGACCCAGATGAGCTGGACCTGGAGCCACTGGACAATGCTATTAATCTGCCCAGCAGCCACAGACTGATTCACAGTCTGGACTGTGCTGGAGCAGGCACTGTTGCTGATGCGGGTATACTAGGTAGCCACGGTCGCTCAATGAACAGGGTTTCACCTGATTTGCTCCAGACGGTGCTGAGCAACAGCCAGGAGCTGGACAGCGGGGTAGGCCGTACAGATGAAAGCACACGTTACGAGGAGTCTTCAGAACATGATCTTCTGGGAGACGACCACACTAGTGCCTCCAATACCAACACCACCAATACTCCTGGCAGCATGCGTAAGTTTTTGTCTGGCAGAGGCGACACCCCACCCTTGCTGCACTCCCAGGACCTCCAGTTCAGCACTGACTCCCTCTTAGGGCTTGACTGTGTTAATGGAGGAGGGCTGGAACAGGTGGAGCGATTGGAGAGGGCCTATGTGACAGATTCTGTGAGGATGATGATGCCTGGGCTGACTGAGGAGGAGTGTGAGAGGTACAAAGAGCTCCTAGAAATCAAGTGTTACTATGAGAGGAACAGTAATGATCTGATGCTTCTGGGAGGTCAGGGGCCGGCACAAGAGGAAGGGGGTGTTTCACTGGATGTGAATAGGAATGAAAGCCTGACGCAGCATGAGATGGCCCTTCTGGAAGAGGAACTGCGCCACTTGGAGTTCAAGTGTCGCAACATCTTGAGGGCTCAGAAGATGCAACAGCTGAGGGAGCGCTGTCTGAAGGCTTGGCCTCTCGAGGACAAGAATGGAGCAAGTGCAGGGGCCGGAGTAGGAGTTGGCCGCTTGGACATTAATGGTACTTTGGTCAGTGAGGATTCCTGTCACCATGCTCTATCAGACATCAATGAGCTCCCAGAGAGGGAGCGCTCTGATAAGGACAGCACGAGTGCCTACAACACTGGAGGGGAAAGTTGTAGAAGCACCCCTCTGGTGAATGAACAGTACCCATCACCCTCAACACAGAGCCTGAATGGAGGAGAGTCTCTTTTCACAGCAGGTATGGAGCTACCAGCCTCCACTAGGCAGAGAGAGAGAGGAACCAGGGCCGAAAGAGGGGACGGGGTAAACCTCAACCAAACCTACTCTCCCCATGCTCAAAGGAGAGGAGACAGCCCCGGAGCTAAGGTTAGGTCCCTGTCACGAGATGCAGCAACCAGGAGGGGGTCAGATGGAGGGGTGAGGCTTAACCCTAAAGCCAATGGGACACCTGAGAGGGCTGGTGGATGCAGTGCGGAGAACAGCCCTTACCTGTCTCGCCGTCAGACAGAAACAAAGCTGCCTCAGCGCTACCTGAGCTGCATGCAGCTGAGGTCTCCGTCCACCTCTGAGCGGCTCTGTGGACTCAGAGATGCTCCCAGAGAGGGCAGCATGGAGACTGGGGGTGATGCCAGCCCAATGAGCTTGGGTAGCACATGTAAAGATGTTGTCCAGGTCCCAGGTGCTGTACCCTTACCCATGTCCCCTTCAGTGCTGCCTGCCTCCCCTCGTATGGAGTGGAAGGTGAAGATCCGTAGTGATGGATCGCGCTACGTGGCCAAAAGGCCTGTGAGAGATCGCCTCCTGAAGGCGCGTGCCATGAAGATCAGAGAGGAGCGCAGTGGCATGACAACGGATGACGATGCTGTGAGTGAAATGAAGATGGGCCGCTACTGGAGCAAAGAGGAGCGCAAGCAGCAGCTGCTAAAGGCCCGAGAGCAGCGGCGGCGCAGGGAGTTCATGATGCGAAGCCGTCTCGACTGCTTGAGAGATCGTGAGAGGGAGCAGGGCAGCAGTGGTGGAGGACAGCAGGGGACGACACAGCAGCAAGAACCCACCTCCATCCTGGAGCTGTGCCACCGCAGGAACATGAAGAAGCGCAGTCGCAGAATCCTGGACAACTGGATCACTATACAGGAGCTACTGGCCCACGGGACCAGGTCTGCTGATGGGAAGAAAGTCTATAACCCCCTGCTGTCTGTCACCACAGTCTGAGATAAGATAGAGAGAACAGAAGGAGGTAGAGAGTTAAGCAGAAATAAGAAAGTGCCAAAGTCCTTTGATGGGGGCTATAGGATGAACACAAGCTGCTGTACACACTGGCACAAATATTTGTCTGCAGGGATGCAGCAACATTCTGAAACACAAAGTACCTGATGGTAATATAAAGTAGCATATGTTAGGCCCCAACCTAAAATGTTTTGATTGAAGAAAAGCTCATGCCTGAGACTGCCAGGGATTGTGTGTCTAGTAACAGTATGTATCTTCCCAAACAGAAAGATAATACACACATTTACAATTTTGTGGAATTGAAGCTGCATTTCAGAAATACATTCCATGATCTCAAATGCAGATTTACAAACATACTACAGTACTTTTTAAATACAATGTATTCCCCTTCAATTTTGTCTGGTTATGTGGACCTAAACCAGTCAGGAAAACACTTCCCAGCCATTTTCATGATGCTTTACCTCTCACAGAAGACAAAGGGGAATCATGTAATTCTTCATCTTACACAGGAACCTGTACCAGCTTGTCAGATTTGAAATCTGGAAGAGCAAAGATTAGCATTTTCAGTGGAGTCCATCAAGTAACATATTCACATTCATTCAGCCTTCTTACATAAAGGAGAGGGTGTGAGAAATGGCACCACCTGCTGTTAAGCCATAAGTGGTGCACAACTTAAAAGTAATCTTTGCAGGCCTCTACATTTTTATGGAGTAAAATCAAAAATGGAGAAGAACCATGCAGCTGTGAAAACATGTGAAAAGCCACTTTTGTGCCATAAAACTGTGTGTTTAGTGTCCATAAAGGCGTTTTGAATAAGGACATTTTCAAAAGAACATTGTGTGCCAGTTACTGTCGTTTTTTTCATTCTTGCTGTGTACAAATGCTCCTTTGTTTTGACACAGGAAATGCAACATCATTGTCAGACCACAGGCCCTTTCTGATAATGAAGAGCTGAGCGGTGCCTTCCTTTCAGGCAGACTTGACTGTATAGCACAATTTTTAAAGCGATACAAAAAAGCTGTAAAATTCTGTAGCTGAGTGGGTAAATGCTGAAGCACAGAGCAGCTGACCGGCTTAGCTTTTTTAAAGAAAGGCACTTTGTCATACAAAGCACAGAAAACATTTGATATTGCCGTTTCATTCCAAAAGGCACATTTGCTATTTAAATAGATAAAACACCTTCAAATCATTTTTCTCCATTTGCCATTTTAAATGTTCCTTTTTTGAGACCAATTCATTTTGGTCAGTATGCAATTTGATTGCGATTGAAGATTGTCCTTAGCTACGAAAAATCTCCTGTCAAGTGGATCTGAAGCTAAATCAACTGTTCTGTCATTCCAGTCAGATGTGTCACTCCCAAACATGATTTGAGGTTTTTACTTTTTAATTCTGTGCTCTCAGAACTGGCCACTGGATAATTATCCAGCAAAGTAACTAAAATGACAATGATGGCCAATAATGGGGTGACTAATTTATAAAATCATATGAACAAAAGCTCATTTCATTTGGCTTACATGCATGTTTGATATTGAGGCAGAAGTGTCCCCCCCCCCCCCCCCATGTACGACTAAAAGCCTTTAACATAATGTAATTGTGGATGTGTCTTTCTATGATCTTACTTAAAATCCTAGCATAGAAAAAGAAAACATGGTGTACCTGTTCAATATTGTGATGTCCTGTGTCTGCCATTTCACAGTGAAAGCTTTTCTAAATAAATGCTGTGATAATGAATGAAAAACTATATTGGTACTTTAATGGCTGCTCTGTGTCAAGGTTTTTACAAAATCATAATTGATCTTAGGACTATAGGATTTCAAAACAAGAAATAATGAGTCAACATATCCTAAACAATTCTAAACCTTTATTTTTCTAACAAGAGTGAAAAGAAACAAAGGCAACATTAAAATGAAAAGTTTATACACAAACTCACAACAACTGTGTGTCTGAAATATCAATAATAATATAATTTGAACCCAGGAAACAAAATAATTGTGACAAAGTGAGTTACAGTGAAGTTACCTTAATTTTCAAGAGAACGAGGGAGGGGAAAAAGAGGTCAGATTGAAAATAATAAAACATGGGAGTCAAAAGGATGGGCGCTTTAAAAAAAAAAAAAAAAACTAAACAAAAACAAAACAAAACAAAAAAGGTATGGAGGGGAGGGAATGGGGGAGAAAGACAAATCCAAGAGGTACAGATATCCATTTTGGGAAAGTAGCACCAAAAACATGAATGCCTGTTTTTAACACTTCCCAAAATGTACTCCCAATTATTCAATATGCATGTCCCCTCAAAACAGCATCAAACACAAGATTCAATACAACTAAAAAAATACAAGTGTAACCACGGTGCTGTTGTCTTAAATCAGCTGTCAAAACTTTCTGCTGTACCTCAGCTTCAGGATTCATGCCCAAACAGAACAGTCTAAATAAACCCATAGCTTATCCAACTTCAATGAGGGGGCTTAGACACGTTTCGGATGAACTAGCATTTAATACGGTTTGGATAACGTAGCATACTGACTGACCTCGGAGACAGCTCAAGACCAAAGACACTCCTATTCCGGTACGACCAACATCGGTCCAACACAGTCTTAATATGTTCACAGAAAAAATGGATCCAGGGTAGGTGGACAATAAAGTTTAAGTAAGACAACGAGTCTGAAAAAATAAACATCATGGGGGAGATATGGCTGAGTTTCGGGTGGGACAGTGGAGTGTAGCGGAGTCATCGCTCTGTTAGTGTCTGAATGCATGAATAAGGGATGAGAAGGGACGTAGGATATGGGGGGGGGGGATGTCCTGCATCTTTCTATAACTTGACACTGTCTTCTGGCACAGAACACTCCGTCCCTTCAATTCATCCAACTGATCCATTTAAACGGATCTCCAGCGTTGAGTGTATCACAAAGTCTGCCAAAAGAAAAAAGTAAAAATGTTAATCTCCAGCAAAGCTAAAGTCAGTTAAAACTTTATTTGAAAATATTTGCATTAAAACTACAATTTCCAGAAAAAAAAATCCCACCATGTCATAAACTTGCTTAAATCAAAAGCAAGACAAATTACCTCTGGATGGGTCTGGACAGATAGGTGATGGGAGGGGCTGTGGCTGAGGGGACAGGTTTTCTTTGACTCTGACGCATCCAGTGACCTTTCTCCAGCCCCGTCCCCACTGCCACCTCTGTGGCCCTTTCTCTTCCTCCGTGAGTCCTTGGCTCGTCCGCGGCTGGTTCGCCTCTGCTCTTCAAGCTCAATCTGACAGAGAGAGAGGACAAGAATAAGAGAGATGAGTATGAGAAAAAAAAACCTACTAAAATCAGCCTGACTTTTATTCTTGATACAACAGAAAAGCATTTGAAGCAGCCCTGAAATGATATGAACACATACAAAAGTACAAATTCTTGACTATGGGAAGATTATGTAGTACGATCCAATTTAATACACGTAGTGTTCATCATATTAGTCATAATGGAACTAGGAGACAGTGGCAGTCGTCTATAGCATCAATGTGGTGCTAGAAGTGTCCTGTGGACTTTTTGATCACTAGTAGCATGACAGAGCTATATTTTTTTGGGTGGTTTGTTTGATTATTTAGGTATATTTATGTAGGTATTTAGTTTGCATCAATGTAGGTTTAGTTTTAAGATGTGTAACATTAAAATAATCATCAATTTTTAAAAAAGGCAGACTTTATTTTCCTGACCTGAATGAGTGTGCGCAATGTTTCTCTGGATGGAGCAGAGGCAGCCTGCAGGACTCTGTGGATGAGGAGCGTCTGGTCCAAGGACACCTCCAGCAGATCTCCTTCCAGCTGCAGTTCCTCCAGTTGGACTCTGGTGGCTGGTGAAAGCTCCACTACCTGGCCTTTTAGCAAAGGCAGCAGGGGCAGCAGAAACCCCACACCTGAAAAGTGAGCAGAAAGAATATATCAGGACTGCAGTGTTCTCTGTTGCACAAGTCAACCGCTGATACTTTGAAATCACAACACAATCTTACCTGTAACATTTGACTTCTTACTGATGCCATTTTCACAGCCAGCCTGTGGGCAATCAAACATTGAATAAAGGAGGAATGTTGGATACAGCATGATAAGAAAGTCTGAAGTAGCAATTCGATTATCAATTATTTAACTGACAGATGATGCATCAGAAAAATATTTGAGTAGTTACACAGTTTAAAGTAGAACCCCGCACAGACCAAAAACACCAGCCCTAGTCTTGCCCCAGCCCGGCAATGTCTGCAATTTTTCAGCCCAAGCCCAACAAGAAGCTGACATTGGCACCAATATCACTTTAGGTTCTCTCTGATGTGCACAAACACACATGCACGCTCCAACTTCTCCCTTATGCACTGCATTGTCAACTGTCACATATATGCTAATGCACGCTAGGGCTGAAACATATACATACATATAAATATTAACTATATACAGCGCACCGTTTCACACAGGACGTTATTACTCTCCCACAATAAGCTTAGTCTGTGGACAAGTAAAGACAACGTGATTTGATGGCGCGGCTAGCAAGAAGGAGGAAGAGAGAAAATAGTGAGACAAAAAGAGACAGGCCAGAGAAAAAAGACAAAGTCTCCAAAGTATGGGATCATTTCAAGCTAACAGAAAACAGCAGCTCTGTACAGTGTGTCTGCGGTAAAACGGAACTATTCTACCACAACAGCGCAACGGCAATGCTTTAGCATCTGAGCAGAAAGCACCCGGGGTTTATGCATCGAGTGTACGGAGCAGACCCAAAACGGTAATGTTAGCATTTAAGTTCAAATCATGATTGCTAGTTGAGAAGAAGGCTAGTAAATTCTTAGTTGTAATGTATAAACGTGCAATTGTTGTTAGTGGGTTTGTTGTTATTGTTCTCCGGCTGGTTAGTCTGTGACTTTGGGTTGTAACGATAGCTGCAGACCTAATGCATGTGTACATGGGTATTGCGTTGGCTAAGTACATCAAAATAAAACATTTCATACAGTAGCCTATGTATGCCTTACAGGTAATATGAGCACAACGAAAGGAGAAGTTAGATGAGCTAGAGTCTGACCAGAACTGGGCTCAAATCGACTAGGCCCCGATGGGACCTGACGGGCTTGCAGAACTCTAGTTTAGAGCCAGTAGTCTATATTTTGTTTAATATTACAATAAAGACTATCAGAATAAGATGCTAACCTCGGTGGTGTTGCTTTCCATGGTGGTCTTTTTAGGTGAATTCTCCTCTGTCAGATCAATGACTCCCTCGTCTCCTTCCCCTCCCTCGGAGTCTGATAAAACTATCACTGAGCTCCCTTCTGTCCCCTTTTTCATGTCTTCCTCTTTCTCTGTTTCACAATGGAGAGTCTCTTTGAGTTCTTGCAGTCTCTCAAGTGCCTGCTGCAGCTCTGGTGTCTCCAGTGCCTCCTTGGCTCGGCCCTGCCAGGTGATAGCCCTTTCTGTGAGACACTGCAGTGCTTCTCCCTCAGGCAGTCGCACTGGCAGCCTCTGCAGGGCAACAAGTAACGCCAGGATAGTCTCCAGGCGTGGACGCCGTGACCGCTGGCATCGCGGACACAAGAAGCGCGAGTCCCAGTCCCACCAGCAGAGGGGATTCACTGTTGGTCCAGAGGAGGAGAGCACGGAGGGGAAGGGAACACAGCCACCATGGAACCAGTCCTTACACAGATGGCAGCGAAGTTGAGGGGCTCGAGGTGGACCGGCACACACACACACTGATTGAGGAGGGGTGGTACAGGCGTGGTTACTGTTCCCGTTCTCTTTTACAGAGTTCTCTGAGTAGCTGGATGTGTCTGTCTCCATGGAGTCGTCCCACCTCCCGTTCTCCTTGTCCTCCTTGTCCTCCTTGCAACTTATTGTGTGAAATCCAGATTTACACATGTTCAATTTCTGTAACCTCAGTAGTGCCTCCTTCTCCTGGTGCTCCCCTTCTTTGAATGCCATTACCTAGAGACAAGGCACACAAATCAACTTCAAATACAGAACTAGAATTTATGCATAATACACACACATCCAAAAAGATAGATCTAAATCTTCGAGTGATTAAAAATAGATAATGTAATGCTCAATAAACTCACAATAGCTGCAGGGTCCCTCAGGTCCTGAGCAGAGAGGCCCAGAGTGTTGTTATCAGAGTCATCTAAAGGCTCATCCAACATCTGCATCTCATCTCGCCTCTCTCTCCTTTTTGCACACGGACATAATACCTGCAAAGAAACACTTGAGCATAATGCATGCTCTCAAGAGCTTGGCCTCTAAAGTGGAATGCTGTACTGATTTATGTAAACACAATGTATCGTGTATCTTGTTGTTCAATGTTGACAAAAATTCAATCTAAGTTCAATTTGAATAAAACATCCGATTTCTCTTGAGTTGCCCACCTCTAGCAGACTGTGTGGACTGCTCTTCTTCAGGAAAGTCTTGCTGGCCTTGTCCCTCCAGGAGTGAGCGCTGGCTACCTGAAGTTCCAGCTGTCTTAGCTCCTCCATGAAGACTGGCAAGTCCCGTCCAATAGCCACCAGGCCCTCTAGGTCGTCCAGGCATGGGTAATGCTCCCCATTCTACAACAAACACAATAATGAATAATATTACGTATATTAATATGAGGGTTAACTACAACTCACACCATTGGGTCGTTCTTTTACCTGGATTTCCTCTAGATCTGTTACCCAGGCCCGTGCTCGCGCAAGACAGCCCTGTAGAGCCAGAATGTTAGGTAGCTTGACTGGAATAAGCTGTGCCTCATTTACTATTGCCTCCAGGGTAGAGAGAGGGTGTTTTTGCCTAGAAGAACAAAACCATGACAAAGAATTTGTCATTTTGACATCTCTGCATGATGACAACCCCTGCGGAAGGTGAAGTATAGAAAAAAAGTTTATGGTTTGACTTGCTTGTCTTACCTTTGTTCAAGGCAGATCTGCGCCTTCTCTTCCCAACGTTCTGCAATTGTGAGCAGCTCCTGGAGCTCTGCCATGGCCGTCTCCACAGACACACTCTGGGGTACGTTGCAGCCTGCTTCCATCAGGTTCCTCAGCACATCCAATGTCACCTCCTGCCTCTCACCTCCTTCTGTGCCCAGAGTGCGCCTCACCTCTGCCAACCAATGGCCCTGCTCCTTTAGGCCCTGGAGTAAATTACATTCCGGCACCACAACAGGCAGCTTGGCCCCCTGCTCCAACAAAGTCTGTAACTGCTCAGGAGATGGAGAATCCCTCCTCCAGTCCTTGTCATTGACCAGTACTTGAGCCCGGCCCTGGAAATCTTCCACCGTCTGCAGGACCACCTTTAAATTCAGACAGAAATGAAAGAACAAGTGCTCTAAATAAGAGTACAATTTTTAAGCTGAGAAAATTATAAAATATTTATATAATAAATTGTATACATTTTCGAGGGTTAAAATACAAACTAGTTTGCTCAGTGTGACATATCTTCTCACCTGCACCTCCTTTAACGGGTTCATCACACAGGGCAGGTTCTGCATCGTCTCTACCAAGGATGTCAGCTCGGCCAAAGTCATCTTACTTTCACTAAAAGACAGCAACATGTAAATTCATGTAATTGAACAGTAAGTGTAAGTGTTACGTTTGTGTTCCATCATACCTGGTCTTTGAGTTAGTGAGGAGCTCAGTGCTGGTCTGTTGGCAGCGTTCTACGTCTTTAAGGACAGTGTTGAGTTTCCGCAGAAGTTCGTTGTCGGGAAACTTTTTTTCCACAGCTTCCGTCTTCAGCATTTCCAGATCATTAATTCCTGCAATTCCATAACCATTTGATCTTACCAGTTTCTTTTAAGATCACAATTTTCTGTTGAAACTATAATTCATTTATGCAGATTTCCCACCTATCTTGTTTCCTTCTTCCTGCTCAAGCGCCTCTTTTACTCTGTTGGCCCACGAATCAAAGGACTCGGACCGAACTTTTAACCGGTGTAACATGGCTAACAACTCATCCAGGGTGTATCTGTACCTGCAAAGTGAACAGAAAACAATTAACACAGAGAGAAAATCAAATTAGAAAGAAAATAACATGTTTTTAAAAGACACCGTTCACTCAGTGTATTATGGCTCACTGAAAAACACACACACACACACACACACACACACACACACACACACACACGAGATAAATACCTGAGGTAGAGTTTATCAGTGGGGCAGTTGCACAGATCCTGAGTGTGGTAGAGACACACCAGACTCTCGGGACAGTTTGAACAGGCCAGAGCAGAAAGGAAGCATGTGGTCTTACATTTATCACACTGTCTCTCATCATCAGGCAGCAGCTCAAATGCCTCACGCTCTGCTTCAGTAATGCCCTGCAGGTACAACACAGATTTTATTAGACAATCAAGAGAGAACTATTATTCACTTCTTATAAAATCAATAAATTCATAAAGGAATGAATAATGTGTAAGGTCTATTTCTGTGTCTCACCCTTTCCATCAGACTTTTCCGCAGCTTCCTCTCCTCCTGAACAATAATAAACATTTCCCGGTGTGTGGCTGCAGCCAGGTTGAGGTCTAGTTTCTCTGGGCAGGTAGCCATTTTACAGGTGAGCTCCTCATGGGAGAATACACAATACCTCCTTAGACGCCTGTAGTGATCTATACAGGAACGGCCAGCAGGCAGCTGAGGAGGAGAGAGAAAAGTGATGTTGATTATGTGGTATTGTGAACAATGTGAAATCACAACTTGAGGGAAACTGTGTAGAACAGACGTACCCAGTCGGCAGTGCAGAAATTTACAGCTTCAGCAAAGTTATATCCCTGATTGAAGCCACTGTGGTAGGCTCGGGGGAAGGTTATGACGAACTCACCAGCACACTGGTTGGTACGTACCACCTGCAAATAAGAAACAGGGGTCAAAGAAAGAAAGCTTTTTAACAAGCCATATTTCTGCTGTGTGCATGCATGCTTATGGGAGACTAACCGGTACACCATGAGACATGAGGATATTGGGGTTCATGATGGTCACCAGCTGGTGCAGGAGATCAGGTTGAAATTCAAACAGCTCTGGCGTCAGCTTCTTCATCACTTCCTCAAGTCTCTCAGCTGCCACAGAAGGAACCCCATACCAAGTCTTGGGTTCACCCCTGGGGATGAGAGATATGTGGGAAGTATAGAACAAAGAAGGAAAGCTATAGTATTTCACTCAAAGTACCCTTTCCCATGACATTATCGTATTGTCTATGTTAAAAGCTGCAACTGTTTAAGCCTATGACTGCAATAAAATGCCAAACCCTCAACAACAATACACAAAAAGAATTCTGTACCAGTGCAAGTAGTTGATGGAGTAGCTCCAGTGATCCTCAATGTGCCAGCAGAAAGCTGAGAACACCATGCCTACATAAAGCCAGGGCACCTTCATCCCAGAGATGTCTCCATTAATATGGCACAGGAGTGACTGCTCCAGCACAGGCATCACATTCAAGTTCCACCCACAGCGGGCATATTCCTGACAACATACAAGGAAAAGAGTGTGCACTGAAAATAAGTACTGCACTGTGATTATGAAAAGGTTTGGAAATGACTGATAACAGGTACCATCTGAAGTGAGTAGCTTTTTCATACATTACTACTTTTTTGAGAACATTATAAATTTAAAACATTTTTTGTTAAAATATTTGACTCAACTAGCCTCTGGATCAGAGTAACCCCTGGTTATGCTGTTATGACCCACGTTCATTTTAAACTCCTTTTCTGGGCTTGGATTTTGTTTAGAGTTTATCGATTTCCAATTTTTCCAATTCTACTTATCGATCCAGATTGATTCCTGATTCCTGATATATATATATATATATAGATAATTCTTGACATTATTTAAGCGAGAAAAGGAAATTCTTATTTGGCCTACCCTAACCCTACATTTGTCATCCAAGTACCTACTAATCCACACAAAAAAAAGACAACACTACAGGCAGCAAATGCACTGTTTTCTCATCATCTTATAGTGGTGTACCCAAAACTGAGCTGTAAGTTTCTGTTAATCCAAACATGTTATTTTCAAGAGCATCACTAAATTGAGTGTGGTCATGTCGATGCTTACAGTCATTATGACACAATGGCCTTCTGCAGTCATTATACTGCATTCGGGTAGAGTTCAACTTTTTACCTGGGTGGTTTTCAACATGTAATCTCAAGCAGGATGCCTCACACACACACACACACACACACACACACACACACGGTTCCGAATACAAAAGAATACAACAATGTGCGTACCTCCTCTTCCTTTGTGAGCTTCCTTTTGCCATTGTTCATTGGAAAGCCGCTGCCAAACTCTTTGGAGTGTATGTCCGCTCCATACTCAACGGTCACGTCTTCCTCAATACTGCTGACTAACCTCCAGAACTCTCTCTCCACAAGCTCAGTGGGAACCATCTACACAGACAACACACAGACTAGAGATTAGTCTTTCACATTATCAACAGTCAGGGCAGAATCAAATTAGGTGATATCTTGCGTGGGTGTGCTTACATGGACAGGCATATTGAAGTAATCTGCTTTAAAGGAATCCGCCATTTCACCAAAACTCTGCAGATTATACTCTCGTGTAGCCTGTTCAAAGCCAAATGCTTCTGCAGGTTTCTTGCACTCCTAAAAAAAGGATTAGTCTTGTGGGTTAGAAGAAACCTAACACCACCTACCTGACACAAACAAGTGCTATAAAAATGTTTCACTTACCTCTGCCACACATTTAGGGCATCGCCAGTTGCCTTTGGGAGCATCAGAGAGAGGCGGTAGTAGACAGTAGGTGTGGTAGTTATCATCGCAGCCATCACACAGCAAAAGTTTCTCGTCATCATCTCCCCGACCACACATCCGACACACAAAAGAATCCACCTTTGAAAAAGTAAGAAAGAGTAAGAAAGAGTAAGCATAAAACACTGACTTTAGGGCTTGGTGCCAGATGACCACAGTGCCACAGCACTAAGATTCTAAAATTCAACAAAAGATCAGACTGAGAGGGGAAAAAAGGATTCTGTCAAAGACAAAATCACTGCATTCACATTAGAGTCGCAATTAATAAAGAGTACAGTGCATTACATTTACAGCCCCGTAGAACCATTTGACTTCTCATTATAGTTTAGATATTCAATTATTAATTAATTCAATTATATGACTTTGATGTAAACTTCAACTGCCACCTGGGAGCATCCTTTGGTCTACTTACACACTGCGGGTTGCTGATGTTGCGTCTAAGCCTCATGGGGTCATTTTGGTACAAGGTCCATCTGTATCATCTTCATTCTGATCCTTCTCTTTCCCATCCTCTTCCTCTGGTTCTTCCTTCTTCACTTCTGTCTTAACTGTGATGCTAGAGGGAGGCGGCTGGGGGCTAGATGTACTCTCGTCGCTCCGCTTCTCTTGAGGCTCCAGTGCCTCTGCTTTAACTGAGGTATCAACAGAAGCAGGAGACACACTCTCCTTGACTGTAACTGTTTGAGGCAGCTCATCTAAAAGAAGAGCAAAGGTGGTCAGTTATTACAGACTTTTTACAGTGCAGGGCTCCATGTTGGCAGGATGGTTGTATCTAAACCAAAAACAAGTTCTCCAATGCCCACATGTTTTACTGTATGTGTCTGAGAAAATGAATGAATAACATTGTGGTCATGGTGCTTACCTTTCTTCCTGATGCCTTTGTCCCTTGCCACCAGTCCAAGTCCCATCATCTTAGGTCCTGCGCCATATATCTGTAGCTTCTTCAGTTCTGGGTTCTTCTCTATATCTTCCTCTGTGGGTTCAGGCTGTGGATGAAAGTACATTTTTTGTCATGAAGGCATTAAAAGTATGCAACTATTCTCCAAAGCACACAGAGCAAAGCAAGGGTCCAGGTCAAATGCATGAGAGCATAGCAATGCATCACAAGAAGGGATTGTGCTCGGTTAGAAAGTAAGGAAAAGTTAGCCTACATCACAGTGAAGCTTAACAGTTAAGACCCACCACCAGAACACACAATCACCAGCAGTTGCAACCATACAGTTAGGGTATCATTTAGATTTTGTTAATCATGATTCTGTGTTTTAAACAAATCCCTGGTTGATATTTGTAGTGAGGTAAGAAAAGAAAACAAGTCAAAAGAAAAAAATCAATTTTAAGTTCATTTAGACTGTAATTTGTCATAAATGATAAGGTATTTTGGTTTTCAGTTAAAAATGTAAAACAACAAATACTACACACATCTTGATGGGGCTGAGCAATTAATTGAAATATTATTGAAATTGTAATATGGCCAAGTGAAAATATCCAAATCGCAACAAACAATGGTCAATTTAAATGACCATTGTGGTGCTACAGAGACAGCCCAGCTTACAAATCATAATCTCCAGACATAAGGGATTGTAAGGGATGCTTGTTTGGTACAGACCCCAGCAAAAATCACATCATCATTTTCATTGGAAATTCAAAAATGACCATTTCCTATAAAATCGTGACTTATCATTCATGTTAACATTAGCCAATTCTGGGGAATGATGTCCACTTAGAAGGGCTGCAGGAGTAGCTTTAGCCTGGACATATTTTCTATTACCTCTGTCTCGCCCACCAGTCTCAATTAAAACTGTCTTTGTTCTCAACTGCGACCAGTAAGATTTTCTTTTGTGTGCCTTTTTTTCAAACTGGAGAGACTGATCTGAAGTTATACCATAGTTGACGGTCACTATGAACAACAGTATCAAGAATATTGACTGAGCACTGATTTGTTTGTTTACGTAAACTCTGTCTTGACTTGGGCATACCCCCTTATTTGAACTCAAACTGCTCTGCCTTGGATTCGTCCCGGCACAACTTAAGTGGGTCTAGACTTCAGCTCTGATGCTGCTGCATCCTTGCTTATAGTTCATCACGTTTCCTCTTCTCACTTTTCATTACTGGTGGCATCTTCTTAGTTGTTCTCATCCCAAGAGGGCCTCATTTATAGTAATCTGCAGTGAATCTTTAGGATGTGTGGAGACCTACTGGTTAAAATCTGTTTAAAGAGATCTCTTCCTTTTATTAAAATATTCTTTGTTTCGTTTTGCAATAACTGGTGAAACACAAAATGAATGAGACATGGTTGAAGTGAATGCACTGTCATTGAGGCTTCCTCCCCTGCATAATTTTGCACATTACATTTCACAGTCACATTATTATGGTTTAAAGTTTGGCCACACTTTTGGGTAGCTAGTTCCAGTCTGCCATATGATTGCAAACAGTACACGGAAGTCATGTGTAATCAGCAATGTAGATGGAAAAATGGAAGGTCTTAACGTCACTTTCAGTAATCAGTCAGTCGATCTAAAAAGCACATATAAGCAGGACTTTCAGGTTCCAACTCCCTTTTTCCTCAAACATCCATTTAAAGCGCTTTCAGAGGCCTACAAACTTGACCATATGAACACTTTTTCTACTCAGGTGTGCACCAAGAAATTGTTGGTCCGTGTGCAGTCAGAAAGCAACCTGTATTCCCACATCAAGAAAATTCATGTATGCACGTCATGATAACATTATTCGTGCCATTCATAGCACAAAAACTGGACAGATGCAATGCCATAAAATAAATGCTATTCAAGACAAGGAGGGTAATGGAAGAAGCACGTTCATTTTTGACTTTGCCATCTGTATGCTGATGCACTTCCTTCCGTTGTTCAGCTGTAATTCTGGCTGCCCATATATTGTTCTATATATTCTGCATAAATAAAAACAGGCGCTTTTTCCTGGCACTCGAGATCTGTTGACTAAAGATGTATGGGAGTCAGATAGGGACTGGAAGCAGCAGACGAAGCGGGTCTTGATGGTGGGGGACAATCAAACCATGGTTTGGCCTCAAACAAGCAAACCTAGAGGGACTTAGAGGCCAACAACAATTACATGTTCAAAAAGTTTTTTTTTTTTTTTTTTTTTAATGCTTCAGTGGCTTAGACGCCAATGTTTCACTGCCAATCATCAGACAATGGTGCTCTGTAAGTGAAACCTGATTAAATGAAACTTACTAGGTTCTTCTGTGTGAGTGCACTCAAAAGAGAACGCATGCAGCCACAAGGTTAGCTGCTGTAGTGAGTAGATGGCAAGGCGAAAGAGCAAAAGGCACACAGACAGCCCAGCAACAAAGCATTTCAAGCCAAGTACAACCACAGAGAAACAGCATGGGTGAAAGAGTTATCGAGAGCACATCAGCCCAACAACTACACCAGAAAAGTGAGTTTGGCAATTGGGGATAAAATGCAAACTTAAAGGAAATCCTCCTCTGCGTTCATTGTCTAGTCTAGAATGTAACTGTGATTTAATTACTTGCACCAACTTTTGTTTAAATGTTATTATTTATATTTTTATGGCAAAATGTCATGGGTTGCCACCCCTGCACTGAGAAACTTGAGGCACACAAATGAATGTTAATGAAAATGTTTTAGTGGTTAGTTAAGAAAAATCAAAATATCTAGACAACTTCAGAAGGAGTGAGGTGGTCTAGGAAAAGAGGCGGGAAGAGAGCGGGGACAGAAGGTGAGCTCATATGCTCAAGAGGCAGTACCGCAGAGATGGGTTGAGAGCCAGTGGTGAGAGGATGGGGGACCAGATCCTCTGGACCCTGCAAAGGGGAGACAATAACAGCAACAATAAACTAAGACAAGAGGGGAAAGGAGATGAGAGAGGAAGAGAGAGAGAGTCTGGAAAGAACAGAGCCAATAGTTGCAGGAAAAATATCAGTGGGACACATTATGACACAAAGGTGACACCTGAAGTATGACCTATAAAAAGGTCCAACAGGAACATGTGTAAATCTAGATAGTAAATTCTGTCTTTTGAATTCAAGATTAAGTTTATTTTTTTTGGAATAGTGGTAAGTCTAGTAAAGCCTTGGATAGGGCTGCATCATTTAAGGTCTGCCTTACTTTTTGATACAACCATATTTCTGTTATCTCAGCCCTGACCTTACAACCACTGACAGGTGATTCAGCTGTCACACCAACATGATTTATTGTCCATGGAGTGGCTTTGGCACCAAACAAAAATGGGGTTGGGAAGGTGTCTGGGTGTGGGAATTTAGTGCGAACAAATTTGTTATCATGCACAATACCAAAGTAGTCTAGTACACTAGTAGTCCATCTAGTGGCAAATAATAGAAAAGTATCTACTGGATACTATTACAAGTTATGCTAAATGGCTATAAAATACAATCCCATTTAGAATGCTTACAAATATGCATAACTGTTATAAATAAATAAATAAATAAGCAATACCAAAAGCTTTCTGGGTAGTAATCAGTTATTGCATCAATCATCTGATGACTTTTTGGGTCATCTTTTTTCTTCTTCAAAAATTTCAATTTTGTTCCTATCAATGCAATTTCTAACTAAATATGCAAAACAAAAACAAAAAGATGCATTCCAGCACAAGTTGTATTGTGTATTGGTAACATTAATGTGAGCAAAAAAAAAAGTTTCGTGGCTTATGAAATATGAAGGGAAGTGGAAGAAACAAAAGCACAGAACAAAATAAGCCATGGAGCAGAGAGCAAAAACAGCAGAGTTAAGCAGAGCAGCATGGCGGGATGGAGAGTAAGCAAGCTGGGATGGCCCCGAGTGCATTGTTACAACTACATTGTAACCGATGCACAAGGGCATGACAGCATGGAACACGCTACAAGACTGTCATCCAACAAACACTTGAGTAGTTTGTTGACGCTGTCGTTATTCATTTGGCTGATCAGCAGGCAGTAGATAGTAAAGTAGATAGTACCCTTGGTACTAAAACTTTACAATGTAAACAAACATTATAAGAGAGTGCCAGCCTTGTACATTTGCTGATCAACAACAACATAACAAAACCACAACATAAAAAACACACTGTAGTATTTCACATTAATTACTGGAACTTCCATGTATGTAAAAACTAAACTGTCTGTAATTACTAAGACAACAAATACAGATAATATCATCAGGGCAAGGATTTGAATGTGTGGTTTAAGTCCTGTGAGAAATCATCAAAGGTTAGGCCAGCCTAAATGCCTGGTAGTTAAATTAAATTAAATGGCAGGTTGAAATTCACACCTTTAATACCCTGCTAAAAAAAAATTCATCTTTGATGAAGCAGTTGCACCAAACGCATGCAAAGTGTGTGGTCTTTAAAAAGCAGCTACAGAAACAAAAATTATATTTTGCTCTGATTCATCATTTTCTGGGCTTGATTGTGAGGCAACAAATTGCATATGGAAATGTGATCCAAAAAATGATATTCAAGTGACCAACGTTCATTCAGCAAAGGTTTACTGGTCACAGAGGTATGCAAATGTATTAAATGACAAGTAGGATTGGTGCGCTCACTCACATCAGGCTGACAGCGGTTTGCTCTGCGTCCATAACTGCTTATTTTGGATGGCTGCACAGACTGTCGCAGGGGGATGGAGTGGGGCTTGTACTCCTTATCCACATCCTCACCATCATAGTGTTTTGGCTTGCAATGCTAGAAATGACAGAAAAAGAGAGTTTATATGGAAATATGTCCAAAATACAACAAATGGACTTCAAGTGGAAAACAATAGGTGCCAGTCCTCCCCACTGACATGTTGGCGCTTGTACAATACTTATATTATGATAACTTTAGTAAAACAGATAATAAAACAAGGAGAGCATGTTGCTCTTAGGAAGAGGCTGGACGACATAGCCTGGCTCTGGCTAAATCTACATTTGTCCACTGCCGATGCACTATCCCCAATCTGGACGACTAACTAGTATTGATGACTGTAAGTATATTTTTATAAAATTAAATAAAATGTTTATATTAATACATTTATAGGTTTATTTGGATAGTCTGCCTATAAATAGTTTATACAGTATTTGAAACATTTCAACAGTTTATTAGTTGAGATTCAATAATTCAACTGTATTACAAATAAAACCGCTTTCTGATTACACCACTGCGGTGAGCGTTGGTTAGGGCTTATGTTAGTGTATTCATTCCAATTTCATTTAATAGTATGCTATATAGCTTACCACTTGTATAACATTAATTCCAGTTGGACAGTACAGAAGTTTCGTCTTTGTGAGTTGTTTTCATTCATTAAATCCTTTTGCAAGAAAACTGCTCTGCGTGGTGGTTAGTCTCTAATTTGTTAATGCTACTAACAACTTGTCAATAATCATAACCATTCATGCATATCAAGTTCAACATTTTGAAAGTTTGCTGTAGCACATTAACCTTTTTCAACGTCCTGCCCCATCCAGGCTATGATCTGTCAGTTCATGAAAAGTGACATTGACAAGCAACTTTATGAAAAGTTGACCATGCATGAGTACAAGGCACCCAATCTTCTCCCTACTCTGTCTCTGACAGAGACTAGGAGGCTGGTGAGAACAGGAACAGGTGAGCATCACATAGTGCCCAGCGGGTACAATCAGTCATATAGAGACTAACCTACTCTTCACATATCAACTAATTTTGAATGCCACCTATGAAACTGATCAACCCTGGTAACACAAAAAGGCACAATAATGTGTAGAGTGATACCGGCAAGCTGGCACCAGACTGGAACATTTCAAAGGGGTAGACGATCCTCTCGTAGTGCGAACGCAGCAGAGAACCAATGTTCTTGCCTGGAGGGTAGCCAAGCCTTTGAGCCACACGAGCCCAGCGTCGTTCCTTACAGACCATCTCAAAACCTCCTTCATCTGTCACGATCTGGAAGAGAAAATTGTTGGGGTTTTTTTGAAAAAAATATATATCATAGGTAACAAAAAACAAAATCAACTTAAAATGTAGTTTCTGAGTACAAATAATTAAATTAATATCTACCTTTGACAGGCTGAAAAGATCAAGGATACGCCTTTCAATGTGTGGGATTTTCAAGGAGGATGCCTGGATCTCCCAAAACCTGGCGATGCGGTCCAAATAATTAAGCTTCACTCTAGTCTCTGCCTACAATGAGATGCATGAGGGACCACCATGATTACTATGGCCAGTTCCATCAACAACTTCAATTGTCTGTCAACAATGTACAACTTTAGGGGGGGAAAGGAACTTACCTCCAACTCATTAAGCCTCTGGATGCGGGGTGTGAAGCGGAAGCTATCCAGCTCCACTGAAAACGGAGGTTGCCAATCCTATTTGGGAGAAAAGACATGCAATTAAACTTGTACATCTACATGATAAAACAACAGCATGTGCTATTTCTGCATTGATGCTGACCTCCATCATTAATCACTGATCAAGACCTCCAACAAATGAATGTGGACATGAGACAAATGAAATAGTGTGCTTAGTTTGGAACTGTTGCCACTTAGTAACCAACTTTATCTGACTGGTTATACAGGATCACCAAGGTTATGTTTTGTGAAGCCTGCTAACTCAAAGATAGCATAACAAATCAAAATAAGGAAAAACAGATCGATGTCACTCATGTCACCAGATCCATCTTCAAGACTAAGCGAGTCCACAGGCTTTTGATTTAAACCTTCAAGATAAATACTTCAAAACCTAGTGTATGCTACACGTTACATTTAGAACACAGAGAACATTTCTTTAACATCATCAAAGCATACGCAAATACTTACTGGCGGAGGTCGAATCTTGCAGATTCCAGACTTCTCTGCAATTGGACGTATCTTGGCGATGTAGCCCAGGGGATCCTGAAACTCCTCCCATGATGGCTCAAATACTGGACACTCCGGAGGGGGTACGAACTCTTCCCCTTCCATTGCCCTGACAACAGGAAGATCGACAATGCAAAACAAGTTAATGAACCCCTGCAGACTCACTAATTGGCATGACAGCATAAATACAGCACCCCAGAAGGCACTTTATGTATGCAAATCTTTTTAATTTGTAGATAACAATTTAAATGTATTTATTTAAAATACTGCATACTGTTAGATGTTTTTTCTGAATGTATCTACAACTTTTTTTTATGACTTTATGACCTCCAGATAGTTTAAAGACAAGAATGTTCACTGGCCAGCATTGAGTCTTCAGATATGACGTTTCTGAACATAACACATGTATCTCAATAAATGTTCCTCATTACATTAAATTTAAACAAATCATTTGTTAGCATGCCAGCTTAATTCAATGAGTAAAATGGTCCAGTCCAGTGTATAAGAAAATAAAATGCATATCATAGTTACTACAAAAGGTTGTTGCATTTGTTTACTCTTGTAAAACCATTACTCCCTGGCCTACCACAGCACTGCAATATTGTCGGCTTTAAATATATAGCAATTAGTTGATCTGTATGGTTCATATCATTTCCCCCAAAACTTAACATAAGAAGCGATAACAACAGACTTAGGGAGTCACAGGATGAGGATTTTTTTGTCCTCACAGTGGTCCTTGTTAAAAACCCCTCCCCCAACAGACGACACAACAAAACAAATGCCATGCTCTTGTGAATCAACAAGGTCCAGTGTGGAAAGGGTCAAAAGTTTGAAGTAATTAGATGAGAAGCTTTATCACATGCAGTAGGAAACAAATTATTTAAATATAGAAGTGATGGCAACCTTTCTGCATGCACTTGAATAATAAGCACTGCTTTATGTAATTTGCATGTATAGGAGTTTTCATGGACGAGTCCTGTCCTGGGACATTCAAAAAACATACTAAAATCAACAAAGTGTGATGCTTGGACCTCAGTTATACGTATCCCATCTATCTGATCCTACTTGGGCCTTCAGACAAACAATGGCGTGGTGGCCATGAACCCTAAGGTATAGAAGGCCATGAAGGCATCACTACTCGCAAGTGGGTTGGGCTTAATTAATTAATAACCTTTAGCGAGGCAAATGACAACTAATCTACAAACAGGTACACTTCAATGTCGGTGTTGTCTTACAATTTGTTAACATTATTCAATAATACACCAAACTGTTAGCTAACGTTACTAGCTAACAAACTTAGGAGAACTGGCGTTAAAACTAACCTTACCTTCCAATGACAGCCATGACAAGATGAATAAAGAGATCGAAAATGTCTCCAATACAAATATTTTGAGTGGGTTAGCTGGGTGTCATTCATTTATTTCCTGCGGGCAATCATGAAGTCCATTTGTTTCTATTGTTCAGCTATCAGAGGCGACAACGCTGCTTCCAGCTAACGTTAGCATGAAGGCCTCTACTTTTTCTCATCCCAGTCCCATCGCTTCCCACAGTGTTAGGTTACTAGCATTAGGTAGCTAACGTTGCTTGGGTAGCTGCGAAAAAGGAAATAACAAACAAGCTAACCTAAGTTGCATACTCAAATTGACGCTAACGGCCAGCTAGTTAACGTTAGTCATATAGCGTTACATGTTATGTGCAAGACAAAAATGTCACATTAAGTTATTTGTTGATCCCTTTACACCACAGTGTCTAGTTGCATTCCCATGACTGACCCAAAGACACCTCGATGTCCCGGGGTATGATGGGGCTGGTGGCCGCTCTCCTTCCTCTGTTGTTGTGATGACTGGTGGTTAGCTAACGTTGGCCAGCTGTGTTCGGTCCAGTTGGCTAGCTATCGCTGCTAGCAAAGTTGACCGTTTTTCAGGCTCAGTTCTCCATATAATCCCTTCTGTCGAACACACAGGTTCACAACCTGAACGGCAGAGGTTCGTTTAACAGTAAGCGAGAGTCTCAAACTTTATCAATTATGTCGTTACCAATCATTTTCCGACCAACATCATTACTCTCTTCAGGCCATCCTATCTTTCTTGACGAGACGCCATCTTAGCTTTTTTCTCATGACCGAAGCACAACCTCAAATCTTCACACCACGTACCTCACGTTCACTCCCTGAAAGTAGTACCCACGTACGCCAATACAAGTAATGTGATTACAACGGGACCAGTTGTGGAAGTATTTAGAGTCCTTAGAGTCCTATACGCCCTACGTGAAATTAGCCATGCTACAGGCTGAACAAACTGTCATTAAAGGTAAATCGCAAAAAAAAAAAAAAATAAATTAATACACGTTAATTTAAAGGCATAAAAGGAACGTACTTCTTGCGTGATCCTTGCGTTATTCTTTTTACATTATTGTGTAAACAGAACTGATCGATTATAGCTATTTTTCTTTATATATCTGTAGTTTATATGTTTATATATAGTTTCAAAATATTATATATTTTATTGCATACTGTGTATGTAAACCGCAACAATATTTCCCTGCCTATAAAGTTGCATAATTATGGAAATTCAGCTACCCTCTAAATTACACTTAGCATAGTATATTTGCCTTGATCGAGAACTTTCCACCACTTACTGTACTGAATTACATTTTTATGTTATTTTAACACTGCAGGGGTATTTGACGATATTCGACAATTTTATATAACGTTAGTTTTGTTATCCCTTAAAATATGATTATAAGCTAGTGTGGTGACAGCTGACAGTAGCATAATAGACCATTTTTCTTTTTTTTTGTGCCCAACAAAAACGTATTTAAATACTGTGAAATTACCATAAATCCGTTGACAATTTAATGTCGTCATTTGGGTGCAAGGTAAGAAGGCTCTTATAAGTTTGGTGTCTCCTTCTGTTTTTGTGGTATTATGCTATTTGCAATCACACTGTTCAAAAACTATCATCTTAAACTTAATTTCTTTGTGAAGATGTGTGTGTAAATATGAAAAGTAGCCTATATCTCATAGATCTAGTATCATATTGTGTCTTATCTGGTAAGGTTAACTAATGTTATAATGTTACAGTTATTTAGATGTACATGAGAGCAGTTTAATGGTGGAAGCAGATGTGAAGTTATATAAAAAGTACACAAAGACCAAATCACTGCAAGGACACTTTAATTTATCAGAAGCAATAAATATTCACATCTCAATTCTCTATTCTTTCAGTACACATAATACATACACAAAGAAAAAATTGAAATCATTTGTTTAAAATGATATCAATAAGTGCACTGACATATAATCTTTTTTTAGGCTTCAATTTATATCATGGTAACTCATTCTCTCACCTTCAGTCTGAAATAATAAGAAAAGAAAAAGAAGTCAAGATTCCTTTTGGCCAACATCTCCTGGGTCAGGGTCCCTCTTTTATATGTACATACTTAGTGGCACTCACATGCACGCACCTGAATACAGAATGGGAATAGTTCATCCCATAGTAATGATATGAAGCCTATGTATAATATAATATGTACATTCAGGTTTATACAGTACAATCTATTCAGTAAGTGCAGATATATTCATGCAAAAAGAGTCAAAAAGGACACCATAAAAAGAAAAGGCTAGCCAACATATTCTTATAAAACCCTCGTCTGGCATTTTCTCCACACCTCCTTAAAATCCTTTTAAGGATTCAGCTCTTCTTGAACTTCGCCATCTCTTTCAGTAACAGACTTTGTTTACTTTGTCCTCACCCATTCATTCTCTCCTAAATCAGAATATATAATTTTCCGCTGGTAATCAATGGCACTGAAGGTAAACCACACCGGTGCTCACCTCAAAAAAATAAAATAAAATGCGGTAGCAAAAGGGGGCAACATTTACACGAAGCCCACAGAAAAAAAGGGAAATACAGTAAATACCTGTAGGCTATTTTACATTCTTGACTCTTGTTATATTTTTAAACAAGAAGCCCTCAGCAGGATGTCATGGCACCAGAAAATGTAATACAAGATTTCTAAAAGTGGCAGAAGAGGGAGAGTTAGAAGAAGGTCATTTCTGACTTAAGACATCACGTGTGCAAAACCACAAAACCTCATGTAAAAAGCGTGCTTCTTCAAAACAGAAAAACACACAATGATCTGATGAGGAGGAAGTAAGCGTAGGTTCCCTGAGGGAATGGCATCTTCCAAAATCCAGGTCTTTTCCCAATTTCCACAAACAAGTTTAAACCTTTTTCCAATACTGGGAACCTTATACAAATCAAAGATCAAAAAAACAATTACTTAGATCCATTCTGTAAGTTCAAGTTTTGTTACTCACCCCATTTGAAAAATTGTGCCCGTGTTTACTCACAACCAACAAAACAGAAAAGGAGGAATATTGTGGTGTTCAAATAAATTTGAACAAAACTAAACCTCTTTCATTATTTTCAACACTCAATAATACTAATTATTATAAAGATGAACTCAATGGAAACCATGGTACTATGGAAATAAATCACACTTCACATATCAGAACACCCTCTAGTGGCTATGGCAAACTGAGGGAATTAATATGTGCATATACTCTCTATAACCATGTACAAACATCTGCTGATATAATTAATCACTGACAATATTCATCATACTCATAGCAGGTGTATTATAATATCGATAAAACAGCAAGAAGCTTCAGAAACATTCAAAATATATTATTGATTGTATCATTAATTCCCATACCCCACAAGGAATTCATTATAAAGCCAGATGGCTCCTGTTGACATGTAAAAGACCATTAAGCAAAAGACTGCCAGGAAACCGTGCACGGGTTTTAGAAGTCTGAGACAAAGCAACATATCTGAGGTCTTCTTTAGAAAAAAAGATGCCTGTCAGCAAAGCAGAACCTGCAAGAATGAACGGGGACATCATGAAGCCAAGTAAATTATTGCAAAGTCAAGGGACATTTTTTTGCAACTCTCCGCTGTTTTTAATGCCAAACTCCACTGGAATGCATTTGGTGGTTTAGTCTTTATTTACATCCCCATGTAAGCAGCTGGATATATATGGTTTCATATATATGTTTTTCCAGTGTCACATTATCACATCTTGATACTGTACATGTAAATAGTCTCATACAGACTCAACTAGACTTCAAACAATTAAAACTGAGGCAATAAACTTAGATATAGATTTATTTTCATCTTAAATTATATGGCTATAGACTTTTTTGATAAT
The DNA here is from genome assembly GCF_014851395.1 of Micropterus salmoides. Lineage (NCBI taxonomy): Eukaryota > Metazoa > Chordata > Actinopteri > Centrarchiformes > Centrarchidae > Micropterus > Micropterus salmoides. The sequence continues at coordinate 9,777,813 of NW_024040707.1, read as the reverse complement.
GTGTGTGGAAATGTGAGGAGTGTTTGTTCATGTGGATGTGTGTGTTTCTGTGTGTGCAGGTTTCAAAGATGTGTGCACATGCTATTTAACTCTAGCTGTGCTTTTTATCTCCACCTACATATGTGGGAAACGGAGGTGAAAGTAGCAGAGACGAAGCAAACTGCGTTTCCTCTTGTCACTAGCGCTGCTGCTGTTACTTTCTGTCCTGGCAGACTTGGTCCTAGCCCTAGCTCTACCAACCTCCTCCACTTTATAATCAGACCTCTGACCCCTGGGGCCCCACATCCTGCTCACACCACGGTACTTATCCGGTTGATAGGCTTGGATTTGGAGCTGCCCCCTGTACCTGTCGCTCCAGCCCCTGTCACCTGCGGCCCCTGCTGAGGCTGCCCGGGGTGCTGGGGGGGGTGAGGGGAGAGAGGTGTAAGAGGGGTAAGGGGGGACGAAGGGGGGGGTAAAGGGGAGTGTGGTGGGGGAGGGGGGATGGAAGAGAGAGGAGGGTACTGGGGCAGATACTGGGCGGCGGAGGCTGCGTGATGCGCATTGACGGTGGCGGATGGTAGATTGTGGGGCAGAGTGCCGAATATGAAGTGTGTTTGATGGGTGGAGTGGCTGGCTGGGTGTGGTGTGTGCACGTGTCCGGGATGGGTTTGGGAGTGTGCATGTGGGTGCGGGTGGGAGTGAGACATGGTTAGTGGTAGTTTGGCACCAGGGCCGCCGCCCCCTCTGATAGAGTGTGTGGGCTGCGCGTGGTAAAGGGCAAACTGTGGGTTCTGGGAATGTTGGGAGAGAGGAGAAAGGGGGGGGGGACATCCCACCACCATGTTGGCGTAACGACCCGGAAACCCATGCTGGGAGAGCTGGGAGAGATGGGCCAGCTGCGGGTGCTGGGCGTGTGGGGGGCCAAGCGGTGGACGACAAGGTAGTGGGCCTCTCTGTATAGTATGAGGGGGCATACCTTGCAAAGGAGGAGGGACAGTTTGGACGTGGTAACGATGGTGATGGTAGTATGGTGGTGGGGGCTGCACGGTGGCCGCGTGACAGTACTGTGCGTGCAGTGCCTGGATCTTGGAAGGTCCCCCGTCCAACTGGCACAGGGATGAAGGGGAGTGAGGTGGGGGCCCTCCCGTAGTCGGTGGGGGGACAGGTGCGGGGAATGGTGGCCCCGGTGGAATAAGGGGCCCTGGTGGTTTGGCGCGTTTGCTGCCGAATAGGGAGCCCAGGAAGGAGCCGCTGTTGTTGTTGCTGCTCCCCCCAGGGCCGCTCCCCGCTCCTGGTCTCTCTACACTGCTGGAGACTCCCCCAACTCCTGTCCCAGCAGTGGTATGTTGCTGCCCCGGCCCACCCCCCACCCCCGATCCGGGGCTCAGGATGGGGCGGTGAGGCCGGAAGTCTTCTGTTCCATAGCAACCAGGCATCACACCTGGCATTGGATAGCGCTGGTGAGGCTGTGGGCTGCTAATGATGGAGCCCTGCGAGGATACAACATGTTTTATAAAAATGAGGATTGCGCTACAGCCCCTGAGGTGAATGACATGCTTGGGCAAGTATAAACACACACAGCCATGCAAAGGGTGTCAGCGCAGGACAGATATATGTGACACACGCACATGCATGTACATGCACACTGTACACACACTGAGCGTGCTCAGGAAGGTAAAGCACCAGTGAGGGGAAATGCAGGTCTATTAAAGGTTACAGGTCAACATCTAGTCTTTGAGACTTACTTCCATGGTACTGTCAAGAGAACCAACACTGTTCCTGCGACCACGCTTCCCTGCACCCCACCAGGAAGAGTCAGGTTAGCAAAGAGTAAAAGATTGGAATGTTTGTTCACATTTTTTTTTTAAAGATAGGAAATGCATAAGCTGTGTCTTAATGTCAAGTGAGAAAGATATAGTAAATGAAACAGTAGACACTGTAGAAGCTGTGCAACCCAATTCAACCCAGCTGACAGGAAGGAAATGGAACTGACCCCGTCCCTGAGGTGCTGTTGTCTCACCTGTGTCCGATAGGTCCCTGAGAGATGAGCTGAGCGCTGTGCGTTTGAGACCCTCACCCACTGAGCAGTTGTCATCAAAACTTGTCCTTCCCAGGGTGCCATTCACAACATCGCTCTTCACACCTACGCCTCCTCCAACCACACCTCCAGTGAGCAAGCTGGGCCGCATCACACCTTTCTGTTTCTCCAGCTCCGCTGTAAATAAATACCAAGGGCACAGGAGAATTTAAAATAAAAGGGAGACACGGTAGAGAAAATAACAAGCCACACACTAGAACCACAAGCACTCCATTTGTGGTTGAAACCTGTACAGATCATCATGCCCACTAAAGGTATTGTTCACAGTAATGACCAGTAGATGGGGTACTTACACTCGACTCTATATTTCTCCATCTCTTGCACTTCAGCAATACTCTCCCTGAGGTCGCTAACAAAGCGGGTGCGGTCTTGCTGACTGGGTGCCATAAAGATGATAAGAACCTTCCTCTCCCCACCCAGGACTGCTGAAGTCAGGCGGATACCATGAGGGTAGTCTGAAAGATGCAGACAGAGTGATATAAAATACTTCACAATCATAGAGTTAAAAAGTTGAAATGTGCAAAAGGAAAAAATGGTCTCTTACATGAGTTCTGAAACATGTGTACTTGCATCTCAACCAAAGGGAAAGATTGTCTGAAACTATAAGTCACTGAGGTTTTCTTCTTCTGGAAGATTTTGGTCACCTGATGCACAACATAAATGGGATATTTCTTTACAGGGCCAATTAAATAAAATATATTTATTCTCTGCCACACTTCCAAAATTAATGAGTCTTACCACCAGAAGGTCATTAAAGAGGAAGACCTCTCGTTGGTGCACTCCTGTCCTCTGAGGTCTGTTAGGGTCAGGAACCTCATAGAGTTGGCAGCAACACACCAGCCTACGATGGGGAAGGGACAGCACCTATACAGACAAATAATAATTATTATTAAAAATGACAAAGCCCATATGTTGCCATATTCAATTACAAAACTCACAGGCTTCTTGCCCACAATGACTCTCTCCACTGCCTGCACTTGGGACACGTGGTCATCATTGGTCCGTAGCTCCCATTTCTGAATCCGCTGGTAGATCCCAACCAGCAGGTCCCTGGGTATATCCTGACCATTGTCAACGCCTTGGGTGGAGACAGGGAAAGGGAGTGTTTCAGGAAATTATATTTATCAAAAATGTATTGTACAATCATAAATATTGTGAAGGTTTATTGTGATATTTCCCGACGTATTTGAAAGCCCATTAAGCCAGTCCAAATGAAATCATTTTAAGTCATGTCTGTTTGTAGTCAAAAAGAATGACAATGTGTTTTTAAATTGTATTGTTAATAGCTTTTGTTTATTAAAAAGGAAGAATAAGTTCTTTGGGGAAATATCAGAAACGCTCCTTTTCGTCTCAGCTGGATGGCGGGTGTCTGTGTTTGATTGACGGCAGCTAAGCTTGCAAACTGACATTAGAAATGTGCTTTTTCCCGTGAATGTCTGTTTAGACGCTCGTTCAACAAGCTAAGGTGCAGGACAAGATCTGTGTTCATGTTTGTAAGTTAGATAAGAAGGCGACTTTAGCCGGAAATCTAATATGGGTTGTTGTTCAAAGTCTGTGGCTCTCATGTTGTGTAGCAGGCTGCTGTCTGGCTCAGTGTGACCGTCTGCTCTGCCTGTAATAGAACGTTGACGTTACTGCTTTCTGCAAGATTTGACTGGCTTCATCAAAATAAGGTCTCCGTCTACATAGAGGTATCAGATTAATGCAAAACTGGGGTGTTCTACCATGAAACCAAACTCTTTTGATTTCTGAATTTTTCCTCAAAAACAGAACAAATGATTTACTAAGCAGATACAATATATGCTGTAGAAATGCGATTTCATTTCAGCTGGACTTTAAAACTTCTACTAATGCATGTTTAAAAGGCTCATTACCTAGGTGATTGTTAAAAGACAATGTTAGAAAGACATCATTAATACTGCCTAATATGTGTTTCATAAAGTGTATGTGTCTTTTCAGCACCTCTCAAATTCTTGATGAAATCCTCTAGTTTCATCTTCCTCTCAGCTTTGACGTTGGGACTGTACATATCTGTGTTGAGGAGGATTATGGCAAAGGCCAAGATGAAGATAGTGTCCGGGTTCTGGAACTGCCGAACCAGAGTCGGATTGCACACACAGTATCTCTGACTGCGTAAGAAACACAAACAACGTGTTAAAACATCTTAAATTTCAGTGTATCTTTGGTTATCTATCATTTTCTCTATTGTAAACCCACTGTATCCAACACATACACACCTAAAAGCCTCTATGAGCCTCTCCACTTTTTGGGCTTCTCCTTGAACTTTAATCTGAGCCTGGAACTTCCTGAGAGCGTCGTCCAGGTCCATACCTGAGAAGTCCATCTCATCCACCACACAGCTGAAACACACACAGCAGAGGTCATAGTGTAACCTCTCCTATTGCACACCCTGGGAACTCAGCAGCATTCATTTGTCAATGCAGATTGCAGAAGTCAGGTCACATGTGTTTACATACCGTGTGTGTGTGTGTGTGTGTGTGTGTGTGTGTGTGTAGGGGATCGGAAGATCAGGTGGTGTGCATATGCTGATCTGTGTTTTGAATACCTTTTTTCCCTTGTGAAAATACAGATTTAGATTCAGCTCAGTCTTTTTGACATGTTTGTCTTACATTTTCTGATCTATTACAACTGTCCATCTAAAACAATCTTTCTGCTTCTGTGCTTTCTATTTCCATACTCACTCTAAAACATCTTTGTTGAATTGTTTCTGTCGGTTTCCCAGGAACTCTCCAATCATCTGCCTGCTGAGGCCTTTCCTCTCCAGGATGAAGCGAGCAATCCCAACTGGAGTGTCCGATACAAAACCTCTCTCTATCAGGTACTGGATCCCTTTCTCTGGCTTCCTATAGTCAATGAAAAAGAACTTTCTCACTACAACTTAACCAGTTTAATTGTATGATCGCCATAAAAATGGTCCCTATGGGTACTTCTGTTTATTAGTACTACAAGCATCTTACTTGTTGAAGAGGTTGAGGCCTATGCGGTATTGGCGTCTCTGCACCACATCACTGTTGAAGGGCGGGGAGTCCCAGCTGTGGCGGCTTTCTCTCTGGTAGGTCTGTTTTCCCAGAGGTGGCAGAGGCTCCCGCAGGCTGTCCTGAGATGACGAACCAGAGCTGCAATTTACTGTCTCATTGGAGTTGGTTGTGGAGTTGAGTGAGTCGTTGTCTCCGTCCGAGCAGCACGGCTGCTCCAGACCACCGGTGGGCATAGCTGTAGAGGAGGACGAGGACAGAGGGGTGGTGGGGGGTTGCTGGGGGGAGGAGGAGGACGACGGTGTGTCAGGGTACTGATGGTGGTGGATAGGGTGGTGGTGATGGTGGTGGTGGGCAGCCACCTGGTGAGGGATGTGTGTGGGTATCGGTCTGCCAGGCGCCCGGGTTTGACCCTGGGCAGCTGCTGTGGATGTAGGGCGGGTGCCTGTGTTGGGGGAGTGTTTCAGGGTTCCCTGAGGGGAGCCAGCCCCTACCCCTGGCTCCTGCTCATAGACCAGCTGTCTGGTCAGAGAGCCACGATCGGAGCGGTCACTCATGTCCACTGAGCTGTCACTCGGCGGCTCAATAGTGAGAAGAGGCAGATGTGCGCCCCTTAGACGATAGTCCCTGCACTCTGTACATGGGGTGCTGCGCCGACTGTTACTGCTGCCCCCTCCCTCAGTGTCCCTGCTGTCCTCGCGCCCTCCAACACCACCGCCAGGGCCCCAGTACTCTGTATCTGTGCTGCTGGGTGCCCGATCCAGGGACAGCGGGGATGACGGCATGCCATCATCCATGTAAAGTGTGACGTCACTGTATGAGGTGGCGGTACTGTCGCCATGCATACTGAGTCCTCCTCCAGCACCCCTGGCTCGTTCGCCCAAACCTCTTTGGGAGGAGGGATTGCTGCTGCTGCTCCACACGCACTCCCCAAAGTCTTCACTAATCCCTCCACCCTCCCTGCTGCCCTCCTGGGAGTCATCGCGACCCGCGCGGCAGGTAAGGGCATCATCTATGGAGTCAGCTAAGGACTTTACCTAGTGGAAACAAAAAGTGGGGTAGGAGCTCATCATCTTTCTTGTCGGAAATAAAACTTGTTATTATAATACATTTGTTACACATCTAACAGAGATGTTTAATAGGCTTAAATATAAAATTCAGTGGGTCTATAGCTGGTGGTGCCAGGTGCCTGACAAGATTAGATAAGTCTTTTCGTTTGCTTTGTCCAGCTGTTAGATGAGTTGTTTAGGCTTTTCTTTCTGCTCCTTTGTTTGTTTGTTTCTGTCACTGTAAAGACCTTTGAGACGTTCATGTCATAAAGAGTTATATAAATAAATGAACCAGTAAGAACTTGACCACTTTAAAGCCCAGCACACACATAAAACCCACAACACTGTTACCTGTTTGGAGAAGGAGTCCTCTAAGTGGGTGTAGTCTCCTGGGCGGTCTGGGTCAGGGGAATGAGGAGGCCCTATGGCCACACTGTGGGTGAAGTTCGTCTGTGTCTGGGCCTGCTGCGGAGGCTGTCGCTCATCAAAGGAATACTGCAGTCTCATGTTGGACAGGATGATGCGACGTGTCATGCGGCTCTCTGAAGCAGAGCTTCTGAGACGCTCAAAGTTCTTGTTCATGCGATACTGTCTGAAGGCTGTCTGAATGGTCCTAGCTGCTCTGCGACTTACAAAGGAGCCACCATACTTTCTCTCCAGCATCTCCACCTGGCAAAGGTGGGGAAAAGAAAAACAAAAAAGGTAATGGATTATATATTCACTGTCTGGATGTCCTCTACCCACGTACCCCAACTGAAAGGGCTCCTTAATCTACATACTATTTGCCCATGCTCATGGCTCCTAGGAAACACCAAACATTTGCAACAAACTTCCTCTGACCAACAGCGTCCTCCGCATTGATACCTTCTTATCTTGCAGATCTGTTGAGAGTTCATAGCTGTCTGAAAGGGCCTTGCATCTCTTGTTCTCCTCTTCCTCTTGCTTGCGGAGGGCCAGACTGGCAGGTTGGTGCCGTGTTCGCAGTGCCCAGGCCAAGCTGGCTGAACTGGAGGAACATGAAGGGTCCCTGGATCCGGAGGGTGCACTGCTGCTGTCAGTGTAACGCTCTGAGCCACGCAGGTAAGGCGTCTGGCTGAATGAGCTGTCTTTGTGTGTGCCCGTCTCTGGACCCTGGGAGTCCCCTTCCACGCTACAAGAGAAAATGAACAGAGTCAGAGTCAGAACATATTATACCAAACACATTGAAGTGTGTTAAGTGCAAACTATGTAGAATAGTATTTAAGAGCTTACATATAAGGACTTACATGTAAAGTTTAGAGCGGCGTGGAGATAACAATCTCTTAGTCGAACTCATGGTGAACATAATGTGTATCACTTGTAAATTCCTATTGTTTCAAAGCAGTGCCAAAGCCCGAGATCTGATGGCTTTTATTGTCTATCTTGTGAGTTGATGATCCTATAGAGGTAAAGGTCTCTACCCTCTATCTCATTTCTTTATTGAGTCTAGAGGATGAGTTAATATACTACTACGTTTATCCAAGCGTTCTAGTGTTTATGGACTGCCCTTTCTGTTTCTCACTTTCTTGTTCCTTCTTTCAGTCTCTGTCTTTCTCTGAGTGTATCCCTGTCTGACAAACCCAGCGGCGATAGCACATTTTGAGGAGTCATCAACACACTCCTCCAATGCCACGTACCAGCAACACCATACTGACAGGAAATACCAGGTTGTTATGTCAGCAGCAGGTGTAAAACATGCACTTCATCACACTATGAAATATCGTGACAGAAAACACATGCAAATAACATCTCCTCCCACATTCACTCTCACTCAGTCTATTACACAGAAGTAATAGCAAGCAGCTAAGATTTGCAGCCAAATCACCAATAAAGTTCAGCTGGATTCAAATTGAATCAATCCTATTTGCATTGAGCACAGCAATAACCACAAAACTTATCAGGATTCAAGAAAGTCCAGAAATCCTCCAGTGTCCTGTTTCACACGTTTGCCCAGACAAAATCCACCCCAAGTCAATTAGTCAGCCTGTGTTTGGGAGAACAACTGCAGTCACATGCTCCTGCCTACATTTCCTCCTTGTGTTAGCCGCACCCCCTTCAGTCAGCTGTGCCTTGTCCCCATAACAAGGCATAGAGTACAGAGCTAGGGGTCAGAGATGTGTGGGAGCAATACATTCAGCACATGAAATATGAACGCAAATATCGGCAGTGAAGCACTGCTTGTGTGGTTTCCGCCTTTTGCATAGTTTAGGCTCTGCGTCACACATTAATGCAGTTGATGAAAAAGAACTGAAATGGTGCCTTGTTGACTTTGACCATTTTTGCTTTGAGTGGGTTAGCTAATGTCCTCTTCCTCCCCTCCTTGAGTTATTACTGTTCCACTGGATTGCAGAGACTTCCTGTGTTAGTGTTTAGTTGGTAAAAACAAGACAAGACGGAAAAGGCTCCTCAGGGTACAAGGAAATAACTTGTTGGCATTTTAATTTATTATGGTAATATTGAAATTCAAACACCACATGCCCGTTCCTATACCAAGAATCTTTGCAGTGGACATAGGGGAAGCCATTGTACAATGCAGGGTCTTTCAGCAGGACATCCTGTGCCTTCAAGCAGCACATGACCTGGCTAAATTATTGTTGAGTCTAACAACAACACAGACGACAACTCCATTATGTTGCATAATGCAAGAGTCATGCAAAAGCCCAGTTTTAAAAAGACACAATCCTGACATCTACAGGAAAGCACATATCACTACAACTATGCTAAGTTGTAAATATTTAACAGCAACTCCACATATTTATATTTACATTTACACTGTTTGCAGGGATTTCATCACAACATTAACAAGCTGTGCTTTGTTTCCATTCTGAGCAAATTAGTTCAGAGGAACAAGTTGTTGCGCACAACTCCATCTCCTCTTGAAAGTTTTTTTTTCTTCTTTTCTCTGTGCAGCATCATTTATCATTCCTCCTCCTCTGCTCCTTAAATAGAGAAATTGAGAAGAGGGAGGGGGGTTGCTTGGTGACGGTTGCTGTGGGACCTTGGTGGGCGTTGAGGCAGTTGTTAGGATGAGAAGCATAGTTGCCATGACAATGTATTGACTGTTATCACCATTGAGGTGGGTGTTGGAGATGCTCCACAGGTTGTGAATGACAGTCTACATAATACTTGTCTTGTTATGAAAACACAGATAAAATAACATGCCTGTGCAGAGTGAACTATGCAAGACAGTTAGTTAGACAGTATTGTCTAAATTTGTTTATGAAAAATGGAATTAATCATCATGAATTAATCATCTACTTTTAGTACATATTTACGTATTGTTTTGTATTAATTGTGTGACTAGAAAATTCAGTCTTCTTTAGAGCTGCTTAAAACTGCTCCTTGAAATGGAATGGATGAATGGAAACTAGCCACATGAATGCCTCTGTGCATTGACAACAGGTAGACACATGCTGGTATTCACTGTAACTTCCTTACATTCACATCAGCAGGACCAGATTGTATTTTCATTCAACTGAGTTACAAAAACCTTAAATACATGCAACGCAACATTAAAGAGCCACAAGCCTAGTTTCATAAATTTGTCTCTGAATTTTTCATAGCTGCTCCGTGGATTGATTTGACCTTATAAACTCATCTGTTCACATCTCATGAAGAAAGAAAATCAAAACAGTTCAGACAAGGATGATATTTTCTGCAATGGCTCTTCTACCACTGAATCAGTGATCATCTGTATGGATTATGTGACAGTGTCCACAGTGATTTGTGTAAATATCACAAATTTCAATTCCTTCCTCTGAGCATTAGGAGGAGAGATATTTATTAAATGTCTCAAGTTTGGTAAAATATTTCAAGCAAAACAAATATTTCAAACAAAACAAATGAATTCCGATATATTTTCCCTGCCACCCACCTCCAAGCGTGCATGCATTAAGACTTTCATTTAATTTTGTCAAGGCAAGCCAGGCAGTAAAATGTGGTGAGAGACAAGGTGTTGATGATATACGAGTAAAAAGTTTGTTGTATAAAACATGAGTGTGGCCATATCGCAGCTGGCATCTGTACCTCATTACTTATGTAAGAAACCCAGTATTCCTGTTACAGTGCCAGAGAGAGGTTCTCTCCAGAGGCTCCCTTATAAAGACCAGCCCAGAGTTTCACTACCTCCAAAGATTTAATTGGAGCTGAAACAGATGGTTGGAAATAAACAGGAGAGTGATTGCTGATAGTGTTAAAAGAATAAAAGACATGGGCAGAAATTGACAAGAGCGGCAATGACAAAAATTGAAAACTGAATTGGGGGTGCGCGCAGTAAAAGTACAATGTCAACTCCATGCAGAACCCTGCCAGCTGTCCCTCGCTCATATAATATTGATGTGCTGACATTGTTTGTGTTTGTTTATGAAAGAGCAGCAGTAGGTCTTACTGTGCCATTGAACCCACAGCAGGACATTGAGGCTGGTGATTAACCTCTCTGCTGCCTGCCCTGAAGATGACAATAATTGCATCGATCTGTCTGTTGACTCATTTCCACTTGAGCATTGACTCACTGTAGTTATCTTTCATATCTTTTCTAATCTCTTCATGTTCAACTTTTGTGTCAATTTTACCATTCATTGCAAAGCGTATCAGAAAATAATTCAGAAAAAAACAGCCCCTGCGACCCAAATGTGGACTATAAATGATAAAAAGGAACACAAAGGCCTACAGACAGCTTTGGTCATGTGATAATATGCAGAGATAAAACAGTTTTAGTCATGTTTATCATCATGAAATAAAACTAATACCGGAACTCTCTGTATGTTATTTGTCACATTTCTTTCAAATGACCAAACAGAAAGGAAACAATCACATCATTCACGGTTCAGATTGGCACATTCTTCCACCGCCAACACTCTTCTGCCATCACATACACACACACTGTTAACTTTCTGTGAACCGGACCCTTCAGTTCAAAGCTCAAGCACGCTATATGGTTTTGTCAGCAGAGTACGCTTCATGTTGAATCCAGGTAGTGCATTAAGAGACACAAGCCTTGTGACACTGTGTTGTTTGCAGGGCTACAGAGTGATGTAGCTGACAATTGGTAGTGTTTTTAAGCATAAAATGATCAGATAAATCTCTGGCACTGAAGCAGAAAAGACTGAGGAGATTTTGTGTAGTTTAGACGGTCTTGTTTATACAATCTTGTAGAAAAAAATATGTAAACATTGTGCCTTCTCCTTTTACAATGTACAGGTAGTTTGCCTTTTCATGTCTTTTGACTGATTCACTTGAGCGGGTATAGCTAATTTGGCTTTTGTAGAGCTTGGTAAACTGCTGACAGCTGACCTCCATCGAAGTTGAAGGTCATATCCTCCTGACAGGCATCCAAACTAGTATGACAAACCTTTGTAGAAGAGTTTGCCATTGTAACCAATTTACTTACTAGTTAAAGTCATTTTTTCAAGAGGCCATTATGTTTTTTGTTCTGCTGCTGTATATGCATTCCCTCAAGAGTGACACCCATGACAGATTATCCACTGTGTACACACGGGTATCTCTCAGAAGCCCATTTATCATCCTGTCCTATTTATAAATAACAGTTACTGAATGAAGATTCTCATTAATTATCATCCCTCAACATACAATATTTATCTGTTGTGTCAATCTTTTGCTGTCTGTTTACCTAAACACAGCACACAGACTGGCGATTACAGTTCAAACCACATCATAGGCACTACATCACTGCAGCAGAGGCCACCATATGAACACACCAGTGTAATAAGCAACGTCATCTGTCACTGGTCCCAAACTAAATGCTCTTTTGTGACAGTTTTACAAGTGAAAGAAAAGTGAAAAAAGCTGAGCTCTTACCATGCTGCTACTGTCAGAGAAAGGTCCCAGGCTAACTGGAGCAGCGTAATAAACACACCCTCTCTCTCCCTCTCTCTCTGTGACTCGCACTCTTTCATACACACATGCACACACTTTCACATTCTCTTGCTTGCCTTGAAAAGCTGTACAGGCTACATTCTTGACAATCTTTTGACAGCTTTGAATGTCCTCCCTGCACCAGATCACTGATACCAAATCAAACACCAAACCAAGCAAAACCTTGTCACAACAGCGTGGATAACATGAACAGACAAAGAGACACATAGAAGACACACAGAAGAAATGGGCAGTGTGGTGGCTCAGTTGTTAGTACTGCCGTCTCACAGAATGTCCTGGGTTTGATTCCCAGCTCCAGTTTCCCCACACCATCCTAAACATGTATGTTAGGTAAAGTCTCCTGTCCAAGGCACAAGGCTTAAAACTGGAGTTTGTCCCTATGCGTTACACAGAGGCTGCATTCTGCATCCTAATACGTACAGTGTGCTATGTATGATTGAGTACATAAAAATAACCTGACTTGATTAGAAGAGATTTATGTACTGAAAAAGGGAGAAATATAAGTATGTATGTTGTTTTCTCTTTTCCATTTCCCACTTGAGATCAAAATGTGTGATGGGACACATCAGTGATTAACCTTGATGTCGGTGCTGTCTACATGAATGCAGGTGAAACAAGGACAAGGAAGCAAGATAGTGTGTTGAAGCAGCTGAGATGGACAACATAGCGTTAAGTTGGAAAAAGAGACATAATCAGTGTGGATGAAATTGACTACTAGGACATTTGTTTTGTTTTTTTAAATGCAATATATATGGCAAGAACAAATTGTCAAATAAAAATGTTCTGTAATTTGTAAGTATTCTGAACTCTAGATGTAAATAAATTATGATCTCTGTGGTTCAGTAGTTCATATTGCTGCAGTGTACACAGTTAATACATCTCATGAGAAACAACATCATGATTTACCTTTACATGAATGATTACACACTAATGCACACTGAGCTCATTTAGAAAACTTTACGAATTGTGGCTCAAAAAGTGCAGCAATATGGTAATCAATTTAACAACAATATAACGGGGTACATACTGTGTATTCTACAGGGGAAAGTATTAACATTCAGGGATTATGCACATCACACAATCGGTTTATATAACTAAAAATATAACATTTTTATTGTGTATGGATAAGTACATTGTGCTTGAGGTGGAGATGAGTCACGTGGGTGTGTACAAGCAACATTCCAGCATGACTGGAACGTCACAGAGAATTATAACATATTTCACCTTCATGCATTTAAAATGAAAGGAATGACTTCAGGAACTACAGATCTTTCTTCTTTTCAGAATTATATCAACAAGCTAAATTGCTTCTAGATCATGAATAAACATGATGATAGGTGAGACAATAATCCGATGTGTAGGATCAAATGAACATGTTAAACAAACTGTATACAATTAATGTCTTTACAAAGGAGGCTACCTTCTCTGACATTGCATGATGGTTAGTGATGGGACTGTATAATGATTTGCACAGACAACAGATCAGAACTGACATGACTTAACTAGCAGATTCAAGATAAGCATGAGTGCGACAGTAATGAACAGACGATGGTTATGTGTTCTGACAGCTTGTTATGGCTGCAAGAAAAGAAATAAATAGCAAAGAATACAGAGAGAAGACAACATCAAAATTCTTTAAAATGTGAATTAATGCACAAACCATATGATACATGAATAAGATAGCACATTTACCAACAAAGACTACAGGTTGCATGCATTTCTGTTTTTTTCCTTCTAAAACGCTTTGGAAAGACTTTGTATTTTGGTACACAGTGAGGTCTCCGTTTTCTGGCAGCAAAAGCTGTGATAGTCTTTTCACAGGTAAATGGGCGAGTGAGTAGTTGTGAAGGCAGTCACACCTCAGCTCAGCGAGAGGAGGGGCTACTGCAGCCTGAGGCAGGACAACAGAACTGATGGGCGCCCTCATCCTCACCCTCCTCTCTTGGAAAGCAACACGGGACGAGTCACAACACAGAGAGAAACACAGGAAGGCAGACAGACAGGAGAGAGAGAAAAAGAAAGAGGAGGACAGAGTGAAAAACAGCATGAGACACAAAAAAGCAGAGGAAGCAGAAAGCAAACAGCTTTTATAAACACTTAGAGCAGGCTGTATGTTTAGTTAAAACAGGGACATAACAGGAATAAATGAAGCCATTTGAATTTAAAAAATGGGTTTACCATACACTATGTATCTATATCACAGCTGCCTAATGCCATAAGAGGGCAGTGTTGGAGCATCATGCGCTGATGTGTCTGAGAACAGCATCAGGTGGAGGATAAATGAGGGAAGGAGAGAAAAGACGGTGAGAATTCACCAGGTTCACTTGTGACTCAGTCCATAGCTTTTTGAAGCTATGCTCCCTCTCACTCTTTGTAAGGAGCTGTGTGTTTTTCAAGCTAGTAGAACTCTAGCTATTAGTCACACCTGGAAGTGGTAGGAGAGTGAAGTGTAGGCTCTTAGGAAAGGAGGGGTGCAGAAAGGTAAAGCAGGATAGCAGGATGAATTGTAAAGAAAGTGACAGTGAGCGAGAGAGAGAGAGATCTGGAGGTCATTGAGGACTGTTGTAGCTGACTTGCAAGGCTTCTTATGGGGTTGAAGGGTTTTTACTTCTACTGTGTCGTACTCACTGTACTCAGGCCCTGCAGTGGCCCTTACCTCTCTTCCTGTTGTAAGGTTTGGTCAGTAGAGGGGCAGCAGTACTGATGGAGACTGACGAAGCTGTGAACAGTCAGACTGGTGGGGAACAGAGCGGCATGGGCAGCACTGCCCCCCCGACGTAGGAGTGTTGGGAGCCGAGATGGGCTGCCCTGAGATAGACGATGGCCGGACACTGACAGGAAGGACCAGAGAAGGACGACACACACAGAGACATGGAGAAAGCAGAGAAACAGACACACAAACAGTCAACGCCAAAGCAGAAAGAGAAACAGAAAAAGAAGAGAAGAGAAAAGAAAAGGAGAGAAAGACAGAGCATTGATTTGAAGCTGCACATTGATAGTGACAAATCATAGAGCGGCAATGGTAGTACAAGGGATGACACATTTAACAAGAGAAAACAGAGGAAGATGTGTGACAGTTTGTACAGACTGACAACAGCAAGGTGACTAACATCCTTGAGAGACACACCCTCACAAACACCACAGGTTTTTGTTGAAATCAACTCCTGGCAGAAGTTCTCAAAGCCAGAGCTGTTAAATGAGAGTTCTGTGCAAGAAACTCTAAGCACTCTCACTCACTCACTCCGCTCTGATGGATTATATAAAGCTCTATACTGGTCTGCAGTGGGGTTCTTCTGTGGATCATCCTGTGTGAAAATGCAGAAGCACTTTCTCTAATGCATTCAAAAGTGCACATATACACAAACGTCTCTCTACTCTGGCAGGAATTAGAGATGTTATATCTGCACATTGTGAGTGAACAGCTGAAGAGTGAGCAGTGGTTGAGATTAGCATGTAAATGGCTGGTTTCTCACTGTGGCCAGCTGCTGTCAAGGACACGCAGTCCCTGTCATTTTAGCATGGAAACACTCTCAGACAGGCACGGGGACAAAGACAAGATACAGCAACGAGTGTGAGAAAGGAAGTGAGATCCTCTAACACTAAAGCAGTTTACTGTAGTTTACTGGCTTGTTCTCTGGCCAGCTGTGTAAGACAAGGCGGCCAAACTGAATTTCATAATGTGTTATTCACATGAAAAACAGTGGTTGCATCAAAGAAACCTAATTTTGTTAGAAGCCACAGGCAATACTGTTAAAGGATAAGTTTGGTGATATTCTGTATTGTCCATTAAACCCATGAAAAGACCAATTAACAATAAAATGATCCCACTAGCAAGTGTTGCCTGTGTAGCCAAAGTCTCTTAACAGCTCATTTTCATCTAGTGCCATAGAGCTCCATTGTTATCCAAAACTATTAAAATACATAAATGAGCCACACTTGCACTAATATTGTACTTCATTGCCATCAACATGGGCAATATAGTATTATAATTTTAAGTAAATTCTCACAAATACACCAATTCCACAGCTGAAAATAGTCCTCAACAAATACAGTATTTAATACTCTCTGAGTAATGTCTGCTAAAAATGACAGTGCCCAGCTGTTTTAGGAAATTACTAAGCCTTTATTTTTATTTAAATTAAACCACTATTTGCACAATCAATATTCTTCTATGATAATGTGAAAACAAGGTTATAATGTGAAAGGTCTCACTCGCAGTGATCACAGCAAATTATCACTTGAATCTGCATCTCCCCTTGGCTTTATAGAGCTTTATATTAAGTTTTAGCATATTGTGTAGCCATCCAGCCTGCAACAGCCTGTTTTCAGCTGTTTTCAGCGAAAAAGCCAGATATTTCTCTCAGAAGTTGGTACAGGCCAAAAACTGAGCTAAAAGAGAGTGAATATTGGACTTACATTCATCAGGTGACCAAAACACAACTCCAAATGAATAATAATGTTGCAGGATGTTTGAAAAAAAGATCATCATTTCAACTTAAAGTGTGATGATATGTCAGTGCTATGTACACAACTTATTTCTGCTGCTCCCAAGTGACCTAAAAAAAACTTATGTTATTGCTGGTTTAGATTCATCTTCTGTAGGAACAAACGGGATCAGGGCTGAGGACCACAGACAGGGTAGGGAAGAAATATTGAGAGACAGACGACTGCAATGTTGGTTTTGGTTTTTGTCAATATATTTAATTTAATAAATTAAAATATGCTTGTTCTTTAATCCTCCTGATCACATAAGCTGAAATCTTTTAAAAGTTTTTTTAAGGATATAATCATGTAGGCGTAGAGCTCGTTTTCTTAGTGCAAATGATAAAAAGTTCCAATTAAATGAGAATAAGCTGTCAGTGGCTATTTTAACAGCTGTTCTACATTGTCAGTTTCAAGTCCGCGCCTTGACAAGATGCGTTTCAGACTTAATTTACAAGGCCAGATATTTTGTTGCTAAATATCCTGACAAGATGTGACCTGCTCGTTGTTCATTTCCCTTTATTTTGTCTCTGTAACACAGAGAAACGAGATATTCTCAACAAATGAATCCGCTGACCTGTTCAGCTTTGGGTGGAGTTGTGAAGCGAGGCAGAGGTGCTGTTATGTAAGCCTGAGCCATCCTTGTACACTCCCAAGATTTGTACTTTAACGGTAACTAATGCCTCCTGTTACAGTATCCCCAGTGTGGTAAATGTTGACAGGCTCATCTAGGATCTGATTTTTCCTTCATGAGCAGTTATGCCTGAATCCCAGAGCACCATAAAAAAAATAGACACACAATGCCCGATCGTCCTCCTCCTTCTTCTACTCCTCCATAGAAAAATAAAACACACATACTACCCACACATACTCTTAGTGTGTGTACAACTCTTTCTGTCTTTAGCAGGTGCACATGGAATAACAAGATAATAAAGAGAAGAGATCAAGATACAAATTAACACAACACGGGTCTATGATACTGGTGAAGAACAGAGAGGACACAGGAAGTAAAAAAAAAAAGTGGTACATTGGGAGAATGTGTGAGGTGGCATGTATTTAAAGCGGTGAGTTGACAGAGGCTGGAGGCAGGAAGAGTGGGAGGAGAGCGAACTACATGAGAGTGGGAGAGGTTGAATACGGAGGAGGGCAAGGGTGAAAATAATCAAGAGAGGAGGAAAGGAGGGAAGAAGGACTGAAAGGGGAGGAGGAATGTGAAATGGAAACAGGATGTGGAGTGGTGGTTGCTGCTGGAATCAGTGTTCCCTCAAACCAGTGCAGTGGCATGGGGGTGTCAGCGTGTAGGTGAGTCTATGTATAGATTAGCGAGGAGAGTAGGAGCAAGGCTCACATGCAGCGATCACAGAAAGACATCACCAGCAATGTTGTGGCAGGCTTTTTTTTTTTTTTACCTTTACACACCACAACAACTTCCCCGGGTAGCACTTCCATTTCCATCCGCATGGTGTTTCTGGGGTATAATCTGTCCAATCTTTCCAATTCAGCCACGGTACGCCCCACTTCAAATTGTGCTTTCACTGGGTTTTTTTTCTCCGCCATTGTCTATGAAATTAAGAGTGTGGGAGCGCACTGCGTCATGCCACCTCCAGCGTGTGACCCACCTGACTCCTGCTGACAAACAGAGACGTTTGATAACCACACACGCTGCATTGTAGCCTAAAGTTAAGTGTGTGTTTATACCCCCCCCCGCGCGCCCCCCGCCTAACGCTTGAGTCTCCTGCTGCTTGGCAACAGTGCGGACTGCCTGTGTGGGCGTTTGCAGTTGAGTGCCAGGCAAAAGCACTGACAAGGAGGGGCACAGTCACAGTTACGACTCAACTACACACACCATGCACCTGTGTACCCACACGTGTGACTGCTTGTGTATAGGTGTGTTTATGTTTGAACTGGATGTGATTCACCCAAATGAAGAACAATTAGACTTCATTTAAATGTGATGTGGGAGACACAGAAGGAGTAATTCAAGAAAGTAATATCCCTGCAGATCACCAAAGGGATATTCTGCAAAGTCTGAAACAGATCTCGATCATAAAGCAAGACTAATTGTCTGTGGTTCCCGGCAAGAGAAACCACATCTCAACTTCTCCATGAAAGAGAACCTGTAACCTGTGATAAATAAAACGTGGCAGCACTCATCTGTCTTCAATACGTATCTTCCATCCCCATCAAGCCGTCATTCAATCCTGCTTCTGTCTTTCACCCTGCTCCTGCTCCCACTCCTGCCCTCTCTTCTCTTCCCTCCCATCTCTCCTTTCTGTGTCTCTCGCCCACAGAGTTCTTCACAGAAGAGCTCACAGCGTTCCCACGGTAACCAGTCTCCCTATTCTGCTCCACAGAACATGTGCATAAGTGTTTGACAAACATCCCGCCTCAGAAGTGCCACTTATCTGCGTTTGAACGGGAAAGACAATGAATAAAGTTATAGTAGCAGCTGGGAAAGACGGGGGTGCACCTGTGGTAATTAAATGCTGACCTACGGAGTCCAGAGTGAATCGTAGAGGGAGTGTTATGATGCACACCATGTCGGGGTAGGGTTGGTGGGGGGGCATAATTAGCTACACAGGGATGTTTAACCCACTGGTGAATGGACAGGCGGCTTAGCACTCTGCCCTCCTCGTTAATAACAAAGCAAGACTGCTAATCTCTGTGCTAATGTACCACGGCTGTTGTCCGGACACAACTGCCATTTAAAACAAAGCATAATAGGCTGCTTCAAACTGACAAGGAGGCCAGATGGAAAGGAAAATGTGAAAAGGTTGCGCCAGGATCAGGATATTTAGCAAAGTTTCTTTGCCACCCCTGGATAGATGAGGGGGAAAGAGGGAGAACGGGTGGATGGAAATGCAATATTGTAACTGCCTTGAGCACAGCTTTACAGTTTACAGTTTCCACAGCAACTATATTTCTCACAGCAATCCCGCTCCAAGGACACTTCACTTCCTGTGAAAAACTTTACATCACAGCTATTCATTTGTCTCCTTACCATTTAAAGAGAGTCAGGGCATGATGGTATATGCAGATTGAGGGTGAATGAAAAATAATTGCAGACGAGGAAGCAATATGAATGACAGAGGCAAGGTTATGTGTCTGGGGGTATAACAATGTGCTGCTGAGACTCTTTAGCTCAACTTATTGTAGATGGTAAACTAACAATTAACCTTGAGTTTTTATTCTGTCACATAGCCCTTTTGTCTGTCGCTGACGTGATATCTGCTGTTTCTGTTACCACATCTAGTTGTTGCACAATGTAATATGTAAATGTAAATTGTAAATCCAACTTAACGTGTAATATTTATTGTAATTTTTTTTTTTTTTAAACCTTGCATGTGTATTAAGCGTAAAATCCTGACTGCCTCACTGTGCTGAATATGACCATCTGCAGAGAGAGCCATGGTCATATGGTCAGTCTACTCTGGGGATGAAATGCAGGCATGGGCCACTGATACTTGAAAATATGTAGGCTATCTTCATGACTCTTGAATAACATATGACTAAATATAAAAGATTTTTCATTTGCACACCGTATGAAGCAATGAACACAAAAATGGTGACGAGAAGGCACAAAAACACCACCCACATACGCTTGCCTCCCACACACACACACATCCATCATTTAAATTTACGTCAAGCTAAACTGCATCACAGTAATCATCAGCACTGTTGCGATATTTTAATTCGGGCCAAAATTAAACATTGTTTAATGCACTACGTATCCTGAAATAGAAATTATACTGGGAGAGTGAGATTCTTGAGTTCTTGAAAAAAAACGTCAGCTGCAGCTTCACTGTATTTCTTCTAGAAACTCACTGTGAGTCCAGAGAGAATAGATTATCTCCCATCACATCACACAGACTGTTTGGGCAGGTCAGTACAGGCTCAGCTGAGCTTACCCACACATTCGCCTGGGGCCAGTTCATTTCTCTAAGTTGTATCTGCGCTAGTTATTACAGGATGTTAAATACTGCTCAAAACGCCCCAAAATGACCACATAATACGCACTCTTTATTAGCGAAATGAAAGAATATTCAAATCGACCTAAAAGGGAACAATAACTGTGCTTCAGTTAATAGCAGGAGAAAAAGCGGGTGAGCAAAGATGGGAAGAGAAAGAGAATAGCACAAAAGTAATTTCTGCAGCTTCTCTGAGTCATATCTGCAGCAGTGGGAAACAGAAACAGCGAGGGGGAGAGAGTGAGTGTGTACGTGGGTATGTGAGAGAGACAGAGTTTGAAAGAGATAGCAAGAGAGAGAAGGGGTGGAGTGGGGGTTGTAAAGAGGATGGGGTTATGTGTAGTAGAGCTTCACTAAATTAGCAAATTAAGCTCCTTCAGAAACAAAAGTCCATTACCGTTCGCCATGTTCCCCAAACAGAATTAATTTCAGTGCAAGTAGAGCACATGCCCACAATGCCCTGTTTGGAGAGGGAGGTGGATGGGGAGGGATGATGGAACAGAGAGACGAGCGGAGACACAAGCACCTTCACGGGGCTTTTTGGAGCTTCTGAACACTCCCACTGTGACAGCGAGAGTGAAGTGAAGAAGGGAAAAGATAGCTCGAGTCCTCTTTTTTGCTGTTTGGCATTATATAATAATACTGCTCTGAGTGTCAGCACCACTGGAGCTGTTGCCAGGGCCTTTAGCTGACCCTGCCTCTCATCCTATGAGCTGTATGAGAACAGCTGCATACGTAGCACATAATGAAGGGCACAATCTCTCACCCATGTAGAGAGAACTGTCATATCATCATAACATGACAGCCTGCATCGCCGTGTCACGTTAGCTGTCTAACGAGCATAGCAGGTTAGATCCTACAATGCGCACACACCAAACACACACACACATATACACACACACAGCAGTAATTATCACCCCTGGGCTAGTGGTAATTATACACTGGTCACACTAATTAATCTCTCATGCACTCTGTGTGTACCGTCCCTCTTTCACACATTTTTTGTGCACTCACAGTAGCAAATACATAACATAGAGATACACTCTCACACACACACACACACACACACACACACACACACACACACAGATACATAGGCTGATACAAAATGCACTTGCTTGACCTCTCCCAAAATAACAACAAAAAAACATCTGCCGCGCTCACAGCGAGCTGTGGCGATGCCCTCAACCCTGCTGCTTCTTGGTGGAGGAACTTGATGTCAACCCCCCCCCCCACCCCAAGGCATCAGACTCACATTGTTCACACTGCCATTAACAGGAGGAGAGGAACGGAATAGGGTAGCATTTGGGACTGCTGTTTACAGCGTACCGCTGGGAGGAAGAAGAGGAGAGGAGTGACTTTTGTTTTGATGCAGTTGCTGCACGCATGGCTAAAAAAAAAATGGGGACAGTTTATTCAGTTTCCTTGTCCGGAATCAAGATTGTTACGTGAGGCATAGAGGGCACAGGGCAGAGATGAAGACTCCTGCTGGAGGAACAAAAACTAATTGGAAAAAACAAAGGCAGCTCTCTGAGCCTTGCCTTCTCTGGCCCAGACTCCCCTATCCTCTCTCCCTCCCTTACACACTCTGTTGACAGATGGCAAATCAGTGTGTGTGTTCCACCTTTTCTCTTTTAGACTGAGGCACACTGTGTAAGGTCGCCCAGTCACTTTCCTCCCCCTTGTCATCTTTCTCCTCTCCCCATCCCCACTCCCACATCTTCCTTCTGTCTCTTCCTCTGATTTGAGCCATATGTAGAGCGTCACAGGCACTGACGATGAAGAAATGCATGTTCCTATCTGATCTTTCATCAGAGGAGAGGGTTTTGTTGCTGACCTAAGCTAATAGGCCAGTTTGGAGTTAGGCTGAGTCACAGCCAGACCGGCACAATATGGCTCTACTGTGCGGGTGACTCTTTATTAAATGTGACACTTCATATGATACGCTTGTCTGAGCCTGGATCCAAAGTCAGCTTCAACTGCTACAGGGAGTTAAAAAGGGAGGATCAGCAAGATCTACATCTGCAATTCATCATTGCATTTAACACCTACATAAATAACTAATATGTGCTTCTGTCTAATGACTAAGTCACCCATAGGGATGAGGGGATCGATAAGGGATTTGGCTAAGTCTAAATCAATCATTTCTGGAGGATTGGGACAATAATAAAACAGAGAGTGAGCAACATCCAGAAATAATTGCTGAGATGATTGTGTGTAGAGAAATGTTATAACATACATAAGGACCGATGGTTTCTGTCACTAAGACTGAACCCATATATTACATTTCACTGTGTACTTATTCACATGAATTGCAGCCTACTCACAAAGCTTAATGCTTCCGGAACAAAAGCCAACTTTTTCTGTGTATGTTTGTATGCGTGGTTAAGAAAAAGCGAGGACAGATGCACTTGCTGTTTGCCAAAGCTGTGTTTCCAGCTCTCTAACTTCAGGTCAGCCTTGAGTTTGAGGTAGAAAAAAAAACAAGAACCAGCCTACAGTTCGGAGAGAAGAGGAAAAGAAAAACACACTTCTGGCAAACGGTGGGTGGATTTTTCATACAGAAGGGTTTCACTGGTCCAGAAATTTCAGAACACCCATAACCCTCCGGCCTGGACTCAAGTTTTCCACAGCATTCTACTCTGCAACTCCAACACACCTCATATAACAGACTGTGATCATTAGAAAAATCAAACTCTCTGCAGGCAAAATTACACACAGCATGATGAAATGGACACCCTGAGCACTTATCACACTACCCATAATCCTCCAGTATGCTGCATATTTCCTTATGGTGGTGTATTAAGACATCCCTTCTTAGGTTTAGACCCATTACTGTGAAGATTATCTCTGATGACTAAAAAGGCTGCAGCCTGTCATAATGTGGGCTTAGCATATAAATGTTCTGTCACATTGAATGTTATGCGGACCGTGGTCATCACTACAATTTAGAGCAATCTGCTGAAGATCACTGACATTCCTGTAAAATGACATAAAGCCATCATTCACTCATCTTTCACTGGTGGAAAATAAAACCAATAGTGGAGGCTTCTGTGTTAGAGAAGAACTTACTTTCTGCGTATGGTGGAACTGGTGTTGGTGTCTGTGCTGTCGGTGCGCTCTAGCCGGTCTCGCTCGGTGGTGGAGGACCCGCAGGAGAGACCTCGGGTCAGCCTGGTGTGGGTCCTCCTCTCCCTGCTGGGCCCTGCAGCTGTGGCTGATCCCGGTGTCGCCTGAGCAGCCGATGTGCTACCACTCCCGCCACTTGCGCCACCACCACTGCCATGATGGACGGGAAGGGACAAAGGCTGGCTGTGGTTGTGGTTCTGTTCAGGGGTGTCCGAACCAGGTGTCCGTGGACTGCGTTCCTGCCTTAGGTCCTGGTTCTCTTGGCTGACCCGGTCCAGCTGGCCCTCCAGCTCCTCGATGCGCCGGCGCTGGGTCTCCAGGAGCTTGGCCTGGCTCTCAATGATGTTGTTGAGCTCCAGGAGGTACTCCACTGCCCGGTTGGGGCTCTCTGGGCTGGTCTCCATGGTGGGAGCCCTGGCTGTAGGGGTATGACCACCACCAGCCACCACCAAAGTTTCGACCCCGTGGGGCCGAGAGCCACCCCCCCCACCAGCCCCGATGAGTGGGGGGGAGGGAGGGACCAATGAAGGCTCTACTGAAGATTAAATAATTTCTTCAGATGTTCAGAAACAGGAAGTCACAGAGATTGAGAAGTTCAGAATGACTACATATCCTCAAATCTGAGGGCAGAAATGAGCATCATAGCATCTTAATAGCAATAAAAAATGTTGCAATGGCGAGAAAAGAGTTCAAAGCTCAAAAAGAAGCTCAAGACACTGTTGATTGTCAGATTTTCTGAAGTCATAGTCATTTTGAAAGACCATGGCAAATCAGCATGGACCGGGTCAAGAACTTGGGGCATCATGATGAATATTAATTCATTAAGCTAAATATGTAAAAACAGACTGAGATTAAATGAAGATGATCAAAGAACTTGAATGAACTCCAACTTGCTTTGACGGCTCTGAGCAAAAGAATATGCAGAGGAACAAGTAGAATATCAATTAATCCACTGACCTGTGACAAATCATGCTCATTACCTTCAGAGCTCTGCTATCAGCTTTTAGTTCATTATAAAACATCTCGTATACATCTAGCACTCTTTAGCCTCCTCAACATTCAGGGGAAGGGGGGTAGGGGTAATGGGGAGGGGGTGATGCTATGTATGATCTACCACTAATTATCAGGCACTGTCAATCATTACATAACACAGAGAATGCTGCTCCCTCCCACGTTGAGTATCCCCGCAGTCTATCAGCGTCGCTTTCAACCCATGGCTTGATGTGTCTTTATAGCACAGAAAGTAAGCAGAGGTGGCTTACGAAGTTCATTCTTGAGGTCCGAATCCTCCCCTCTGGTCCGACAGAACTACATCCTACTGCTTTAAATTCACATTAGTTCCCAAAGTGTGTGTGTGTTTCTGGGCTTTTTCATCCGAGGATAATGCAGAGTTTACTTCCGCGACAGGCATTCATAAACACTGGTCTTGGAAATAAAAACGTGTCACCTCTTAAGGACCAACAACTATCCGGAATATTTCTGACAGTCCGAAAGTCTCAATAGGATGTGCCAAATCTTTAAACTGTAGGCTACTTTCGTGTTTGCCGCTTTCGGCGCTGATATGAAATCGGTTAAAGCGAACAGGTTGACTTATTTCCTACTTATCTGAGACGAGTTTCCGTAATGTCAGGTCGGTAATCCACGCGGGAGTGCAGCGGAGAGTCTTCTTTGCGGTGGCGCAGAAACACGGAGAGGTTTCGCTCCTTGAGCGTCTGAATTGCAGCGATGCGTGCGTCTTTTCCTCTGAGCGCATCGCTGTCAAGCGAGCCACAATGATATTGGACATCCGGCCTACAGTTTCAAAATAAAAGAGAAGTTGTATGAACAAAATATTGAGTACAGATGGAAAAACATATGCCTTTATAGACAAAGCTAAATAAACCCAACTAGACTGACGAGCTAATGAATAAATGCGGGTTAGGCCTATAGGCTACAAGCTTTCATGTTTTGTTGAGCCATTTCATTGAAATTTGACATTTTTAAATCATCATTTAACTCAACAGAAAATGAGTCTCGCCTTCCCCTTTTCCCAAATCACACCATTATAGTAATTTCTCATAAATTACTCTACACAGCATCCAATTTATCATTTGGGTGAATACACAATTTAGGGATGCAACAAATAATGAGCAGTTTTCAACAAAGGCTGCAGATAACTTGACAGTCTACATATAGATACAATTTTATAAAGTCCATTTTCTTTCAAATTATTCTAGAAAATGTCTCCATGGAAGAAAGACTTTATTTATCAGCGGACAGATATTTTATTTTGAAGGTACAAACAGAGTCTCATTGTGCACCTTTGTTTCTAACTTTCCACACTTCAGGAACCCTGTTGAGTGCCTATGAATCCGGAGTACAAATGTAGAAAACAATATTACACTGTAATGCAATGCCTGTAAGACAGTGAACATCTGTTTAACATTTTGCTATCGAAATGTAGGCTATAAGCTTGATTTGAAGTCGCTTGAACAGTTAAGGCCCGCTCATTTAAGTCCATTCCTTCCTGACTCCACATCCTGTGAGTGCAGCGCTGTTATCACTGCGGTGATATTTTCTTATTGCGTCTGACTCGAACAGAAGGATGCGGCTTAAGACAACATGAGAGAAAGACAGGCCTCAGAGCGATGTTATTTTTAGTGGCAGTACTTAAGTGCTCATATCTGAACTGAGATACTGGCTATAAATTCACCAGCTACTTTCTGTGTATGGTAGCATACGTCTCACACAGGTGAGCTTGCTCTGCTGTACGGTATAGGACACTAATATTAGATGGGACATGTAAAATCCATGTTCTCACAAAAAGCAGGTTTAATAATTGATCTGTGGAAAATGCTCAGATTTTTACCCTCTTGGTGTATCATTTAATTTCCTATTTTTCACCCCATGCACACACCTCACCTCACCGTTTCTGAATATATAGCCTAATTTATGGGGTCTTTAAAATAATCTCAAATCTCTCTCTCTCACACACACACACATATATGCGCACACTCACCTTGATAGCATCAAATCCCATCTCTTCTAAATATGCTATAGCCTATAATTTTGCTGCCATCTGCTGTCCAATACTGTGGCTCTTCTGGTGTTCATAAAAAAGCAATAAAAAAGGAAAGACATGCATGACCACTGAGGAAATTGGTTCAGCAGTTTATTTGGAGTTTTATTAGAATGTGTTTACAGTTCAGCCATAATCCCTCTTAGGAAATGAAAGTCTAAAAAAAGAAAATTAGCAAACATTGTAAAATAAGTCTTACATATAGGCTACCAAGCTACTCTCTTTATGGCCTTTGTTTGGGGAATAAAGTATGTTGGTTTGGTCACTGTATGACCATTTCTGGGCAGCACAGCAATGCAAACAATGGGCAGGGCTCACCAAGCAATTCATTTCAGTTCTGTGGGTTTGTTCAAAATGGGTACAAATGAAGGAATGGCTTCACTTATAGCATCAATCTTTAGATAGTTATGGGCTGGTTACAAACAGCTGTAACAGTCTGCGTCTCGTAATGCTGCCATAAGGAATGATAGGCTACATAACATAGCTTAAACATTTCTAAATAATCTGAAAATGGTGTGAAGTCACT
Organism: Micropterus salmoides; assembly: GCF_014851395.1. Classification (NCBI taxonomy): domain Eukaryota; kingdom Metazoa; phylum Chordata; class Actinopteri; order Centrarchiformes; family Centrarchidae; genus Micropterus; species Micropterus salmoides. Next base: position 9,750,612 of record NW_024040707.1, on the reverse strand, counting down.
TTGTAGCTTTTCTTCCTAATGGCTTATCTAGAGCAAAATATCTGAAAACCTGAGTATTTCAAAAAAGATAATTTCATAGAAAAATAACATCTCACAGTATCCATTTAGCTAGTTTTTTTTTTCACAACAGAATTTTTAAAAAAGAGAACAAAAAATAAATGATGTGCCATCTAAGACGCAACACTGAGCTCAGATTCTGCGGAAGCTTGTGATTATTATTTTTGTAGACTTACAGTAAGGGCATTTTTTTTGGCATGACTGAAATTACTAAACGGCCCGCCCACCTCTCTCATATTAGAGACCTCAGAGCAAAGGGTTTTCACAGTAAGAAAAATCAGTGGTTAGGATGAAGTGGTTTATGTTACCAAGGCAACTGTACGTGGCACGATGTGCACAGCACTCTCTAGAATCTAGATAGTGGGTTTGTTCTGACCCCACATACACAATATTAACAGTACTTGAAATATGCACACCAGATGCATATTTTTGGCATCTTTTGCTGACTTCTGAAGGAGAGTACAACATATCCACACTCAAGCAGCATATTACAAAACATTCATTTACGAATAGGGCAGATAACAATATAGTTCTTAGTTTGTGTTTACATTTTGAGCCTTCACAAAAGCCACTTTTCACGTAAATTCTCATCACACAATAATAAATATTAGTAGCTTTTGTATATAATATATAGATATACTGCATGTATATATAGATTTATCATGACTTATTACATTACAGTAGAAATCAGGGCCTGGCTCCAGTTAGTATTGTATTTACAATAGGTTATGTCATTTATTTTCCTACAAATATTTACAGAATATAGATTATACACCTGCTGTCAAAGGGGAATTGCATTTTCACAATTAAATATTTTAGGTTCTGTGATATCATTTATAACATTACAAGTCGAGACCACATCAAACAAACAATATCGTACAGACATGTTACACAGTTTCCTCTCAGGCCAGATCAATGTGGCGCAGTGGAAATGGATGGCTGATAGTCTCGGACAGATTGCATTATTATTGCTCAGTATCTTCATGAGGTATAAGTGAGTGCCTGTGCAGTCTTTGCACCATAGGGGGTACTTCTGCTAAAGTAGCTTGAATGCAGAGATGCAGAGACGTGGGTGAGAGATAGGAAGTCAATGTGTTTGATACCTTGTTGTCCTGGAAACATCTTTCACAAATGCTGCAAATGTAAAGAAGAAAGTGAAACATACTGAGGGCTACATGGTCTAAGAAAAAACCCAATGTCTTTGTTGTTCGCCAGCAAAAACAGACATAACCTTACCATGTTGGTGTCATTTACAAGTTAAAATGTGATATCGACATTTAACATCAGCCAGAGGTCTGCTATAAAAAAGGCACAAAGAATATTTCATACTACTGTTGATATCAAAGTGACTGAGAGAAAATGTTGGTAGTGTGGGTAGCTGCAGAAAACAAGTCGAGGTCTAAAATTGTGATACTGACTGAATCTGATACAGTATCGTTCAGTGTCTGCGTGCTCTACTTCCTGCTAAAAGTCAAGAGACAGCGCTTCTTCCTCCTCCCTGTCCTGTCCACCTCCCAGGGTGCCTGTTCCCCTCTACGACCGGAGCCACCCTCTGCTGGCTGGGTATGAGCCAAGGGCCTGGCAGCACCTCGGCCCCACGACCGGCGGCCAGAGAAAGGCCTGAGATGCTGGCAGCAGACACGCTGCTGTCAGAATGGCTGCCTCCAGACTCTGACTCATCGTCCCCCAGTTGCTCTACGGACAGTGTGGAGGTGAGGAAGGAGAAGGGCTTTCTCTGTGACACCGGATCTGTTGCAACACTTGCTAAATGCCTCTCGGCACGCCCGCTCTGTGCATCATCATTTCTCTGATCCTCATTCAGCTCTGTCTCTCTACTTTCACCCCCATCTTCATCCCATGACCTTTCCCACTCCTTCTCTTTCCTCAGTTCCCTGTGGTTTGCTGCTATGCCCCAGTTTTTATCATACGCCACCTCCCAGCTTTGTTTGGGTCTGGGAAGCTTTTGGTTAGGACTTGGAATGGGTAGGAAAACATCCACTTCACTCTCTTCTCTCTCGTCCACCTCTTCCATACTTTCTTCTACCCTTTCCTCAACAGCAGGTACCCCCTGCGTTTCCTCTTGCTCACTCACTTCACTCTCTGCTCTCGCCACCCTCTCCACGCTTCCACTTTTCCTCTCTCTGCCTTTGCTCCTCCCACTATCCCTCTCCGCTTTCCTTCCTCTCACTGTCCTGAGGGCTACTCTGGGTAAACTCTGAGACTCTTTTTTTCTCCTCCTCCTCCTCCTCCTCCTGTCCCTGGCTTCCCCAGACCTCTCTCCTTCCTCAGAGATGGGGCTTTGTAAACCCGAGTGCCCTCCTCCCTCTGAGCCCTGTCTTCTCCTTCTTGTTCCAGTCCCTTTTGCTCTCTCGCTTCCATTCGAAGACCTGCTTCTCCTCTTCTGCTTGGAGCTGTGCCCCTTCCGCCCGGTGGAGTCTACTGCAGCCAAACCCTGCTCCTTGGGGTGATGCAGGGGGGAGGGGGACGTGATTCTGTGCTCATGGCCTAGACACACATTATACGGAGAGAGGAAGAGAAAACAGAGTGAATAGGCAGGTAAAAGAGAGAAGGAACAAAATCTCTGGCAGAGAGCATTATGTAATATGTTATTAAAGAGGTGCATTAAGTCAGCTTGTGTAACAACAGCTGCTTTTCTATTTTAGTGCAACCTTCAGATATACACATCTGTATGCTCCATACATACACACATAATAGTGCAATTCTCTTCCTTAAATGTGCTGTGAAGCTGGCAAAGTTTGTTCAAAATGAAGGTTTGAGGGAAACTAAATTGGGCAAGAAGTCAGTTTAACATTGTAAAGTTCTGCACCATTATTTGAGTTGATAATCAAGATTTTCTTACAATGAGGATGTCCAACACACAGGCTGTAAGGTATCTTTCTCTACAAGTGAAGACAGCAGTGGTGACTGAGTAGAGGAATGTAGAGAGACAGAAAATAGGAGAACTAACAGGAACCATTACCAACCGCGTATTCTCTGTCCGTCCAATGACATAGAAGCAAGGCTCGCCTAGCTTGGAGTTGGTCATACATAGAGACAAACTGGAGAGCTCCACTGAGAGAGAGAGAGAGAGAGAGAGAGAGAGAGAAGGGAAAAGACAAGAAAGGAAGGAGTGGAGCAGAAAGGATGTTTGGAAGAAGAAACAAGGAAAACCAAGACAAGCCAAATCCAGAGGGAAAATGTGGTGTGGGAAAGTTAACAGCAAAAAAGATCAAATGAAGCACAAATGTGGATGGGTTAAAAGGTGGGAAATGCCACAAAAGAAAGAGAAAGAATATGAAGGTAGAAAGTATTTTAGTTAGAATCAGATCAGTCCCACAGAAAAAAAGAAGAAGAAAGGAGATTACACACCCACTACAAATGCATCATATGCTAAAGACATGGGTTTCCCCATCTTACATATTAAATCTATGTATTTCCATGCTTATAATTTCCTCCACCAACACACTGTGGTAACATCCTGAAATATATCTAAATCTTCCTGATGTGTCTCACCATAGTCAGGCACGTAGCCGTTTCCTCTCTTGAGGACCAGGTGGATGCGGTGGCCTCCTCTGCGGATCTGCTCGACCGCCTGGCTATGTGTCATGCCTGCTGTACTGTCCCCATTGATCTCCACGAGCTGGTCGCTGACCTGCAGCACAAACACACCAACACACCATTACTTTAAATATTACTTTATTTATTGTTTTATTAAAATAATGGAATATTCTGTAATATAAATGCATATAGTAACTAAGATAGTTTTTTTTTTTTTATCACAGTAGACATTTTGACTTATCATGGCAAGAAAAGCTGAGGTATTACTTATAACATTAGGTCTGCCCCAGTGTCCCAGTAAGCCATGACAGTGTGACAGTGCTCCAGCATGCACAATACCAGAATCCTGAAACTGAAGCATCTAAATAGAATTTATTTACACATGCACTTGTGATTACTTACTTACATTAAATTATGTACAGCTGAACTAAGGAAATGTCATTAGTTTTGCATGTTTGGGTTAAGTACTGAGCAAGTTACAATTGATCTGATGATGTTGCTCTTTACAAATAATACCATTTTTGTATTTAAAAGTATACAGTATTTCATTACATAAGTAGTTATAAGTATTTTACACAAGTATGATATTAATCAACCCTGCCTTCATCAAATGTCTGTTGGAATATTTGCTGAGAATTATTCAAAAGGAAAGTACACAAGTGTGTACAGCAATAACAACGCTGAGACTACTCAGTGATACTGCAGATATAAATACATTGTAGTAAAAGAGTATAGAGAGTAGTATATGTATATAGACAAGACACACCTGCATTTTTTGGCTCCGGGAGGCTGGCCCCCCCTCCATCAGCCCCAGGACATAGAGGCCCATGTTGTACTCACTGCCCCCTCGGAGGCTGAAGCCAAAGCCTGAATGGCCACGATCTAGATCTACGCTGTAATACCTGGAGTCACGCTGGGTGGCAGAGAGGGTAGGAATGAGGACTGATAATCATCACAGCTGGAAATATAGTATACACTAGCAACGGATAAGGTGAGCTACAGTGCACAAGCCCATACATTATTATTCATGGTGCTGCCCTCACCTTTGGACGTGACCTCTGAGCCTTTCTGCTTCTGTGACCGGGGTCATACTCAGTGGTTTCTGAAAGGCTTGAAGTATCTGTAAAAGTTGATGATTGAAGTTAGATTACAAAGCATTCTGTATATTGTGTGTATGTTTCCTAGATACTTATGTCTGTGCTTACAGGTGCTGGGACGGGGGACAATGGTGAGGCGTAGAGTATTTCCTGCTCGACGAAGGATCTGAGCGAGCTCCCGATGAGGCAGAGTCACCACAGAGCGTCCCTCTACTGCCTCTAATCGATCTCCAGGCCGGATCTGGCCACTCTTGGCCGCTGGGCTGCTCCGACGGACCGTCACAAACCGGTGAGGGAGAAGTGAAGCAGCTGAAAAGAGGACAGAAAAACATTTATTGACTTGTTGCGTGATCACTTGTTGATTAGTTCATACTCACGTAAAGTTGCAGTTGGAACACAAAACGCCATCAAGCCCCAAAACCTTCTTTTTAATGGAATACAGTAAGTAATAAATGGGGTCAGATGTAGATACAATTAAAAACACGCTGATTTATTTTACCAGTGAGTTTGCAAAAATTCCTTAAACGCGCTCTAATTAAGCTTTGGATCGTTTTTGGCAGGATTTACTTTTAAATTACATCCCACAGAAGCCTTCTCTTACACCTCCCCCACTGTCTCCTTGAAAAACCCCCCTCTTCTCCTTCATCTTCCCATCTATCAACCTATCTCTTCTTCCGCTGATACACCGGAAACTGCTTTTCGCTGTTCAACGATTTGTTACGGAACACAAGCTTTCCAGCAAATATCTTCCTGTCCTTAATCTGTCAAACTGCACATAACAACAGCCGTTGAGATATTTACACTTCAGTTTATACAGCGTCAGGGATTCTTATGCTCAGTTCTTCTAAGATCCACAAACTTGCAGTCTGTCTGCATTAGTATGCTGCTAGCATTCAAAACACACACATAAAAACACACACAGCAATATTTACTTCTTTCTGCTGGTACCACAAAATGTCTTTTTTCCTCTGTGTGGGAAAACGCTGGCTGTCTTCTCCTAGCCCCTACAATGCTCAAACACACCATGTAATCACTCTTAGAAAACTAGAATATACATAAGAATGTAGGCGAAGTCACAGATGATGTTCAAGTGCTCATGTATTTTTGTTAGATTCCACTGATCTCTGAATTGAAGTGAGGGTACAATGTGAGGAGGGACAATTAGCTTAATGTATCATGAACTCAATTTGTCTTATCTTCTGTACGAGGAGATCACTCACAATTAAGCTTAACTCTGGTCAATGTCTGAGGTTGATGAGAAAAGTATCAAGCAGCCTAAAAATACATTTGCTTCCATTAATCTCCTGCAGCAACTAAAAAGCTCCTTACAGTTTTTAGCTGGACAGTCTGTCTCTGTCAGTTTAGACTTCTAATTCTATCTTTCAGTCCTCTTTCTTTATCTTAGTAAACTCCCTATTACTCTCTCTCTGACCCCTGTTTGAGGTTATGCTGTGCTTTGGTGACAGCTGGCCCCTCTAGAGTCTTGCCTGTGGCCTTATGTAACCCATCAGGCAGCATAAATATTTTGAGACTCAGCGGAGGTACATAGTCAGTCTATATCCCTCCAGGTTAAAAATAGCATGTTTAAATTGTCCTGCTGAGCGCCACGGCATGATTGTTAACAGATTAAAATTGTTATCATGTGGGCTAGGAATGTCAGATAAAGGTATGTCACACTGGAATGATGGTCCCATTAAATGGTACAGCCTATAATTCACAGTCCAGAGATACATCTCCAATCTGGGCCTAATCTGGGTGACCCAGGCAGAAACAGCAATCAGGTCAAATCAAAGCCAAGGCAGCTTTGCAAATAGTCTTCTTATCATGCATAATACATCGGTCCAACATCTACAGATGCCAAACACATGAACACACATGCAACAGCCATGCTCACTCACGCGCACACAGTACCATTTTGCACACACACACACAAACACAGTGACTCACACGCAGAGGGATTGGGACAGATGTACTTAGCCACACACACACACACACACACACACACGCGCGCGCTTAAACTACACACAGATGCATCCAAATGGACTGCTTTATATTAGTGTCTTTTCCTCTGGCTCTCCATGTTCTCCTGTCCAGTGTAATCTCACTGCAGTATGCCCAGCAGCCAGCCAGCCTCTGACGCGCTGTGCTGATCACCGCTCAGGAGTGGTAGCAGCGTACCTACCCACTATCGTAAATGCCCCTCTGCAGCCCAGATGCATCAGCCGGTAGAGACATCCCCACAGCAGCTTGCAGATGCTTAGAGACCGGAGAGAGCGCTGGTGATCTTTAGCCAGATCATTTATTCGGTAGTGTGCGTGCAGGTTAATTAATTCTGAACTCAGCACTTTTAATACTATCTGATAACTCCCTTCATTTTATTGTTACTAGTGTAGCTCAAGAATGGCTCTAGTCCACAGAGCATCACTACATCTTGTAGTATGCTGCTTTAAGCCTGACTGGGGTGAAAAAATTTTAAATTCCCTTTCATCTGTTGAAAGAAACATAATACATTTCACAGCATCAGTTTGATCAACTATCTGACATCTAGAACATGTGAGCCTGTGGATCTAACTTTCACACAGCCACAGTCAACACATCTGACTGAGCAAACTTTAACGTGCAACACAGAATTACACCCTCTAGCTCATGCTCAAGCAATCTGAAACACTGCACCAAACCAGCACCCTCCCACCTTTTAGTAAACATGGAATGAATAATTACGTTTAGACTCCTTCACAGTTTTCAAAGCAGACTGTAGTCTCTCCAGCATGGCTCTTTGATTAGCATGCAAAAAAAATCCTAAATTCCGTGGCAGCTTGGAGGTGTTGAGATTCACATGCATCGGTCAACAGGAGCTAAAACACAGGTTTGCTGTCCCCTCTGTTGCGCCTCTGCGAAGGGAAATGTTCAGAGTAGCATGTCTATTAAGCATTCAGAGAGCAATGGAGAGAGCGGGAGGTAGGAGGGAGGGAGAGATAAAGAGAGAGAGAGTGAGAGTTTTAATCTTTTGAAAAACCAGACCGGACGCTTTTACTGCAGAGAAGGGGTGTGAGAGAGAAAGAGGGAGAGAGTGGGCGGGAGCTTGTGAGGGAGAGTGAGAGAAGAGCAGTGGAGAGAACTGATGAGAGGGGGAGAAAGAGAGGGAATGATAGAGGGAAAAGACAGATGTGGAGAGGCAGAGGGGACTTCTTTCTGTGACAAGACAGGAGAGAAATGAAGGGCTGAATGAGGACACACTGGAGATGGGGTTTGAGGTAGGAGGGAGGGTCTCTGTACTGCAGAGACAGGTGCACCTACAACCTTAATCTCATCAGATCTAAATGTGTGTCCGCTAGCGCCGTAAAGCAAATTGGACTGCATCAAACGGGAACAGGGGGCAGCCAATACAAGACAGGATAGGGAGAGTAGGTAATACATCATGGGGAAGCTGCGGTTAAACTGATATTCATAAGCAATACACTAAAAGCTAATAAGGGCAAGTTCGCTTCCCAGACAGAACATAAACAAGCCTCAACATCCTGTCAGGTCAGAGCGGGTAGAGAAACACAGAGTGAGATAACAGTGATAGGATACTTTTAGCAAAAGGTAATTTTGTTGAAGACACTCGAATCGACAAATTTAATTAGAAAGAGCATGGCTACACATAAAACCTATAAATAACACGGAAATGTCTTAAAGGAATAGGAAAGAACGCTTATTTTCTTTATGCTGAGAGTTAGATGAAAAGATCAATACCCCTCCCATTTCTGTACGCTAATTATGAAGCTATCGCCAGAAGCCTGTTAGCTTATAGCTTAGCATAAGGAAACTGAGGGGGGAAAGGGGTAACTAGCCTGGCATAACCCTAACCCTAACTCTGGCCAAGAAATAACCCAGTACAACTCCCATAAAACTATGTGTGGTTTTTAAACTGCAGTTTTTGTACAAAATCAACAAACAAGATAAAACATGCTAATTAGTTAGCTTTAGAGGTTCTGGTATTTGCTTCCTTTGGACAGAGGATGGCTAGCGGTTTTCCCCTTCAGTCTTTATGCTAAGCTAAGATAATCATGTGCTAACTCTAGCTTCAACTTTACAGTAGGATACATACATTGACCTGGTTTCAATCTTCTCAGCTAAGTCTCGGCAAATAATTGAATAAACATAATTCCTTTAAAGTCCATCTAGCTATCCAGGTTCCCTCTATACACACCAGCCATTGACAATAGTTGATGCTATACCTAAATTCTATAAACAATGCCAATAAAACCAACATAGGAAATAAAACACTTTACAAGTAATAGGTTTGATGATGCATCATGACTCATCCGGTGGCATGTGGCCTGGTGACCACTTTTTAATCTGTAATTACTTAATGGTGCGTCTGTCCACAAGGGCAATGAAACCTGTTTCCCTGGGCACATACCCCAATGGTGCTACTGGGCCAAAAAATATCAACTAATGCGGCAAAATGCCAGTCCTTCTTCAGATCATTAGATTGAATACAGAATAAAGAATACAGAAGAAGAATCTGAAGAATAAAGTTTTATAAACTAAAACATGTGCTATATTTAAAGCATTTAAAATGAAACATGCACAGTATGATTTGTCACTATGTAGCTTGGCGCTCACCTTTGCCATTCTCCACATCATGAGAGGCAATGACAAACCCAAAGCCCTCTCCTGGCTTTCTCCTCAGCTCCACATCAAACCCTCGGAGTGGCCGAGTTCGTTCACCCTGCCTCTCCAGACCGGAATCAGGCACTGTGACACCATCCGCCTCCTCCTCCAGGCCTGTGTTGATCCAGTCTTTGGGTTCCATGGTCAGGGTTACTGGAATCGACTCCAAGAAACTGGTGCTCTGAATCAGCGAGGAGCGCATCAGGGCTGGGGAGGGAGGGGCGCTAATGGAAGTATGGTGCATAGGCAGTGCATCTGGGAACGCAGAGGAGTTATCTGAACCAACAGGTGGAGGAGGGGGGCGGAGTAGAGGTGGAGGGAGTCTCCGAATGGAGCCAGGGGAGATGGCTGAATGATAGATACCTGATTACGAGAAAGACAATAACAGTAGGTGAAAAATAATGAATTTAGCCACAGTGAATTCTTGTTTGTCAGTAACTAAAATCACTGACTCTACAACTAATATGAGTCATTTACCTCCTCTGTAAACCAACAAGATGACTTCTGCCAGTTTGGTGTGTTCCAGGAGAACTGTTTGTACCTGTCAACAAACAAATAATTATATTGTGACACCTTTCAAGGAGGTGTTCATCTCTCAAACTGCATTAAAGCACCACACCGGTGATTAGGTAAGTTTTAACCTATGGTTTCAACGCAGTGTTTCCCAACCTAGGGGAGGGGAAATGAATTCCTATGAAGGAAATGCAAAAAAGCTAAATTCTTTTACTCAAATTTACTCAAATTTTGATTACTTCTCAAATTGTTGTTTCTCTAATTTTAGTTTTTTGTAAAATTCTGTATAGTAAGGCCACAAAAAACTTATTTTATCAAACTCCCTGAGAAGGGAAAATCCCTTTGTTTGAACTGATTCTAGCTCATTCACCCTGTGACAAGAGGTGGCAAGAAGACATTGCTTGATATTGAGCTAAAGAGGTTGGGAACCACTGTTTTAACCCATCAATACACATTACTTCTCCTGATTTCCCTCCCATTTGGTTCTCAACTACCTGTGCAGAGCTAAAACTCTGGACATCTGCTCCGTTGATTTTGACAATAGCATCCCCTGGCTGCAGGGAGTTGCACTGCTTTCTGTCCCAGACTCTTTTCACAATAGTCTTCCTGCCTCGTGGGCCGCCAGACGTCACGCTGAAACCGAGTCCTCTGTCTCCTTCACTCTGGGCCAAGACCACTGGCACTAGCTCCCCTCCACTCAAACTGCCAATTCCACTGCCCATGCTCATTGCCCCAGGAGAGGACATGCTGCTGGGACTTGCAGTGGGGCTGGTGTTGCCTTGAAAACCATTGAAGCCCCGGTGGTAGGGGCTATCAGGGGTGGGAGGAGGTCTGAGATGGGAGGTCTGCGGTCTGAAGAGGTGGGAGTGAGTGCTGTTGGGGCCACCGGGGGAGGACATGGGCCTCCTCGGTGACTGAGGCTGGGGCAGCCGGGACCCCGATAGGGTGCAGGTGGACAGATCACTCTCAGATGACTTAGATGTGCCGTGATGCAAAGGATGAGGGGGGTGTTGAGAGGGAGTTATTGTTGTGATTACGGATCATTGATGCCCTGATGAAAAAGAAAGTCAAAATCAATAATAATTCCAGTAAGCATTTGCTTTGACGCATTTTCTCATACTGAAATGTTTAGGGCTACAACTAACGATTCTTTTCATTATCAATTATTCAGCCAATTGCTTTCTCGATTAATCGTTTAGACTATAAAATGTCAAAAAAAAATGGTGAAAAATGCTTATCACTATCCCTAAAGCCCCAAGGTGAAAATAAAAACCATCCATCATCAACCGCTTATCCTGCATACAGGGTTGCGGGGGGCTGGAGCCTATCCCAGCTGACATTGGGCGAAAGGCCCGGACAGGTTGCCAGTCCATCGCAGTGAAAAATAAAAACGTTGATACAATTATACAGACTACACAATCAGCAGGCTTCAGGTGTGAAAAGAGTGATGAATAATGAATTAACCTCAGAGAGATCAGTCTTATTTGGAAGTAAACTTTCTAATTATGTTTAAATTTAATATTCAAAACCACTGCAATTGACTGCTAATTGTTTTAATTAAACACTTTATGAAGGGCATTACACAGTTAAATGAATGCACCTCAAAAGTACAATCTCTGTAGGAACCTAATTTGTGCCAGTGTTACCTGTGGGAACCAATGGCAGAAACCACTTCGCTGTCACTCTGGCTGGCAAGCGTTGGGTCGAATGACTGCAGCCTGGCTAAACTTCTCAAGGAACGAGGAGGACGTACAGGAGAGGAAGAGGCAGCGTTGCTCACACTGGAGCGTCTGTATGAGGACGGCTGCCTGGTACCGAAAGATGTGGCGTTCCCATTAGCGTCTAGAGTCACCCCCGGTTCCATGTAGCTCCCGTCACTGTGGACCCCGTTAAAGTTCAGTTGTTGGGTCTGGGGAGTGGGTGTTGGGAGTCGAGGTAGTTGGTGAAGAGGCTGAGGTTGGGTGGTGGTGGGTGGTAGGATGGGGTCCCCGCTGTCCAGTAGTCGTGGCGGGGGCTGCTTGGGACACCCGTCATGGTTGTAGAGCATGGGATACCCTCTTCTAACCTCTATGTCCACACTGTGGCCCACAGGCACCGACTTCAGCATCTCTACCACTTCTTTGTGAGACACTCCCAACACGCAAATGTCATTGATATACACCAGGATGTCCGCTAATAAAGCAGAAAAGAAAGCGCATGGATGTAGATATCATCACCATAACTGATATGATACTTATCTGCAGCTAAATTATACCTTTCTCACACCTTACACACCTTTCTCCCTTTGTGGTTATATCATTTGACCATTTTCATATGCTTGAGTGCGCAGATAAGTGTAGTTTCCAAATGAAACACTGTCTGAGTGTTTTGTGTGGGTGTTGACTAATCCAACCAACTAATCCCTCTAAACCAGCTTATTAACAGATATGAGCTACATCAGTTCCAGCAGAGACATCTGCCTGTATGGGCATTCGTGTGCGAGTGTGTATGTCTGTGAAGTGGATGCACACCACTGCATACACGTGTGTTATGATAGCTTGATTATGCTGTGCTAGCCCTGAGGATTAAGGACAGATTGTGATCTACACTTGCTATGGAAGATCAGAAAATTCCAGAATTATAATCCCAAAGAGTGGAGACAGAGAAATGGGGAGAAAAAACACACTGCTATGTAATAGTTTGTTTTGCAGCTGAAGCTATGGTAAATGTTGCACTATTACTAATAATATAGAAGTCGATCGTTGTGTATGAGAAGGTGTCTCCTCCTCTTTTCAGTTGATATTATATTGTTCTTAGCAATACATTAGATTTCTCATGCAATAATTATCTCTGATTCATTGAATTTTTACCTGTCTTGAGTGCTGAGGGTCCACTTGCAGTCACACTGTAGACCTGGAGGAACTCTCTTGGCCTGCTGCCCCCAACAATATTGAAACCAAACCCTCTGGAGCCTTTGGTTAAGTGTGTGTGCACGGGGAATCCCCTGAGCTCCCCAGGCAGGTCGGTGAACCCTGGTAGTGACCGAAACATAGAGAGACAGAGGAGGATGAGGATGAGATAATGATGATGCTTACCTCAGAGGAAAAGTCGTGAAAGTCTTCAAGGCAGTAAGGATTAAAAAAAATATCCCACCAGAGTGATATCAGAGAAAGAGAGGAGTGATAACAGTTTAAGTCCTGTGTGTTTATACGACTAACTGTTTAGAAATGACAGCTTTTAGGAGTGAGGGAAAAGGGAGGGAGAGTCAGAAAACCAATCGCCAGATGGCTTTTAACAAAAAATACATAATGGATAGAAAGATTGCATTAAAAGCAGAATCCATTACAGACAACCTCTTTAAAATCAGCCACATAATCCATTAGATTGACCCAACTCAGTACTGTAATCTGGGTCTTTTTATTTACTTTTAACTCTTACTTTGCATTACCAAATCTGTGAAAAATGTTTCTGCAGATTTATTTTCCTCCCATTTTGCCTTCTTATTTTAGCCCTATGTTTGTGTGGAGCGGAAGTTATCTCAAATTGCATAAAATTAAACAATTGTCCACCGTAAAACATTATGGCAGTGTTACTTTGGATTCCACTTGTACCTCATTTTTTTTTATCCTTCCACATGCAGGTGATCCTGGCCATAGTGGCGATTATATCACCTTCTGCTGGTGAGAGGAGTGTACTGCACTTCACTGAGACAAGCTGGAATCATAGCACTGTAACTGATGGGTTCATTACCGTTTGCAGTCAGCCATGTCAGACAGACACCAAAAACAAGATTATGTCCTTATCATGTGACCAAATTATGAAATTAAGTTGTCAGTCACATGCCATCCACGTGTCGACCCTGCCAGCCACAGCAGTCAGCCTGGCTCTTTGCCAGCAGCTCCAAGCTTTAGGCCTTAATCACTTATATGTTTCTGTCCAGCTAAAAGCTCATTCCATCTCATTTGACTCTAACAAGCTGGCTGTCTGCTACTTCCATTCTTGACAAATATGTAGCTTCATTTAGGCTGTTCAACAGTTCAATGTGTCCCTGTTTTTTTATAATTACATACAAAGAGAGATAGATGGGGGAAAAAAGAAAGAAAGAAACAAAGAGGCTCACATTCATTTTTGTAGACGGTTTCCCTGCTTGAGGCTCGAGGACTTTGCCAGCTGGTCCTCTTTGGGTTGCGACTTGAAGGGACAAAGTGGTACAGCAAAAGAAAAGCCTTCCTCTTTAGAAACACAATAGTATTGGATATAATATGACAGTATTGGAATTCAATACACCCAGAACAGACATGCCTGCCATTGACATTGATGACAACTTTGCATAGTATGACTCTACTGTATTCACAGCTTGTTTAAAGTAATAGCTCGACATCTGGGAAATCACTTTCTAGCTGGGAGTTAGATGAGAAGACCGATACCAGCACCTCTAAAGCTTAGTACGTTACATGCTTTTTAATTTGCACAAAATAAGTGCAAAAGTTCAAAAACCTCAAGTTGCGGGTTTGTGGGAATAGTGTATAAGTGTAATAGTGTATCCCTCCCCTTAAAATTGTATTTCCTGTTCCGTTGACATCTGTGGTTTGGGTTAAGGCTTAGACATTGTAGAGTTAACTGGTTGGGCTCAGGCTATGGTAAGGGGAATCACAAATCTGTGGGGAAACAGACTCTGACACTGGACTTGGCTGGACTCAAAACCACAACTTGTAGTTTCACACTTTAGTTTCTGTACCAATTAAAAAAATTAGATATAAGGTGTTAAATTAGTGAGTGGTAGGGGTGCTGATAGGGTTCACCTTTAGACAGAGCCAGGGTAGCAGTTTCCTCCTGTTTCCAGTCTTTACGGTAAGCTAAGCTAAACATCTCTGGCTCCAGCTTTAAGAGTGGTATTGATCTTCTCATCTAACTCTCTGCAAGACAATGAAAAAGCCTAATAAGCATAATACAAAATATCGAACTAGTCCTTTAACAGATTGGTGAAGAACAGGTAGATACTCACTCTATGTAGTGAGACTCTCCTGGGTCACTGAAGGCCTGCTCCCAGTGATCAGGCATCACACCTCTCACCCTGACACCACTTCTGCTGATGATGATCCCGTTCTCTACGACACGACCATCCCCACTGCTGGATGCCCGGGGCCGACCGGGTGTACGATGGCTAGGAGTGACGCTGCTGCTGAGACCTGCAGAGCCTCCTATAATTACAGAGACAACAAAGACTGATGAAAAAACTGAGCAGTTTTATTATTATTATTTAACAGATGCAGTAGGTGAAAAAGTTTCTCCTGCAATAACAAATTGATGCTGGCTATTGACATGCAAAAAGACCTGAGGTCAGCATCTCGGCTGGCTTTGTCCAATCTCTAAGGAGGCAGAATGTGTGACCATGCATGTCACACTACCAGTGGAAGAAAAGTAAGCATATTTTTCTGCCTAGCTGTCCTTCAGCTGTGAGCTCCAGCATGGATCTCAGAGATGTAGGACATAACACGGGTCCTGAGTCCCGCTGCACATGACAAGTGCTGCTGTACCCATCCACCCACACAGTATCACTTCAACAGATGACTCAGCAGAGGTCAGGTTATTGGATGGCTCCATCCTGCCTGCATCCTGCATTCAACCTCCCCAATGCAGGCTCCCGCTGCCCTACGTGCCTGTTTGGAGCATGTCCCTAACTATCTGAATCTCTACCTGCCTGAATTTCTCACCTCCCACGCTGCCCGCCTCTTTCTTATCTTCTGTAACAGTCTGGCTCCCTGCCTATCTGCCTCCACCTCCACCCTATGTCGCTGCCTTGCTCCCTTACACTAACAGTCTAATCTCATACTCGCCTTCTCTTCAGCATTGGTGTTCTTGGTGCCATCACTTCTCTAACTCTCCAGCACTGCCTTCATGATTTTATCTGCATAGATGTTGTCATTAACAGTGGTTGAAAGTATAATTTTGAGGCACTTGCGTATTACCATTTTATGCAATAACATTTGATGAAATATTATTAATATATTTATTTGACTGCTATAGTTCCTGCATACTTTGGGAATTAAAATATTACATAAAAACAACACATCATAACCATATAAAATACTACGCATTATCAAAAATAGGTAGGTTTCCAACCGGTTTGGTGTGTGACCCCATAAATAAGCAGTATCTAGTTGGGTCCCCTTGTCACATTTTAGATGTCTATGAGTTTTAGCAGTTCCATCAAAGAGACATTTCCGCTCTAAACTTCTCATATGGTTTAATTTAAATTACTGTTGGAGGCCCAAAGGGGTATGGATGGTAGGATGAATTAATATATAAATAAGGCAAAGACAAGAGAAAATGCCACAAAGTGAATACAAATTGTTGTAGCAAAACTTGACCCCTAGGTTTAGGAGCACTGGACTTCTTATCAGTCACAGGGTACATTTTTTCTGATACTTTAAGTGCATTTTTCTGATCATACTTCTGTACTTTTACTTTCGGTAGAACATTAATGGACTAAAGGACATTTATTGTAATGGAGTAAATGTATTGCTACGTTTGCCTTATGTATTGTACTTAAATAAAGGATCTGGATACTTCTTCCAACACTGGTGATTAAGAAGCATTTTAAGCCTTACACTTCCAGATCTTCCAGATCCATCTCAGTAAAACATTTACAGTAACACAAAAAATGTTTTGCCTTATAGGAATAAAATCTATAACAACAGTGTGTTTGCAATTCCAGTGTTAGGTACTAATGATTTATTTCGAAAACACTTTCTGCTTCCTTGTCACATGATTTCCTCAGTGTTTTCTCTCACCTCCCAGTGTGCATGCTTGCCTATCTACTGACCTTCCTGCCTACCCGACCAAAGGCATTCTGACCTTTTGGAGGTGATCCAGCAATCGATGAGGCCACAGCCCAACTGAGAGTTTAGAGCATACTAATCGTGCTAATGATTGATTAATTTGGGTATCAGAGACTGGAGCTATAGATAGAGGAACAATGCAGTATTTAGCAGCTGGCTACTGTCCAGGGCTGAACAGATCCATTTTCTAGTGTCAATATGTCTCCAATAACTATGTAATACTCTACTTAACAACCGACTACATCTTGGTTTTACCTTCAGAGATTTCAGATTTCATGACCTTGCCCACACATGCTGTCATATGGACCAGGTTTAGTAATACTTGCCTGACAGGCCTGAGTCCTCCTCACTGTTCCCGGCCTCCTCTGCAGCCTTCTCCAGGTTGCTGAGCGATTTGCTGCGTGTGCGGAAGTTTCTGAGCAGGTTGCGGTGTTCCTGGTATGTGATGGGGGGGGCTCTCTGCACTGATGTGAACAGGTCGAGGAGTGCCGTAGTAATTTCCTGAGACAGAGAAAGACAGGAGGAAGGTGCTTTGATATTAAAATAAGATGAACTGCCCTGTGTTGTAAATAAAATCTATTGCACACAGTCTGCATTAATATATTACTGAGTTCAAATCTGATCTGAGTTCATGAGGTAAATAAAAGATTTTCTATTCAGATATTCAGTAGCAGAGTGGGTTTGTCTCTCGTCTTTATGCACATATACAGCAAATGTCTACATCCATGTCTGTATGTATGTACATTACATATCCCCTGAGATCAGCTACTGTATATGTTCTATATTCTCAATTGTCGCCATCTGCTCCAGCTGGTACTGAAGAAATTGAATTACCTCCAACCCTCCATTTGGCTCACAGAGATCCAAATGGGTTGAGGGGAAACATTAGATTACTGAACTCAACAACAGTTTCACAAGTTGTCACCATTTCCTGCGATTCTTGCAGGCTACTGTACGCAAAATGCTGCTGATACTCCTCATTGCTTTTCTGTAGCGATGTGTATCAATGTCACATGTAAGGAAAGTGAAGATGACATTTATTGCTCCCATTAAACTCTTATAAATTATAGATGCTAATGTATGGAGGCTTCTTAATCAGAGGCAGCACTCTGAACCTTACGGGGGGAGGAGTCAGCGGGGTAGAGCTGAGCAACACCTGATGGCATTAATATGCATAAATAGATGGCTTTTCAACTGAATGTCCATTCATTACAACTAAAAAACTGCCAGTAAGTTCCTATTGGTAGGGAAAACATAGTACTTGACAAATAAGGGAAAGTTGTCTTTGAGGAAACGAAAGTTCGACATTTTGGGTAATAAACACTAAAATGCTATCTATTTGAGTTAAATGATAAGATTGATACTCTCATGTCTGTACAGTAAATTTGAAGCTACAGTCACCACCCAGTTAACTTCACTTTGCACAAAGACTGGTAACAGGGGGAAACAGCTAACCTGACTCTTTCACCTACCATCACCTCTAAGGCTCACTAATTAACACGTTTCACATTCCAGGAGTCTTGTCATCACCCTAAGGTTGCCAGGGAACCAGTGGAGATGCCAAGAAGTCACTGCACCAAACCAAGAAATAGTCTAACCCAACCCAACTTGTTGTTTTTACACTTCTGTTTTTGTACGTGTAAAATGAAATGAGGTATAATGTGTTAATTACTAAGCTCTAATGGAGCTGGTAAGCAGATTTTGTTACCTTTGGATAGATCCAGGTGAACTTTTTCCAACGCTAAACTAAGATAAGCTAATCAGCTGCTGGCTGTAGACTCTATTCATTTAACTTTCGGCAAGAAAGCTAACAAGGATATTTCCCAAAATGTCAAACTACTTCTTTACAACAACACAAAGATTCTAAAGGACCTCAATTATATGAATTGCTAATAACTTGCAACCACCAGTGCATATTGTCCCTATTCAAATAAACAATAAATCAAATCATAAATCAAAAACTAATAATTCAGTTAAATCATTACAAATTTATGTAATGTTCCAGTATTGAAATAAAGAGACATTTGAGTACAATTTCACAATCAAGAAAAGAATATATATCTAGTTTTGATATTATCAAAAGTGCAAAAATAAACTACACAATCTCCACTGCATGATGAATCACCATATAGTGTAGAAGATAATCTGCTTGCCCAGACAGTTATGTGTTCAACCTCACCTTTGAATTTTCCACTCTCAAGCAGCGCTCCCGACTCCTCCAAGGAGAAGAACTCCTCAATGGAGACAAAATTGTAGTCTACCCCTGGGGTTTCCCCATCTCTAGGTTGTCTGGTTGTACCTGGGAGAGGGAGACAACAGAAAATATTATGTCATACATCAGAGCCATGAAGCTAGAAATACTGCCAGCTCTAACGTGGATGATATGTTGATAAATCAAGGCCTTTCCCTCTCATTGGGGGCCATGAATTCGAGTTCAGCATTTAAACGAAACTGCAATTCAGTAAACCATAAATAGTTCAAGCATTACATTAACTTCACAAATTTTATAGAAGTAGTCAAACAAAATGTAACAACCTAATGAATCTGGGTGTAACTATAAACAGTCTTAAAAGGAGTAAACAAATTTAATTAGAACATTAATTGATAATGACAATTAACAAGTGACCTCTTTAATTACAGCATTTTGCTCTTGATGTAAAGTCAGTCCCAGATAAACAGAGCATCCACCCACAAACCATAATGTGCCCTTTGGTATGAAGAGCACAATTATGACAGTAGGCATTTACCAGAGCCTCTTTATTATGAACAGATCAATAAGAACAGAAGTAAGCATTAATGAGGCAGTTTTAAAGTCTTTTCTATCACCATTACAAAGATGGAGCACTTGGATGATCAATGGTCTGTCGTCATAATTGATTCACATTGACCTTGGCCTGGCAGAGAGCAGTGAGTCCAAACCACGGCAGGAAAAGCATCCCAGAATCACTGAGGTAAGCCTCAATGTTTGCTATATATTTGTCAAACATCTCCTAACCATGAAATATGTGTGCAGGCATGTAGTGTGAAATATATCACATTTTTATATTACTCATAAAGTCAAATCTGGTGGAATCATTTTAATTTGCAAATTGAAATACAAGGCGCCCGTTCTGACCTCGAGACAAGTAATTCTTTTCCCAAGACATAATCACGCCAAGTCCAAACTAAGGACGAATCTCTGTCCTTCTCCTGGAGGACCACATGTGATGTCAGTGTGGTGCTGGCAGGAGGGAGTCACGCCCAGCTACCCTATAAAACCCATGATTAATGTACTGCTGTCCTGGGAGCTGCTCTCCCAGCCACAATGACACATGTATGACTGCATGCACGCAAATACACACACACATAGACCAAAGAAACTAAACACAATTAACACATAGACATAAGGGACTGGAAACACAAACATTAGTGAGCATGAGGTATCTCTATCACCCTAACCTCTTCTCCACCTGCTCTGACAACTTTTTATCACTTCATCACTTTCATGGCTTTATATTGCAAAGATACACAGAATCACAAAAACAATTATATAAATTAAGGGCTGCAACTGATTATTTTCATTATCGTTTCATTTGTCAATTATTTTCTTGAGCAATCGTGTCATCATTTGAATATTAGCAAATGACTAATTGTTTCAGCTCCAGTTAAGTTTGCCTATGTTGTGACTTGTGCTCTGTGCTTCCCAGAGAAGAGACATTTCTCTCCAGAGAAGGTTGACCCTCACTTCCCAGCTCATTAGGAAACTGTCTGGTTCTTTTAAAGGGGATGAGAAGGGCTGATGTGATTGACCATCATTATAGCTCTCCCCAACTCCACCTGCTGATACTGTATAATGTATTCAGTCAACCATTTTTTTCCACTGCAGTCCTCTGGTCACCAAAAAAATACAAAAACAAATTTGGTCACATCCATGTGTGCTTGCACCTCAAGTTTGTGCTTGTTAAAGGAAAGTTAAAGGAAATTAGAGGTCTCTGTGTCTAATTAAAGATCTGATAGCAAATCTACTGATGACGTCTGATGTGTGTGTAATTCTTCTTCTCCCCTCAGGGCACACAGTATCTCTCCAGCTGATGTGGTGCGAAGTAGAGATTCATTATCTATGCACCCTCCTAGGAAATATATATGACATGTCAGGCGAGGCGGGGGGGGGCAAGATGGATTATTGACATCTTCTTCTTCCCCGCCTGTCCCTGTAGGCACCGCACACTGGGAGAGAGGGTGAGATAGGGATTGAAGAGGTAATTACAGAGAACTCTGTATCAACACCCAGAGAGAGCTGTCTGTCAGATCACTGCACACAAATAGCTAACAATGAATCCTACAGTTGAAAAGGCCACAGACGATCTGCCTGACAAAGCTGCAGTGAGCATATTAGAATAACTAAATGATGATGTTCTTATCTCTGACTCACTCTGAAGACAATTAGAAAAGTCTTTTCATGGACAAGACAGAGACACAGCCAGCCTTGAAACCGTGACATTGGCTCTGAATCATCCAAGGGCACATGAAGAAATGGATAGTGCAATTACACAAATATGGATGGGAAAGTTTAGATGGGTAATGTAAGGTCTGCAAAATTTGCATTTTTGTTAAAAATGAGAAAACAAAAAAGGATAGTTTTCAATAGTAAGCTGTTATATGAAACTTTTGTTTTACTGGGCTGAACACTGTTGGTCTACACATTTACCTGCAACCCAAACGCTACACAGTAAGCATCCTGTCTGCTTCAGTATAAGAAACACAGCCATTATACTGCAGTCGGCCCCTCCTCCATTTTGGCACTGATAGACATTTGCTTTTAATTTAATTCCCCCTGCCTAGATTATTGATACAGTAGCCTGCATTTACTTAATTCTGTCATTCATTTCCATTTTTATGCACTGCCCTCCTAACTGAGCCTTTGTAATGATATTTCTTGCATCAGTGCCAGCTCCAACATCAGAGAACATTGTCTCATCAAAAGGATTCAGGGATCCAGATACTCTCTAAATAGCACGGTGGTACTAAGCCACAGTTTCCAAAGAAGAAATAGCATTTAAATGAGAAAATACAAATCAAAACCATCATACCATCTTTGCTTCCTTATAGTAAAAAAAACATTTTAAAACTTGAACCATGCTTTACGGGCTAATTCATCTTCATCTTAGTTTTAATTTTAAAAATTAACAAACTACAGGAAAGAGTCTCCTGAAACAGGAGGAACATACACATGGTCCTGAAGGGGGCCACAATGAGCCACTGATAAAAACTCCTCAGCTTAAAATCCCTGTTACATGAAGCACAGGCGCCTCCTCGATGGAAAAATAACAAAAGTAAGGAAAAGTCTACTTTTATAAATCTACAAGTATTCTGCCGTCTTGGGATCAGGATTGCATGTGTGTGTTGGTATCGGCATGAGAACAACGGCATCTTACTGTGTCATGTCCAGCAGATCAGAAGATTACACACCCGGGGGGCTGAGCCTGCCTTGTTGAAGCACTCCGAAATGGGAAGTTGTTTCCAAAGTTTGACACCACTGGTAGGGGAGGCTGGACTGCTTTATGTAATATATTACAATATTTTGCCAAATAATACAGTGTATAAACTGTGTCTTCAGAACAATGTTTGACCAAACATCAAATTACTGATTTATCTCATTTTGTATATGACAGTCCTTTATCCATCCCATTTCTCTTTATCAATTTTTTGAGATGGCTAAAGCACTGCTTTTTATTTGCACAATTCACTCCCTGAGTAGCTACTTGTAGATTTAACAGGATGCACGCATGCATGGCTAAGTAATGAGAAAGCCTGATATGAATTAAACTGCAATTACACTATAATATGCATCTATATGTTGAATACTAACAGAGGCACTTTCTTGCACCATGCTGGGAGTTTTGACCTGTGCCTTGCTCTGTCAGCGAGTGGGCTGTGTAGCATGCCGGCAGACTGTCCCACATGACCTACTTCTTGGACTAAAGGAGAGATTAGCCGCAACTCCACACTGCCACGGCAAGGTTAAGACAACACACACACTAGGTGGTCTGTCTACGCCATACTAACACTTGACCAAGACAAATGCAAAAGCAGACCGACACAAGTCAGAAAACAAATCAAAAACATAGATCTTCCTCAAAAAAAACCCTGCAAGGCTGCTATATCCCCTGGCCATTTCCCGTGACGTCATATTATAAAGGATTAAGATAGCAACAGATGTACTACAACTAGCTGCCTTTGGCTGCCATTGTGCTTGATTGTATTCATAATCATCATAATGAAACAGCTTGTGTAGACTACAGGCCTCTTTTTCAGGGGATCATACAACAACAGTACTAATAAAAAGAACCTGTCAAACACAACTATCATCACATTTAATACCAGCTTACCACCCAAACAAAGTAATAGCCTGGAGCATAAGGGTGAGGATTGTAAGGGGGCAACTGCCACTGAGGATAAACCCAGTGTTGTGACAATACAGACTGTTGCTATGGAAATGTCCAAACTGATTGCAGTTGTGGCATTTATTCTCACTCAGACATGATTTAAGATATTTTAGACTCCACCCCCCATGTGGAAAAGTGTTTCACAGGCTTAAAGCCCAATTAACACCAAGCTATTCACAAGGCAGCAACTACCACATGTGCTATCAAACAATTAATAAGATCAGAAACTTAAGAGAAGTACGCCTGGATAGATTAAATATAATGTGCATGGTGAAAATAAACACAATATTCAGACAAATGACAACAACGGGACAAAGATCTGAACAGGGGGCTTAAAGGCCAAAGAAATATAAAGACAAGGTATATAGAGGGATGCAAATTATTGAAGGTTACTTACAAGGTACAGCACGGAGGTAGAGGTTCTCTCGGATGACCTGCTGAAGTTGGCTGTCCACAGAGCCGGGTGTGAAGCACTTACTCAGATACAACCTGAGATCCTTGCACAATGTTGAGCCTGAGGGAAGGGCACCGATACATGTATGGCAGGGAAAGGAGGAAGCAGAGAGAGAGAGAGACAGCGAGAGAAAGAAATCAGCCCAGTAAGCACAAACACACTGTTATTTACTCTAAGATTTGTTTGTAGCATGTCAAATAGACACATTTATTTAAAGTACTAATCTTTACTGCTGCCAGGCTTGATTTAACACTATCATTTTGCAACCTAGACTTTCACATTCACACCTACTGATCTCCCTATATCACTTCACATAGATCCTGCATATAAAATATGTTTTACCCGAGTCTCTCATGCATACATAAACTACTGGCTTAATTGCTCCAGTCACAACAGTTGAGGTTGTCACCAGCAGAGACAGAGTTGACTATCAGGGCTCAGATTCCTCTCTGATCTCTTAATATAATCTCAAGTGCTTTACGGCCTCTGATGACAGGTCACTTGCTGTTATGGATTGGCTGAGAGCATCTTCAGATTATCACTCTGACAGACGACCGCTCTGTCAGTGCTTCCCTTATAGGCTGCCGCCCAACTATCCCCTGTCACTCCCTACCCCCAATGTCTCTTACAGTGGTTCCGCCCAGTAGCAAACAGAATTTGTTGTGTGCTATTAAAAAAAATTCACATTGGAACTTTATTAGTGGAGGCAGTCAACTGCACATATATTACATATTACTGGCCACATATGGCTTCTGCCTGTAAAGGCAAGTTAATCCAGCCAGCTGCCTTTTGGAAGAAATTATGGGCTTTTGTTCATCATGTTATGAAACAGCTGCTATTTTCCAGCCTGTTGAACATCAGCTCTCCGAAGCTGATTGAGCTGATCTCTTGTACATAATGCAAACATATTACATGTGGGCTACCGATGAAGCAGTCAGATGTCAAGGTAAAAGAAGAGATACTATACTAGGGTACACCACTGAAGGAAACTTTAAATTTGATAGACAGATCAACTCCCTACTCTTTGTTTTTGTCCACAAAGCACCAGTATAAGTGCTAAAAACTTTAAATTGCTGCCTGCCTCTGGGGTATATAGCCTAGTGTTGTGTATTTAAGGGCTGGAGCAAAGGGAGTTGTAGTAGTAGTAGGAGTAGGAGGAGGTGTGGTACAGCAACCCGTCGCATCAGCTCATCCATCACTGTCCACACTACACGCAGTCAAGCTGCCCAGGGAGGGCTAGCAGACTTCAGAAATGATAATGGATCTACCAGCAGCAGAGGGACCGGGAGCAAAGGTCCCCATTTACACCCCTGTGGCCAAATCAGCTATCAATCTAGCAAGCAAGGCCATCGGGAGCCACAGTCAGGTGACACTCCAGTGACATATTGCCCTGTTCAGAGCCAACAAAGACATCCGTTACTTTCAGCCCTCTGTTCTAAACATCAAGGCCTCTTGCGGGTGACAGACAACTGTATCGCCACACTCTTGTCATGTGTCATCATTTTGACCTCCTACCCACATATTGACCCATTGCCTTGACATATCCAGACTAATTGTCATGTGCATATCAGCATCAGAATGTTTCAGGCTGCAGATTTGGCTTGTGAGAGTCAGAGGAGGGTTACTGAGCAAGATAACTATGGATGACAGCTTGGACACTGGTGTAACAGATTGATTGGGTGCAATGGTGTGCAACATAAACAGCCACAAATTAAACAGTCTGCAGTGTTTGGAAGAGAATTAAACATTGATTGCATTATTATGGGCACTGTGGCATAGGGATACATAAATGCCATTAGCAGGAGAGGCCTTGCAGTATGTTAGGTTCACACCTTTCCTTGACTGTGGGGTGATAATTGACACATTTACCAAAACAATAAACTGCAGACTAATTTATAGGAGGGTTATCATGCTGAGTCATACCTGGTGACACAGTTTTGATGCGGATAGGATGGGGGCAGGAATTGAGGACACCACGGACATCTCCTAATGTCATCCCTAATACTGGTGTTCCCCCAATCTCTAGGATGATATCACCCACTGTGAGTCCGCCTCCTGGAGCCGACGTGACAAAAGGAAACTCTCCATAATCTGCTCCACCACCAATGGCGATCCCCAGTTCCCCCGACGAGCCTAGCAAGGGGACGAAGCTGTCCTGTACCTTGGAACGCCAGTGCAGCTTCTTCACCGCTGTCTTAGACATGGCAAACGAGCTGGAGAGGAAAGGAAACAGGATTGAAGGATGAGCAGATGGTGTGAGACAGTAAAAAGGGGGGGGGGGGGGGGGACGTGTCAATTGCATAACAAGCTAGTGAAAGGTCCTGTGACTTCAGGCAGGAGGTTGTTTTGTTATTTAACCTTTGTCAGTTATCGAATCTGAGGTCTGGGGAGTTGCAATGTTACACATCAGAATGCGGGAAAAGTCATGAATAATCCCAGCTTCATAGGTTAGGATATTTTCTCTGAGAGCATGACAGAGAGCTGAATAAAAACATTGGAACTGTGTCCTTGTTTTATGCAGACATACTACAACACAGTACATGACTGTCCAACCAAAATTGTTTGTTGCGTTTGCTTCAGGCTGACATTATGTTTTCATGTAAACACACAACATAGGCGTTTGTGCCCATTCCAGCACATCTTCATGGGAAAACACAGTTTGAATTTGATAAAAGGTGCGGGTCACTAAATACACACACGCTTTAACAGACTAAGAATCTGTAGCTGCAGTCGAACAATGGAGTACACTGGAGTAAGAATTTCTGCATCTACAGTGATGCATGATGCTTTCACACAAACTTAGATTTTTTTGGACAATGAATAATGACCCTTTTTGTGGGTACTGTATTCTCCAGTACAGATTCTCCTTGTCTGCTCAGTCACAATGATATTGCAGGTTTTGTGTACTAGTTGCAGCTAAATTGACAAGTACTAGTAGCAAAGCTGTACTGAAAATAAAGTGTTTTGCTGCAACATGTTTCCGGGGGAGCAGCTGTGAATGTGTGTGGCTGAGGATGTAGCTGACATGGTGAAGATTTGTTTGAGTCGACAGTGACTTGACAGATGTGATGTCCGGAGAGAGCGGACAACGTTCCTCTGACATTATCAGAGCAGCACTGTCACGTTGACACACAGGACAACAGAGATTCACAAGGTAGGGTAACAGAATCCAAAAGACAAACATGACATGCAGGTTATATATCAGAGAAAGCCCAATATCAAGGGAATAGTTTGACATTTTGGGAAATATGCTAATTTATTTTCTTGCATTGAGTTAGATGAGAAGATCGATACCACTCTCCCATCTGTCTGTTAAAAATGAAGCTGGAGCCAAGTGACTGTTAGCTTAGCTTAGCATGATGACTGGAAACAGCTAGCCTGGCTCTGTCTGCCTACCAGCACCTTTAAAGCTCACTAATTAACACATTATATATTGTTGTTTAAAAGGGGTTATGTCCAGAAAGCTAGCTTTAGAGCTTTTTAGTTCAAAATCGATCAATTGGCTTCGCCGGTATACTGGCCGATGTTAATTTATGCAGATATGGTATTGGTATATATTTTGCAGGTACCAATCAAATGCAGTGAAGAAATATGTAGGTAATTTAGAGACAGTGTTACTATTATATAGTAGAAGTTGATTTTTCAACTGTAAAATATCCTGCTCAGTATGTGTCTTTGTCACAAACAAATTTAAAAAAACAAAACAAATCAAATGGACCTGAATAAAGATGTTTATTTCCAAATATGACTATCAGTCAATATATCATTTTCCAAATGTTTTAAATTCCCAATATTCAGTATTCAGTACCATAAATCCAATCAGGCAGAAATTTTTAGAACTTTCACCCGTGCCTTTGCTGTGTATGCTAAGCTAATCTAACCAACTCCTGGCTGTATCTTTATGGACAGTTATTAAAGTGATATTGATCTTCTCATCTAAATTTTACAAGAATGCAAATAAGTATATTTCCCAAAATGTTAAATGATTCCTTCAAACTTATTTTTGAACACCTAGGCTAACACAAGCTTGCTCAAATACAGTATTCCAAATGGACAATACAGATCCATTGTGGTCAGGAGATTAGCAATTAGACATCACTTCACCAAGATCCAATGCTCTTAAGTGACTATGACCCTTGACTGGGTGGGGTTAACACACCCAGCTTCTCCGAGTATAAAGCCAAGCCCAGCCCTAGCAGAGACACTGTAGGTCCTTTGGTCCAGTGGGACTAATGAGACTGCTTTAAAGAGTAAGAGAAGGACAGGATGTAACTGAACCTTTCTACTTGACTGGTCATTCGACAGGCAGATCTGACAGAGATCCTCTTCTTCCATCCTCTCTCCTACTGGGGGTCTCTGGTGGGGATTTATTTTATATACAGAGGAGGACAAATGAGGAAGAGGAAGGCAGGGAGTAGAGAGAGATTTTAAGATTAAAAGCAGGGTTAGAATGAAATGCAATGAAATCCAGGATTGTCTGTGTTTTTGTCTCACACTCTGAGAGAATTTGGGGAAAAAAGGGAAGTACAGAGGTCAGATAGAGATCAAGAGCCGCCACACAGCCTGAGGTTGGCATAGGACTCACTTGTCTGACCTTGCAGGACTTCAGCACAGGCGACAAGAGTCAGAGATTGGGAAACAACTGAGCTGGTTGCCGCAACATCAAGAAATCCAAAAACACACAACTTGCATTTTGCAGTCTTGGCTCAAAGCCAAAGGCTCTCACTGTTGTTCTAGCACATTTGGATAAAATATGGTCAAACAAGTAGCACTGTTTCAACCTGAAATTATGCTTATCATTTCATCCTTGCCAAACACTGCCCCCAGTCCCTCTCTCTCTACCCCACTGTGAAACCTTCTGGTGCAACATTTTCGACCTGCTTCCCCAAAACCAACCATCCACCCACACAGAAAACACAGCAATACAACTTGCATTAAGTGTGTAGTGAGAAGAGAATAAAAATAAAAGCATCAACTTTTCCTATCCTGAATAATAATTCCATAAGCCGATGGTCTCTTTATGCTTTATCTAAAGATTTCTCTGAATCTCTCAGCAGTTGGCAGTAATGATTAAAACACTAAAAATAAAACATCTGATAGGTCTGGGGTATTATCCTGTCCTGCTGGGCCTACACAGTCACATTGTGTGTCTACATTATACGCATGAAGGCAGAATGTGTTGCCCGAGCTGTAGTTGTTGTCTTGACCTCCTGCGTCTGATGGGGGTTTAATGAGCCACAGTCTGTCAGGTCCGCTGAAACCTGGACACTTCCTGCCGCAGATACACCCTGACACTGCTTTGCTCTCGCTCTGCGGTTGGTGTTGATGCTACAAACGGGCCCTGCACACTCATCTTACTGTGTCCACTTAAAACACAGTGCTAGGTTGCCAACAGGTTGCCATCAAGTTTGAGGAGGAATGAACTGCTTGTGACAAAGTGATCTCATCTAATTAGACAGCAATGTAATTCAGTCTATTTAACTAGTAAGTAATCAGGAATTTGCAAGATATATAATTTTCTATGCAATGTTACCATGTGTGGAAATGCATTGGATTTTGCTAAAGAACAATTTAAGCTGTCATGCTGCACTTCTTTATTTCAAAAGGCAATATGTGAATGTAAACTTCACACAGGTAAAATGATGACCTCTTCTTCACTACCATCTTAGTTTTGCATGTTAGCATGCAAGCTAGATAAAATTATCAACAAAAATAAGCTGATGGGAATGTCATTAGTTTTCCAAAGTATTTAACAAATGAAAATTTTGAGGGCAGACAGAAGGTTTTATTATGTGGGAACCATGAATCTCTGTAAATAATTTCATGGCAATCTATTAAATAGTTATAGATATATAGAGGACAAATATATGAATTCAAGGATATCTAACACTATAAAAAGAATGCTCTGACCTTTAGGTCAGGGAAGAGCTGACCAATACATATCCTGTTTCACTGACTTTAGATCAGGATCTTTACAGCTTGCATCCCTGGCCTTCCAGTGTAATTTCAAACCGCAGCAACCTGTCAATGGCAAAACACACATCCTCTTAACTTTGAGGCTATTCTTAGAGTTTTTTTTATTTCCTCAACATATTTGTTTAAATCAGAAAGCAGAAAGAAAATGCTGATGGCTATTATGACTCAATGTTTAGTATAAACAGCTGCGCCACACAGTGTTTTCTTTTGGAAATATACCTTTTAGCCCTCAATTCCATAAATACTCATGCGTCTATCATCCAGAGAACATCCATTGTTTTTAGTTAGTCGACACTAAAAGACAAACTAACTCGAGCTTCATTTTAACAAACTTAACGCCTCAATTGCTGCACTGTAATATTACCTCATGGTAGTGCTAATGCTAATATTTCAAGTCCTACGCTATTAATTCTTCCAGTGATTGGTCTAATAAAGCCATTTTATCCCTTGCATCTCATAGTCATGACATCTTTATTACACATTGTTACACAGATGAGCTTTGCCATGGAACTCAATAATTCAAAGTTGACTTGAAGCAACGAATCAAGGACATGAGGGAAAAGCACTTGACATTGGGGTGGCGAGCATCTTGAAAGACCTTCAGGAAAAAAATCGGTGTTAGCAAAACACATCAATTAAGACGAGTGAATAATTTAATTGCTCTAGAAAAAAGGTAGCTCTGGGAAAGCTAATAAAACAACAACTTCTCCCGACAGATTTATTCAGCAGGGTGAAGTCCAGGGTGCACCATCATCCATTTGAAATAGCACTTAAAAACAATTCATCAACCACACAACTGTTAGCCATGCCTTTCGCCTTCATTTTGACAGCTCAACACCAATTCTAATATTCCCCCTCTATCAATAACATTAGTGAAGCTTTGTGGTGAAAACAGTGACTGTCAGTTCTTGTGATTCTCCCCATGTTCCTGATGTCTATCTAGATGCCGGCCCTCATCCCCATCAAAGCCGTCTCAGCTGGTAGATCGCTCTCTTGACATAATCGGCTGTGACCACAGAAGAGTTCGCTAAACTTCTGAAACTTTTAAAACAATCAGCTTTTGCCGTGAGATGCTGCTCTGATTTAACCCTGAGGCTCTCACTCTGATTGTCTAATTCTACATGTTCATGTCACTGAACAACTTTTCTGCACTACATGAGTCGGTTTACGCTCATAAAAGCTTCTGCTGGTTTAACTTGGTGGAGCCATGCGCGCTCTGTTGTCCACATTCTGTTTCCGCTCTAAAAGATGTCTACGATAATGAAATGAGCCTGTTCCATTAGCTCAGCTAGAATGCTCTATGAATTTATGTAAGCTTATTTGGTATTTTATGCATACACACTGAAAGTTCAAGACAGTGAGTAGTTGTTTTTCCTAAATGTGAATTTTGGAGAATATTGATGGACTGACTGTGTGTTTTGTCAGCTAGAATGTGACCAGAATGCCTCATGGCTCCATTTGTTGGTCTCTCTGCAAGCACTCGTTGTGAATAAACAACTGAAATGACTCGAGGTTCTTTATAAGCATAAGCTAGACCAAAGTCAGCATGACTGATGGTTACATAATAAAGTGTGCTGCTACTGCACATCCAAAGGTAAACTTTAAGAGAGAAATCATCAACACACAGTGACCGATGTGAATTGAGCTGTTCATTTAGTTAAATGCTGATTAGTTGATCCACAGAGAATTAATCGTCAACCATTACAGTAATTATTTAAATCATTTATAAAGGAAAATCACCAAATGTTTTTTGGTTCAATTTTCTCAAATATGAGTATTTGCTCCTCTTGAAGCAGCAACCATTGATTATTTTTTATAATCGATTAATCTGCTGATTACTTTGTCGGTTAATCAATTTAAGTCTATAAAATGTCAACAAATGACCATTACAACTCCTCAGTGACCAAGGTGATGTCTTTAAATGTCTTGTTTTATCTCACAAGCCTAAAAGTCACTATCCTATATGAAAAATCCTGCACATTTGACAAGTTGGAACCTGCAGCTGTTTGGCATTTTTTACTTGAAAAATAACTTAAACGATTCACTGATTATCAAAATAGTTGCTGGTTACTTTTCTGTTGATTAACTGATCAATAAATCGATAATATCAGCTCTAAATTTAATATTTTTGGGGTTTGGCCTGTCGATCAAATGAAATAAGCAATTTGATGATTTGACAAAAATTGCATAATGAAAATCTTGGACCTCTAGTTATAAAGGAGGTACTTTATACAAAGTGCTGGGCGGGTGAGGAAAACAAACCCTCCGCTTGAACCCATCCCACACATCGAACACTCAGCTCATCTTTTCACTCTGACCTGTAGTGAAGCACACTGCTCCTAATCTCACAGCATCCTCCAGTGGGTAGTGTTGGAGGTCAGACAAGTAAGGCATCTTAAATAACTGGAGAGCTTAAAATTTATCTGAACTAAAACCGGTGATGTGGCAGGCAGACGGAAAACGCAGGAGAGCGTTCTCGCAGCTCCAACTTCACCATCTTATCTGACATCTGTGCCTTGACCTCTCCCGCCGAACATTTCTACCAAACTGTGCAGGCAACGTGGGGTGCACTAAAGCTCCCTGATGCTCACTCACTTCCAAATCTAGGGCACGGGAGTGCTCAACACAAAACAGACAGCAGTGGCAGATTTAAAAATAAAAGATTAAATGCTTGTTGGTTGAAAAACACAAAATATCTCCCGCCGTCATACACGGGGGCGCACACACACACAGAAATGTTTTCTCTCTCTTACACACTAAATATAAACTCAATACATGAAAAAGCTGATAAGAATTACAGAAATACATTCACTGTTTTCTGCACGCCATCAACAAATCCACAATATATTCCAACTGCATACAAAGGGACTTAGTGTAGGATTAAAATATTGTTGAACCCATACAGTATACACAAAAACACACACACCTGAGAGGATAACACGGGCTCATTGATGTTCCCTTTGGGGTAATGTTATCTGTAACATCACAGGATCAAGGTCAAGGAAGGGGGCACATTAGTGGGGGCATCGGTACACTCTTCTCTTCTGAGGAATACCACTGTGACAACAGGTCCTCTTCCTCAATCTGCCAGGATGCATTACAACCCCCCCCACCTCCTCTGCGATCAGAGATGAGCTCTCATCAGGAAGAGGAAGGGAGAGCAGTTTAATTAAACAGAGCAGATCATCTTCTCAACAAAAGATGATGGATAAGACAGAGAGCAATGAGGAAAGCAGGGATAAATTAGGAAAATTAAAAAGAGGATGATACAGAAAATAGAGTTGGTGCCAGTCTTAAAGTAAAATGGAATAAAATAGTAGAATCAACACAGAGGAGGGCACAGTAACCTTATGAAAGAGTGGCTGAAATCATAATAACAAAATTAATAATTCATAAGGAAATGAAGGGGCGGGTCAGTACACTATAATGAGCATTTTTGTGAGGTCGCAGTTTGGTAACCTAAGCAGGCCTGCAAGTATGTGTGTGTGTCCAAGTGTGTGTGTGTGTTCAAGTGTGTGTGTGAGTGTAAGAGAGATACTGCTGATTCAGTAGGGATGGGTGAAGGTGACCCTCGCCTGCTCCTGCTGCCTGTCTCACTACCTGATATTGATCTGAGTCGTCCAACTCAGATCTGACTCAAGGATACATGGATCCACTGCCTTCTTGACATTTCAAATATGGCACTGTTAAATTGTAACTCCACACACTATCATTGATTAGTTATTGATTTGCCACCTCAGTCAGAGTGTAACCACTTAACAGCGGCTTATACAATCCAAATTGAATCTCAGTGTATGTAGGCAGGGACACGAGTGGCAGTTACAGCATGGGAATGTTGTTGTTGTTGTTGAAATTTCATATCAGACTCCACATGAACTGTTGAGAACTAAGAATAGAGCAGGCTACAACTGCAGAATCCAAATGTAGTGGCTGGGAGCAAAGGTTTAGACCACAGATGGGAGAATATGCCTGCGTGGCCCTGCCCTGTCAAGGGTAAACTGCCTGGCACACAGGAACACGCACAACATAGCCCACACACACACGCACACATGCATACTTTGTTTTCACCACACCTTTAAACAACAGCATGAATATGCATGATGCCGAAGGACACAGGAGGTACATAATTAGACAATCAACAACTCCCAGCTGACATGCATTACTACGACAGAGAAGAAATGCACCTCACTTCATCCTCCCTTCTCCATAGCAGCAAGAGCGGAGTCATGTTTGTAAGTTGACATGAATTTCCACTTACTGGCGGTTCAAACTTGGGCTGAGAAGCTGAATCAAAGGAGGACAAATGCAGAATAAAATCAGAAGGCTTTGCTTAGTTATTGTGATGGGCTCATACATGAGAGGAAATTAACATACAGTGTGAGGACCAGAGCAACTTGAGACCATGTGAGGAAAAACACCGCATGTCTCTTTCTCTTTCTCAAATTAATGATTCATCATAACAGCATAACCTTGACTGCTCTCGAAACCCAGAGCAATGCACACTATTAAGTCAGGGTCACACATCCATCACTTAAAAAAAGGTCCCTGTATCTAGCAGAGACACACCCTAAACAAACAGCAAACAGCAACAACGCAGACAGAGAGAACTGCAAGGCACTCCTACACACATGTGTTCACACACACCTGGCTGTGGACTAAAAAGTACATTTTGCAAGTCAATCTATTTGTAATTGAACAAAGGCTTCTGTATACAGACATTCTGGAGCAGGAGATTGTTAAAAAAAAATGATGCATTTACAAAAAAAGGTCTCAACAAACTTTTCAAACCTAATCATGACTTCATATGCACACACACCTACACACTTATCACAAGTGTTAAAAGCCATATTTCATTTGTCAAAATGACACTCTTATCCCTGAGATCTGCCATCTCAAACTCATATTCTTCACTCTCTCTTACACACACACACACTTACACACAGATCTGAGCTGCCCCCCCCTCCCAAAACACACACACACACACACACACACACACACTTGGGTTACATACAGCAAATTCTCAAATTTCTCATATTTCGGGAAAAATACTGACCTGCCTTGGCGCTGACACACACACATTCTTTTCAAGCAGTTCAGCCTTTCAAAGAGGATCCGTTTGAACGCGTCTATATACATTGACCCGACTGAGGTTAAACAATAAGCCTGGAAAATACGAGTTGCTTGGTTAATAAGCAGCAGCCTGGTGTGGGTGCGTGTGATAGTAAGCAATATGGAAATGCAGTGATGAGTATATGGTACCACCGTATCCCAAAGAAAGTCA
Organism: Micropterus salmoides; assembly: GCF_014851395.1. Classification (NCBI taxonomy): domain Eukaryota; kingdom Metazoa; phylum Chordata; class Actinopteri; order Centrarchiformes; family Centrarchidae; genus Micropterus; species Micropterus salmoides. Next base: position 9,715,771 of record NW_024040707.1, on the reverse strand, counting down.
GAGGCGATGTGCACGGCTGACGGGATATTTGGACAGTGATGCTCCGAGAGATGTGGTGATCTTGTAGAGGGAGAGGAGAGAGAGAGAGAGTGGGGAGAGCGAGAGGGAGAGTGGGAATACACTACGGTCTAACGTTATGGAATACACACACATGCACACAGACATATCGGGCAAATCTGACAGCGGCCGCTTACAATTTTAGCAGCTGCTGCACTGCTATAGGCAAAACAACGTGGAGGATGGATAAATGTCATGGTCAAACGTGCTGTTTAACTTGTGGGGAGTGTCTCTGCCTATTGAACAATAAGTGCTGGACTTTAATTTGACTATGAGGACTGTCTTACCTTCATGATCGCTTTCCCCTCGTCAAATCCGTCCTTATAGTCTTCGTTTGGCAGATCGTGCAGGTTGATTAATTACGGATAGCTTACATATGTTGGTTTATTCTCTTTCAGCTTTCGATAAAAAACAAAAAAACAAACGTCGATTAGGTCTATGTCTATTTGACCGGGTGGAGGTGTCATGGAACTGCAGGCGCAGTGCAATCAGGGCGCGGAGCGTCAATTGCCAAAGATAAGACTGGATTAGGCTATAAGATAAGGATTGTGCAGTCTAGTAGAAAGTGTGGCCAGGTTGGTGCTCCTGCTTCCAAAAGGCACTTTTGAAGGAAAGAAACAATGGTAAAAGGGCAAATAAGGGAAGTTAAGGAGCACCGAGGGGAGGGAATAAAAGAGTTAAAAGTACCGCCCCTTATTATTCTCTGTACCTGCATCAGCAGCATCACTTTTCGTATACGAGTTCTAACCAGGATATAAAAGCGTGAGAGCCAGATTAAAACCATAGACTGTAAAACGTGAGCCCAATTTCCAACATTTGTCCACTTGTAATGATTGTCGTTTGGTTACAGTAACACATTATAAGTTTATAAAGCAGCGAGTATTGTGTAAATAAAACTTTAATGATCCTCTTAGGAAACATCAGTCATGCAATTGCGCTAATATGGACATAACCCATATCAGCCTATAGGCTACGCACCAGTAGGCTAACATCTAGGCTACTACTTTTGAAAAACAGAATCGGAAATAGTTTTCAAGAGTAGGCCCATAAAATATGCAAAAATTTCAAATCGAAAGGTAGCCTATTTATGAAATTAAAATCAATAGGCATACATTATACAACAAATGTAAAATGATCATAAAATGCAAATGGAAAATTAGCCTAGATGAGCCTATTGCATTTACTGTTTCGAGAAATGAATCCACAAAATTGTATTTCAAGTAGTAGCCTATATATCAAGGACACACATAGTAGCTATTGTATTTTATTTCTTAAGATATGAAAACCACATCTGTCTTTATACCTAGGAACCTACCAACCTATATACAGTCTATGCTACCAACGCGACAAAACCTTTAACTTAAGTCCACACTGTCTGAATGGGTCGTTGTAACTTTAATTCTGATGCATAATGGGAATTGTAGTAATTTCAAACGAATCAAATAAGTGCAAAATAAAACTACAACTACCAGAATGCCTTTCTTCTATTTCTGTCGGTTACAAACAATAATGGCGTCGCACGGGGATGATACGGGTGCCTCCAAGTCTGTTCCTTCTGGGGACAAAGGAGAGAAAAAAAACCCGGCTGTGTCGTTCGGTTTTACTAAAACAGTTAGCAAATTTAAACCTTCGAGTGGCGACGCTTTGACCAAGAAAGATGAAAGAGATTACCTGACCGGAATTGACCGAAATGAATTGCTAAGGTAGGCTCTGTTTGCTAATGCTAACAATCTTAGCATTGGCGTAACGGTTACGTTTCGATTCTGATATAGTTCACGTTAGCTGGTAACGTTATATATACATTTATTGAATGGTTAACTTAGACGTTGTTAGCAAATGTGAAGCAGGTGTATAACGTTGGCGTATTCAGGACAGAATGATTTGTAAATCTTGTTTTGAAGCGGCCCTGCCTGCTGCTAACTCGCTAATATTTCTGTGTCCTGCAGCTCAAAACCGTCTGAGAAGCCCAAAGAGCTCATTATCCCGCTGATCCAGAAGAACCGCTGGCACAGGCCGGACCGAGCGGGCCAGAGCGAGGGGAGTGGAGGCAAGACACAAGAAGTAACTCAAGATAATGATTCCGTGGATTCTCAGGCTGTCAAAGAACTCATCGAAGGTACATTTAGAAGATATGGGTTTGTGTGTGTTTATTCATGGTTGGAAGGCTGTATTAATATAATTCATGCAAAGCTTCTCATACATCTCCCAACGCTTGCTTGTAGACTCCCGGAGGCAGCTTGAGCAGTGGCAGAATGGCGCTCAGTCAGAGAGAAACCTGAACCTCAGCATCCCACTGTTGATGCAAAACAAAGTGCCCGATGGCTTTGAGGATGGGGATCAAGTAAAGGTGGATCTACGGCCTGAATCTGTAAGTATGGGTGGTGATGTGGCAGTGGATAAGACACATGCCTTTGGTGTGAGAGACCCAGGTTTGAATCCACTGTGAGACACTAATGTGTCGAGAGGCGTACAATTAGCCATTGTTAGTCGCTTTGGATGAAAGCGTCAGCTAAATGAATAAATGTAAGGATGGATACCAATTGTGTGACAGAAAAATGCTCTTTTCTCTGAAGGAAGAGAGGAAATGTATGTTGAGGTGTCTTTGTTATTGCTGTAACCTTTACTTACTTTTATCCAAAGCGACTTACATTTGAGGAACAACATACAAGCATCAATAAAGTAGGAGATACAAGTGACAATAGACACTAGTAAGAGCAGCAATAAATACTAGTAAGATTTGCATTCACAGCATCAGTGGGGTAAATACCAAGGAAAAGAAGTAAGCGTTAATGAATATTGCAATTAATACAAGACAACTGTAAGGAGATAGGGGAGGAAGAGAACAGGAAGTGCATGTTAGAGGTGTTAGAAGTGGAAGCGTCCTCGGAAGAGATGAGTTTTCAAGATCTTGAAATCAGAGATGGACATCCCTGCTCTGATGGCATGTGGTAGCTTGTTCCACCATCGTGGCATCACAAATTAGGATCTTTACTGAGAGCAGGAAACAATTCAGTACATTTCAATATATGCATTATTTTGTTTTAGTGTTAGGTGAACTAGAGAGCATAGTCAAGTCATAGACACCCAACATGAGAGAAATTTGAAGCAGCAAATGAGATTGGATGTTTCACTGTCTCAACTGAAATTCTGACGTGAGTCAATGAATAATGATGATGATAACATCAACAAATGTTTTCCAAGTCTTTAGTATTTTTTTTTTTATTCTATTGTACCACATTAAAAACACTCCCCTCTATATCTAGATAATGCCAGCTGAATGTTATTTTCCCACAATGCCAACATGAACATTCATGTAAAAACTTACTTCTGGGAGTTGCCTTTATGCTTTTATTTTTGTAAGATTTATACTGTTGGCCGCTTGGGTTTACTGCTTTTGCTCTAGGGCATTTGTATAATAGTTGTTTGAGGAGGGCATGGCTCTCAGGCGCTTAGTCAATTGTAATTTCTTTACATGGTATCAGATTTAAAGATTACAGTATAATCTGCTTGAGAGGCTTTTCAGTGAAAACATGACAATGCCTGACAGTACAAAATGTGTGGTAGACTGGTTGCTTTGACTCAAATTGAAATTTGAGTGTGCAAAAGTGCTGACGGTCAGCTGAGTAGAATAACACCCCTGTGTACATACACAGTTGTGCGCATGCATATTGGTACGGATGACTTTGACAATACAGTAAGGCTTTGGTGGCAGACAGGCGTCAACATTCTCCCCAGAGACATGCAGACGACCAATCAGATCTTTGTGTTTCTTTTCATCAGAGGCCTTGTCACTGTCATCCCACTTCTGCTCTCACTCACTGTAGATGTGACTGTCAGAACATGCAAGTCAGGAGAAACTTGCTCACTGTGCCCCAAGCTCATTTTAATGCAGTTTCCTCTGTGAGAGTTGTCTCCCAGCTTCCCTCAGAGGAAAGCCTTCAGCGGAGACAGAGATGAGCCGGGCCATTGCTCTGATGAGGCCTGCTGTGGCTGCTGCCTGGTGACTTTAGTCATCCCGTGCTGAGTCTGACACCCCGGAGCCATAAGGCTGAGTAAGACCGGCATCACAAACTGCTTCTCTCTGCCAGTCACCACAAACAGTTTTTTGTGTTTCAGAACACAAGGATTATATAAGCACCTAATTTATCCCTGATACACATTTTAATGATACAGGTAGTTGTATCTGTATTTACTTGGTTGGTTGAGCATTTGATGCATGTCTTTTGATTTTCAAACCGCTAATTTAACTGTATGTGTTTGTCAGTCGACAGAGGCAGATTATGAGGCCATTCCCGTCGAGGCTTATGGACTTGCTATGCTTAAGGGGATGGGCTGGAACAAAGCTGAAGGCATTGGACGCACCTTTAAACAGTAAGTAAAACTGACCCTTGCTTTACCATTCCCTCTCCTAATTTAACTTTATCCTTTACTTGTACTTGTGCTGTTTGAATTCAAGCTGAAACAATTGATTAGTTGGCCATCAAAAACATTTTGATTTAATCAAGCAAATATACAACATTCTTTAGTTCCAGCTACTTTGTGAACTGAGTATCTTTGGATTTTGGACAGTTAGTTCAGCCTCTTTTACATCCTGTATATGTTTGTATGTCTGTATATGTCTTTGTTTACTGGTTTAATGCTGCTGTTCTCTGCCTGCCACAGAGATGTGAAGCCACTAGAACACCAGCTCCGTCCAAAAGGTTTGGGTCTTGGAGCTGATCGTTCAGCGATAAAGGACCTGGAGCCCAGCAGACGTCAGCGTCCCCCCAAGCCAGGTGAGGAGCGAGAGAAGGAGGAGGAACTAGTGATGGGTCCAGGCGCCTGTGTGCTGGTGGAGTCGGGGGCACATAAAGACCTGTATGGCAAGGTAGAGTTGATCTGACATGTGTTTGCATCGCTTGAAACAGACGTAAGGTATCGCACAACTACTTGTTGTATTTGAATGTATTGTTTTCTCTTGTCATTTATGTGCTGTAGATCGAAGGCGTTGATCCAGACAATGCTCGAGTAATGGTGAAGCTGGCAATTGGCGGCAAAACTGTGACAATCAGCCAGTATGCCATAAAAGTGGTTGGGCGCAAGGAATACGACAAACACAGCAAAGACCTCAGTAAGTAACTCAAATGAATAAATTAAATAGAAAAAGTTAACATTTATGAAAAATTATGTGGAAGACTTGGATTTTGTGCTCCTGCACACCAAATTAAATATTTCAAGAAGTAAAATTTAGTTTGCCAACTTTTCATTTGAACCATTTATGATGTAGCCTATGGTTTTGGGATTTTTTGGGTTTTTATTTTAATTATTACATGTAAGCCACTTAAATTGAATGACAATAGAAATTCAGGTTTTTGTTGCAAATTTTTTTAAACCGCAAAAATGAAATCAATACAATTCAGTGGTTTCTACTAATATAGATATTTGCTAGTTTTCTTAGTCTTCTATCTTAGTAAATGTAATATTTTTTGTTTTTGGACTGTTGTTCAAACAAAACAAGCAGATTTATTATATCAACATGGAATCTGGGAAACTGTGATAGACATTTTCACTATCGCCTGGCATTTCATAGACCAAATAATGAGCAAGAAAATAAGTGGCCGATTAATCCCTAATAAAAATATTTAATCGCAGCATTAATTGTGTGAAGCCTTGACTGGTCTAAACAGGTATATCCTCTACTGACGTGGAAAAAACCCCCCTTAAACCAGTGATTCAGCCGCAGCTTTTATTATCAGTAATCTAAGTTGCCTCCTTCCAAGAATAAAAACACACTCACTGCAGTGTATGTGTTTGGGTGCCACATTTTATTCAGTGCCGTGCCTTTTCCATTAAACCAGGTCGCCTCAGTAAGGCCCACAAGGAGAAGGAGAAGGAAAAAGAGCAACAGAGACAGGAGGAGAAAGAGAGGCGAAGTAATGGTGACAAGGTAAAACACAAGTCTTCAGAAAGAGATGGAGGAAAAGATGAGAGGAAGAGGAAACACAGAGAATCAAGTCAAGACAGGTACATTTCTTCAAAAGATGAAGATCCAGTATGCTTTTCATGTTTCTTATTGACCGGTATTTTAAAACTGTATTTTATAAATTTTAATACACTGGAATATTTCTCATTTTCATTTATTGGTTAATAATGTTTTCTTTGAGGAAACAGATATTTGTTTATTTGTTTTTCTTCTGTTTCCTTTGTAGAGAGAAGCCTCCAGTGAAAGAGGCAAGGCGACCACCGGCTCCCTCCTCCTGGCTCCAGAGAGACTTGAAAGTTCGCTTTATAGACAAAGCTTTCAAAGGGGGCAGGTACTACAACTCAAAGGTACCAATGCATGAACAACAAAGCATCTTTTCTTTGTATCCTCTAACTCAAACCTCCCTATGGGTCATCAGTTTCCTATGTTGTAACCAAGTGGTTCATTTTAGACTAAGAAGTGTTGAAGGAATTTTGTTTGAAAATATTAAACTCACCAGATTTTTTATCCAGTTACCTTTTTTTTCATTGGTTGGTGGATATTTGCATTGACTTATTTTTGATTAATTACATCATTCTTAAACAGGAGCAGTCAAAAACTCATAGAAGGGCTAGAGCTTTGGAATATTGCACATGATCTTGTGTTGTAGTGTTTTAATAATTACAATTGTTGGGTTTCTGTCATAGCTAAGATCAGTCTTGTTTTCTTCTAGATGCGTGTGGAGGATGTCCTGACACAGACTGCCTGTGTGTGTCGAACTGAAGAGGGAAGACTGTTAGACGGTGAGTCATTAGTGCCATTTCAGTCTCTCTCTCCCTGTCACACTCCATGGTGTTTTTCCTATTCCCTAATTCAAGATGTACAAGAAATGTGCAACGTGTGTTGTAACAATACCTGTTAATATTCATAATACATCTGACTCACTTTGATGTTATTAGGAAACCCATGGAGCCAGGCTACCGTGGTTCTTCCTGCACATATATCTTGTGTATATGTGCCTATATGGATAAAGCCTTCTGTGTAGTGTATTTACATTTGATGTTTAACAAACAAAAAAAACAACCATTTTGGGTGATTTGTAACACAGATAGCTGTTATTAAGAATTTAAAGTAATAGTTTGATATTTTGGGAAATTAGATGACAAGATCTATACAACTCTAATGTCTGTTAAATATAAGGCTACAGCCAGAAGCTATTTTGGTTTAGCTCATCTTCGACTGGCAGGAGGGTGAGACAGCCTCTGTTTTGTTGTTGAGTTTTTGTACACATTAAACAAATTAGTTAATTGGTGAGCTTTAGAAGTGCTCGTAAGTAGATTTGTTTTTACCTTTTGACCAAAGCCAGGTTAACTGTTTGCTGCCAGTCTTTCCGGTATCAATCTTCTGATCTAACTCCCCATGAAGGAAGCAAAGAAGCATGTTTCCCAAATTGTCAGACTAACCCTGTACTGTGGTGTTATATACATTTAGTTAATATTTTATAAGTATGTGCAGTGCTCATTGGTTGGGGATGATGTACCCTCGATAACACGTGTAGCTCTGTCTGAAATTTTTTCCTGTGGCAGATGTGAAGCAGGACATGCTGGAAACTATTGTTCCAAAAAGTGAAAATGATTCTATAATGGTTGTACTGGGCGAGCACAGAGGACAGGTAAGCAATGGATCATCTTTCTTGCAGGATGTGTGTACTGGTTTGTGCCGTAACTAATCACAGCATTTACATTTGCTTGTTCAGGTCGGCCGTATTCTGCAGCGGGACAAAAACAAGTGCAGAGCGATGGTCCAGCTCGACCGATATGAAGAGAAAGTGTTCACACTGGACTATGACTGTATTTGTCACTATGTAGGGGCAGCAGATCATTGATGAACATATTTCTTCTTTTCCCCCCTCCCCATACTATTTTTGTATTTCTTTATTCAGATATTCCCTGTCCTTTATTCCATCTGAAATGTTGTTTTGTAATATTCAAAAATAATGGATTTATTAAGATTTTAGATCCCTGTAATTTTGTAATAAAACATTGTCAAGAATTGTATTTGTACAGATGTTATTACATGATTAGCCACCACACCTTGAAGTTAAAAAAAGCAATGAGTCTTTTTCACAGTAATCTTTAAATTTATTAGCAAATGATGACGATAAATGGCCCTAGTAACAATAAGAGGTCATATAAAAACATATTTACAACTGTTCTACATGTTTGAAAAGTTTATGAATGCACTGGTGGTAGAAAAGCTCAGCACTCAAATTCTGACATGTAAACTAATTTCAGAATAAAAAGAATGAACGGCAGATGCTACGATGTGAGCAAAGTGATGCCAAACTGTACAGCTCTGTCTTTGTTAGTTGTTTCCAGGGCCACTCAGCTTACTCCTTGGGTATTTGGTTTGCTGCGTTAGCCCGAAGCACGGCTCCCGGACTGGGATACGGCCGCTGCTGGAACAGAGGCCCTGCCGCTGTGGTATCAGCACCCGTCTTTGCTTCATTACGCTTGGGCAGGCCGCTTGACCATGTGCCCCTGTAAAGCAAAATTGGTTTGTTTTAATGGTTTGGTTTTATACATGTGTGGCTCAGGTTATCAGCTTGGTCTTGGAGACTACTTATTTATTACGGAAAGCCTGTGTTACAAACAAGGTTGTGGGGTTGAATTTATGTGGCTATTTGTCGAGCTTGTCACATACTAGTGATTTAAATTCAGAATATCTCCTAATACTTCGCTCACAAGTTTCGCAATTTTGTGACAGTGCAATACTAAATTTCTGGAGTACTCCTTCAAAGAAAGGACCAAAGGGCTTGTTTAATTAGCATGACTGTAAATACTGTACCTTGGGGCATCAGAATAAGCACTTGGATCCATGGGGTCCATTTCATCATCTTTTCTCCCTGAGAGGAAAATAAATATGTAACGTTCATGTAAAAAGCATCAATCTGAAAATACTTGTGTCGTATGATAAAGATGTAAACTTTACCTCTTTTGTTCTTACTGTACGGCGCCATGTCTTCTCTCCGCTGCTTCCTTCTGTCTCTGTCCCTCTCTCCATCCCTCTCTCGGTCCCTGTCCCGATCCCTTTCCCGATCTTTGTCTCTTTCCCGCTCTCGCTCTCTGTCCGGCTTCTCAAACGGCCTCTCAACTCTTTCATCCCCCCCCTCAGCTGAAAAATAAAAATGAAACAAAAAGGCAACGGTCACAAAATAAACCACTGCCAGAATATGGCAAAAACAAACTGCATTCTGAGATTATTTGCCAAATGATGATCAGACCTGCTATTCTTTGTGAGTCACACATGATTAACAGATTGCCATGGGGATAAGATTGCAGTGAAGATCACAACTGCGTCATCAAATTGTTAAGTCATGCCTTTATAATGCCATACCTCTAATTTTCTTCGCAGGCTTTGTTACCACTGCAGCTGGGTCATTTGGGGACAGCCAGGCCACTAAATCTGTCTCCACATTCCAGTAATAAGGAAGACCACTGTGGATTGAAGGAAAAAGTAGGGAAAATGTTTAAATTATTAATAATGATGAATAATACAATTAAGACATTGATGACCATTGATTGAAAATTAGGAAATTTATTTTTATAATAGACTACAACTCTGCATAGTGGTAGTTATAGTGTAGCAAAGTAGTAGTAGTACAATCATCAATGACAAAAACACATTAAAGCAGTATGACTTTTCTTCACAGTGTGGTCCTTGAACATATAACACACAGAGCAGCGGAGTGGCTATGCTTATAGGTACGGAGATGAAAAGTGTTAAATAAATAAGACATTGCAACAAAATAATCAAGAACGTCCATGAATGAATTCAAAACCCCTTAGAACTCATAAAAGGTCATTATGAAATGATTCAACCAACAGTGAAATTTAGTTTATTGCCGGTATTTTTTGTATTTATTTCACAATGCTAGTTTTCCAAATGACAATTTTATTTTATAATGCCACTTTTTATGACGTCTTTCTCAGTCATTACTGATCTTACATTAAAATAATGAATAGACTTACTGACCACAAACAAATTCAGACCCATTATGACCTTTTTAAACAAGTTGTCAGTGCCATAATGAGGTTGACATGCCTGTGTAACTTGTTATAGTGTGCTGTGCTCTGTTTGATCCTATAATGAAACATACAACAAATCACTAAGATTTTATGGGACTTAAATCCTCTAGAAACTGTTAAAAGACTGCCAGTGAGCAGTAACAGCTCACTGAAAAAAAATCAAGAATACGTACCAAGCTAGGTCAAACACTTTATACCAGTTTGGTGGTAGATTCTCCACTCTGGTGGCTTCATAATCTACGTTGTTGTCATCGTAATCTTCAGCAATAATCTCCTCGTCTACCTCTGGAGAAAGTGGAGGAGAAACGTTGTTACATGACACATGAAAAAGTAAAGAAATATGTCTGAATGCTACAGGCTCAGGGATGTGTTTTAAAAATATTTTCTGCTACCTTGCTCTGACGGTTTAACAATCCCTCTCTTGGCCAAGCGAGCCAGCAGCGCGGGGGGAAGAGGCATTCTGCAACACAGAGAAGGGAGAATTAACTCTTACCCAATCATCCGAATGTGATACACATATACACACACACAGTAAACATATATAGTCCTGTTGGTTGGCGAAAACGAGCTACTTTGATAAATCGAGACAATTATTGCAGGATTAATCGATAATTAAAATAATGGTTAGTTGCATCCCTAATCCCTAACCAACATACATTTTCAATAAATACTGATTGTATGCAGATAATTCTGTGCATCTACAGCTGGTAGTGAGCAGTGAACAAACCCCAAACTAAGGTGCTTGGTGTGGACATTTTAAAAACCATTAAACTTAAATTTCACCATATTAAGATTACTGCAGAAGTAACTGCAGAGATTAATTGATTAGTTGTACTATTAAATTACTCGCCAACTATTTTGATAAGGATTAATTTGATGTTTGTCCAAGCTTCTTAAATGTGAACATTTTCTGGTTACTTTACTCTTCTATGACAGTAAACTGAGTATCTTTGGGTTATGGACAAAACAAGACATTTGGGCTTTGAGAAACACTGATTGACATTTTTCACCATTTTCTGACATTGTTTAGACCAAACAACTAGTCGATTAATCGAGAAAATGATCGACAAATTAATCAACAATGAAAATAATACAAACAAAGCATTAGAGTAAAACACGAATGCAACGAACCCGGTATTGTCCAACAGCAATATTGTTGTGACTCTTCTGAAAGTTATCCTGAGATGAGATGTAAGTAAATGTCTCTGAGGACAGGATTAAAGCCTGGGTGGCTGAGAAAACGTCCCTGATGGCAATAAAATGGTTCACTGGTCATTTCAGTTTCTCCTCTGCAGCTTTGTGCCTCTGTGGCTCCCGGTGAAACGTTAGCTTGTGTTGCTACGCTAGTTTTAGCTGCTCGGTTTGGACAACGTTTTCTTTATAAAGATATCTGCATTTTAAAATAATTCGCATCATGTACGATAAAACGTTTATTTCCACAAAATAATTGTACCGCCTCCCCGGTCACTCCGTGGCAGCAACATGATGATTAAAGCAACGAACACACCTAAGCGCTTCGTAAAAAACCCTTAACTACACTAATAATAAAAACCTCCACTTTCTATTTCATTGACTGAGTAAAAATGAATCCCACATTACCTATTTCTTTTAAGAAAATCGCCTTTTTGATCGTCGAGGAGAGTGCGCGATGCGACTATCCAAAACAGCACACGGCGCGCACAATGATGACGTTGCACTGTCCTCTCCTGACGACAACAAACATGGAGGAATATGCCCGTGAACCTTGGTAAGATTAGTTTTAAACAATCCCCCTGTGTTGTATATTCAGCCTTGTTAACCTCGGACATAGTTTTGTTTTCTTAATGCCATTAGTAACGTTGTTGTGAGAGTGAACAGAGAGGCTTTGTTGGTTAACCCGCTGACCTCGGTGAAGGGTCGAGGATATAAAAACCCACAGCAACTAGTCCAAGCTTCAACAACCTTTTGCTTAAATATGCTATTCAATATTATATTACTCATATAATATTAAATAGCTCTATTTCATTTTGTAAATTGGAACAAGGCTGCACTGACCAACAGAGAGGACAGGACAGGGACTATGACTGATGTTACTGGCATATGCAGGGGTATAGTTTTGTGAATTGTAGATTACAGTTGTAGAAGAATATGTATTTAACGTCCAATGTAGGGCTGCAGTTAACCACTGTCAGTGAGCCAACCAGATACTGACAACCTAAAATCATTGCAATAGCACAGTGTTCACGGTGTTCTGTTATGGTACAAATGTTCTCTCCAGAATAAACTATTTTGAGGAATGCACAGCTTACATTACAAAGCCTAAGTACGTCTTAATATTTGACATTACATACTTAATTTTAACTTCTTATTTTCTTCCCCTCTCTTCTTAATGCACTCCTGCAGTCCCTGGAGGATAGTGGATGACTGTGGCGGTGCTTTTACCATGGGCACAATTGGAGGAGGGGTGTTCCAGGCAATTAAGGGCTTTCGTAATGCCCCTGCAGTGAGTTCGTCACGTAATAGTGATAATGATTATTTGCTCCAACTCTCATCAGGTTTTGATTGGCAGACTTCAACAGTACTCTAATGTTTCAGGGTGTCAGACACAGACTGAGAGGGAGTGCAACTGCAGTGAGAATAAGAGCTCCACAGATTGGTGGTGAGGAGATCTTCTATTGTGAATGAATTGTTTCCTTTACTGTAGCTCTTGGAACCTTAATATGCTTATGCCACATATAAGAGTTAAATAGTAAAATGTATTGTGTATATTAAATGATTTACCTGCAAAAGGGCTTTATTATATATTGGTAGCAAGAGCAAGATACTTCACAGAATTATTGATGATAACATTTCTTTGTCTAAAACTAAAATCATACACTCACTGACGTGTTTTTGGCTATTTTGCAGGTAGCTTTGCTGTATGGGGAGGGCTGTTCTCCACAATCGACTGTGGTTTAGTTCGCCTGAGAGGGAAAGAGGATCCTTGGAACTCCATTACAAGTGGTGCACTGACTGGGGCCATCCTAGCAGCACGCAGTAAGAGGATGCCCGTATAGCACAATGGGCTTCCTGTGTCACTGACCATATCAAATTAACTAGTGTGATTCAATGAATTTTGTGTTTTTCTCCAGGTGGGCCATTAACTATGATGGGCTCTGCCATGATGGGGGGAATTTTACTCGCTCTCATTGAGGGTTTTGGGATCCTCCTAACCAGATATACAGCACAGCAGTTTCAGAACCGTAAGTGAAGTTGATTGAGTTTTGCAAATTATATTTTAAGTGGCTATAATCCATATTTTTATATTAACAATGGATCACATGATTACTTGTATGTGAAAAGAGTCACTCAGAGAAAGAGTTTTTGTTTTCTGTACCACAACGTTACTAATTTGATTCACTCTCACCGCTCTAATTACATAGTTTTCAGCAAAAAAAAGCTGTAAGCTACCAGCCCAGCAACAAACAGCAGACAGACACAGTTTCCAACTGGCTGGTAAGCATAGTGAAACAATTTGCTGCTAAAGAGCTTTTCCCTCAGGACCAAAGCAGAGCTAAGAGGAATATTTGTCAGGTGGACAGAAACATGACTCCAAATGAATGCTAATGTTGCTCTGCATCTGCTGGATGTGTGAAGAGCAAACCGTTGGCTGCCAAGTTTGCAATATTTACTTAAGAGGTGATCATTTGTCAGTGTCATGTTCACGGTTTGTTTCTGCTGGCCCTAAGTGCCGAAAAAAATCCATTATTGCAGGTTTAAATGAACAAGAGGAAACCATTTCAGACCCTCAGACTACTTGTGCAGTGTAATTAGAGTTTCAGGTTTCATCAGTACTTCTCGAATATGTATTCTCACTACATTACTGCTGATAACCCACTTGTGCAAACTAATAACCAATAGTGAATGACCACAATTTGAAGCTGTTATCCCACTGTGGCGGTCTGCAACATTGTGAAAATGGCCACTTTAAACAGACAGAGATCATTTAGTTGTTTTGTGTTGTATTATAGTATTCTTGGAATAATTGGTCAAAATGTGTCACAATGGCACCTCCAGCAGAACTACAATGGTATTTAATAACAAAAACACCATAGGCAAACAATAGACCAAAAGTGCATTGTTCTGAGTAAGAGCTGACTCTCATTTCTGCTAAACTGGAAAATCTTTTTTGCTCACTGTGGTGCGAGAACTCTGTGTACCCTCAAGTAATGGATGCAACACATGAAAGCCTTTTCTCTGAGACTTGTGGAAAGGCATAGGCCTATTTCATTTCATTTTGACTTGTAGTAGGAAAAGCACAAATGGTACTGATAACATAAACTATGGCTCAATTCTATTTAAGTGTCTCAGTAGACGGTGACAGTGTGCACAATGCCAGGACCCTGAAACTGAAGGAGCTGAATGAACACACAGCCACTGTTATTTTATTTAGACCCATGCTTTTCCTACTGTGTTATGTCAAAGTGAAAAAATGTAGGAAGTCACTTACTGAATGAGGTGGATGGGTTAAATTGAGGGAAAGAGGGCACACCAAAAAGATTAATTGAACAGCATAAACTGATTGTATATGAAGGTCTAAGTGCATTTAAGAGAAACATACATTTTATCTTTATTACATTCATGCCATGGACAAATAGGATTCTGCCACAAACATTTTGTTTCTTCCTTCTTGTTTTCTTCAGCTATTCCCTTTGCAGATGACCCCAGTCAGTTACCTCCAAAGGATGGGGGTCAGCAGCAGCAGCAGGGGGCAAAGGGGCAGTTTCAGTAGAGAGCAACAAGGCTGACTAAGGCCAGCTGTGGATGCAGTGAGTCAGACCAGAGAGTAGGGGGGGCACCAGACATTACAGCAGGTACCAGGATGACCAGGAGGTGGAGATACTGGTCACTACAGTGGTGTCAAGTAGTAGCAATGTGTGCTTATACCTCAGGGGCAAATTACTGTGAGTTTTAGTTATTTTTGAGTGAATGTTTGTATGTGAACAAAAATCCTTCTGACAAACCTCATGTTCTCCAGCATCATATGCAACCTTTTCTTTGTTAATGGTTATTCTGTCTTCACTGTGACACTTTTGGGTTAAATATGCAGTTGTGAAATGAATGTAAAATTGTATTTGATTATTTGACATCTAGGCAACATCTGTATATTGAAGGAATAGTTTTGGCAAATAGGCTTATTTACTATTTCTTGCTGAGAGTTAGATGAGAAGATCAATACCACTCTCAAGTCTGTTTGATACAAATGTAGCTGGAGCCAACAAAATCCACCTATCAGCACCCTAAAGCTCACTGATGAACATGTTTTATCTCATGTGTTTAATTTGTACAAAAACAAAAGTATAAAAATTATAATTTGTTGTTTTTACTACTTGCTGGAGTCTTGTCATCGCTGTGAAGTTGTCAGGTAACCAGTGGAGTTGGCATCCATCTTCTCATGTAACTCTTGGCAATACAGCGAGTAAGTGTATTTCCCACAACTATTTCTTCCAGCTTCCAAAGAGTTTGCACTTGAATGCATATATTTAGTAAATAGTGTAGTTTTAATAGCTGCAAAGGAGACAGGTAGAGTAATAAGGAAAATCAGATGTCTGTGACATTACATCATCGTGTTGGTTCAGTGAGGTTTTACCATGGAGAGTGCTAGTCTGTTAAGTCTTTTATTATGTGTCAGCTGTGACAATCGATGCAAATTGATGTGTGTTTTTAAGTGATCTGTGTGCTTAAGATGGATCTAGGCTCAACAAAACCTCATTCCATTCTTTGCAGTTCGGTGTTGCCTCACCCGGCAGCTTTTATAATTTCCTTTTTTAATAATAATAATGATCTTACATATTAGAAGGATAAGTACAGATGTATTTTCTGCAAAACTGAAAAATACGAATGAGTTCCTTGAAAAGTATGGCTTGAATTACTTATATTTCGACAGTTTATCCTGCACCCCTCGTCACTTTAATCACTGCATTATCCGCCAGACAACCAGCACTTTTTAAGCTCCATCTCTCTGTTTTCTTAAACTGGTAGCATCTGCCACAGCAGAGAGATGATGCAGCATGACTCTGTGTTTTGCTGTCAAATTATGTATAGAAACAATGTTTATTTTATGTGTTGTCTTAATATATTTATCTCGCAAAAGTTGATAATAAAGATATCAAATGTTCTTTAACACGGGATGGTACTGGGTTTTTTTTCATGGCCCTTGCTTAAGAAATCCTAAAATGATGCAGTGATATGGGAAAATAACCGGGGACTTTACAAACATTACTTGCTCCTGCGCTCAATCACAATGTTCTAGTATTTACTGTGGTAGCACGCCCCCTATCGCCTCTCTGTGGATACTGCACCCATCGACTGCTTCTGTCCAAGGTCCTAAAGAAGGTTTCTCTAACTTTCAGTGTTGAACCAACCATTTTCCTTCCCACCAGAACTTCATAATATTCCTCTATACTGTTTAACTATAACTTTGCAACAAAATCCCACAGAGCTGCAGAGATTCTCCTGAGTCTACCTCCACCTTCCCCTTGAAAGATTTCCTCTGTCATCCTTTTAAACGGCTCAACTAGTTTAATCCTGACGGCTGACCACCGCGGATATGGGGACGCGTTTGCTATAATACTCCTCGTGTGCCTGCATAGATAAAAGCAATTGCACTATTAATTTACTCACCTAAGAAATTGCCCAAATTGGATTTTGTAAAAATCTGATTAATTGGATTTCTAAGCTAAGCAGGCGGTGAGCAGGATGGCCCATAGCCTCTCAGCTGCACCGGCGTGCTGCATGTGGATATGAAATGACAGGCAGCAGATGATCCTTTTTTTACCCCTAAAAAGTTGTCTCTTTTGGGGGCCAAATTCATATCTGTGATCCACTGCATGTCGATCCTCTGAGGAGTTGATGGTGGGTTTTCTGAAGTGATTTCGTGGTGTTAAACTGCGGACATGGACGGGGCAAAGAAAGGTAGGGGCTCCTTCCAGTGTCTCTGAGCTTTTGTTTGCACACAGCAAAGAACAGTAAGAATATGCACATTATAACTTCAGAGTTATGAATAAAACATGGACTAAGCTCACTGTACTGTAAAGATACTGATGAGAAATCATAGGAAATTGCAGGTGGTGTGGATGGACGGTTAGCAATGATTTCTGAAATAATACATCCAGATATACATTGAATGTTACAAGATTGGTCATACATAGTTCATCCTGATAGTTAAGCAGTTTTGCGTGATTAAAATCAAAGCACATCCTTTGGAACAATTAGGTGCACAACTGGAATCACATTCAACATTTCCACAATAAGCAAGTCTGTTCTATCTGCCCATATTTTTGGCTACTCCTTTTTACATGGGAGAGGCTATAAATGTACCTGCAGGCTTATTCACCGTGCAGGGCCTAGTCAACAGGTGTTCATGGGGCCTACATGGGGATAGTGCTTGGCTAATTGCCAGGCTGCTCCCAATAAAGAAGTAGGTCACATCTGGTCTTATAATATGACGCCTTCAGGACAGAATACCTGTCTGTTTCTGCAGCCATGTGTCAAATCCTCCCTTTCATTTTGTTTGATTATAAAATGTGGGCTGATAATAGCAATATAATATTTTCACATTGTGAGAGAGAACTGAAAGTTGTACACCAACCATAACTGGGCACAGAGTTTTGATTCAATGTAAAAGTATCCACCAATACAACAGACCCATTTCTCTATTAGCAAAGAACTATCTAGCTATGTCAGTTACCTTTGATGTATCACACGTGTTTACATTTTTGACATAAAAGATTTTCCACCATAAGTCTTTCAGTCATTATGCAATACTAATCTTTTAGACTTCACATTCGGGATGCTTGAAAACAGAATAACATCATTACAGAATGTTTTCTTGTGGACAGATGCCCTCCCTGGGGGCGATGGAGGAAAATCAGACACCCTCGGGTCGACTGGCTCGGCCAGAAAAAGAGGAGGGGGGGCCAAGAAGGCAATGCAGGCAAACAAGTCCGCGCTCAGGGCCCCCCGAGCCCTCTGCTGCCTCACCCTCAGCAACCCCATCCGCATGGCAGCACTGGCCCTAGTAGAGTGGAAATATCCTTCTCTGTGTCCTTTAGGATGAACAGCGGATTGTGTATGTTTATGCACAGTCATGTACATAATGCAAATGTATAATATGTTCATGAGAATATGTGGGGGTGTAGGCAGATTGAAGTTTTATTATGCTGTTGTCTGTATTTTCCTGGAAAGATGCATTCACAAGGCCTGTTGTACCCTTAACTGCAATCCTTAAGCCCTTTGATATTTTCATTCTACTTGCCATCTTTGCCAACTGTGTGGCCATGGGTGTTACCAAGCCGTATCCCGATGATGACTCCAATGCTACCAATCACCAACTGGTGAGATTCCTGTGGGGAGATATAAAGAAGCTTAACCTAACGTTTTTCTTGAACTCTTCTTTAACTCATTAAAGTACACAACACAATGTTAACAAACAACAAAATTCATCACATAATCCAAGGCAAAAACAAGGATAACATCTAAAAACCTGGGTAAATATTTATTCATTTAGTTGACGCTTTTATCCAAAGCGACTTACAATTGCTATTTATGTCAGGTTGCACACCTCTGGAGCAACTAGGGTCTAAGTGTCTTGTTCAGGGACACATTTCAACTCTTAATCCAAAAGTGAAATTCCTTGATTTTATATGATTCATGCACTCATACATACAACTATACATACGTAGCTATGAAGATGGATAGACAAGATACTAAGATCAATGAGTGAGAAGACATGATGATTAAAAAAAAGTGTTTGAAAAGAGATGAGAGGTACATCCAAGCCAACATGGGGAATATCACATGAAGTAAAAGTATAAACTTCAAACAGATACTGGCACTTTGATCATAGAGAGCTGTCTTCATCAGACCGCTGAAGTAGTAGTCAGTTCTTGGAAATCAAAAGTATAAAAAGTTTAGGACAGCATCGTGATCACTTTAAAGGGAATGAAAGAAGTTGTCAACGTGAACTTTTTGTAATTTCAATAAGATCATCAAATCCTAGCTTCTCTTACACTGTTCTCATGTTTCCGTTTCCAAGGCTTGACTCTCACATAGAACATCCCATGTGGTTATCCTGAGAGAATGTTCCTTCTCAGGTCCTCTGAGTCATTTGAGGACACTGCTGGATATATGCATGATTCTAGTGACACAAGTGTAGGAAAAACATCTTAATGGTTTGTGAAAAGGAGAAAATATGCTTTTCAGTGTTTCATGGAAACGACAGTTATAAGTAGGTATTTTGCTGAAGGTAGTAACAATTAGTGAAAAGGTTAATAGCGTTCTGTTGGATGGTAATGGGATCATGACTTACTTAAACCACAACCATCTGCCTCATCTCTTTGTCTCTCTTACTCTTACTATCTTTCTTTCTCCCTGAAAATTACAAATTAAAGTCAGGGTGAAAAAGAGCATGTTTTTCTTTGGTGTATTGCAAATGTGAGCCAATATGTATAGCTTATATATGTATATATATTTAAAATTGTCATATTGTGTTAACGTTATTGTTTCATTGGAAACAATCCATACCTCATTTGCAGAGAGTAAATATTAAAATTTGATTTTTGTAAACAGGGTAACAGGGACACACACACATACACTAGACCCTTATTGGATTGCACCAAGTAGGTTAGCTCCTTCCTTTCAGTAAATTACAGTACTGTAAGTTAATATAATACATTTTTGGATCAGGTTTTGGTGGATGCTACAGATTTTTGTGAATTCCAGTCGTCTTACATTAAACCACATTATGCCTGGACCATTGTGTCAACCTGAGGTAAAAGCATTGGTGACATTTGTAGCAGTGATTAGAAGCATTAAGTTGAAGGGTACAGAAAAGAGATTCAGTGACAGGCTTAAGTAGGCCTATGTGTGAGGCACTGGGTTAAGAGGTTAGAAAGCCACTGCAGTCAGCCTTTAATGATATCACACATGATTTAAAGAAGGAAGCATGAAAAAGTCAGTCAATGCCACTTTATTGTACTGTAAAAATAAATTTTTTCAAGACTATTCCATATTTATTCTTTTCAGACGCACTCGCGGACATAAAAAAGGTCATTACAATTTTGTCAAACACCCCTACATTTCCTTTTCTTTTGTTCTCAGGAACAAGTGGAATATGTCTTCCTTGTCATCTTCACCATCGAGACCTTCACTAAAATCCTTGCCTATGGCTTAGTCATGCACCCCAGCGCCTACATACGCAGCGGATGGAACTTGCTTGATTTCGTTATCGTCATTGTCGGGTATTTTGGTGCTTCATGTAGTCACCATTTGCAGGCTACAAATTTTCGATCACTAACAAAAAGAAGAGTTAACATGTCTGTCTGTGCAGGTTGTTCAGTGTAATAGCAGAGGCCATGACGGATCATAAGCCAGGAGAGGCCCATCATGCAGCTGGAAAACCTGGAGGCCTGGATGTCAAAGCTCTCAGAGCGTTCAGGGTGTTGCGACCCCTTCGGCTTGTATCTGGAGTGCCAAGTGCGTTTATCATTTGTTGCAGTTTGCTTTTAAAGTGTTGCTGCATGTGTGTTTCTGTGCTTCATCCTACATGCACCAATGAAACGTAAGTGTTTGTTCTTGCCAGGTTTGCAAATCGTGTTAAACTCCATCATGAAAGCCATGGTCCCCCTTCTGCACATTGGTATGTTGGTCATGTTTGTCATCATCATCTACGCTATCATCGGCTTGGAGCTTTTCATCGGCAGGATGCACAAGACGTGTTACTTTAGTGGCACAGGTCTCTGCTCTCTTAACCAAGAAAAGATTTAATACAGCACGTCCATATGTCATGGATATGTTGGCTCAATGCCTCCTGCTGTTCTCTGTGCTCCAGATCTCATGTTGGAAGATGATCCGTCACCTTGTGCATTTGCCGGGAACGGGCGCTTTTGCGGGGGGAATGGGACTGAGTGCAGGGGCAAATGGGAAGGCCCCAACGGCGGCATCACAAACTTCGACAACATTTTCTTCGCCATGCTGACAGTTTTCCAGTGCATCACTATGGAGGGTTGGACAGATGTTCTCTACTGGGTACACAATCAAGTTCCTGGATCCTTCACAGTTTTCATGTTTATTGAAATTTAAAATATTAACCTGTACTTTGTCTCTCTGCACAGATGAATGATGCCATTGGCTTTGAGATCCCATGGGTTTACTTTGTTTCTCTGGTCATCTTTGGATCCTTTTTCATTATCAATCTTGTATTGGGTGTGTTGAGCGGGTGGGTAGCCGCTGCACTGCAGGTCACAGCTTTCTGTGCATTTGTTGTGTCATGAGAAACAAAATGAATGCCCTGCATTTGTCTTCAATGTTTCAGAGAGTTCTCCAAGGAAAGAGAAAAGGCCGTAGCGCGTGGTGAGCTGCAGAAGGCTCAGGAGAGCAAGCAGATGGAGGAGGACATGATAGGTTACATGGACTGGCTCATAGAGGCCGAGGATGTGGATGAAGAAGGAAACAAACGTTAGTTTAACTCATATTCATGTCGACATACACACTTTCAAACCAAAACATCTACATTTAGTTTTACCTTGATACATAGTCTGCCTTTATTTGACTTCATAGGTGCTGCAATTGCAAAGAAAAAGATGATGAAGAAGTTCGGCTGGTACAAACACAGTGAGGACGGTGGAGGTATGTCAGCTGTCATTGTCTGTTGTTGTGTGTATTTCACACGATTCTCTCTAACAGCCAGTACTCATCTCTATGTTGAACAGAGTCAGACTCGGACGATGATATCGCATACCTCGATGATGACAGTGGCTTCTGTGCTTCTCTCATGTAAGGCAACGGAGAAATAATATTGTTTTGATTTATCACTGGCTTGTAGGTGTTAATGAAGTCAGTTCATTGTTTGCACTGACATTGTCTTGTTTCGTCAGGGCAAAGATGATGGCCAATAGCTTCTGGTAAGATTTTCAATATTACATTGTATTTATGTGACGAAGAACATGAACTTTCAGAGAAATAGTTTACTCTTCTATTTGGAGGTGGTAGCAATGCATATTTGTAACATTTATTACTTTTCTTCTATCATTCATTCATGATCCATTCAAATTATTTTTGATATTAGTTGTTACACACCGTGAAAATGCACATTAAAGTCAAGAAACAATTTCTACTACTTTTTAGTGACCAGTTGTGCCAGCTGAATCATACATTCAGGAAGAACTGCCGTGTGGCCGTCAAGACAACTAACTTCTACTGGTTGGTGCTTTTGCTGGTGTTTCTCAACACAGTGGCCAGTGCTTCCGAGCATTACGGACAGCCAAAGTGGCTCACGGAAATGCAAGGTAAGAATCCACTCATCCTTTTGTTTTAACTTTTGTTGAGTGTTTTTGGGGGGAGTCCTGACTCCATCCAGCTGCACACACAAAAAAAAACATGACTCCACGTCTTCTTCTTTGTCCCTCAGAGCGAGCCAACAAGATCCTACTGCTGCTGTTCACTCTGGAGATGCTGATGAAGATGTACGCCTTTGGCCTGCAGATCTATTTCATGGCGCTGTTCAACCGCTTTGATTGCTTTGTGGTGTGCGGCGGCATCCTTGAGACGCTGCTCGTAGAGATGGATGTCATCCCGCCCATCGGCATCTCTGTGCTGCGCTGCATCCGACTGCTTAGGATATTCAAGATGACACGGTAATTGGTGCCAGAGTTTAGTGGTGAAACATCTAGAGGTTTTCAGTCGGCTGCATGAGGAAGGAACCGGTGATATAGTCTGTAGTTTTTTTTAAATTATCCTATGTTCATTATCTGATCTGTAATCCATGCTCTCTTTGATTTTGTTGTTTCCAGGCACTGGGCAGCTTTGTCTGACCTGGTCAACTCTCTGCTCAACTCTATGAAAGCTATCTGCTCCCTTCTGCTCCTGCTCTTCCTCTTCCTCATCATCTTCGCCTTGCTAGGCATGCAGTTGTTTGGAGGCAAATTTAACTTTGATGAGACTCAGATGAAGAGAAGTACTTTTGACTCCTTCCCTCAGGCTCTGCTCACTTGTTTCCAGGTGATCTACATCTCCGCAATATCTCACTACTCGACTATTTTATGTATTGGGTTATTAATCACAGGTCTCTCGTTCTGTCTGTCTGCTGTGTCTCTCTTTTATGGTCTTTCTTTGCAGATCCTCACTGGAGAGGACTGGAACGCTGTAATGTATGACGGTATTATGGCATATGGAGGGCCGATCTTCCCCAACATGGTGGTGTGCATTTACTTTGTCATTCTCTTTGTCTGTGGTAACTGTATCCTTTTCCAGTGTTGGTGCACTTACTGTCTGATTCCTGTCACAGTCTGAGCATTAAATGATTGGTCTTTCAGACCAAACAGAACAGGTTTGTCTCCTTAATTTTGTGATCAGACATTCTGCTCAATGTCTTCTTGGCTATCGCTGTGGACAACTTGGCCGGAGGCGGAGGAAAGACGAAAGTTGAGTAAGTTTGATGATAGTCAGATAGTATGATGATAATGAGCAGTGGTATCGGAGTCATTTATAACTGACTCACCCCTTTATTTCCTGCTGCACTTGAACTTATCGGTATAATAAGCACATAAAAAAGGTTCTATTGTGTGTAAGTGTTAATTACAGTTGTCTATTTGTTTTTTCAGAGAGAAAAAGGAAGAAGAAGAAGAGTGGGATGAGGATGAAGAGAAAGAGGATGAAGATGCAGGGGTAGATAATCTTTTAATCTTTTCTTTCACCATATTAGACATGTTTAAAAAGTGAAATGGCAGACAACAACATATGATCTTTTGTCTCACGTGTAGAACGAAGAAGACGACTGGCAGGAAAACGAGGAGCTGAGGGCCATCGAGGGACTGGAGGGTGAGTCTGACTGAAGTCACGACCTGCAGGAGAAATAGCAGAAATGCTGATTAAGATGTAAACCATCTCTTATACCTGTATCTTTATTCTGTTGTAGGAGTTGCTCCATTAAAACCTGAATTCTCAGGGCCCAAAGAGAAGATTGTCCCAATCCCTGATGGAAGCTCTTTCTTCATTCTTGGAAAGAAAAACTGGTAAAAGAGATCATACATGCGCCAAATTAACCAAATTATATTTTACTCCTATAGACTTACTCCCCATTGATTTAACAATTACTAAAATAATACACTTTTCTTTGTAATTTCCTTCCCATTCTCAGTTTGCGAGTTGCCTGCCACAACCTCATCCATCACCCTTACTTCACCAACTTCATTCTCATCTTCATCATCCTCAGTAGTATTTCCCTGGCCGCTGAGGATCCAATCAAATCCCACTCATTCAGGAACATAGTAAGACCGACCGCATCAAAGCCTCACAGACCACGTCCACCTGCTCATCATCACCTGTACAATAATTAAGACTGAATGTTGATAATAATTTCTCTCATCCTCAGGTGCTTGGTTATGCTGATTATGTTTTCACTTCAGTTTTCACGGTGGAAATAGTACTAAAGGTAACGGTTGCTGTGGCTGAAATAAAAAAAATGTCATAATTTCTTCTACATTGGTTATTAACTTCCTTGCTCTTGTCTAGATGACTGTCTACGGAGCATTTCTGCACAGTGGCTCCTTCTGCAGAAATGCTTTCAACCTTCTTGACCTGCTGGTTGTCAGTGTGTCGCTCACATCTTTCTTTTTACAGTGAGTAGATACCTGTTGAACACAGGCTGCACACCGTTTTCTTCTGACAGAAAAGTCCACTGGGAGTCACTTAATGTGTAGATTAAGTGTGTAGAAGAAGTGATGTCTCATTACTGATATGAGGGTAACACACTGTTTAGTCTCTATCTTAGTTCTCTTTGGATTACTGTCCCTCTGTGGTTTACAATAATCACACTTTATGACTCATAGGACATAATGGGCAATGCATATATTATAACATATCGATATGCAACTCCGATATGATATGAGCATCTTAATATTAACCTTATTTAGATTTTTGTGTCTACTGCCAACGCAGCACAACAATTTATTTCAGGATAAATAAAGTTTTGTCTTATCTATCTAGTATTGGGCGAAAAGATTTCATCTTCCCAATGTAGTTTTGTACTTAATTCCCATCCCAATCTGTACGTTTTTTTATCCTTTGTTTTCTTGACTCTTATTCTACTGTCTTGTTGTTCTCAGTTCGAGTGCAATCTCCGTGGTCAAGATTCTCCGAGTGCTGCGAGTGCTCAGGCCTCTTCGAGCCATTAACAGAGCTAAGGGACTAAAGGTAAACAGTTCTCTTATATTAATCTTTCTTTTTTTGTCGTATTCAAATTATATATTAATGTTACATTTTAATTAGCATGTTTGTGGTCAGCCAGTGCATTTTGTTGCTATTTAAAACTGACACACATCCTTTGTTGCTCGTATGTTGACAGAATGTGGTGCAGTGTGTGTTTGTGGCGATCCGCACCATCGGCAACATCTTAATTGTCACAACACTCCTTCAGTTCATGTTTGCATGTATTGGAGTGCAGCTCTTCAAGGTACATTTTTTATGCTATCAGCCTTTTGATTTCTACACTTTGTGTCCACTTTATTAGACGCAAATGTGTAGTCTAATGTAGTCAGTGTTTCTGCCGTAAAGGATCTTTTATGATGCCTGTAATGTTCAGTTTTTGTTGATGCTGTCATAGAAGTGTTACTTAAATGTGTTTTAGCACTGAGGTCGTAGTTGTGGTGTTGTACTGGACTGCAATGCATTGAAAGTGATTCTAATATTCTGCCCTCCTTATGAATGTACATGCTGAGGACAAAAAATTTGAAACACCTCTCAAAATAATGTTGTCTAGTAGAACATCAACTTTTACAATCACCTCAATTATAAACATTTAGTTGAATTTACACATTTCCAGCAGTGTCAACATAAACATAAGCTTTGTATAGATAGATGTTATGGTAAAGCTGCTGCATGGGACTGCATTAGATTATACCTGTGTACCTAATAAAGTGGTCACTGGGGTGTACTTTTCTCTCACTCAGGATTTCAAAGGGAAGTGGCCAGTGAGCTTTTATTAGTCTAACCTTCCTATGTTTAATGTTACAGGGCCGATTCTACAGCTGCACAGACGAAGCCAAACACACTCCTGTGGAGTGCAGGTCATTTTTCTTTTCTTCATTTCTCTGCACAATATACAGCACTTCATAGTCTTTTAACATGCTGTCACTTTCATAACAATGCATGTATGTGTTTAATTTTAGGGGGACGTTTGTGGTTTATAAAGACGGGGATATGAACCACCCCATGGTGAAAGAGAGGATTTGGGAAAACAGTGATTTCAACTTTGACAATGTGCTGATGGGCATGCTAGCTTTGTTCACTGTGTCAACATTTGAAGGCTGGCCACAGTGAGTAGTAACTCTACATAGTTTTAGTGCAAAGGATTATTTTTGTTGGCAACAAATGTCCATGAAAAGAAATAAAACAGAATTGTGTTAGTCCTTCTCTTAAGACTTTCTAACTTCCCTATCCTGTCTGCTGTTCCTATTAAAGATGTAAATCTATAAAGATTTGTATATATACTTTTTTAAATTTTAAAATGGCTCAGTAATTCCCTGAAACAGATGGGCACTGTAGGTTAAAATAAAACATTACTAAAACAGGAGGTAACAGTGCATTTGTTAATGTTGTTAAAACACATTTGGTGCTCTATAGAACACAGCGATAGTGATCATGTATGTGGGATTGAGTCAAAATAAAATACAATTCCCATGTTGATGGTAATGAAGGAACATGTCACCCTGTGAAACAGTGTGGCTTATCGGTGTGTTTTTAATAGTTTTTGGAAAACAATGGAGTTCAATGGCAAAGATAAATAAGATATATCTGGTTTTGGCTATACACACAATACTTACAATACACAACAGTAGTTAGTAGGATTAATTTTCCTTTTTAACTTTTCATGGCATGTGTTGGTAATAAGAAAATTAATTAAAATTAAATCTTTAAGCTTTTATTTAAATCAGTGTTTGACAAAGAATTGTGTCGTCTCCATTTTTTTGTATAAAGGCTCCTTTACCGGGCCGTGGATGCCAACGCCATAAACCGAGGGCCCATTTACAACTACCGAGTAGAAATCTCCATCTTTTTCATCATCTACATCATCATCATTGCCTTCTTCATGATGAACATATTTGTGGGTTTTGTCATCATCACATTTCGAGAGCAAGGGGAGGCTGAATTCAAAAACTGTGAACTCAACAAAAATCAAGTTAGTTACTTTATTTTATTATTTCAATTAAACACATATTAAATCTACATGTTTTCAAAGTGAGTAATGCTCTTCTTTTCCCCCTTTCCAGCGTCAGTGTGTGTACTACGCACTGAAAGCTCAACCAATAAAGATTTACATTCCTAAAAACCCATCACAGCTCAAATTCTGGAAAATAATCAACTCCAGCCAGTTTGAATACATCATGTTTGTGCTAATTCTGGGGAACACCCTCACTCTGGCTATTCAGGTATGATTTCACAACTCTGCCTTAAAATACAGAAATATCAACCTGTTTCAGTGTTGTGATGTGAAGTTTTGTCTTGCTGTTGCTGCTCCTCCCCCAGCATTACGAGCAGTCTAAACTGTTCACCTCCATCATGGACATCCTCAACATGATCTTCACTGTGGTTTTCACTATAGAGATGATTATCAAGTTACTGGCTCTGCGGGCTCATGTGAGGTGTCACTCTTTTACCTTTGAAAATATTCATGACAGCTGTCAGAACCGTCTGTTTGTGACTCTAACTTTGCTTATTCTTTCCTTTGCAGCACTATTTCATTGATCCGTGGAATTCATTTGATGCTTTGATTGTTGTGGGGAGCGTGTTGGATATTGCAGTCTCTGAGTTTAGCGTAAGTTTATTCACACTTCCAGTTTCCATTCACTGTAAAAAGAAAAGAAGAGTGTGTTTATTTTACAGGCACATTTCAAAAGCTTGTGTAAGTCAGTATTTCCTCTACAGCTCCATTCTCTACGGCTGTTAAAAAATGTAAAATTATTCATCATTAAATCAAAATTAAGTCAGAATTCTAGTGTCATTGGTACATAAAGGTGTGAAAGAGCCTGTAGCAGTACTCTTTTCTGTTTTGAGTTAAACTCTGTAAAAGCAATGAGTTTGACGCAAAATAAATCATCTGAGGCCGGTAACTCAATTGACCACCTTGATGATTTCATCAAAAGGCATTAAGGACCATCTAAAAACTGGAACAAGCTGCATGTACAACATTAACGTTTGTTCAATACCACAGAATAATAATACATAATAGTTTGTGTTCCTTTAAAGGGAGTTAATCTGGGTATGGCATTTATACTTGTAAGGGTGTTTTATTGGCCAATTTCAGTATTTTTGAATAAATGTACTATTTTTGTATTTTGTATTTCTTTGAAACAATATCACAAGAAATATAACGGTTAACTGAATAAATTTACCATGAAAAATCCAAATCCATTGAAATGGTTTCTTGACCTAAGTTTTAGTGACCATTTGTGTCTGTTCCTGATGGCTTTTAAAATCTCTTTCCTCTCATGTGGAATCTCCTGTTTTTGATTGCCTGAAACATCAATCCAGGGAGGAGGCGGCCATGGTGAGGTGAGAGCTGAACACAACCACTGCAACTCCAAAGGTTTTGGATTTATACTCAAAATCTGTGAGCACTGTAACACACCATATTTAATTAACTGTTTTTGTCTAGGGCAAAGGAGAGAGTGGAAAAGTATCCATCACGTTCTTCCGTTTATTTCGAGTCTTGAGGTTGGTTAAACTGCTCAGCAAAGGAGAGGGCATTCGAACCCTCCTCTGGACTTTTGTCAAGTCCCTCCAGGTCAGTGCAGCACAGAGCGAGTAATTCACATAGCACAAAGGATTTACTACAGTATGTTGTCAACACACTTGCAAACTCCTTTTTTGTAATTGAGCTCTTGACTTTACTCTGCTCAGGCCCTGCCTTATGTTGGTCTGCTCATTGCGATGATCTTTTTCATCTATGCTGTGATTGGCATGCAGGTGAGTCTCTCTTATCAATCGAGACTTTTCAATCAATTAACTACTTAATATTAAACAAAACTGTATAAACAATTCAAAACATTGTGCTTCACTTCATTAGTGGGACTCCCACTGACCCAGACTCTCATCCTGCCCCGTAAAACTACACGTTACATTAACGTACATTACATTAAGTCTCCACATCTAACTAACTAATGCAAATTTTTATTTAACAAGTTCTTTATGTTCTTTATACTTTGAACATTTGCACTTTCCTTGGTCAATATTTTGCACATTGCCTCCTCTTTGCTTTCATTTTAAAACAGATCTATTTTACATATTTGTTTAAGTAAAGTTCGATTTGCCTTTTAATTGTTTTTCTTTTCTCTTACTATGTTTATTCTTACTATTTTGCACCAAAATACCAAGGCAAATTCCTCTTATGTTTGTACGTGAAAGCTTACATGTCAAAAAACCTGATTCTGATTCTTACAAAGATTCAACACTGTTCTCCTTTCAGACATTTGGGAAAGTTGCCATTGATGACGACACACATATCAACAGAAACTGCAACTTCCAGACTTTCTTCATGGCTGTTCTGGTGCTCTTCAGGTGAGCCAGTTTAGCCAGAAAGAAACAGATTTTTTACAACAGCTCAAAAATTGCCTGCACTTCTGCTGTTTGCCTCAACACAATATTTTACTCTGATCTTTGTGTCTAAGTAACTGTCAAATGAAAATGCTGCCCTGTCTCTGTGTCCTTGTAGGTGTGCCACTGGAGAGCAGTGGCAGGAGATCATGTTGGCAGCTCTGCCCGGTAGACGCTGTGACCCAGAATCGGACACTGAGCCTGGCGAAGAGTTCTCCTGCGGTAGCAACTTGTCCTACATCTACTTCATCAGCTTCTTTATGCTCTGTGCTTACCTGGTGAGCAAAGCTGTGGAGGATTAAGGATCCTTTCTATCTGTTTTGTTTTAATCACACAGTCCTCAGATCATTTGTAGTATAACACTTTCCCTTCTATGATATAACTTAATACAGCCTCCTGACTCCAAAATAAATTTAGGTATAATTAATTCAGGCTTGTGTCTTACAGGCTGTCAGGTCAAGTGGGATTAAAGTCAAATGAAAGTAGAGAGGATAGTATTACAACAACTGAGTTGTAACAGTTTTAAAAGCTAACCTTGTCTTTTCTAACTCCAGCTCTTTGAGAAATCCCTCATCCATGGATTTATTCCCTTAATCCAAGCAGCAAATCACAGTCCTGATTTCAAAGGGTGCAAATGCTGTATTTTGGTAACATTTCCATGACCTCTGTGCTATTTTAAGACATAAGAAACGTTAAACCAAGGTGACTTTAAGCCTGGAGAACGTGCAAGAGCAGAACAGTGCCTAAGCTGAAGTATAAAAAATTTAAGTGGAGGCTCATACTGTTTTTAGCAGATGCAGTCCAATCGTAAAAGTGAGACTGGGAAATACAGTACTGCCTATTATAAATTAAGATAATTAAGATAATTATCAATTAATTATTAAGATAATCAATGTCATCTAATAATAGAGTGTAAAATCTACATGGTGCAGAGGACCTTAAATTCACATGAAGTGTCATAGCACCACCTACATTTAAAAAGAGGCCAAACATCTCAACGTGTGCAATATTATGATTTCCTTATTTTGAAATGCCCAATTCTAACCCTTGTTCTCCTTTACATTACAAATTGAATGCACTCCATTTTAAAATGTCAAAATGTTTGAGACCACTATTGACCATAATCTCCTCCTTGGTTGGATTATTTTCTCAGTCTCAGCTCTTTTCTTAAAAAACAGGTTCTATGTGTGTCTTACATTCCTTCTGTGGTTTCTTCTCTTGTGGACAGCTGACATTCATCAGTCTGTGTGTGTGGTCTTTGACCTTGAGCATAGATGGACTGGGATAGACCCAGAACTCTTTTGTCCTCTTGGGTTTTTGCAAAGTTAACAGAACTGCATGGACAGTATCAGTCATTATCGAAGACAGCTCT
Source organism: Micropterus salmoides (assembly GCF_014851395.1). Classification (NCBI taxonomy): domain Eukaryota; kingdom Metazoa; phylum Chordata; class Actinopteri; order Centrarchiformes; family Centrarchidae; genus Micropterus; species Micropterus salmoides. The sequence continues at coordinate 9,684,705 of NW_024040707.1, read as the reverse complement.
GATAGTCACATCACATGCACTTAAAAGGAAACAACTACACACTTGTGAAAATGTAGTGTCAACCATTTCCAACGAGAGTAATGAATTCTTACTTGTTTTAGTCATTCATGTTAATTTGCCTTAAAACACATGGAGTCAATTTCAGTTGATACAGTATTTTAATCACAACATGCCCTGTTCAATTAACAAATCTTGTTTTATAAACAACATGTTGGTTACAAGTTTCTGTTCTGTTCTCTATCAAGATTATCAACTTGTTCATTGCCGTCATCATGGACAACTTTGAATACTTGACACGCGACTGGACTGTGCTCGGTACTCACCACCTGGACGAGTTTAAGAGAGTTTGGTCTGACTACGATCCAGAGGCCACGTAAGACTAATTTCTCTTTAACCTTCTTCTACTTTTGCCGAGCTACTCTGTTTGTTTCCAGAATATTCTTATCTGTCAGTAAATGTCTGCCCTTCTGTTTCTTCTTGCAGCGGCCGTATAAAGCACATTGATGTTGTCACTATGCTGCGCAGGATTCAGCCACCTCTTGGTTTTGGAAAATTATGTCCTCATCGTGTTGCTTGCAAGGTAAGTCAGCACAACTTCAGTGCTGCACACTTGATGCTAGAAAAAATAAAAGATCTCACTCATTGTGCCTCATCGTCTTGTCCTCTTAGAGACTGGTTGCTATGAACGTCCCACTGCACTCAGATGGGACAGTCACCTTCAATGCTACTCTGTTTGCTCTCGTGCGAACCTCGCTCAAGATCAAGACTGAAGGTTAGATTACATACACAGACAGAAACCAGTGCATGCTTATTGTACTTCTTTAAGTTCTTAGTGTTGTTAGGGTGCTGTTTCCTTTAAAGGATTTGTTGCTTTTGTCTCTCTCAGGCCCCATCGACCAGCAAAATGAAGAGCTGAAGCTGATCATTAAGAAGCTCTGGAAGCACACCAAGCCCAAGCTAATTGATGAAGTGATTCCTCCCCCTAGAGGTACGCCAAAAAATTACATAGCTGCAAGACATGATGAAAAAATGATAAAACCAGAAACCAGAAACCAGTGCACAACCTTTGCCATTATAGAAAGTAACATGCCTGCCTTAGAAAATAATCTGCTTTCAAAAGATTCTGTCTGAATACAAGAAACATTTAAGACATATGCACTTCTCATCATCGATCTGTTCCATTTTAACCTCCAACCTTAGCGTTTGTTTTTCCTTCTTAGGGGATGCGGTGACTTGTGGAAAGTTTTACGCCAGCTTCTTGATTCAGGACTATTTTAAAAAGTTCCGCAAGAGAAAGGAGAGGGAGAGGAAATCCAAAAAGAAGGACAAGGCGGCTTCTCTGCAGGTGACTTAACTTGTGCTTTTGACTTTTTTACACACACATAGTAATGTGTCTTATATGTTTTTTCAATCATAATAGTTCAATGACCTTGTTAAAAATCCACTCATTCTCCACTGTGACAAATCCATATGCAAATACTTATGTTATTTCAGAAATTAACTACTAGACACAAGATATGTCCCATATCTCAGGGTATGTGAACTGGTGGTTTCAAGTTTCCACATCACAGTTTTGTAAGTTACTTGCTGGACCGGGACTGGCTTTCTAATTAGTTGTCATAAAATCATGCTCATTCACAAACCCACAATTGAGGTGAGCAAAGAGAGACTTTCCCTCTTCAGCTGGTGAATGTGAAAACATCCTGCTCACATCATTCTGCATAGAGAAGATCAAACATCCACATGACGTAACAATAAGAAAAACACATATTTGAGAGGAGGAAGACTTTAACTTTGGTGTTGCTTTATGGATATTTGTCACTTAGTCTTAACAATTGAGGTGCTTACTGTATGTTAATGTTTATAAGTATATTTCTGTGTTCTCAGCAAGGACTGCGGACGCTGCAGGACCTCGCTCCAGAGATGCGTCTGGCAATGGCCTGTGACCTGGAAGAAGAGGAGGGTGTGGATGGAGAGATGACAGGTGATGATATATTCGACAGTGAGCCCGGAACCTCAGTGAATACCACGCCCGCCAGCACACCATTGCCGCGCATAGATACACTTGTGGAGCAGACAACTGTGATCATGGAACCTGAGTCCAAGACAGCCAACTGGGATGTGATCACAGAGCAGGTCATGGGCCTGCAGGAGCATGAGAGACCAGGATCAGAGCTGGTAGGCATCAGCATTGTAACAGAACAGCCTGTGAGGTCCGAACCCCTGCCCATTAGGTGTGTATCTCTCATTTTATATAAAGCTGTCATTGGTACTGTAAATGTTTAGAAAGACATAATGAATTGTTTCTTCTGCCTGTTTCTCCTGTTCAGGGTGGATTTCCATCAGTGAGTTGCCTCCTCCTCCTCCTCCTCCTCCTCCTCCTCCTCCTCCTCCTCCTACCCAAGAGATAGTAGGTGGAGGAGAAGTTATAGTTGAAGAACCACTCGTGGCAGCTACAGCTGTAGTAGCTGAGCAGGTTTATAGCAGTGAAGGAGATGCTGCACATCTAGCATCAGTAGAAGGGTAAGAAACAAGCAAGAGAGTGAGGAGCGAGATACCATATATATATAATAAATGAATAAATAAAGTAACATTTTGAATAGTCTCATTCGCTTTATTGCCAAGAGTGATGAGCAGATCAATACTAGTAGGTGGTTAACTGAGTTTTCTGTATTTACACTTCTGTTAATATAATATGTTAATTAGTGATCTTTAGAGGTGCTGGCAGATGTTTTCACCTTTAGATTGAGACGGGCTAGCTGGTTCCCCCTTTTTCCAGTCTTTATGCTAAGCTAAGCTAACTGTTTCCTGGATTCACATGACAGACAGACATGAGAGGGGAATCAATCTTATTTTCTAATTCTGCAGGAAAGTTTATAAGCAAGTTTCCTGTTAAAATATTTAATAATCTAAAACTCTTGTCATGGATCTTACAGGTATGTGTATCCAGAAGCTGTCTCTCCTGTACCAACTGAGACAGTCTACAATGAACACAGCCTGGAAAGAGCTAGCAGCATTGGGGAGATAACCTATGATACTCATGATGCCAATGGCTTTGTTGGGAATGGCTATGGTGGCACCAACATGAATGGAGAGAGTGTTGCTGCAAGCCCCACACCCTATAGCACAAGTGAATATAATGGGAACGGATACACAGGCTACGATGAAAACGGCAGTGTCATCAGCGCCAATGGTAATGGAAGTATAATGAGCGGCTTCAATGGAAATGACAGCACCGTCTGTGGTTACAATGGGAATGAGAATGGTAGTGCACAGTTTGTCAGGAGACGGCTACTTCCTTCCATACCGAAAGGTGAGAAACATATGTACATTTTCTTTTTGGTGTTTTCTTCTCCTGCTCCATTGCACATGTGTTTAAAGTGTGCAGAGTTACATTATTTTAGCAACTAACATGCCATTAGAGCTGCAATTATTGATCGACCGAAAATTCATCTGCAACTATCATGATAAACAAGTAATTTGTCAAGCAAAAAACCCCCAAACATTTTATGGTTCAAAATTGTCAATAATGAGGACTTATTTGTTTTAAATTATGGTAAATTTATTGTCATTTGGGTTTGGACTGCTATTTAAACAAAACAAGACATCTGATTTAGATTGTGTCACTTCTAGGAAATTGTGATTGCAATTTTTCACTGTTTTATGATATTTTATAGTCCAAACAATTCGTAGAGAATGAAAATAATCTTAATAAATAAAAGTTGCAGACCTACATTCCATTGTCTGATTTGTATTACAGGACTTTTTAATAATAACGATGAGTCTGCTACTAGATTTATCAAAAATATGTTCACTAAGAAACAACAGTTTATTTTGTCTGGTAACTTTTCTGTGGAAAAATAAGATTATATATGCATGCATTGCTGTGATGTCGGAGACTCTCATTATTAATCCACACGGCTGGATTAGCAAACAGGTAAAGCGGGCAACTGCCTAGACTTACATTGTGTGTCAGGTGATTTGTGGTAGTTTTATTAGCTGCACATTTGTCTGTGGATTTGCATGAAATCAGAGTATCAACTGAAATGATGAGGGCTTTAAAGAGCAACTTCATTCCCCATTTTAGTTTGCACATCCTTTGCATACAGACAATGCAAGCAAAAGCTAATACTAAATCTCTCCACGCAGGATTATAGTTTTGCACCCTGGCAAGTTTGCTAACACTCCCCTGCTTATTGTTTCAGGTCGTAAGCCTGCCTTTAACTTCCAGTGTCTGAGGCCACAGAGCAGTGTGGACGACCAGCTGCCTATCCCAGGGAACTACCGTGGGAACACATCACCATCCAGATCCCGTCTACAGGTAAAACAATAGCACACGCACATCTCAAAATGTTTTTGTTCATACAAATAGTGTGTCTCATCTTGTTTGACTTGTCTTTTCCTGCTCTCGCTCTCTTGTGTCAGACCCAGCACAGCCTGGACTCCCGGCCCAGCAGCGTGTCCTCGATGTCATCCACATCCTGGGTGAACACAGCAGCAGCTGGCACCACTCCTGTTCCAGGAATGATTCCCCCCTCGGGACGCAGGGGTAAACTCATCTACACCCCTATGATCCTGGTGGATGAAGCCACAGGCACCAGCCAGCCGCTGTGGAGCGACGGCTCTGCTAGCCTCCCTGTAGGACGCCGTCCTGGCTGGTATCCCGGTCAGACGAGGACCTTCACCAACACAAGACCACCACCGGTTAACCAGGGCTTTGTAGACAGAGGCAGTGCAGACAGTCTGGTCGAGTCGGTGAGTAATAATAACAGATAATTGTAACTTAAGTACGGGACTTGAGTAAATGTATTTGGTTACTTTCTGCCACTGTCCATTTGCTGTTACTGTACTATTTACATTGTGGTAACAGAAATAAAGTTACCACTCACTGGTGACTAGATGGCATTTCAATTTGACTAAGTGAGTCTTTCAGCTGATAAAATCCTCTGTGCATTGGATATAAACATAATCACATAGACTATTACTAAAAACATAATCCCTGTTTTACGTCATTGTTACTCTGCTTCTATTTCTCCCTTGCTTGTGTCAGATCTTGATCTCCGAGGGTCTCGGCATCTACGCCAGGGACCCGAAGTTTGTTAGCTTTGCCAAGCGGGAGATTGCCGAAGCCTGCCACATGAGCCTGGACGAGATGGAGAGCACTGCTGCTGACCTCATAGCTCGCGGAGCCAGTCAGTCGATTTCTCGCTTTGAGGATGAACTGGCCGATGAAATGAATTGTGTGATTTCCTACTGAGATCAGCAAAACCGAAATAACTGTGAGAGAAAGTGAGGTATGAAGATTGTGCAAAAAAAGAACAAAATCTTTCATGTGATGTGTGTTTAGATCTGCTGTGGGGAAAAGTGGAAGGATGATGTGATACAAATGGGACCTTAATTCTCTCAACTTTGTTGTCTGAGGGTAAAATGTTGAGTTGGTTAAGACAAGCTTTTATTTATGAATGCCAAAACACACACACACACACACACACACACACACACACACCACATAATCACACACATACTGATTTTAAGTGGATGTCAGTATGTGGCAGGTCTCAACAAGGTAAGCACTATATAATACTACGACTACAGTGTTTTGCATAAGAGACTGCTGCATGTGACGGAAAACTGTGGCTCTTAGCATTATTATGACCATTTTTTGCATTGTATTCTCACTTTGTACCATACTTGAATTGTTGTCACTTTATACACCTGTATAAACTGTAAAATTAGAATATATATATATATATAAGGCCAATGAAACATTTATACTTTGTTACACTAATAACAAGATCCAGTTGAAACCATTTACTTTTGAGTGCTGAACAGCATTTGCTATTTTAGAGAAATATTTAAATACACCGAATATTGAATGTCCTCTAATATTAAATGTGCAAACTCGTAGCAAAGTTTTGTTTGTGGAGTTGACTAAAAATAAAGCATTATGTTTTCTCAAATGTAGCCTGTGTTTTTTTCTCTTTTTGTTTATTCTTGAGCAGTTATAACCACTCGTTCCAAACAGTGTACTGAAGCATGTTTTATTTTACAACAGTGCTATAATGGTAATGTTGAAAACCGCAGCAAAATACAAAAGAGTGCATTATATAATCAGCCATTAATGGACCAGCAGATGGACAACATCTGGTTTTCACTTCCCTTTTTAGAGAAAAAAGAATCATGCAGAACAGTAAAACATCTGTGTCTTTTTTTCAATGTTAAATTGCACACATTCATCCTTTATAGTATTTGCATGGATGTAGCAGAGCATCTGATCCCCCAACTCCCCCAGTCTGCATGTCAAGTGTCCCTGGGCAAGATACTGAACACCATAATTGCTGTGCCATCGGTGTGTGAATGTTAATTTCTGTTTCTGATGAGCAGTTCGCACCTTAGCCAAGTGAATATGATGTACGTGCTTTGAGTAGTACAGACCATTTACCATCTGAACCCTCTCTGAACTTTCCCCGTCCTTTTAATGTGCAAAATAAACCTTCCCTATAAGAGTTAACCTACTAAAAGAGGAGCTATAGAGTTCTAAAAATACTTTGTGTTGATGTCAGATTAATGACCAGCAGCAGTTCACGAGCCCTCACCGGCCTTGTTATTTCCCCTTTTACATTCCTCCTTCTGTCTACTAAAGCGTGAACAGTCGCTCGCTCCTCTCTGTATTATAACCGCCGGGCAATCTCTGCTCCCCCTTAGAATAAAGCAGCGCTGCGATTGGACAGACGGCTCGGCTCGTCTTTACTCCACCGTCCAATGATTTATGTGACGTCACTACGCTTCACACGTCCTTCGCCCAGGTCGGTGACGCAGCCACAACTCTTCCTCCTGGGCGTCTTCCTCCCCTGGGCTGTTCCAGATGAGACGCCTCCCTCCCTCCGCCCCTCTGATCCTCTTATCAGCGAGTAAGCGGCCAAGATGGATGTTGTAAACCAGGTAAGGCTCTGGGGAGAAAATCAGCTATTTCATTTGTGTTTTGTTCGGTTGCTCATGTTCTTTCATTAAGGCAAAATTTCCTTTGTAGTGTGCTCAAATAAATATATATTTTTGTCTCATAGATCTGCCGAGCTTAAGGGTTTAATGCAATGCTTGCGATCCCTTGGAGTCGAAATAGTAATGTGCATTTTTCTAGGTTACAAATTGCAGTGGTGTAAATGTAAAACAGATGGCGATGTAACTGGAAAATTTTTCACGACTAAAGCTGGAGTCCATGTGATGGAGCGGCCCGCTGACGGTCCAGAAATGTGTAGGATGTCCAGAGATTGCTGCAGCGATGACATTTAGCGTAAGGAAGGAGATGATGCAGCCTATTATCTCCAGGGATTCGGCTAATTGATTTAGACCGCTCACGTATCAATTGGCCTGCTGTTGCTAAGATAACAAACGGGAATCTGATTTATTTTTTATTTTTTTTCGGATAGCCGCAGTAGGCCTGACGCGCATGAGGACTGTCTCCTGCACCCCTATGACCACGAACAACTCATCACTCAGATAGTTGTGTTGTTTGTGACATAGCCATTAAGGCTTTCTTAAGAAATGAGAGGATGTCAGGCTGCCAGACTTCTCTGAAACATGATTTTGTTAATGCATGCGTCATCTGTTTAATATGGATGTTTGGCATCCATAGCATCGGGTATGTGGAGAAACAATGAGCCCCTCAGCCTAAGAGAGAAAACCATCACTGCTGCTTATTCCAGTGCGGCCATTTATTGATGTACACAGGAACACACAGCCTCCTTTTGCAATGTCGCATTCACCTGCGCACAAATGCGTCCTCCTTTCCCCCCTAATCAATTAGTCAGATTTCGCGAGATTTTCTCACCAATGTATTTATTATTTAAATACTGTTGGGAAGTGTGCAGGAAGAGAGCAGAGAAACAGTCAGTTAATCAGCTTTGTCTAATTGTTATGCTGTCAGGAGCTCTCTCTCTCTCACACACGCACACACACACACACACACACACACACATACCACAGCGTTTGAAGTCAAAATGACTGTACTGTAGTTGTGCAGTATCTCTTATGGCCTCAGAGATGCCGGCTGTGACACTTAAGTCACTTTATTCTCTAGCAGATATTTGCCATATAACAAACACCTGCAAGTGGCAGCAGTAGACCAGGCCTGTGGGCTACCAGACTGAGGTAATTTAGTTTCATGTTTTTAATCAGCATCATCATCATATCATCATAATGCCTGGTCTGCTGATGGAGGCTGATTTTGCACAGCAAGAGTCAGTGTGAAAAGTTAATAATAAACTCTGCTAATTGCTGATTTTTTGGTTTGTTTTGGCAGTTGGTGGCCCAAGGGCAGTTCACGGTACTCAAACAACCTCTGGGATTTATAAAAATTCTACAGTGGGTAAGTCCTCCATTTGACATGTTTATGGGCTACTGTAATTAATATTTTCCATTTTAATAAAAACAAATCTTTCCACAGGAATACCATATTGTTATGGATGAAACACTTGTGACTTGTATCATTTGCAATAAATAACATTGCCATGTCTGTTCCTGACAGATTTGTGACCTTCTGTTACACAGAGGTCATAAAGCTGCATGGGGCTTAATAATGGATGTGGCTCTACACTCTTAGAAAGAAAGGTTCACAGTTGAACCCTGTCTCATGAGGGTTTACAATCAGATGTGTTTTTTTCTTTTCCCTAGAAATATTACAATAACTCCACCTCAGGTCTAATAAATACTAAATTGATTCACATAATGACTGAGGTTAATATTGAGGAGTCTTGTATCCTGATGGTGGTGCTGATACTGCCCCAGCAGGCCTGAGCAGGACACACCAGCAGGATGTGTTACGTCACTGTTGTAGTAACACTGTGTCAGTCCACTGAGGAAAATAATGACAATTTGTCAAATCCTTCTCAGAGGACATGACCTCTGCTTACTATGTACAGATTATAACCTCTCCCTCATGTGCGCCATCTCCTTCAGCAGTTGATGGAGCCAGCTAACGATTCATTTATTTGTTTATCTATGAAGAAAACAGTGTAAATAGATTTCCTGAATTATTTAATTTAGCTCAAAGATTGTAAAATTTCTGCATCTTAAAGAGAAAGTTTTTATTTTTGGGGGGATATCATTAAACAAGACCTACATAAGATATTATACCCTGTCTTTAAAATATATTAAGATTTTCACAGATACATTTGTCCAGATCCATTTAGGTTTAAAACAATTATGGGCGTAATCAATTAGCAACTACAGCAACTATTCTACTAATCAATTGATCGTTTGTCATTTATCAGGCAAATATGCCAAATATTTCCAGTGGCGCGTCTCTACAGATGGGGCCCCACAGTGGTGGGAATAGTACTGCTAATTACCTATGTAGGCCCCACAGCACTTAAAAGTTACACAGTGATATAATGTTATGAACTCGTTCTGGCTGGTTCAGATTATTGTTTATGCTTACAGCAGCCACTTAGCAACATAGTGCCAAAATCATTCCTAGAGCTGCAACAATTAGTCAATTAATTAATTAACTGATTGACAGAAAAACAATCTGCAAACTATTTTGATTATCAGTTCAACCATTTTTTAAGCAAAAACACCAACATCATCTGATGCGCTAACTAAACAAGTGATCCAAGGAGGTCCCCTTTGGCTGTGGAAAATCACAACAGGCTTTTTCCCCCTATTTCCTGATATCTGATAGACAAAACTAGATTAATTGATTAATCAAGAATCTAATTGGCAGATTGAATAAACATTAGTCAAGGCACTAATCATTTTAATTAGCTCAATGTTCCTGATAATTGATAATTAAATATATACTTGCACTGTAATGATGTATACGTTTTGGGAGAGTAGATGAGAAGAAAACTGAGGAGGGGGTGACTTTCAGCGCATGTGTCCTATAATTCTTAGCCCACACCCCTCATCTCCAGTATTTGAACACCCTTAGCATAACCCAGATGAAAACATGCGTGCCAAAGCATCTCTGACAGAGACCCTTGCTGTTATGGGCTCTGCAGATATACTAGAGAACAGTCAGAGGCATGAGTGTACTGCATGACTTCGTAGTCCTTCCCTGGAGCTGTGTGAGTGTGCCAGCACCTCATAGCTGCCTCCCTGGGTCACAGCAAGCACAACCACCAATCAGCAGCCCCGCTCAGGAGGCCGGGGCCCATGAATCATCTGTCAGAGGGCCTGCATGCCTCAGCGTCAGAGGGGAGGAGGAGCTGCTGGAGCTGCTGCTTTTTCTGGATTAATATGGGCATGCACAACCAGCAACAGTGTTTTTTAGGAGGGTAGAGAGGAGCCACCCCTTTCAGTGGAAAAAGGCAGCAATGAAAAAGATGCTTCTGTAGAATCTAACCTTTTTTGGCTTTTTCTTGCTGTATACTTCTATTGAAAATAAAAAGCAGCCAGTTGTCAGCAGTGTTCATATATACAAATTTGTATTTTGTGAGATGAGAGTAAATGGAAACGGATCAGATCATTTAAGACCTGTTTGTGGGTTGAGGATTTAAAAAAAAAAAATCCTATCTACATTTGATGAATTATGAAAGCTTCTGAGCACCGTTTTTTGCGACATGTGTGACTCATGTAGCTTTACACAACTCCCCACCCTCTCTCTCTCTCTCTCTCTCTCTCTCTCTCTCTCTCTCTCTCTCTCTCTCTCTGTGTGTCTCTGGAGAATAGTGCTGACAAAGCCTAGATTTGATGGATGTTGGAAGACATTGAGTTCCCAAATAAAGCTGATGTAGAGCTCCAACCATAGTGTACGCAAACAGCCTACTGCCTCTGCCGTTACAGGAAGGGCACTGCTATGTGGAATTTAATTTGCATTTAAATTTCACTCTCTGACTCATTCCCAGCAAACATAAAAACAGCTGTTTGTGAGCCTTATTCACTTTGGGGCTATCCCTAATGTGTAATAAAGGCTGTTGATTTTGTTGTAGCTCATAAGAAAGACAGACAGTGTTAGAAAAGCAGTAGCAGACAGATTGTATGTGCCTGAGTATGTAAGATCATGTATCTTCTCAGCACAGTAGAGCTGACAACCATGCAGCATACCACGAGGGGCAGAAACAAGCCTCTGCCTCTTCACTGTGTGATGTTGCCAACAGTGTTACCATGACATCTAACACTGAGTGTGCCACCATTTCTTTTTTTCTTCATTTCTTTTCTCAGTGTGGCTGGCCCTCTCTTCCTCCTCCAACACTCCTCCTTCCACTCATATATCACCATACAAGTACAGCTCTTAATTGTGGTGCGGCGCCTCCCATTTAGATTCACTGTCCTTACTACTGTTTTTTTAGCCGTGCTAGCAGCGTGGCTCTAGCTGTGGGGATGTCAGTTGGTCTACCAATTTGGTCTAGATGGAAATATCTGAAGATCTATTGGAGGATTGTCATGACATTTGGTTGAGACATTCATGTCTCCCTGAGGACGTATTGTAATAGATTTGGTGAACCATTAACTTTTCATATAGCACCACCATCAGGTTAATATTTCAGTTTGTTTTATACTTTGATTTATGCAAAACTAATGACAATCAGCCTGTGTTTAGTGCTAATTAGCATGCTAACATGCTGGACTAAGATGTTTAACATGGTAAATATTATACCTGTTTAATATCAGTATGTTAGCATTGTCATTGTAAGCAAGTTAGCATGCTGACGTAAGCATTTAGCACACTTCACTCCTGTGCCTATGTAATGGTAGCCAGCTAGACTGTGCAGTGAGTAAACCTTACTTACCGATGCCTTAAGAGACGTGCTAGCAACAGATGCTAGTGCCATAGGGTTTTAGCCTCCTTGTTAGCACGTTTGCATCACGCACCCAAGGTCGCAAGTTCGAGTCTGGGCTGTGCAGTACAACCTAGCGGCCGGTTACACCTCACAGCTGCTGGTATGGCCGTAGACTGTAGTCTTGAAGACTAGATTTAACAGCACATATGATGATGTCTACATGTTGAACATATTTTACATTACATTCCCGTATTTTGTCTTATATAAAGCTTGTTTTCCAGATGAAAGTAAAACGATTCAAGAATGTATGTGCAATTTCATATATACATTCATAGACATGTAAATATGCTACTCCCCCAATGATTTCTCATGTTTGTTTGATCGGAATCCTTTGACTCATAACATTGTGTCACTTAAGGATGATTCAGTTGAAGCAGCAGCGTGGCTTGTTGCTGAGATTATCTCTAAACTAAAGAATCATGCCCTTGTTAGCATTTTCATTTTCTCCAAAATGACTGCAGAAGAAGAAGACAGCAAGCCCCGAAAGTAAAGCTGGGCCACAAAATGTTGTTGGTTACCTCTGATGAAATCTTAACCTCTAACTGTCTCAGAGGGATAATAAAAGATTTATATGGACACAAGGAGCTCTAAAACAGCCACAGTAGTGCAGTGAGGCAGTTATAGGCCTACTAAACAGAATGAGATGGATGACATAATTTTTAGGATGAAATATACCACAATGCACACCATGTGAATGACTGTGCTGACACTGCAGTTATGATATGTTGCACATGCTTTAGGTGTTGATTAATTGTACACTACTAAACACAGGCAAACCTTTTCTTACAATCTTATTGATTTCAAATTTACTAAGTCAGTGTCCAAAGTGCATTCAGAGTGACGTGCAGGTACAAATTATAATTAAACTCAGATATTACTAAGATTTGTAAATTCAGATAGTAATAATAATTGAGAAATTCTTTGTTTTTTAGTGTGCATTTTTAACTGAAAGGCTCTACTGCAGATGGAAAATTACTTTTTTCTTTGCTTGAAATGTTACAATAAACTATGTTGTTCATCAGCAGTCTCCTCTCCTTCGTCACTCACACACTAATGCTGCCACTCTCATCATTTGCATTGGTTAATAAAACCTGTTAATTGGTCTTTTACCAACAACAGGAAGGGGAGGTGTTTAAGATGTTGGGAGAGGACAAAAACCTGCAGGGACAGAGAAGGATGAGTAAAGTGATCACAGTGAGGCTATGCGTTAATCCAACAAACGAGCCTCCGACTCACGTTAGCTAACAGATTACTGTTAATAGTTTAGTGTGTAGATGCCTGCAGCAAGTAAATAGTACTACAAGACTACAGTTAAGAGAGTGTGTGTGTGTGTGTGTGTGTGTGTGTGTGTGTGTGTGTGTGTGTCTGTGTGAGTGTGCGTGTATGTGTGTGTGTTGTGACTGGCTTTGCAGGAGCTTGTAGCTGAGTATTTGGTGACAGATGGTAGAGCACCTCAGTCAGAATTATAGTTGGGTTTTTCATCCAATCGGATCTGGCCTGCAGCGTAGGGAGGGTGTGGTAAAAATAGTCTGATTTGTCTAATCTGCTGTGTGTGTCTGTGAGAGAGAGAGAGCGTGAGATTATCTCTGTTTGTGCTGTTTACGTGACTGTGAGTGGGAGTTGAAGAACAAGACTGAGCTGTAAACCTGAACTAATAAACAAATGCACAATCAGTGCTGTACCCCAAAATACAAATAAAAACACTAAATCATCCACAGAAAAGCCACATCAACCATTACAATAGGTGTAGCCCTTGCCATGTTACCCGGTGATAACGCTGCATTCATTTGCACTATGTGTACAACAGGTGCTTTCACCTCCTGCAATGTCTCAAGCAGGCCTGCTTGAGACAGATTGTGAAAGCACAGTCTGCAGCAGGTTTACACTGGAGCTCTTTGTTTACACGGTTACATTATCTGAAATTAACTGGAGTACTGTTGATACAGTATGTGAGCATGACAGTTTGTCTGTGAGATGTTAAAAGTTTACTGGATGTTGTGTCATACTTTCCTCTTTCTATTTCCTCTTTTTTCTGCAGATCTTTGCAATCTTTGCCTTCTCGACATGTGGCAGTTACTCTGGCATGTTCAAGATGAGTGTGGAGTGTAAAAACCGGACAGAGAGTGACCTGGGCATAGAAGTAGAATTTGAATATCCGTTCAGGTATGTATTCTGTCCAACACTGCAGTAGAAATCGGAAAAAATACAACTGTAAGCTCACAAACTGCAAACACACATTCAGCACACATATCAAAATAAATCACTCAGGAGCCAGTTAATCTTATTGATGGTAATGCCAATTACAGCATACTAAGATCTACTTTTAAAATTTTGAAATTTCATTCATTCATTATATTATAATTAATCTATAAAAATCAAATACAAAATATACCTTTGAAAGGAATTACCTAATTTAGGCCTATATTCCTAATTTAGACAATCATTAGCTTAGTTAACAAGCTCATTAGCCTGATTCAGAGTGATTATGATAGGAAATTTTATAGCAGTGCCTTTTGATTAAAGGAATAGGGAAACACACATTCTCGCTTTCTTACTAAGAATTAGATAAGAAGCTCTATACCACTCTCATGTATGTAAAAATGAAGCTACAGCAGGCAGGTGATGAGCTTAGCTTAGGATAAAGCCTGGAAACAGCTAGACTAGCTCTGTCCAAAAGTGATAAAATTGTAACAGGGGGTTGTGTGCTGGACTATTTCTTGGCCAGGACTTCCTGTAGTCCAACACATAAACTCCTGTAAAACCACAATGTTTTTACAATTTCTTTCTTAGACAAATTAAATAAATATAATGTGTTCATTAGTGAGCTTTAGCGCTGCTGGTATATGGGTTTTGTTACTTTTGGACATAGTTAGGCTGGCGGTTTCCTCCTGTTCTGTTCTTTATGCTAAGCTAAGCTAACAATCCCTGGCTGTAGCTTCATATTTGATTAATACCATGTTGATGTCTGTCAATCTTCTCATCTAACCCTTGGCAAGAAAGCGAATAAGTGCATTTCACAAAATTTCAAACTACTCTTTTAAAATACCGTCCTCAGTAACCTATTTTGTTATGGACTGCATTAATCATTTTTACACAAACATAAATAATAGATGAAACTGTCAAAGACAAACACAGCTCCAGATCAGTGATATCACAAGGTGTTTCACATATAAGAAATGTATCACCCATTATACCTTTTTATTTCTTAGCTTGCACTTTTTAATTTCTCTCTCTCTCTCTCTCTCTCTCGCTGTTCTCAGGCTCCATCAGGTTTACTTTGATGCTCCCACCTGTAAGGGAGGGAAACCTGAAAGGCTATTCCTGGTCGGGGACTACTCCTCCTCAGCTGAGTTCTTTGTCACCATCGGTGTCTTTTCCTTCCTCTACTCAATGGCAGCCCTTTCTGTGTACTGTTTCTTGCTGGAGAAGTACCGCGAAAACTGCAAGGGGGCTCAGATCGTGAGTTAATTTATGCCTGACATGTTCTTGACATTCAAGTCTTTCAACATGCGTTATAATTAATATCTAGTGTTGTTTGCAGTAAAGGTGATCATTATGTTTTGCTGATTCCCAGGACTTTGTTGTGTCGGCGGTATTTGCCTTTATGTGGCTGGTATCCGCATGTGCTTGGGCTAAAGGCCTGTCAGATGTGAAAACAGCCACTGATCCAGAGAGGGTCATCACTCTGATCTCAGCCTGCGACGAACAAGAGAATCGCTGCCGTGAGGTCCACGACCCGAAGGTCTCTGGCCTCAACACCTCTGTGGTATGTCCCAGATGCTTATATGCGATATATTGAGTTGATATCAGAAGAAACAGGAAATTAACCCAACAAACACATATCTCCAAACATTTCTCTGCTCCACAGGCTTTTGGCTTCATCAACCTGATCCTGTGGATAGGAAACCTCTGGTTTGTGTTCAAGGAGACAGGCTGGATGGCTGCCTTCTCTGGAACATACGTCCCATCACAGGAAAAGCAGCCCGCCCCCGATTCCTTTGGCCAGGCAGGCTATGGTCAGCAGGACCCCTACGCCGGCTCCCAGGGAGGATACCAGCCAGAGTACGGCCAGCAGGGAGGCTACAATGAGGAAGGAGGTTACAGCCAGGGCTATGAGCAGCAGCCCACCTCCTACTCTAATCAAATGTGAGCCTGTCCAGCCAAACCACAGCTGCAGGACGGTGAGTGTAAATATGTAGAACATATCAACTGGTTAGAATAAGTTTAAATAGATTGTATGTGTATAAATGCGTATACAATGATCTAGGCTAATCTTTAATTTAAGCACAATTAAATGGTTATATTGTGTAATTGTGATATTTATGAGGCTTACAAAGACACCTGTTAGATATCAACTTAGCATTAATGTCAATATTGTACTTTTATTAGGTGCCTTTTGCATGCTATTTTGTATGGGCAGAGTTCTTTCTCTAAGCAGATGACTCACAATTTTCAGAGACTCTCCGCGCCTTCAGAGACTCTCCTCTCCAGCATTGGTTGTTTGTTCAGATGACCTAAAAGATTGATGACCTAAAAGATTTTAAAGTATATCATGAAACACTACTCACACGTCTGGAAAATACTACACTAACACTACTTCCACGTCTGGAAAATGTAAATATGGTCTGTTTTTAAAGCATAGATAACTATGCTTTAAAAACAGACCATATTTACATTTTCCAGACAAACGATTTGCAGTCATGCAAATGATGACACACTGACACAACATATTTTTATATAGGTGAAAGGAGCATGACACTGTTGCTTGACTGAAGGAAGTTGGGGTGAATGGATGATGTACAAAACATTTGACTTGCAGTCTATGGTATAGCCATCTTTTACAGTAATGCTCTGATCTCATTCAGCGGAAGAATATTCCCTGTCAGTGTTCAACTAACTAACTACTAACTAATCTACAGTAATGCATCATATTCGATAAGATAGTCATATATTTGTAGCGTCGCTGTCCTGTGAGAAACACGTATCCCCAAAAAGTAAACTTTTCATGAGCTCAGATAAACAGCTCTATTTTCAGCTTTGTGACGATACCTTTTCCAGCTAATCCAAGGGAGGGGGGGGGGGGTTACACTACTTGAGTAGATTTACTTTGTTACAATCCACCACTAGCTGTATGCGCTCACCTGCTCTTTTTGCCTTTGAGTTCCTCAACTCCCCTGCAACCCTGTAACAGTCTTAAAACCATGGGTGGAAGTGCTTTTTGGTATAGTGCTCTGAGGCTGTAGAATACTCCACCTGATGAGCTAAAACTGCACTCAGTCCTCAAAAGATAAAAAAAAAAGGCAAGCCACAGCCTTCAGCATCATTGTTTAGGGTTCGCTATAGAAGAATTTTACTTTTAAAGCAGGTTTGAACCAGCTCTCTATACTGAGTACCTGCAGGCTGGCTAAATCTTGTCTATGACTTCTTATCTGTTGTTTCAGTTACATTTTAACTTTGATTGTTGCTTATGTAATCATGAATATTCTAGAGAAATACACAAGATTTGAAACAAATCTATCAGGGTTTTCAGTTTGTGCCCTTGCTTTAATAATGTATATATACTCTTTATATACAATATAACATTATGTTACCTAACAGTGTGTATGTTTACTTTACATTTATTGAATCACAGAGGAGGTGCTATCTGCTACTTCACAAGTCATTTCTGAACTGTCATTATCAGCTTTTAATATATGTAATATTTATTGAGCCGTAGGTTTGTTTATATGTTCAACATGTAATTCATGTGATCATACATTTGCTGTATGTTTAATATTTTCCTTCTCTCTGTCTCTCACTTCTTCACCTTTTTCCCGTAGCCAGGGTCACCTAGTGATTTCGGAGGGTGCCTCTCGACCACCATCTGCATTCCCACACTCCTCTGTTTGTCTGTTTGTGTATCTGTGAGTTGACAGGCAGAGGGAGGGAGGCATGGAGGGCAGAAACTGGTGGGGTCTGGGGAGGGGATAACACCACTGGGGAGCAGCATTTGGTTGGGGGGGGGGGTAAAAAGGGGGAAACGGGTCTTTGCTGTAACATGATGTTTATTCTCGTGATGTATTTAACTGTAGAAGACAACAGTGGATTGTCTGTTTGGTTATACGAGAAAAACTTGAATACAAATACCAAAACATTCGTTGATGAACATTTAAGAGAAATCTTGTAATGGGAAAGACTTACATTTATGAAGAAAAAAAATTGTAGTAATATTTAACTTGGGAGAATGTATTTGTCTGTGCTGTGTAAATATCAACATGCTGATATATATGATTATATGTACACAGTTGAATAATTGTGCACTCCATATAAGTTGTTATACAACAAATGTTGAGCACAGAGTTATTCAATTGCATTTACTTTGGTTCTGTTTAGGAGCTCACATAGCTTAGCCTTTGCCCTTCAATTCCCTTAAGTAATTCATACCACAATGATGTTTTTATTTGTTCGTCTCAGAATCTATGAACATCTTTTTGTTTTAGATTTTATCATTATGCGTCATTTGATCAGCATAACTGACAGGATTTACGAAACAGGGTGAAGGCTGCTGAAAATTTCAGAATCATTGATATAAAAAGTGAGCAGAGAAAGAGTGATGTATAGTACAGTGAATAGATGATCGTGGGTTTTAAGTAGCTTGTTTCAGCTTTATTTATGTTTTTATATATATTTTTCCATCAAACATCGCTGTCAAGCAAGGACAAACTCTTGTAATAGACAGACTATTTTAAATCCTGGCATATGAAATCAAAAACTTTACAAGGTTAAGAAAATTAGTGAGCATGGTAGCATTTCATATTTCCTTTGCTGTTTCGGAAACTGCTACAGTGTGCTTTAAAATTGTGAATCAGGGCAGTGAATAGCAATTTTAGCAGCGTGTGTTTGTTTTATTTGTTTGGATTTATGTCACTGCATCATCACAAATATCGTCAATGAACCTCGTCCTGTTTTGAGCGCCTTTTATGTGATGCAGAAAGTTGTACGACAGAGTCATATAGTTTTTTAACTGGTGTTTCTATCACACTGTAATCACTGACGTACATACTCACATTAACAAGAACTCTAGGTAAATGACAATAAAGTATACTAAGACCTTGGTTATGCCATAGTAAACACATATTATCATGAGGCCGTCTGAACAATATGTCTCCATATATACTTCTCCTGCATCCTCAATCCTATCTCGTCTCCTTCTGATAGCAAGCAAATTTACTGCATGCATTCGTATATCCTGAAGCATCCCTAAACATATTTGAGAGGCTGAGGCTCAAGGCTGCAGGAAAATTAAGACTACACAGTATTACTGTGGTGGTGGTCGTGGTTACTGCACATCACATACAGCAGCTATTCAATATTATACTCAAAGCACAAAGCAAGTGCTGCAACAGTTAATTCTTTCGAGATATAAATACACCTGTCCTACTGCCAGTCCTCTATTTGGATATACAAGATCGTGTTAGCCAAGTGGTAAGAGATGTGTCTTGATTGGTAGTTTTGCTTCCACAGTCCTCATTAGGATGAATTGCTGTCCATCTCCAGTATATCGGTCCACTGCACAGCCTTGGATTTACTCTGCTTTTTGTTTTGTTTTTAAATCAGGGTTCTTTGATTCAGGCAGTGTAGAAGCACCTGGCTTTATCTCTTCCTCTAGTCCCCCCACTTCAGTTTCTTTCTCTCCCTTTCACTGTAGGTCTTATAAATATGCTCAAATGAAATATACTATGTTGTTAGTGGTGAATGATGTCTTGTGGTACTCTCTACGCCTTTGGGATAGTGCTGTGTTTATTGTATTGTATGATGTATTCATATTAGTATTTATGATAATGATAAGTCAGTGAAAAAAATATCCAAGACTTTCCAGAATTCTACTGTATTCTTATTATATGGGATCCATGTGAAACAAAATTAAATAAACATGAAATTATTCTGTTGAAGGTTAATATGTGTACTTCTGTTCATAGGAGTTGATTGTCTTCTCATTTACTTGGCTGAGTTGGATTTATAAAAAGTATGTTTCAGTTTTATGAAGAAGTTGCAAAAGGAATTTTTCTAAAAAGTCAACACCACTATTCTACAATAAACTGTGTACAAAACACAGCAAAGCAACACAGATAAAGGTGAACTTGGTCTATTTTGTGATAGTAGCTTAAAGTTTCATTAGAAAGTTCTAAAAGATGCAGATGGTGTTCAGATATTTCTGTGGCTGGCCTATATTTCTCAGTATAGCTGGCATTTATAAACCATTTCCGGCAGTCAATGGGCCAGTATTCAGCTTAGTTAGACTCAGTCTGTGGTTTTGATGCAAGAGGGGTCTGCATGGCACTGGTGGTTCAGGGAGTGCATCAATTGCAGTGGTTTCCTCAGTCACCTCCCATCATTTTGCTAAATCTGAGAAAGAATTTAACAAATATAAGGAAGACCAAGATTTAAGAGCTACACAGTGCATATTAAGACCGCAAAACTGTATTGTAAACACACTAGTGGTCCAAAACTTTTTGCAGTTCATGGGCAGTCAAATTAAAGTGTAAAATGCAATTAATGTAGTCTAAAGACTATCATAGAGCGGGTAATGACACCTCAGAATTGATATAATTTAATTCCATAGTTTGGCCTGTGCACACAAATGTAGACATAATCCTCTGAAAATCATACACCAGTTTGGATATGATGCCTTCAATAACTGTTGGAAATTCCAAGATTTGAGTCGAATGAATATGAACAACTAGATGTGGCAAAAAGTCTTAAGGCCTGATTTAAAAACAAAACAAAACAAGAATTGGAGCAGATCTTAAGTTGTCTAAGAGTTTATATCAGAAAATGTGAAGCATAAAAACTGAATGCTGCTTCTCTGTGTTTAGTTTGGACTTTATGGACAGTAAGCAGATCTGTCCCAGACCATCTGAGAATTCTGGACAGTTCACAATGAAGAAGCAGATCAGATATGTATTTGGGTCCTAAGTGCTTTACAAACCAACAGAAGTATTTTAAAACCCATTATCTGACAGGAAGCCAGGGTCAAGATCTGAGAACTGGAGCAGCACGCCTCTGGTCTTAGGAAAGACTCTGGCAGCAGCAATGTAAATCAGCTGCAGCTGTCCCTATAGATTTTGGAGGTCTCTGTTCAAAGATAAATCTCAGGGCCCATAAGATGATTAATGTGGTAAGAAAAGAAGAAAACAAAAACAAAGTTAACCTCTTTTTGGAGTTCTCTAATCTAATAAAAATTTCTAATAAATTTCTTTTTTGTGAAATTGTAGATAATTTAACCTTTTGGGGTCTCAAATGGTAATCTAAATGAAAATGTGAATTTTAGAGGATAAATTAATCTTTTGGTGGAACTGCAACTTATAGACATCTGAAATTTGAGAAGGGGACTAGACACTGCTTTTTTGTAAGGGGCCAAAAAGCCAAAAAGGTTGAAACCACTGTTAATCTTAAACAATGGATTTTATAAGCTAATCATAACTTTTTTATGGTAAATTGTCATCTTTAAAATAAGAATCTTGATCAGGATTTATATCTGACAGCAATTGATAATGTGTACACATTAAAGCACAGTGTGTATTTACTGTAAATATGTAATTTACATTTTGTAGGTAAGTTTAGTTTAGTTTAGTTTAGTTTGAATAGATTTAAGAATTGATTTAACTTCAATATGGAAATGAATTAGTTAATAATAAATATATTAAAATAAAAAGTACAATAGTTGCCTTGGAACTGACTGTGGAGCAGATAGCAGAAAATCAAAATAATCGAGTAAAGTACAAGTACTTAAGTACAGTACTTTAAATGAAAAAAATTAAATATTGTACTTTACAACTGTAAAACTGTTTTTTTGTACATTATATATTAGTTTGTGTGAATATGTCTGGTCTGTAATTTTTGTAATCTGTGTCAATTTAGCTGCTGCAACACCGCAGTTTGCCCTCGGGGACCAATAATGATCTACCTACCTACATACCTAACTAACTAAAAGGGACAGTGTTTTTCTTGTATAGCATAAGTTTTCTT
Organism: Micropterus salmoides; assembly: GCF_014851395.1. Taxonomy (NCBI): domain Eukaryota; kingdom Metazoa; phylum Chordata; class Actinopteri; order Centrarchiformes; family Centrarchidae; genus Micropterus; species Micropterus salmoides. The sequence goes on along the minus strand of NW_024040707.1, from coordinate 9,662,917 downwards.
ATAGAGATGTATGCAACAAGTGTTTTTAGTCCTCTTTAAGATGCAAGATAAAGTCAGTCAGTTTCAAGCAGAAGGTGCACCAAGCCTTTTTACCTGTTCAGAACAGGAGGAACCAACAATTGCGGGACCTTGACCTTGATTTGTTAAAAATGCCTCATAGATAAAACAGCCAATCAGTAATACCTTCTTGTATAGAGAGAGGGGCAGACAGTTTACAGCCCCTTCAAATTGCTTCTTTTTGTCTGTTTTAATTGTGTGGATCGGGAGCCTGCACCTGGGTATTTTATTTTGAAAATTGACCGGATTCTCTATGATGTTTGTGTGTTTGACTACCTTTCCGGTTTGATCTGCTCTGTGCAGCTTGACTCGGCTTCTATCTAGAATAGACTTTTCTCCGCGGAGCAGAGAGAGGAGCCGCTTCTGGGCTGCTTCTGAAACGGTGACTCATAAACTGTCTACAATGGCCGCTATCAGGTGTAATTTTGAAATGGCTGATTTTGTCCCCAGCACTTTTTGAAAGCATTTGCTAAAAGTTTTCTGAAAATTAGCTTGCAACAAGAAATGTTAAATAACGAGAAAGGTTTACTTGCACAATTGGAAAACATAAAATGCAATGTAAATATAGGAAACAGATCTGCCTTGTCCCAAAAAAGGAACTTGGGCTAAAAAACAAGCTGCTAATTCTACATTATATTAGATAATATTTTTATATTCTGAATTGTCAGTGGCCACATGTATTCTGTTTAGCTTCATATAAATAAAAACATTTCCACCATAAAATTAGTGCAGAAAATGTTATGAGAATGCAGGAAATTAAGAGTTTAATGCTCAAAATCTTCTGGGGGAGGACCCAGACCCAGAATAGCCTATTTCATTAATGAATATTTCTTCAAAATAGCATCGGAGGATCTTGTTGTCTTGTTCTCGTGGACTAAGTTTTTCGTCGCACCGCCCATAAATGTCCCCCCACACTTTTCAACACAAAGTGACGCCCTTGGCTGTTCAGTCCTTCCGGTGAAACCAGCTCCGCTCATCGGCCCCAGGGTGCACACAGAAGCAACTCCTCTTGAGAAAAGGGAAAGCCAACGCCCCGCTGACGCTGAACTCAAGTCAGTCAGTCCTTCCTCCAGAGCTTCTGTGGTCGTGACTGAGCTCCAACAGGGTCTATTTCACGGAGGCTTTACATCGGTGACGTTCATCCACCTGCAGGGGGAAAATAACCCAAACTTCAAACGGGAGCAGCAGCCATCAACACTGGGGCTGTTCTCAAGACAACTTTGCTTATTCAAACATTTCCCGTCGGTCGCTGGCGATAACCCTTAACAACAATCTGTATATACGTATAATACGTAAGTTATTGCAGAATGGCTGATACAACCGGGTCCAGCGCCGCTGGAAACTGCCTGGAGAAGCTGAAAAGTTACGTGAAGACCCAGAAAGGTTTTATCCTCGCAGCTGAAATAGTAAGTTCACTGACCTGGGCAGTTGACATGTAGGCCTACCATTCAGCTACTGTGCAGCTTTGGATGGTCACAGCTGCTTGCAGAACTGTCTATAATATGCTGTGTGACGTTTGCTAAAGTAGCCTGCAGCTAATCAATATTTAATAGATTGTAAAGTGGGTTAATGTAGCCTACATGGTTGTCATTGATTTTTCTTACACTGTTAGGCTAGAGAGAGGAGATAGTTACCCCAGCTTTATGGAGTCGTGTCACCATTTATATGTATTTTCTTCTTAAAAGCTGTTTTGTCTCACTTTTTGAGAAGCTGTCTAGCCTGGGAATGAAAAGCATGTGGTCTAGCGGGGTTGAAGGATCGTGAAGAGGAGGTTAAGGGTTTCCACCTGTCACTTTTGCTCCACTGTTTTCTCATTTGACACCAAGGAGCCAAATGCTGAGCATTAATGGCAGATGAAAGGTCATATGGGTTAACTGACCAACTGACTGTTGTCAGGCATCTCCTTTTTTACTCATTACCACAGGCTGCATACTATTTGTAGGCAGAGAAGTAGTAGCCCAAATATGGAATGCCTATCACATTCCCACTAGTATAAAAGCTCATAAAGTTCTCCCCCCCACGCCATGTCTTTGCACATCTGGCTGGAATTAACAGGAATCTATACATACAGAGGTGGAAATATAATCATCAGAGCAACAGTCTAATAATGTTTAAGTTAGGTGTGTGGTTTAAAGTTTCCTACTTCCTGGAAGAGAACAACCACATCCTGTCTGGAAGACCTTTTTTTTTATACTGTCCTTGACCACCGTTTTTCACATGATTGCCTTTGTTTGCATTTCCCTGCAGTGTGTTCTCTTAACGCATGACTCACTTTGATCTTAAAATATTTAGTTAAGTTATGCCGTGGAGTATTATCACAACCTGTATCCCACCATAGCTTACAGAGTGCTCAGAGTGTTACTGTACAACTGTTCCAGTTGTTAAACGTCAAGAAAGCACTTTTTTTTTTTCACTGATAAAATGGCTCTGCTCTCATAAATCAATGAGCTCATTATAAAGCACGCTCTCAAATGTTGGTGGTCAGTGGTCCACCCACTGGATAGTTGTTTTTTTTCCTTCTTCTTCTCAGAGGTAATGGAAATTCCAGGCTGTGTGTGAAGTTTGGTCCTGGGAACAAAGAATGCGTGAATTGCCTTGCACACATCTCTGGTGTGCCAATCACGGGACAGATTCGTGCTTCACTGGATACACTGTGTAGTTTGTTGTTTCCTCTCCCACTTAAGTCTTTACTGAAACCTGGTAAACTCCTAAAGAAAGTTATCTCTGGTAGTACATGTCTGAAATAGTTGACAGTGCAGGGAGAGCTGCAACAGGAAGACAAATGCTCATTATGTCCAATCTGATAGGAAATAGGGGTATTTAACCACAGCAGTCGGGATTACTGAGGGCCAAATCTTCCGGCTGGTAAGCCAAAAGTCTAAAAGAATAAATGTCCTTTTTAATCAACTTTTAATATCAGGTTTCCATGCCTCATCAAATTACATGTAGACTTATTTTGTTTTGGTTTTCGGCTTGCCAGAGACATTGCCATACTTAACCTTGTTGGAAGTCACAGAACAACATAACGATTCACAGTCACACCCATTTAGTGCAAATTTGTGGCACAGGTCAGTAGCGATAAGTCAGGATGAGTCATGCATTGAGCTGATTATTTGCCCTGAATAAGAAGTGGTCACATTGTTTTATGACCGGAAACATGTTTTTTAGGTTATCTCCTTTTGAATGATGTTTTTTTAATCAAGGGAAAGGGTGGGAGAAAAGTAGGGGAATGAAGGTTGAGTAAATGAGTGAAAATGACTAGAAATGAAACTGAATGACATTTTACGCTCAACACACACAATACACACACCCCAAAATGTGTATTCCCTAGCAACCAATGCTGTTTGGTGTGTCTCTGTACCACGGACTGACTCTTGGCGCTCATGTTGCTGCTTACTATAATTAGCCAACCGTTCACGACAATTTTTCCTTCAGTCAGTTTCAAAGAGCAGCCCATTATACTGATGTGAATAGATCCTAGTTGGGATCTTAAAAGCTGACCCATGCAAACAGATCCGCCGCTGTGTGGAAAACATAAAGGTGTCAACATCTCGCAGCCTTTCTTGTTCAGAGGGACTCTTGTGTAGTGGGTGTTTCTCTGTGTGACGGCCTCCTCAGTAGCCGCTGCCCTCAGAGCAGCCGGCTCTTGCCTAAATAGAGCCTCCTTTGTGTAGGATTTTGGCCTCTGCCGCCTCACTACTCTACAGAGGCAGCCTGTGTCAGTCTCGAGAACACATGAACTACTGATGCATCTGGCTGGCTCGCTGCACGTAGCAGTTGCTGGTGAGGGGAGGGGAAGCAGTAGTGACAGATGTAGGGCTGGCGTCAAGTCAGTTACATCATGGGTGTATTATATAGACTACAGTGATTTGACACTCGCCACCAAGTTGTCTGCTTTATTTTTTGCAATATGCAAGATGAGTTTTTTTTAAAATACAGCCACAGTCAATTTATTTAATAACCCAATCGAAGAATAAATTATTTAACTTGTGACAAGAAAGCAGTGCAGAGAAGTGTTCAGTGGATCATATGTAACTAAAGAGTTTATTAATTCTTTCTAGCTTGAGTTCTATCTTTTATATATGATTAAAGTTTGACATTTATTTGTCACAAGCTGAAACAATATGTGCAGTCAAATTCAGGGTACATGTAGTAAAAATAACGATTAGAAATAAATTATAATGTTTTTTCTAAGCTAGAAAAATATAAATATATGTAGTAAGAGTTATGTTATAAAGTGTATTAGAACTACAATGATTAATTGATTATTCAATTAGTTGATTGACAGAAAATTAATTCACAACTATTTTAATAATCGTTTAAGTACTTTTTTGAGTAAATCTGTCAAACGTTTTAAGGTTCCAGCTTCTCAGATGTGAAGGTCTGTTTATTTTTTCTTGTTTTAAATTGTGTAAATTGAATATTTTGGTCACAAAAACATTTGATGATGTCATTTTGAGCTGTGGAAATTTGAAGTGGGTTTTATTTATTTTTTATTTTTACAGTTTTCAGATTTTGTACCAAACAATTAATAGGAAAATAAATAATGAAAAGGTTTAAATCTTTCCAGTATATACAAATTTAAAATGTACATGTCACTTATAAGGCAAATTTCATACAAGGTACAAGGTAGAGTTATTTATCATTTTACAACACAGGGTTGTATAACAAGATTAAGATGCTCAAGTCCAAATGTGCAGGGCACTGCAAAGGAGTTATAAATCTATGTTGTAGAAAAGGACAATAAAATGAATGCTGTTTAGTCTTCAAGTAATTTATATTGTTTGGCATACAAAGGCTTAAGGACTTAAGGAAATTTCCACTCCTTCAAAGCTGTCATATGTTGTGTGAATGCATCTGCCCACACCGTTTGAAAGCAACAACAATAGCTGTATTGAAAAAAAAAAGGCTGATTCTGGTTCAGGGCTGTAGGCAGCCTACGTTTATGATTTCTTCACATTGGCAGCATTTCACTGGAATGGACTGAGAAGAATGCAAGCTGACTTTTTTTCCCTCCATATGGAAAAATATGATCTGAATGGAACATACACAGATCCATGAAGAGGGCAACATGTGATAGACGGACTGACAGAGTGCATTGTAATCCCTCCAGTTGTCTCACCCTAACAGTGTTTTTGTGTAGAAAATATTTATTCTTGGCAAAAATAGTTGTTATTCTGTGGATGTGGATATTGTTGAACTGACTGGAGTAATTGAAACAATGATGGTTCTGTTGGAGTGATTTATTGCCTGAGTGGCTTTTTCTTTTTCTATTAATGAACACTGAGATGATTAGTGCTCTGTCAGGTGAACTGCAGCTGATCACTATGTTCTTTTATCAAGTCAGTCAAACCTGACCTCCAAAGTCTAACAGAGGGAAGGAATTTAGGCAGCATCTGTTAGTTTTCTGGCAAAACCCTGAACTATTCTGGGATATCGTCACCTTTCTGAGGTCAAAATCATTAATCTCTTTGTTTCTTGCTTTTCCCCACCCCCTCTTCTCACTTCAATCACTCCTAGCTCATCAGTTTCATTATCATCATCTGCTACGCAGCATCTCTGTATGGAGGCTACTCCGCGGTGGCCATCTGCGAGATGGTTTTCGCCATGGCCTTCTTCGGCATCTTCATGATGGAGTTGGACAAGCAGTTCCTATTGGTCAACTGGGTCTGGAGTGTGAGTCCTCTACAACACACACACACACGCACACACACACACACAGCATTGTTGCATAATGTTTCATCTTCTGCCTCCCTCTTTTTGTGCAGGATCTTTTCCGTGCTGGTATTGGTGCTATCCTTTACATCATCACTTCTCTGATCTGTGTGATTGGAGGGGCCGGGGACGGCGCTCGTATAGCAGGCGGGGTCAGTTAAGCAGCCGTGAACTGAATGCTGAAACTGTTCATATTCAGGTTTTACGTTTGTTTTGACAACCATTATCTATGTATCAGTGATATCACAGGTGTGAAAACTGCTTATAGATGTGTAAACAGAAACCAAAGGGGGTTATTTGATGTGTGTGTGATTATGAGATACGCGCAACCTCTCTGCAAAGGCGCTCAGGAAGAATTGAGTAATATCGTCATCTCGATTAATTTCTTATGCTTCCTTCCTGTTTAAGTATAGTGCTGACCACAAGCTGACACAATTTGCCTGTCTAACAGTTTTCAAACAAGTTTCACTATTTTTGTAGCCAAAAACAGGATGCATTCATAGTTGGAGCACCTTGGAGAGTGCACAAGAAACACACACACATAAGTACCAAATTAAAGTGCAGCATACAGCCACTAATGATATTATGGAAGCAATAGGAGTCATTAAACGAGATTCATGGTAAATGAAAAGGACAGGGGGAGGCATAAGACACATCAAAAATGCACAAATCACCACCGCCAGTAGAGAGGGAGAGAGAGCAAGAAACAGAATGACTCAAGAATCAAGAGACTAAAGCCTGTGGTGTTGTTAAAATTAATCAATTTCAAATTCAAGTTTTCCTTGCTCTCTATTTACTTAATTCGATTGAGGACATTTAATATTATTTTTCTCTAAGAATTAGTTTTTAGTTTATTCTTTATCAGTTTATTCATTGTTTCTGAAACAATATTTGTGTGGTGTGCCCGGTAGATTTCCAACCACAATCTTCCTTAAGTTTTTCATAGACCCAATCTGCGCTATTTTTACACTTTTGTGTGGTATACACACCACACGTGTTTGTTCGGAACTGAATGTGTGAAAGTTGCACATGGACAACTGCCAAAAATGTTTCTGTTGAATATCGCAGTCATTTCTTCGGTTGAGGATTTCTCCAAGTGAAATAATCTTGTCTCAGATCAGTTTTGTAGTTTCTTCACCCTCAGACTGGGAGTAAAGCTGTCTGCTGGTGTGAGCATTTTTGAAAGTCTTGTAGTCTGCTTTTGCTATGTAACCTAAATTATGAAAGATTTATTACAAGTACATTACAGTATGTTTAAAAAAAAAAAAAAAAAAAAGTATTTCTAGAAAAAATTATTGGCATTAACCAACTTTGAGGTGTTTTATTTGACCAGTGAATTTGATTATTTCTGTGTTTCTGATCATAACTGACCATAGGTGTTTGGTTTGATCGCTGGTCTGCTGTTTGCCTATGATGCCTACACCATTTTCCTGCAAATCAAGAGCACCAGGCAGCACACGGCAGCATCCACCAGTAAGAGCAACAGATATTTACTATTCTATATGACGCTAATCTGTCTTATTTCAAATGTACAACGTGTTGTTTTTCTTTTTCACAGATGACGGAGTTTAAACACTCCGAGACACGTGTCTCTGTCAGGGTCGTAGAAGAAGAACAAAGAGGAATTTGTGCAGAAGTTAACGGAAGAGTGGATCAAAGAGGGGATGATGGACAGTAAAAATGAACAGGTCACAGTTTAATCAATGCCACTGTATGGTGTGAACAGACAAGAGATTTATTTAGGGCCGTGCTTGAGAGGAGTATGACGTAGCCTGAGTGGTACTGTACTGCACATCTATGCCTGCATGTCAGACAAAAAAATGTCTACTACATGAAGAATTCCCCTCACAACTCCAGCCTCAATATACCACTGATTTAATAAGGGAAATTAGCAAATAATAGGCAGTGGCTGGTGTCCTCAAGCAGCTTGTCTAACACATGTCTACTGTTAATGGACTGCTGTAATAAGTAGTAACTGTATCATTTGGGTTTTTTAAGTAACTGACACATGAATGGGTGCTTTAGGAATTGTTTAACATGATAATTATGCTTTTCTGGAGTGTGTTTTCTGTATGTTCAGTTTTTATTAGCTGGCCAAACGTGTCTTTCTCTGTTATTTAAAGCTACTACAAGGAATTTTCATTTGCTAATTTGAGTGTCCCCTGTGGACAAATGCAGTAGTGTTTTTCCCAGAGTGAAGACTGTATTTCACATGAGCACCGCCACCTCCAGTCATAAAGATGTTGATCTGGCAAGCGCATACATTTGTTTTGGAAGTGAGTGAAAGAAATAAGTAACAAATTTAGATGTTTTTTCTTTTTTGAACACAGCTGTTTGCAGGGTGCATAGCGATGAGGTAATATGTATATGTGGATATTTAAGAATAATAACTAATATGACCATGGTTAAAAAAAGTTGTTTTTGTACCGTTCATACACCTAGGCCTCATGTAATGCCTGGTGCACACTAGAGGATTTTCAAATCTTAACTGATTTTTAAAATGTGGGATACCACAAACATAACAACATAATTAATCGATATTTTAATCTTAAGAACGCACACACACGACGATTCAGTCAAGACACAGGATCACACACACTCACAGAAACTTTCTTGATCAAACGTGACTTCAGACATAAACAAACGTGAAGGCAGACTGTCGTCGTCAGCTAGCTGCACTTGTGTGTGCTATGTTTTGCACAGGAAAACAAAAAAAATAAAAATAAAACAGTGGATGAACTGATGATAATTGGTTCTGACCAGACTCTGCTCGGGAATGCCCACCCAATCGGCCGAATTATCCTCTAGTGTGTGGCCAGCATAAGCCATTTGGTTGTGCAATTTTGTTACGAAAGCTAAAGCATTCCCATCCATCCATCCATCCATCCATCCATCGTCAACCGCTTATCCTGTGTACAGGGTCGCGGGTAAAGCATTCCCTAGTAATGTTATTTCTTCAGTATAAGCCAACAACAAGATATAGCCCAGCAGCAAGGCCATCATAAAATGTTACCTTGTATAACAATTTGCCGTAGACTGGAGTGAGACAATAGACGTTTCAGAAAGCTATTGCGATCGCTCTTCTTCTCAATAAAACATCTTGGGTGCGACCTCTCGAGTCAGAATCAAAAAAATCAAAATGCATCGTCTTCTTTTCAGTTTACAGTGGACACTAGTTTTGATATAAGGCTCTGGTAAGATTAGCTATTTCTATATAGCTATAGCTATAACTATATAGAAATAGCCACTCTTCCCGCTGATGTTCTCGTTTGTTTATGTACGTCTTATAGAGGCATCAGTATTAAATTAAGACTGTTTCATAACCAGTTAAAATGTCCTTGTAGCTGCTTTAATCACTGTTCTTTAGAGTGCTCCCTGTGTGTTACAGTGCCTTAACGTCTCATTCAAAATAACCAGTTCCTTCATCTTATTCATTTTTATTCCTGACTCCTAAACATTTGAAGTAGTCACTGTTTTTGTACTAGTCAGATTTTAGTCTGCACCTCCATTAACCATCAAACATGTTTATTATTTAAATTACAGTGTCATCCTCCAGTTTCACACATCTACTTTGCTCAGGTTTTTTTCCTTTATGCATTTGTTACACACTTTTAAGGTGCAGAATATTTTGCTGTTGACATTTATACAGTCCATGAGTACAGTAAAGTTAATGTTTTTTTAAGTACATGTTCTCTTTTGATGAGACAGATAAAGAAAAATCCATTTCTAAAGAAAAATGACATTGTTTTGGAATTTTATGATGTGAATATCGCAATTTGAGTACTTCCTGTAACTGTTTCCTCTACCCTTTGGTTGTTATTTGTTCAAGTAAAATATCACCTTATCTTTATTATTTTTTCTAACATGCTTTACAACAGTCTGCAGTTTGTAATGTCAAAATTCAAAGCAGCCTTGTTTGGGAAATAAAAGCCATTGTTACTTCAAAGAAAATCTGTATTTGTGGCTTATATTGTACACTAATCTTACTACATAACTACATGTACTAACATTACTATTTAATAACAGCTTTATTCAACAAGAACTTCATTTGACTGCACATGTTATGAGATATACTGTATTTAAGCTCTCACAGATTGCCACTAGATGGAACCAGACTGTCAGTATCTGAAATGAATTGCTAAATGAAAGGGTTCCTTCCCGCTCTGCTCAGGGAGTAAGAGTTAGTAGGAGTTAACATTGCAAAAACATGAACATAGCTATCATGATGCGTGCTCCAGTGTCTCATCAAGTTGTTGGTGTTCAGATATTATCAGAACCACTATGTTTTCACACTCTGCCATCATTTTCACTGACCTGGTGCAGCTTGCATCTGTGATCTCTAATCTCATCTGAAAATTGTCTATTGCACACTCATATGCATCCTGTCCCCCTCCCACCTTTTCATTTTGAGCTTACAGTGAATTAATGAAAATCCTTTCCGACTTTCCGATGCTGCCTTTAAAATGTTAGGCCCACCTATTTCATTTTTGAGACCTGCAGCGGAATGATAATCCTTTGTTTGGGCTCATACTGACTGATTTCAAACTAATTCCCCATGCTGCTGCTGCTGCTGTAGCAACCAGAGTGTAATAAAAACTTTCCCCCAAACACAGCTGTGTTCATATCTCCTCGTCAAAATATTTATTTAGGAATAAATCGGAATGTTTCCAGACACTGCGGATGGATAAAGAAAGACTAAACATGGTCTGAATTTATCGGAGGGATTTATAAAATAGGGTTTGTATGTAACTTCCTTGTAGCCTGGGTGAAACATAGGGCAAACTGTGGGATCGCCTGTGTCCAGGTCCAGGTCTGTGGACGCGGGAGGTAAAGTTGGAGCTTCGTCAAGTTAGCAAGATACTGTGAGGATGTCGGTCAAGCGCACACACCTTCAAGATAAAAGAGTAGACGTTTATCAGTTTGAATTAAAATAATTTGTCATATCTTGACCATTAAAATAATTGTTTGTTTAAGTGTGTTTCTTAATTTGGTTTTTATTTTGTCTCTGCTCAGGAAATATCAAACATAGGTGTTAATGGGGTTTTTTTACGCTGAAAGCTCCACCGGAAGTCAACTTTTTCAGTTAGGTTAGCTTGTCAGTTGCCAAAGTAGTTAGCTGAGGCGGAAGGAGGAGTCTGTGGCAGTCTGAGGGGGACATCATGTAGTTTAAGACAGACGGTGTGACTTAAAATATTTAGACCTCGGCGTTTCTTCCCTCCGTTTGTTCCCTGGAAAACGCTTTGTCTTCTTTAACATCCAACCAACATCATGTTTCTGCGCGGATCAAAAAAGCGGCGGTCGAACCGCTCGGTAAGTCTATTTAAAAAAAAATACACTTCTTAATGACTTTCACAACTCACTTAACACTCGGTAAACTTTTAATGTAATACCATCTTCTTTGAACACCTTTTCGAAATATGTGTACGGCGTTGAGCCTTTCACTGTATTAGTAGCCTTGAAATGAACTTGTGTAATTAGGCTATTCAAGTTCAACACAGAAAACAGCCCAAGCAGAATTTTGTCCCACCTTCACCTGGCTTTTGTGTCTGTAAATACTTTGTCTGGTAAAAATCTACCCCCTCTTTTCCTCCACTTGTAATAAATCCTATTGTGATATATTATTACACTGCGTACCAGAAAGTCCTTCGTGCTTTGTTTGTTGAGTCCTCTCAGGCGCCCCAGGTACCGTCAGGAGGGGTTAGACTACGTCATAGGTCTTACCTGAGCAGGTTGGGATGTGGTAGCTGTAACTTGAATATGTTTATTACCTGTGTCCGTTTTTCATTACTAAGATGCAAAGACAAGCAATTGATGCTCTTAAATTATGCTTTGTTGGAATTGTGGAGCTTGTTTTCGGGGCAGACAAACAGCTGTGTGGCCATGAAACATCTGGCTATGCAGCACACTTGGACTACATCCAGACAGTGACTGTCAGTCCAACTACAGTCATGCCCAATTACTTGTTGTAAACTTCACATTCAAAGCGGATCAGTCTAATAGATAACCAGACAATAATACCCTTTCTGAATTTAGCTTGATTCTGTGTTTGTAAGTTTGTATTTAAAATGTGTTAGTATTTCATAGCCTACAGATCCTGCAATTTACATGTAACACATCCTTTGTGTAAGCTCTTTAACAATAGTTAAACACCCAGGACACCAGACCCATACAACAACACTCAAGTATTAATGAATATCATCAATATTTTATGCAACACTCAATTACATCAGCTCTAGAAAAGTGAATTTTGAATCATGTTACAACAGAGATGTTAGATGATGTTGCAAAGTGTGTCTTAAACACTATAGTTGAATCTAAAATTATCTGTAGATTATCAGAGCCGGGAAAAGATTGACCTGCAGTCTATGATATTATAAGATTAGATATCATCTGGGATTTGATACATATTAAATGTCTTCCATTTCCAGCGGCACTAAGTAATATAATTATGTGTATTTGATATATTATTACAGCATATATAATAATATTATTATTTTTGTACCCAAATTAAATGTAATGTTGTCAATATCACCTATCGTTAATTTTCACTGGTTAGAGCATAAATACGACAACACTGAATACCATATGCTTCCTACTACCTTTGCTCTACCACAAGGCAGTTATAACTTATATTTCCACAACAGCTTTTAGATTTAGGCTGCATTATAAATTATACTATAATACACAATTTGAGAATAGAAGATTATACAATATGGAGGACAAGCCCAGAGCAATATTGGGCTCAATATAAAGCTAATGATCTTCCATTCGTGTATCTCAGATCATATACTTCTAAAAATATTAATCTTATGCATGTTTAATAGATGCAAAGGTGTACAGAATGAAAACATACTTTATGATTCAAGATGTTGAAGCTATTGTTTTTGAACAGAACCTTTGTTTATGTTATTAGTAACACCTATGCTTTTCCTACTATAACAAGTCAAAAGTTTCTCATCATTTCAAAAGAACTCTTGGTTACATAAAGTAACTGCTGACACAGCGCTGTCACAGAAAAAGTGTCTGTTTGAACCTCACAATGGCACTTGTATTTGGTAAACCCATCCAGTTGTTAAACAGTGTTGTTTCAGTTGACCTCGGGAGCAGGAAGCAGCGATGCAAAAACCATTAGAGCAGCAAGAAGTGTTGTGCCACAGAGCTGTGGTGGGAGCGTGGTGACGGCTGGCCTGGCCTGCATGCTGTCTGTTTGATCCTGTCCAGTTAGGAGAGGTGCGTCCACTCAGCATGCCAAAGCAGCAAAGGCCCCCGACCTCTGACCCGTTCGTTTTAATGTTTAACTCCTGCACAACCACAACACTGAGGAGAGGAATACCTAAATGGCAATCACTGTCTTCTGTCTCATTCATCTCTCTTATTTTGGTTAATACACTCTTTAGGTTTCACTCATTTAGCATTTAGTACAGGCTTAATGACACAATATAGGTGTATTAATTATCCACACTCTTATTTTATTGTAAGTAATTCCTGACTGAACCAATGCAGTTGCCTTCTGATGTCATATAACAAAGCTGGCAGACATTCAGTCTGTCCCTTACCTGGTTACACTGTTACTTGGTAGCAAGAAAGGGTTCAAGCAAACCAATGCAGCACCATGTGATTAAACCTTATACCAACTTAGTGAAAACAAAGGAGCTGATATGAAATGTCTGACGCCGGTGTGAGTGTGAGCATGTGAGCTGACGTGAAATTCTGAATGTATTATTTACTTTACCCACGCTTAGTTTGGAAGAAACTTCCTACCACCGCTCCCATCACATCCTTCACTTGCAGCACAATAGGCAAACATCATTGTTGGGCCACAAACTTGACACATTATCTTCTGCGGAGAACAGAAATGAAACACACGAGTCTGTGTAGCCTTGACGTGTAGGACAATGTCATCATGATAAGGAAACGTGAAACTAACTTGCATCGGCTAAAGTTCAAGGCTGAAAGACTGTCCTATCTGTTTTCATCAAAATACAATCATTAAGGAGTGAAGTAAAAGTAACTGCCTATTTAAATTAACCTCTGTTTTTTCCATCTCATAATCTATGAGCACATGATGTGTTAATTAAAACCAAGTTGACAGATTGTTATGCATATTTAGGTATGCTTACAGATATGCCCTCCAGATATCCTGGTTATTTTGTTTTTTAAAATTAATCTAATTGAATGGAGTGTGACCTTGTCAAAGTTGTGCTGAGCATTGTGAAAACTCTCTAGGATGTTCTTTTGTCTTCTGTTTGCACATAATGTGACTAAACATTTCAAGTAAATTTAAAGGCTTTTCTTAGGATTCCTAATCCGTCATTATTCATTATGTCATTATTGTGTCCGTGCTTAACTCTTAATTACTCTCTGTCTTTAATTGAGTGAGCGTCCATGCTATGATGTTCAGCATTGTCGGTGGGCTGTCATGATACATCAGACAAATAATATTACTCTCAGAAGAACTTCTTTGTTTTCCAATCAGAAAATTAAGCTCAGTGGCCTGAGGTGGGTGTTTTCAAATTTACTCACTTAACTCACTATCTTAATTTATTGGTAAGATTTTCTTTAGTCATCTGAAATCTAACTATATAAGATTACCCTAACCTGCAGCAAACCCTCATTTATACGTCTAATATCATGTCCACCCCTAATACCGAAAATATGTCTATAAATATGTCATGTGTTACATAGCCATCTTTAAGTTAAGTGGTTCAGAACTGTGGGGGTGGCTCTTCATACATTGTAAGCTGTTGGGGTCGAGAGGTTATGTTTAAGCAGACCTCCTCTCTAAGATCACCACCAGATTAAGTCCAGAGGCAACAAGTCGTCAGCATCAGCTAGCCTGGAATCTCTTATTAAATGTGTTTTACCAAGAAAGAGAATAAAAACATAATTTCTGGATATTTTTTCTGTTCATAAATTATGTTGTAAAGAAGTTAATGCTGAGCCCAATCCCCAGAATTGTCCAGTTAAGATTAGGCGTAGATGTTTGTGAACTGCACTAAAAAAGTTAGGCTTCACTTAAAAATAGTGGATCAAAGAGTGCATAAAAAGTGACACTAAAAATATGAATATAGAAAGTGTAATTTCTTCTCTCTATGAATGTTAAGTCAGTAACACCCTGTAGTATCATGAATTGTTATCACTTTAAGGTCAGCTAAAGTTTCCAGAAGTGTTTTTATCCTGCAGCTATTTACTTTCATTCTGTGTAATCTTACTAAATGTAATATTTAGGAGTGTAAGCCCTACAGCAGTATGAAATGAACGGGCATTTTGTAGTCTATGCCTTGATACCTCAGGAACTCCTCACCTAAGGAAAATAACAACTGAAAGGTTCAGTCACCCAGAAATCACCTGTTCGCTTCATTTAGCCCATCTTGTCACCTCTCATACCTGGCTCTGTTAACAACAATCAAAAGTGAATCAAAGTGGTGATTAACAAGGCAGCTTGAAGCAAGACAGATCCCAGTGCATACAACACACAGTGATGCATCTAAAATGGCATGTAAATTATAGTTCACCATCATGTGAGACTATTCTTGACTAACTAGTTCATGTTCCTAGAGAACTGGATACAATAATCAGTGCAAATAGCACCAGAACCACGTACAAAACTACTCAAATTGAATAATTTCTAATTTTCAAAACACACAAACATGATCTTTTGTTCAAAAGTACAAGAGAGAGCAAACTGCTAATTGCCCCCAGTTCATTTACAGTATCTGCGGTTTCTCAATGCATCAGTAAAGCACTTACCATACCCATACAACAGCCCTCAGATATCAGTGAGATAAGCTAAGCAAACACAGTGTTAAAGTAATCCATTGCAGTTCTTGATTTTGTTCAAGAATAACTCTGCATGGGAAAACAGGCTTGGCATGAATACTGATGGTTTAGTGGTTAGAGCGGTTGTCCTCATGAGGTGTGTGTGGTTGGGAGCTGAGCAGGTATGCACAGGTACCTTGCCTTGCTTTGCTCGTTAAACTCTCCAGCGTCTGTGCACGTGCATCTTTATGTGCAGTCTGTTCATGTGTAAGGAGAGAAAACATTGTGTCTTTGTTTGAAAGTAAGTTAAGTTTTGTCTATTTTGACAGCCTAGCCAAAATGGCAGCAATCATGGGGTCTTGCTCTTTTTGACAAAATCCCTTCAGTGGAGAAATAAAATAGCTGATAAAGAGCTAAAAAATACAGATGTATTTTCTCTGTCAAGGTTTAGTTCTTACCGCAGAAGATAGGAGAGGTGGCCTAGAATTAAGGCATCAGAGAAAAAGAAAGTGGAGACAAAGTGACTATATGGAGAGGGAAAGGGTGCAGCTCTTATCCTGTGTCTGCTTCCTTCCTCTCATCTCTAAAAAGAGGCCTGTGTCTGCAGACTGTAGTCTTCATGCACACACACACGCACACACACACACACACGCTGGGCTGCAGGAACTGAATCAGAAGCAAGATATGAGACAATTTAATGCTAAGCAGTTCAGATGCTGTTGGCTAAGTCAGAATCCATGGCTCAGCACTTTCGGTATAAGGCATTTTTGAAATGAGACTTCCCTGATTATTCGTTATATTATATGTCCCATCACTTACAAAACCTACAGCATAAAATTTTCCTCAAACTCACAGCTGAATAACTCTGGCTGCTGGTCACAAGCAAACAGGTTTACCTCGCCGCTAATTATGTCAAATTCTGGATATCACTTACAGGTGTTTTTGTGTCTGTAGGCAGCTACAGCTTACACCCACTGCAAGATTCACTCTTCATTCCTTATTGCACTGACAACAGGAGCTCCAGTGTTGCAGGAGAGATTACTGAACTCAACGTTCAGCTATAAGAAAATCATGTATATTCATGAAAACATATTTAAGGAACACGGGTGTATTCAGACCAACCCCCAGTGCTGTGATTTTATATACTGTCACTCACAAGCTGTGTGTAATACAACATACAGTATATCTATACAAATGATACTGTGCAGTCATTCCAATCGTTTATATCTCTGCCAGTTCAAGCACACAGGATTTTCATAAACTGATGTCATTAAGTATACATAGGAAATCTATATATAGCTCATTGTCCGCTCCAAACACCACTGATTTAAAAGCTGAAGCGACTGACTCTAAGTGCATTCTGTTTGTGGCTTCAGTGGAAACAATACTCACTCACTCATAATGTTGATGTTTCTGCAGCCATGTCTAGCAAAGTACGTGACAACTCTGTTGTTTTAAACTGTCTTGTGCCAAACGGTATGAATAGTGCTCCATGGGAAATAATGTAAGCTGAAGTGAGTTTGTGTTTTCAGCAGGAGGAAGAGGACCCAGACAGAGGGCAGCCCTGTATGCGCTGTGGAGACCAGTGCCCCGGCTTCCGTGTCCATGGCTGGAGGTATGAACCATAGGGCTCTTAAACATTGTCAGCGCTGCCTGTTGGCTTAGCAGGAAATGTTTGCCTCATACTTTGTATTCACTTTTGGTCGAGTTACACTCTCTCCTGCTGCTTTTTGGATCTTGTACAATCTCAGATAATAACCAACTAACTAAAATGAAGGCTTTTAACAAAATACATGACACCCTAACAATTTGAATGTAATTTTGTGCACAGAAACAGAAGAACTTTTATTCAAACTGTATTCTTCTAAACAGCAGCTATTATATATATTACCAATATTTCTAATAACATGAAGACAGTTAACATCCCCCCAGCAGAGACATTTTATTTCATTGGCTGTCAGATATGGTGTTTGCAGCTATCAGCACAGACGAAATTTGACTGCTTCTGATTTATTAACCAGACATACTGTAAAGACATATTTTGTTTTATGGGTGTACATAAAAGTGTAATGAGTAGATATACATGTGTAAGAATCGATAGTTCTGAAGTCAAACTGTGTGCGTTTCGATATGCCTTAGGAAAGACAATAACATTGCTATATACGGAAATCAGCTTAACTGGGATCTGTGTACACAATTACATTTATTTATTTATCTGACACTTTTATCCATAGCAACTTACAATTGCTATATGTATGTCAGAGGTTGAAGGCCTCTTGAGCAACTAGGGGTTAAGTGTCCTGCTCAGGGACACATTGGTGAATTGGTGTGTCACAGTGGGAATTGAACCCTGGTCTCTCACACCAAAGGCATGTGTCTAATCCACTACACCATCACCACCCCCAATGCGTGCAGATTGATACATTAAAAGACAACAAACATGACCCACTCAGGGCACCACATGATAGTCACACAGCCAATCAGCCTTGCTGACTCCGGGGTCATAAAGAATCAGAGCTAGTGAGTGCCATTAAGCCCTGACATCTGCAACAGAAGCAGCTGCATTTAGTTTGAGTTGACTCTATCTTCATGGGTAAACAGAAGCACTGCAGAGCAGCAGGATTACCGATCAGTTAACAAGTGCTGTATCTTTGCGGTCCGGCAATTTAAACTTAAGACCCATTCTTATGTCATTGCAGTATTTGTCATTTTCTATACTGAAAATAGGGCCATATGGTGTATTCACACACCAGGGGGCTTTCAAGGTGAAAAGCATTGTGTTGCTTGAAACAGCAGATCATTTTCTTTAGCGCAGCATCAACTGAGTGTTCACCTGGGACAGGTTTTTATGGACACAAGGCAAGCTCCACTCAGCAAAAGGATGAGCGTGTCATAGGATGTATATTGTGCTTAGAGATTGGCGGAGTTTGTGAAGCAAAAAGACTTCTTGCAATTCCTACGTTTTAAATTGAGACACAAGCCACTTTAAATATATGTGACCCTCCATACTTCTTAACCTATTTGTTCAGGAGTTTTTAACTATTGTCAAACGCTCTCCTGAACAGCAGTTTATTTCATTCTATTAAGCACGTTTTTGCGTGCTTTCATTTGAGCCCCCTTTTCTTTTCTCTCTCTCCTTTAGTCCTTTAGTGAATATCCAGCTGGTTGGGTCTCTTGGTTAGTCTAATCCTGTCAATCACTCTAATACGATTAAGCCTTACTGCCGCGATAGTAACCCTCTCGACCACTTCATACCTCCCTCTGTCTCCCCCTTTCTCTGTTCCACTGCTGTTTTCCCTTTTCGAATGTGACATTTGTATTTCATTAATTATAGAAGAAGCAAAGAGTCAATCGCTTGCAAGGAAGCTGTATGATCCAGATTATAAATTTCATTTTTCCAAGTACATTGTGTTTAGTGGTTCCAGATTCTAAGGCTGTAGAGTACAAACATCCAAGTTTGACGCACAGCTAGATGAATGAAAAAGATTTATTTCTAGTTATGAAGGCTGCATTCACAGTCCCAGATGTGGCACTGCATGGCTTAGGCTCACTGTGGCTCGGTGATCGAGAGAATAAAACAAAAGGCACAGGAATGCGTGCTTCATGTAACTAAAAGACTGTAATTTTATCTTTTAGCTTTTTTTCAGTTCTGTTCCCTCTATTCAGGTCAAGACAAAAGCTTAGAAGTTAGGATGTAATCTAAAACATGTGCGCTGCTCTCTACCTACAGCCACACTCTGGTATAAGTCTGGCCCCTGTACATATCGATCTATTTACAGTATGTTTAATCTGTGTATAATTAACATAATGCTGTGATTTATGGAAAATTTTCAGTTATGCATTTGGCTAGAGGACAGATCTGAAATGACATTTAGGGGAGGTAACAAAGGGAAATGTCTTGTTGAGACGTTTGTAGTCTCTTAGCTGATCCAGGAGAATGACGAACATGAAAGTGATTCAATGATTGAGATTTATTGGGGTCAGTTTTAAGACCCCAGAGTCATTTGCTAATTGCATCTTCCTTAATAACCAATTTAGAGTCACACCTTCCCTGATGGAGAAGATCATCCAAGTGAGCACAGACTTAGCTTCTGGCGCTCGCTGAGAGGGAAGTGATCCATCTTCATCCTGAGCTTTCCCAGACAGACCTTAAACTGAGTTGGGGGGCAGATGGTGCTTCCGCTGCCCAGCAGCGAGCGAATTGAGTTACTTTTGACCCACAGGTCCCCACCATGCTTCAAAAGTGTTCAAAGTCGCCATTGCTATTAGTCTGGGAGGCCATGCGGCAATTACTCAGTCGCTAATTAGTGGCAGAGAGTTATAGGACAAGGCCCATCTGTTTCTTAAAATCAGATCTAAGGAGGGCTTCACTGGGCCCCACTGCAGTCAACATCAGTTATAGATTATTACACCAGCAGCACATATTTAAAGCAGAGGATTATGGGTATGGCTGCTTCACTGGATTCCCCACCAGCTTTTATATTTATATACTGACTTACAATGTACCTGTGGTCTAGATTGGCTGTGTGAAAGTTAGTTGTCTAAAAAACTGCATTATGGTAGAGCTGCAAGTTAACTAATGATTATTTTCATTATTGATGAATCATTTTGTCTGTAAAACATGGAAGCAAATAGTGCAATTTCCCATAGCAAAAGGTGATTAGGTGACAACAGTCCAAAACAAAAAATATATTCAGGTTACTATCATACAGAACAAAGAAATCAAACAAAACTTGACATTTTAAAAGCTTGAACCAGAGAATATTTCCTTTAAAACTCAATGAAACAATATCAAAATAATTGCAGATATTTTTTTTTCAATTGACAAATTAATAAACTGTCAGCTCTACATTGTGGCTATCAGAGCTAAGCCGCGTTCCTGACTCTGATGTTGGAGTTGGAGTTAAATTTAGGAGGCATAAACACAATGAAAAAACAGAAATAAAAGAAGATAAATGAATAATGAAGAATCAAAGCATTCTGGGTCTTCTCTAGCAGAAGTATCCTTACTGATATTCATCCTGAGTGATTGACCAAAGTCAGATGAGCTGGCCTGAATTCAGAGATCTGTCGTGACTTCGCTAAGACTTAGAGTCACGCTGCCTGCTTGATATTTCACCAGGGACACTTTGTCGTGATGCGTGCCCATCTTGTTCACATAATATGACAAATACTGCACAGCACAGCATTGCTCATTGGCTCAAAATCTGCTCCACTTTTTTCTATGATTAATAACTGCATCAAAGCAACAACCATCTGTCGTGAATCAGCTACAGCAGTCTGGTCTGAGGAGAAAAGGCACAGCGAGTTTATACTTTTACACTTGGATGTTTCATATCTTCAAAGGCAGCGTGAGTAAATTGGCGGGCGTAATTGAAATGTGTAAGTGAATGCATGTGTACTTAGCTTATCTTTTTAAGTACATTTAAAAATCACGTGGGCATGTGTGTACCTTGAGAGCTGTGTTTGTATTTTCTGCAGTGTGGAGCCTTTTGTTTGAGCGCGCTGTCAACACGGAGGAGGGTGGGAGTCGGGGGTGGCGGGGACATTGAAAAGAGCCGAGCAGACAGAGAAATGACCACATGGAAAGGAGCTGCCATAGAATATCAGGCTCTTACTGAGAGACAGGCTGACAGGCAGGCAGTAGTCGGCGCCTATTGGATGCAAACCTTCACAGTTACAGTGGAACAGACGTCTGGAAGGGACGACGTCAACAGGCCAACCTGGACTAATTTGTCATGATTACAGCAGGTACTGAAGAAACCATATTTTACTGTCTATCGGCATTAGAGGGACTAGAAACTCAAACAGTCATTACATTGGGAGATGTGGGTAGACAGGAGGGTTTTGTGTGTGTGTTTACATGATGATTCTTGTGTTTCTTAGGCTGACTTTATGTTGTTTTGTATACTTATCTGTGTGGACCTTAGGCGCAGAACATGACGTCAAGTAGTGTGCTTTTCTCACCTCTTCTGCACACAGTTGGCTGCCTTTAATGTATCAAGAGGGCCATATGCTATCTTCACGGTTATTTCATTTAAAGATGTAGAAGAAGCTTTTTCAGCCAAAGCTAATGAAGACTGTTAGATTTCCTCAAGTTCAAATGAGTTTATTTCAGCTCCTCACAATGTTTATTTTTTATTTAATTTTTCCATCTAATACTCTGTCAGCATGACAGAGCTGTACTCCCGGCAGATAAAGTTAATTTAATTATTATCTAATTATGTAGTTTATTATCTACTGTGAGTGGATTATCTATATCCAGTAAACATACATACACACACACACACACGCAAGCAGTAAACGTCAACAACATTAACAGCACCAGCTGTACCAACAGTCTCAGTAACAATGTTTTGGTCCATTAAAGAAATAATTGAGGCAGATTGTCGATTCCTGTCTAACAGACAGCTAGTTGTAGATTCAGTATAATGCAGTTCCCTTGGATTTCTTGTTTTTTATTTTTACAGACAACACAGTTTGGTTACACACAGATGTTGTACAGAATTTTAGTATTCCTTAATTGATTACAGTTGTCTATGCATATTTATTGACACCCTTGGCTTGCACTCAAGCTCCTGGGTGTTCTGCCCCAATGAAATTTGGGGAACTACAGGGACTGCAGCTCACAGTTAGTTTAATTCAATTAATTTGACAATTATTTTATCAACTAATTGTTTTGTGTATGCCCAATGCTCAAGGTGACGTTTTCATATGAATTGTTTTGTTCGACTAACAGTCAACCCAAAGGTATTCAATTTACAGTGATATAAAACAGCAGAAAATGCGCACATTTGAAGAGTTGGACAGTGCAGATGTTTTACAATTCTGATTTAAAAATAACTTGAACGATAAATTAAATCTAAATATAGTTACGGATTTCTGTAAACCAGCTCTCTTTTTACAGCAGGCTGGTAAATCATATATTTTACCATTTACAAAACTGAACAGTGAAGAGACGACTACCTAGTCATAGTCGTAGCTATTCTTGGTCAATAAGTTTCCATCTGGACAATCAAAGTATATTTGTGGATTTTCCCTAATTTGGAACTTTTTAGGAATTGTTTGACCTCAGCACCACATGTGGTACATACATGTAGCCAGAGGGGACAAAGCCTAGTTGTATTACATCAGAGGCTTGTAACTCAAGTAATTGAACAGGACAGGGCTCAACACAGCAGCGGATGGTAAATTGCAGTGTTGCAAAACCCTTCAGCAGAGTGGGCTGCTTTGAAGTTTACTGAAGTCACGATTAAACCACCTCTTGCATTAGCAAAATAATAAGAAATAAAATGTTTTGGAAAAGCATTCCCTTTGTCATACTATCACTCTACAGTATACTATACTGTGGCGGAGCTGATTTACTCCTTTGTGGATTCAGTATTTTGTCTGTTGTATATGTAGAAGAATATTTAAATGTTTTGGCATGTACACAAACCAGTCTTTGGTGAAACTCTGTCCTTAAAGCAAGCTATCAGAAAAACAGCCTGCATAAAGAGAGACATGATTTGAGACTCTCCTGCATTCTTCCATACCCCAAAATCATTCAAATTGGCACTAAGTCATGCCCCAATTAAGGTAGGTTGCATGTGAGGGTTGGCACCCACTGGTGATTAAATCCCTGTTACAAATGCTTTTATCATGTGGAGGCTGGTGGTGTGGGGGTAGAGTACTGGTGGGGTGAGACCGGGTGCATCTCCCATCTGTCCCATCATGCCAGGTCCCGGCTGTTTCCTCCTACCCTCTTACATAGGCATGTGTGTCACGGTACCCCTCCCCTTTTGCTAACACACACACACACAAATACAGCTGGGGTCAGATTCGTGCCAACATGGCTTAGCCTAAGCTGACTTACTGTGTTTACTAACACTTATATTAGTTCTACCTGCTTGGCGACCATGGCCATATAAGGTGCCAGTACAGGACAGCTGCATGTTACAAGCATATATTGGTCTGGGCCTGAGAAAAAGTACTGGGATCACATAATAACATTTATTTTCTCTGTTTTGTCAACTCCTTAAGAATTAACTTGTGTTGGGTAAGGAGAGTGGAGCACATTCAATCTGACATGCAGCAATTACTGGCGACTGCTAACATTTCAAAGAAGGTAGATTTTTAGATGATTAGAAGAGGAGCTCTCATGCAGTTTACAAGCAGCTGTGTTTGTGTGCTAGCTTTTTGGTTGTGTTTGTGGGGGAGTGGGGGGGGGTTCTGGAATAAAGCAGCTTTGTGCCTTGTGAACTTGAGCCACAAGTGCCAGCTGGCAGGCTGTTATGCAATTGCAACAGAGATACACGCATGCAATACACGCTGCATATGGCCACATTGTCGCATCCACACACATAAGTGACACCCACGCCTCACTGTCACTTTAATGTGACTCCACCGGTCCCACACACAGGCACACCCTGCACCAGACTGAATGTGATGAGGAGTCAAACGACAAGATGAGGTGTAATACGAGGCTGAGGGAGATTATTGCTCCCATCTTCACTTCCCTCACTCTATTTCCCCTGGGACTTAGAGCCAGGCTTATGTATGTGACCTCATTTCCTGCTTGTTTGGTAGTAGTTTGTTTGGGATGTGCTGGGCCTGATGCAGATCTGATGAGATGTTGGTGGAAGGTGGGTATTAAGTGGATTGTCTGACACCCAAATAACATCTGTGATGAGACTGAGTTGACTCCAGTTGAGTTAATGCATAAACACTACACACTATACATAAACTGCTTTGATGATTTTTAGTTCTGAATGTTGTGTGAAGTTTTGAATTTGTTTTCAATGATGTGTAGATTGTGCTTTTGTGTCCCAGTGTGACAACTGTTGCATTGTTTGTTTGTGAAATGTTTGTGAAATAATGTTTCCAACGCAAAGTGTGTTCATAAATAATTAAATCACAAAAACTGTGGAAGTGTCCGTATCAATGTGATGTAAAGAGAGTTGGTACTTTAAGAACCCTGTTGTTTGGGTTTGTTTTAGGAGCAGTATTATCTTGGTTAAAAAATCAACTGAACCTGTTGGCAATTAAATAATTTTTTTTAATATATTTTCTTTAAATTTCTGTTTGTCAGATGATACCATAAAAGAAAGACTGATGCAAAGTGTTGAGTTAAATATCAACGCTAGTTTGCGCCTTAGTACCTCATGCACACGGAGAACCCACCTGTGATATTTCTTGAAACATTTGACATTTGACATTTGATCAGCTTTGGCTTGTGTTGTAAATCAGTAAAAAAGTCCCCAGGGATGAAGCCCATAGCTGCCCTTGTCTCTACAGGAAGATCTGTGTACACTGCAAGTGTGTGCGAGAGGAGCATGCCGTTCGCTCAGTGCCGGGCCAGCTGGAAAAGATGATGACAAAGCTAGTGTCAGACTTCCAGAGACACTCCATCTCCGACGACGACTCAGGCTGCGCCTCCGAGGAGTATGCATGGGTCCCACCTGGGCTCAAGCCCGAACAGGTAACAATCAGGGTGCAGAGCAGACACAGAGTCGAGACAAAAATTAATGCTACATATGCACGCTTCCACTTGGACATGTTCGTACACACACTCAAACAATTTGATAACTATGGGAAAAAATATTCAGCCTTTTTGATTTATGACTGCAGTT
Organism: Micropterus salmoides; assembly: GCF_014851395.1. Taxonomy (NCBI): domain Eukaryota; kingdom Metazoa; phylum Chordata; class Actinopteri; order Centrarchiformes; family Centrarchidae; genus Micropterus; species Micropterus salmoides. The sequence continues at coordinate 9,637,775 of NW_024040707.1, read as the reverse complement.
GAATAAATATCTCTGTAAATGAGTAAAGTGCTGTCTGTACTCTGTCACTGCCTTTATGTGAACACACTTGTCTCCACATACAGGTATACCAGTATTTTAGCTGCTTGCCAGAGGACAGGGTGCCTTATGTTAACAGTCCAGGGGAAAGATACCGAATCAAACAACTGCTGCACCAGCTTCCAGCCCACGACAGTGAGGTAACATCGCTGTGACTCTGACTTTGGCTTCCCTCCTGGTGTATTATATTAGAGTGATAACATGCCAAATACATACATTCCTTCAGTCTGCTAAGTTCATCATAAAATAATAAATCACAATACAATTATACCTTGTTATTATTGATTCTGAGCCTTCAACATCCTCAGATGATGCCACTTCTGGATGTTCTTTATATTTCCAAAAATTTGTTTTAATGTCAGGAAATCTAGTCAGTCAGTTGTGGCTGTGAAGGAATTTTAGGGGTACTAGGACAAAGGTTTCCCCAGGTCATGACAGGTATGTAGATAGGCCAGTCTCTCCTCTCTTGGTTGCCTGACTGACGCAGCTGTCTTGATAAGGATGCACTGCTCTCAATTTGTTAGGTAACCCAAGGTCGAGATTATCTTTATTTTGTTTTGTTACAGACAGACTGCAGAGCCAGTACTGGCTCTCTGTAGAAAGTGTTGCATGTGGCTTGAATGACACACAATGTGACTTATGTTAACGTAGGTAAGCATTAGTGTCTTGTTTTGAACCAATATCCAATAGAATCATCACACATATGTATTATTTGGACACTTTGTGCATACTGTAGGTTTAGGTATCCATATCCCTGTATGCCGTTACCTTTCTTACTGGCAGGGCTTGTTTTGCAAGACATCGTGAGTTTTCCAGAGACCTTATTTCTAGAGAGAAGACACATGGCTCATTTTATTTGGCTACCCACTATTATATCCCGTCTTTTACCTTTAAGTGTCATTTGCAGTTGTTTATGGTGATTTATTTTGAAATGTCTGTATCGTACCAATCACTGTAATATATAATGAGGCTCTTATTGCTGGAAGTGCATATATTATGTAATGCATTTGTTTTAATAACAGAGTTTATTTGAAGCACATACCTCAATTAATTCATTAAGACCCTCCAGATCAGTTTTGCTTCTCTGTTGCCTCAGTTTTTACAGAAACTGGTAATATGTTTTTAAAAATAATTTACAGCCTCTGACTCTGTCATTGCTCACCCTGCAGAATGAGGAGCCAGCCTAAATATTCTCAGTCTATTCTGCTAAGACAGCCTGTTCTAAGACAACAGGTTAGATGGCTCTGCCTATTTCTACCTACAGGCAACTCTTGCTTATAATGTTCACTTTTATAATTAATGAGTTCATATCATGACAATGATTCTGTTATATGGATTTTCAATTCAATTGGGCTTTATTGGCATGCAAAACAGACATTTACATTGCCAAAGCAAGTGGGAATTAAAAACATGGATATAAACATGTTTTTCACGGTTTTGTTCTTTTTTTTCCTCTGTGTTTCTCTATATTTTTAATGTACCACCCAATAGTTAGTAAAATGTAATGACTTATCAGGACCTGCTTGAAAACAAAATAATGCATCTCGTGAGGCGTATCCTATAAAAATGAATTTGTTGTAAATTATAGTCTATAGATTAGTAACTTGACTGTAACAGACAGATTTAGTTCATTGTACTGAACCTAAGAGGTAAATGAGGGTTAGAAATGTTTTTAATACGTCAACAAGAATGTCTTTGTGTTTCTTGCAGCCCCAGTACTGTAACTCTCTGGACGAGGAGGAGAAGAAGGAGCTGCGTTTGTTCAGTCAGCAGAGGAAAAGAGAAAACTTGGGCAAGGGCGTCGTCAGACTCTTCCCAGTAACTATGACAGGAGCCATCTGCCAGCAGGTAGAGCCACATTTTTATTTTATGTTTAAAATAATTTCCCTCATGATTCCCTAATGAAGCAGGCCAATATAAAGCTCAAAACAACAAGTGCAACCTGCAAGTGAAAGCATATTAAAACACATCAGAGCCATGCACATGACTTTCTTTTTAGACTGGAGGAAGTTCAGGTGCAAGTAAATGCAGGCATAGCTCAGGGGCTCCAGCACACTGGGATTTAACGATTACAGGGCTGTATAAGCAAATTGCTGTTCGACCTGCAGCGTTCACCATTTGTTAAAGGATATACCGTCTAACTTCCTTCCCTCTGCACCACGCCCCCACCCCAACCTATCTATTTTTCCAGTGTGGTAGACAGATCTGCGGTGGAGACATAGCCGTGTTTGCCAGTCGGGCAGGACACGGCAGCTGCTGGCACCCTCAGTGTTTCCAGTGTGCCTCCTGCAGTGAGCTGCTGGTCGATCTGATCTACTTCTACCAGGACGGACAGATCTACTGCGGCCGGCACCACGCTGAGAGGCTCAAGCCCCGCTGTCAGGCCTGCGACGAGGTGACTGTCTCACCAAGATCCCCAACCTTTCAAATAAACTCCCATCAGCCGCAGTGTTATGCAGCAGGTCTCTAAAAGCAAAGTGTAGCTTCAGTGTACCCAGTTAAAATATCTTCCACCCCTATGTTTCCTTTCTTTCTCTCTCTCTACTGTGAAGTATCCACTGAAGGCGACATGTTTTGAAAACACCTTAAAAGAACAAATCAGAAAATGTTGTGAGTGAGTTGTGTAAGACATGAGGTTTAGTTCTGTGTAGAAAGATCCTTTAATGTACCCTCACATGAATCATCAGGCCCTGTTTCACCATTGCTATATTTTTTTAATTTGCCTTATCAGTGTATAGAGGGGTATATTTTTTTGAATAGCCTCTCGGTGTGACTTAAGAGATTAGTTGACATAGTACTAATGGATCTGGCACGACTGACCCACAAGAGTTCGTCAAACCCAGAGGATGGCTGAGCCCACAACAGGGCACAGATTTCCGATCTTGTTAACCCAAATTCTCAGTACTTATTTTTATGAACGTGATTTGTTTACTTCTGCACCCATGACATCATCACTGCTGTGCTGAGTGACCTCTCTGTGTCCCTCTCTTTTTCTGTTGTCTCTCAATCGCAGATTATTCTGGCAGATGAATGTACGGAGGCAGAAGGAAGATATTGGCACATGAAGCATTTCTGTTGTTTTGAGTGCGAGGCTGCGCTGGGCGGCCAGCGTTACATCATGAGAGAGAGTCGACCGTACTGCTGCTCCTGCTACGAGTCCCTGTATGCAGAGTACTGCGATACCTGTGGAGAACACATAGGTACTGAATTAAATCTGAAGAAACTCATTTACTGGGGTTTCTATACAGTTAACAGCCATTATCAGGCAGTAGACAAAGATTTTCTTCTAAATCTTTGGTAACACTTAACTTTAAGTTACTCTTATTAAGCATTTTATAAGCAGTAGATAAAACACTCAATAAATAGTTCATAAAATTAAAAATCTGACATTTTATGTTTACTATTTGTCAAAAATTACAACTTCTCCTATGAAGACATTTATTTTATTACTATATTATTATTAATAATTTGTTTATTACAGTGTGGTATAAACTGTTTATTAAATGTTTATATACTATTTATAAATGCTAAATAAGGGGACTTAAAGTTAAGTGTTCGCATTTCTTAGTTATTGAGAAATATTTTATTTTAATCAGTGGTAAATTTAAATAAAGTCTCTTCCAGATGTGAAACTCATTATGTAAATGCTTTGCCAGTTTTACATGTTGGTCCAATGTCTGATTAAGTGCCTGACACTTTCACGTAGAAGTCACTACAGTAATCTTACTTGGTAGGACTTAGTAAGATTCGTAATCAGATCTGTAAAACTTGGCTTGTCTGAAGTCTGAAATGAATGCTGTTAGCTTAATGTTAAGGCCACAGCAGCACAAGATTAAGCATGCACACAGACACATCAAATTATCATCTGTTTTACACAACAAAAGTAAGAGCAATTTAATAACCCGGGAGCACTGCGAATAAGCAATTTTTAAGATCATGTCAGATCAGTCTATGAAAATGACTTTTACCCCCTCATGGTTGCAAAAGAGGTTTTTAAAAATAACCTGCATACTATTCACACATACATATACAGTAATATTTAGTCCAGCTGTCTCCCTCCTTGTATTTTACATTTTTATACATGCCGACAGCATGGATGAAGTTAGGAATATCCAACAAAATGCAAACAAAGCAGCTGACACATATGAGATGTGCAATCATGAAATAATTTCCTCTCAGGTATCGACCAGGGCCAGATGACATACGAGGGTCAACACTGGCACGCTGTGGAGTCGTGTTTCTGCTGCGCCCGCTGTAAACTACCTCTGCTGGGGCTTCCCTTCCTCCCTCGAGCGGGACTCATCTTCTGCTCCAGATCCTGCTCGCTGGGCGAGGACCCCAATAACTCAGACTCCTGTGACTCTGCGCTGCAGATTGGACCAGTTCAGCATAGACCATGTGGGACAGCTGAGAAACACCAACAGTGCGGTTCTCCACTTCAGCCAATAGAGGGCATCAAACTCCCTATAACTCCTGCAAAAGACTGCATTCATACTGCAGTGGAAAACAAAGGTGATGTTATGTAGGTCGCATTGCCAAGAAATGACCCTGTATGATAAAACATTTTGGAGACAAATGTATTTGCTCTCCTTTTCTCAGGTGTCCACTGCACTGCTCCAGTTCAAAATGGAGTTTCTTCACCCAGTGGTCATCCTCATTCAAGAGGCTCCTACTCACCTCTTCCCCACATTCATCTAGGAAATGGCTTGGGTCCGTCTTGGCCCAGTGACCTTCCACATTACAGTTTACTGCCAGGGGACTGTGGTATCAAACCTCCTGTCGGTGGTGGAGAGCTAAATGGAAATACTGGACTAACTGGTCTTAGTTCAAGAGGAACCACTACTGCTAAAGACTGCCGGAATTGGGTGGAAAGGACGAATCAAGTTATGCAAGGTATCATTAATTACTCCTAAAATAACGTGGTATCGATAATAAGTGTATAATCTCACCTTACTCTGTTTTCTCCCTGCAGTGTTTCCTCCTCAGAACAACTCACATGTGAACCACCTCACTTCACTTGACTCGCCTCCCCTCCTGCCCAATAACCCATCCTCCCTCCCACCTCCTTTGCCCCTTAAATCTCGTGACTTGATGCCCCAGGAGTCACCCCCACCAAACCTCCCCCCACCAGAGGACAAACCCTCTGATTCTCCACCCCCGCTGTCTCGCAGTGGCACAGCGAGGGTCAGCTTCAGAGAACCAATCAGCAGCAGCTACTCCGTTGACGAGGATGAAGATGAGAATGAGGAGGAGCTACAAGAGGGCGAAGAAAACCAGCAGGAAAAAGATGGGGTGGAGGGAGGTTTCGGAAGCAGGTTACATCTACAGAAAGGCATCCCACCACAGATGGATCTGCTGGGTAAGAAAAATGCCTTTACAGAGTTGAATATTACATCATGTGAAACTTGGGAATCGAGTTAATTTTGTTTTTGTCACAATTCCTATTCCCAATCAGATGGATCCTCATATCACCAGCGGAGTCTGCGACGAGGCTGGAGCCGCTGCCGTTTCCCCTCCGACCCTGCTCTACACCCGGGAGGAGAGAGGCACTCCCAACGATCGCGACCCGACCGGCCTCGGCTGGACGCCCTGGAGCGGAGAGGCGAGAAAGACAGGGACAACAGGGGCGCCGCCAAAGCCTCCTCACTGACCTCCCAGCCAGCCCAGTACAAACATGAAGATTCCTGTTCTACCTGCACTTCATCTTCTGACTCAGAGGAAGAGGGATACTTCCTGGGACAGCCCATACCTCTGCCCCCGCAGCTCCGAAAGCAGCAGCCTGAGGAGGGCAAAGACAGAGAGGGAGAAGAGAAGAGGGAGGTGCAGAGAGACTGGGGACTGAGAGGCAGCATACGGCGGAGACGAGCTCAAAGTCTTGGTGCGAAGGATAAAGATAAAAACTGTGCTATCTCCTAACCCCTAACAACCAGCAACATCAAAACACAGCATGTTATTTTCTAAATTATGGTGCACAAGAAGAACTAATGGCCCTTCATTACTCTGCTGTTTATCAGTTTTATGATGGTGGTGTAGTGTTAAATCCAAACACACATGTGCAGACTTTTCCAAAAGCGGACCACAGCTATTGTTCTTGACACACTACTTAGCAAGCACAGTAAACCTCAGAGAAGTCACTACTTTAACTCTATGGTATTGACCTCTCATTGTTTGACTTTGAGATGTTACCGTGTAGAAAATGGTGTATGAATCATGTGATTAGTGATGAATGTGGAGTGATTATTTGGTAACATTTATGTATGGAGTATATTTTAACAGGACTCACAGCAGTGATGCAGTTTCTACCACAAACTGCCGTGGCCCTGAAGTGAACTGTTACTGCTTTTTAACAATACTTGTCATTTACATATGCAAACCTACAGCGGCACATTTGACCAGTAACTGACAGCAGATTCCTCCATCATGCTTTGTAAAAGGAATATTAAATACATCTTATTTTTAACTCTACTGTAACCATTTTCCGGTGCTCCTATGTGCAAATGTGTTACAGTTATGAATACTAAATGGCCAAATATTATGGGATGGAGTATAATGACTTCTTACTGTGGTAGTTTTATGCTTTGAAAATCAAAAGGATTGTTAAAGACACAAAGGAGAATTTGAGTGAATTTTGGAGGTGAAGTTTGTAGCGTGTGTTGTATAGGCCAAACTAAATTCTGCAAAGTCATGTCTTAAGTCAATAAGAAACACTTTTATGGCTCTATTGTCATTTATTTTTATATACTTGGTGTAGGTCACTGTTTTTCCTTGTTTTATTTCGGGTAAAAGGAAGAGATCATAATGATAGTTTCTGTTTCTCTGATTGTGTGAGACAATTTTATAGTAATATTAAATTTGTCTAAATTGTTTGTCTTACTGTGTACTTTATTCCACACTTGACACACACTCCGCACAGACCTTTGAACTGCTGAAAGTGTGTCAGCACATACTGTAGCTGAATTACGATACCAGCAAACAGAGAGTGCTTATCATCAAGCAAGCAACAGAAAACAATGGCAGGCTCATGTGACCAAAGAAGTCCAGTTTATGTCCTTGAAAGAGAGTGACTGGGCCAATCAGCGAGAGTGGGCGGGCTCAGGAGGAGCACACATGAGTTGTCAAACAGGTTTGTCTTTTGCTGCTTTCAAACCCATTCACACATTCTCATCAGCAGGACAGCACTGTGTTCACTGGGGCTAAAACTAGAAACCCAGGAGAGGATCAGGAGATCAACCAAGACCGTCAAGGTGAGTCTTTCTGTAGAAATGCCTAAAGACAAACAAACAGCTAACCTACACCTACAATACAAGTAGGCCTGAGCTTGTCAGGGCAAGACTAGTATGTAGGCCTTGAGTATATGTGGGACTTTTGTCTTTGTTTACCTGTCCCTTTATGTTTCTGTTTCATTTGTCTTTGGCATCCGGCTTCGCTCCATGTTTGTCATTTACTCTCAACAACAGAACAAGCCAGCACTTGACTCATAAACACTACATTAGTGGCTCTAGTTTTGTTTGTCTGACCCACCTCTTGACATTCCTCTTTGGGTTGTAATGCCACCTTAATCATATATATCACGGTGCTGGTTGCCTTTACTTGTAAAGGGAGACAACTTTGTTTTTGTAAAGTTGGGGAAAGATCTGTAGACTTTGAGGCAGGTAAGAATGGAGGTACAGAAAATGTAACAGCTCTGTCAGGAGTTTGGCTTGGCTCAAACAGGAATGGCAAATACGTGAGAATGTGACTGGCAGTTGCAGATTGTTCAAGTTGCATATTGCAGACACACACATTATCTTAAGTATATACAAAAGTGTAGAAAGAGTGTCTGTATTTATCAAGCTACTATTACCATCACTGCAGTCTGAGGCTTTTAACTGTACACAAAGAGGGATGGGTTAACAGATGCTAAGTTGAGCCTCTTTGTTTTGATTAGATTTAATCTACAGAAGCTTGTATTTCAGGAAGAAATCCACTACAAACCATGGCAACTCGCTGCTTTATTTAAAGAGGAGTCATTGTTCCCGTAGCAGCTGTTGGTGTGAGTGTGATCTGCTCTGTATTGCCTCTAGACAATAGGTTGTTGATAGCTGCCCTGATGCACCTCCCCATCACCCCTCACACACACACACACACACACACTTCCGGCACTCTTCACAGGCCTTCTACTGACTGAAAATGAAGTGTCAGTTTTATTGTGTGTTTGTCTGCCAAGAGATGGATGACTGAGTAATTGTAAGAGTGTGATTGGCTGCGGTCTTAAAGAAAGACGAGGGTTTATGGGTGTAGGGTCTTTGTGGAGTTGGCTGTGTCTTGTCTGTGTTAAGAGTACTAAAAGTGTCTGACGAAGAGATGCTTGCTTGTCTTTTAAGGTAAATATTTTCACTGACTGTCCATTTGAGTTCTTTATTGAGCTGTCTTTCCTTCACACGCTCTCCTGATGGATGTGTCTCTCTTCCACAGGTCCAAATGTCAAGGAGCTAGAGTTGAACTGCGATGCTGAGGTTACATCTCTTCAAAAATGGGATGAGGCTGATCATTATAGGCATAAATACAGGATAACCGTATATATTTTTTTCAAGGTGGCCAAAGAGAAAGCTGTAAACAGGAAGTGCATACGAACAGGTACTGCTAGTTGTACAAAATGCCTTTGGAGACTCTCCAAGCCTCAGTGAGGCAACCGGCGAGGACAGCTGTAGCTGCTACGCCGCCACGCTTACGACCCAAGGGGCCAGTGGGGCCGGACTATTTCCGGCGGTTCCCGGCGGCAGCCACCAGACCAAAGCAGAGTGCGGTTGAAAGGCTGGAAGCAGACAAGGCTAAATATGTCAAGAGTCCGGTGGCTCTTGCTAAACAGCAGCCAGTCGGGCCCCCAGACATGCGGAAGCCTCTGCTAAACCCCGGCACTGCTCTGCGGCCCACCAGGAGGACACCAACCCAAACAAAAACAAAGCAGGAGAAAGTCCAATTCAACTTGGAGCATCTGAGTAACCTGATCAGTGGTATGAATGATGGGCCCCAATCCAGTGCTACTTTTGTTCCAGAGGCCAGTAAAGTTCCTGATCGTGTCCCCACTTCACACAGCTCTCCTTGCCCCACACCTGCAGGGGCACAACAGAAAAAGGAGAGACCATGTCCACCTCCCCGTCCTGACTGGTCTAGTCCAGCTAAAGTGAGATTAAAAGCCTCTGGACCGGCCAGGGTAGAGAATCCTGGCTCACCTGGGTCTCCAGCTGCTGGGGCTGTGCGCAGAGTGGATGTCATGCCTCAGGCCAGCCCTGGGAGGACCCCCTGCAGACTACCTCAGTATATCCGGCAGCCCCTCCAGCCCATACCTTTACATTCCCAGTCTCCACTCCGCCCGGCTACTTCACACCTGCATCTCTTTCACCCCAGAACAAAAACAGGTCCTTCTCCTCTGAACCCTGTTGTTGCTCCATCTAAACCTGACAATCCTCCCTCACCTCCAACTGGAACCCCCGTCCCTGATCCCCCCAGCCTCCCTGTTTTCCCTCCTCCCTCCCCAGCAATTACACGTTTATCTTCCTCCAGTTCCAGAAAACGCCCCTCTCTGACCCGGTCTAAATCGGACATGAGCGACCGGTACTCCCGAGCCGGGACAGAGCTGGAGCGCTTCTTCAACCTGTGTGGTTTGGACCCTGCAGACCTGCAGGAGCTGACTGAATCTAGTTCTGACATTGTGTCCATGGCCCGTTTCCGCAGTGTGAGTGCTCCAGGGTCTGAGTGTGCAGGCTCCGGAGCAGAGAGTGAAGACGATGAGGATGCTGGCAATGCTGCAGGGCGTGTTCCCTACGGTGTTTCTGTCATTGAGAGAAACGCAAGAGTGATTAAATGGCTGTATGGACTCCGTCATGACAAGGACAATGCAAATCAGAGCACCAATTTATAGGATGGCGTTAAATGGCCAATAAGTTTAAAACACAAGTATAAATTTAATTTTGTCAAAGTTGCATAACAGATGGAGTGATGGGATCCTGTGATTAAACTGGTAGTAAACTGAGGTATGTGATGTGATGACATATAGTGATGGAGGCAATTTGTCTGCCAAGTAATTAAGTTTCATTTGGTTCCCTTGTTTGTTTTGACTGGATTTTTTGTTGTCTTTCATTTTTATTTTACAAAATTTGAAATTTGGAAAACAGAGCGAGAAAACTTTCCTTTTTTTGGTTATTTTTACTTTTCAAATATTCTTTTGTGTGTGTCTCATAAGGCTCATGTGTCATCCGGTCATATTCTGAGTCCGTAAATGGACATCATTAAAGAGTTAATGGTGCAAGCATCTTGGTTTGTACTCTGTGGTTTATTCTAGAGTTTAACCCAACAGTGATAAATTGGATACATAGGTCCATATTATAGGTCCATATGAAGGTATTTAATGTGTCAAGTTTTGAGACTATTCCTCCTTTTGCTGATCATGAAATTGCTGATCGACAGGTTCATTTGATGGAGGATTAAGTTTCCCTGCTGTTCCACAAGAGGTCAGAGCAGTCCAAACTGACACTTTGTTCTGTACTATCAGTGTATGAATATCACTGATTTCTTACCAATGAAAACAGTGACCTTTCATAGTAGGAACTCTTTTTTTTTTTTTTGTTTTTTTTTTTGAGAAAATATTCACACCTTTGTATTTCAATGTGTATCTTGTTGTTTAATCATGAACTTGGTGAAATTACTAGAAAGCTAGTGAAAATCATAAACATCAAGAAGAGCAGATAGTATGGTTCTAGTTAGTGGCATCTTACCAGTAGAACCAGCAGGATGTGATGGAACTGGCCTCCCATAAAACAGATGTGGGACAAAATGTAAAAAAAGAGTATGCTTTGATAAACATGCATGACTTTCTATCTATTTATCTTAACGTATCTGTAGAGTTCACATGATAAAAAGCAAAAGCAGCCAAAGTCAATTAAAGGCACATTTATGATTAATATTCCTCATTAACAAATCTAATTATTTCAAGGAACACATACATAATAAACTTTGTTGTTGAGCCAGTTCATTCATTCTTACTGTGAGCAGGTGGGCTGGATAAGAGTGCCTCACTTTCACAGAAGAAGGAGTTGTTCAACCAGATTTCAGTGTTCAATACAACTGTGTGTCGGTGGAGAGCTATTGTTGTCTAACAGACGCAGTGGAAGATTGTAACTGACGGTCCCCATGTGGAGTTATTCTTACCTAACTTCAAAGGATGAGTTGTCTTAAGAATTTTACAAATCGAGTCCAGACATTAAAGAATCAGTTATTAAAACAGACCGCAGACAGAAACTCATGCAGCGAAGGTCAACAGACGGTAAGTTTTCCAAATGAAATATATGTTTCTCTTTTTGCACTCATATTCAAAACAGGTAAAATATTAATATTTTCAGTGTAGATTTTGTACTAGTCGTTTGCAATTCCTCAGCTAACATTATTGTTTCATGTAATTCTCTCTCAGATGTGGACTCTAGATTATGCTAATACTACTACAATTCTCTGGATTTTTTTGACGCATTGTTAGAAACAAGAGCAATTTTGAGAGCAGGTGACACAAAACACGAAAACTGAAAAACAGAAAAATCTCAAAGAGGTGTTCTCAAAACCCTTACAATAACTGTCAAAATCACATACAGGTGTCTACAACCTAAATACTACTATAATGACAAACTTCATTTTAAAAACAGTGTGTCAAATTTAACTTTCAGTCATTTAGTGATGATTCACAAAAATAAAATTAAGTAAAATTTGGCTGTAATTTACATTGGGGTCATGGACTTGAATCCACATCACCTATTATTCTTCCAGGTAATACACCATGGTTTGATTTTGTTTGGTTTGCAAACAAATGGCTGCACTAAAACCACCCTGTACAGATACTCTGTCACAAGTAAAAGTCTTTAAAATGTTATTTAAGTAAAAATATTTACCTTAAGCAGTACCTTAATACCTTAAGAAGTACTATCAGGAAATGTACTTAAAGTATAGAAAGAAAAATACCGTTTTGACTGTTATACTATTATATATTATTTGATAATTACTACTCATGCATTAATGCAAAAAACGGATTTATACTGTTGGTTGAGGTGGAGCAAATTTTGAACAATTTTTTATAAGACTGTGACTATGATTATTTTTATTATGAATTAATTGGCTGATTATTTTCTTCATTAATTGATTGATTGATTGTTTTAAAAAGGCTGTCTTTAAAAAAAAGATGTGCTGTCACAATTACCTGTAAAATTGTACAATTGTACAAACCTCAACATTATTAAAAATAAATGTATTATTATTTATTAAAAACATTTCCCTCCACCTTCCTGTCTGCTCTTCTCTCTGGTCTTCACAGGGGTTGGGGGGGATTCCTCTGGCCAGGAAGATGTGTTATGCTGTGGGTGGGGTCCCATATCAGATTACCAGAATAGCTATAAGTGTTTCCATGCAGATTTTCCTTCTGGATCTTGTGCAGGTAATGGTTAAAGATGTCTTCACAAACAGTGGCTTACAAAAATGACCACTGATCTGTATTCCTTACTGATATGTACTTATCTTAATTTCAAAATAAAGTATCTCAGTTAGTATTTCACAGATGGAGGCCTTCTATGTTTCCATGATTTTGTTTGTGAGTCATGCCTGGGATGCTGTGACTGACCCTCTGGTTGGATATCTGGTGAGCCGCAGTAACTGGACACCCATCGGCAAACTAACTCCATGGTTGGTTGGCGGCCACATGTTTAACACGCTTCATCTTGAATTAGGCTATGATGCATCCTCTGGCGCGTATTCAACAGAGCTAACACTGTGTATCTCCCAGGCTAGTTCTTTCCACTCCGTTTGGTGTCCTGTCCTATCTGCTGCTATGGTTTGTGCCACAGGGTTCAATGTCTCAGGATCTCTGTGTGCTGTGGTTCCTCACAGCAGCCTGCTTGTTCGAGACCCTCATGAGTGTAAGTCAGTGTTAAGTGTTACAGGCTCTTCTTGCTCATTTCCCCCATTTGGTACCCAGTGCTGGAAATGTTCATTTACACCTTAACTAAAATATTGTACTTTTTACTCCACTACATTTATCTGACAGCTCCAGTTACTTTTCAGATTCAGATTTTATATTAAAAATAACATGATACACTTTTAAAATGCAATACAATTGCGAAAAAGCAGTGTCTACTTGGGGCCCCTTGTCACCGGTATCAGATGTCTATAAGTGGTTAGCAGTTCCCCTCTTAACTTCTCAGATGGTTTTATTTCAATACGTGTTAGCGGTGCAACAGCAATATTTCACCAAAAAGTTAAAGATTAGAAAGAAGTCCAAAAACTTAATTAGTTTTCATAACTTTGTTCTTTCTTTCTTTCCTTTCCTGTTAATCATCTCAGATCCCTCCGATTTATGTTTTGGTTCTTTGGAGGGGCCACTGGACTGAACTAGCTACAAGTATATAAAGTAGTTCAAACTAGCTCCACCTCAAGTATTAACAGTAAAATGCTACTTACACATAATGCATCAGTATTAACAAGCTAATAATATCAGATAGAATAATATATCAAGTAATTGTACTTTCAATACTTTAAGCACATCTTCCTAAAACTTTTGAATACATGTCTGTGAAGGTTGTCAGTCATCCACATCAAAGTTATCCAAGGAAGGTTAAAATCAAGTGCAACTGGACTTGGTTGAAGATTCTCCAAGACGTATGAGGGACAAAAAAAGTCTATCTAATGGACAACCATGTGCATATCTTAGACAGAGAGGACAGATGGTTTGGAAGAGGTGTAAAGGAAGCCATTTACACCCTGGTTCAGAAGCCGTCGCTTAACAGAGGAGGAGGTCTACGCCATCACTTATCCCCCACTTACAATGCTGTCCTTTCTTTTGGCCACAGGTGAGGATGCCAACGATGGTCGTTCAGACTTGGCCTCAGTTGGCTCCAACTATCATAACAACTCTCATCACAAACCAGTGGTATCGAGCATCTTGACAACAATCCCATAGAGGTCAAATAGCTGAGTTTCCCAACCAGCCAGTCAGAACTGAAGAAGTTGAGTATCTTCAACCAAGTCCAGTTGCCCTTCATTTTAACCTTTCATGGATAATTTTGAATACAGGACTTGTACTTTTTGTTAAGTAAAGTTTGTGAGTACTCCTACCACTACTGCTGATTCAAATTTCTTTATCGTGTGCCTAAATCAACTTTCACTACAGTCGTGTTTCTTCATCTTCCTCATCTCACTATTGCTGCTGCCATTTTGCTCCAAGCTGTGTCACCATGGCTACTGGGTTTCACGCCGCACACGTGGTGTCATTTGGCATTAAGTTTTCCCCTGTCGTCCATTAACAGTGCTACAACGTTCCTTACCTCTCACTCAACATGTTCCTGGGGGGAGATCACAGGGACAGAGACTCTGCCACAGCCTACAGTAAGAGTAGCCTACCAGCACGTACACCCACATCTCAGATCCTTATTCGCAGGTCAGGCCAAACAATATGTAGACCAGGATTTCCCTCACACTCCTTGTCCCCTTCTCTGTCCCTCTGTCCTTCTTTGGCAGGGATGAGTGTGGAGATGGTGGCGATGCTGTTGGCTTCGGTAATTCAAGGTCAAGTTGTAGCTGTGTACAACACAGAAAAACAAGAGGCCTGCCAACATCTGGACCATGAAACACCTCAAAGCACATCTTTACCAAATACTGCATCTCTTCCAGAAACAGTAAATACAGCACTTAAAGTGTTAAAAAAGAAAAGTCGTCACTCTAGCTGGGAAACACTCACATTTCAGTCTAGCAGCATTGCTTTGGCATTGTACCCACATGGTCCCAGGGATATCTTGTTACCCTGTAATTTAGTGTTCTTAGCTCAACATCTTAGCTCGGCATTGTTGTGTGTTCATTTGTGTATGTGTGTGTGTGTGTGTTCTCAGATTTTGTTGTTATTACACAACTACAGTGTTGCGGGGACAGATTAGATTTAATAGAATAGGATAACCTAAGTGTTTTTGTAACACATGCACCATTACAATTATTTTAAACTAGGTAAGTTATAAAGGGGGATTCAGACCATATCAGACCAGACTAAATAAAAATTTTAGCATTTTAGATCATATTCACTTTCTTGCCCAGGGTGAGATGAGAATATTTATACTATTCTTATTTCTTTACATTAAATTAGCTTATCCTAGCACGAGAACTGGAGCTAGCCCAGCTCCACAGGTAATAAAACCCACCTACCAGCACCTGTTGAACCCACTAATTAACACATTATAACTAGCTTGTTTGTGCTGGTAGGCTGATTTTGTTACCTACAAACAGAGTCAGGCTAGCTGCTTACCCTTTTATACAGTCTATGTGTTTTCCCCAGTTCTTATGCTAATAACCTAACCGTCTCTAGCAGCAGCTTCCTATGTATTTCCCATGTGGTGTCCGAACAATAATGCTGCGATGATGTGTTGAGAAGAAATCCGCTTGACACTGTTCTTGATCATAAAAGTTTATTACATCAAGGAGTTCAGCATCAATTACAAGCTCTGCAGCAGCTTGGAGAGTGACCCAGCCCGATGGCCACTCTGTCTCTCTGTACATAAAACACAGCTTATATAGGACATGTTTAGGCATCTGTTAGACACCATATAAGGGTCTGAGTCTGCAAACTAAGGCACCAATCCATATAAGGGCACAGTTCTATAGGATAAGTGTAGGGCATCTGTAGGGTCCGAGTCTCCACCTAACCGCTGCCCTCTGCTCTCCCCTTAAAAGGTCACTAATCATCTATCCAGCTGCTACAGTGCTATGTTAAACTGTTATGCGTCAAATGCACATATGTTATACACCACACCCAAAAGCTGAAATTATCATTAATAGTCATGAAAGTGTTGGTAATTATGCTATAAAACAATACTTTGTAGAGGAATAACGCTACAGGCTAACTTAAATGTATGAACATGACATAGCCTAATAGAACAATACAAGTGGAAGCAAAAAAGACAGTTTACTTGTATTTGCTGGCAGCATAATTGTGCTTGATTTAACTTTAGATGTTCAATGGGTGTATTTTTGCCTCCAGCAAAAGGCTTTTCTGACCTCAGCTCTGGTCATGGGCGCCTTGTTTTTCCTCTGCAGCCTGGTTCTCTTCCTGGGAGTGAAGGAGCAGAAGGGTGAGTCATTCAGAAGTGCCCAATGGTCACCGGCCAGCATGTCAATCAGAGAATCTGACTCATATGTTACAACAAGAAGTTTATAGGTCTGGCAGGCAAATTCAGATGACTCTGTTCCATTACAATAGGAAGCTCATGAGAGCCTTGTATGCCAAATGCTATGCTAAAATTCATCTCAAGTGTGAATTGTGTGTATTTCTGGTATTTCACTGCCCTTCCTTGATATCTCATTTTGGTTTTACTTTTAGCCCCTCTCTGCTCTGATGACAGAGTACGACCGTCCTATCTGAATTCGCTAAAGATGCTGATATGTCACATGCCTTACCAACGACTGGTGCTTGGTTTTGTGTTCAGTGCACTTGCATTTCAGGTATAGTTTGAGTTCACAGTAATCAACTCTGACTCAGCACAGAGGCATTCATAAAATAATAATCATTGCATAATTATTTTTGCACTTTTCCATTTTTTATTTGGTCTTGTGCTTTTAAAAGTGATGCATGTTTATCAAAGCATAATTCATTTTTACTTTTCGTCCCATATCTCAGATGTCCTTGGGTAATTTTGCACTTTTTTGCAGTCATGCAGCTGGGCTTGGAGCCCAGTTCCAGCACCTCCTACTGGTTCTTCTGGTAAGATGCAACTCACTAGAATCACACATTCTGCTCACCAATATATTTACTGTATAAATGCAACATTTCAGTAGCCTTCTAAGGATATGACAAAGTGCATGATTAAAAGACAATACACATTTAGAATTTCTTATGAAACTGTCTCAATATTTCCACAGACTGCCGCCTCAATAGCAGTCCCTCTGTGGCAAACAGTTCTTCTGAGAATAGGAAAAAAGGCCACAGTTTTCATCGGACTATCAGTAAGAAATCACACTCACTGAATGATAAGAGTAAATATTCCACACCTTCAATCTCCTCCTTACCTGTGAGGCATGTTTACATCTCTCTCAGCTCTTCATCCCAGCAGTGATTATAGTTGCCTGTGTTCCCGGTAACCTGCCAGTCTTCATGACTATGTGCATTCTGATGGGATTCAGTGTGGCGACCTTATTTTTGCTACCCTGGTGAGTCAGCTCTCAGATAGGACACAAAGTTCTCAGTCTTTTCCAACACCCCTGTCAGATCTAATCAGTGTCAGAACCGAATGCAGTGCACATGAATCATTCACATCGCCTCTTCCTGTCCCTGGCCAGTGATTAACATTCTAGCAATCTATTTTGTTTACTGGTCAGTTCACCTCATCTAAATTGACATGTGGTTTTATTATGTGATGTGTCTGCTTGTTCTGTATCTGCTACAGGTCTATGCTCCCAGATGTGGTGGAGGATTTTGCTGTGAGACATCCCGCCTGCAAAGACCTGGAGCCTCTGTTTTTCTCCTGTTATGCC
Organism: Micropterus salmoides; assembly: GCF_014851395.1. NCBI lineage: Eukaryota > Metazoa > Chordata > Actinopteri > Centrarchiformes > Centrarchidae > Micropterus > Micropterus salmoides. Next base: position 9,620,192 of record NW_024040707.1, on the reverse strand, counting down.
TTCTGCAGCAAGCTGGCGGGAGGCCTGTCTGTTGGGATCTCAACCATGACATTACAGTGAGCCAATCATCCGTCTACTCACTTTATGTTATGTGTGTACTTCTGTCAGTGTGTCACATTTTGTTTTCTGCAGGTTTGTGGGCTACAGAGCGGGTGCATGTAACCATGGTGACGGAGTGGTGACGGCTTTGATTGTGCTGTTCTCACCAGTTCCTATTGCACTTCTGCTGATAGGAATGGTCTTTTTTCGCTCCTACCCAATCAATGAGAGGCTGCTCTGGGAACAACTGACCACAGTCTAGTAAGTGGCCTTTTTGGGTGAATTATCCTCTCCAGAGAGGAAGCCACTAATTGTTCCTGACATGTCATCTTTAAAGCTGCTGTATTTAAGAGTTTTTAAAATAACAAATGTAACAACAATGTAACAACAATGTGAAAAGGGGTCACTAGTAGTGATGAACCTACAGAGAATTATCACCTGAATCTGCTGCTCCCCTTGGCTTTACAGAGATTTTTTAGAGTTTCAGCTTGATTCTCATAGTGTAGTTTTTAGCTGGAGCAGGCAGCTGTTTTCGTTGAAAAAGCTCTTAAAAACACAATGCAAACTACCTGCTCAGCACCAAGCAGCAGAGAGACACAGGTAGGGACACACTGGTGAACATAGTGGAGCATTTAGCAGCTAAAGAGTCAGGTATTTCCCTCTTGATTTGGTGGTGACCAAAGACAGAGCTAAAAGAAAGTGAACTTTGGACTTCCATTCATCAGGCGTCCAGAGACATGACTCCTACTGAATGATAATGTTGCTCTGTAACTGCCCCAAAAAAAGATTTAAGTTCACAGTCAGAGGTCGAGATCTAAGATAGAAGCCTGATCATATCTAGTTGTGAAGCTATTTTCCAAAACTTTGGATCATTGTTTTGTTTGCATATGTTAGCCTTACTACTGCACTACAAGTCAAGGGAATATTAAATTAGATATAATTAGATTAACAATTGATTATCTTAAAGACCAGAAACAGGGTGAAATTGCAAACATGGCATTGTCCAAAGTTTAAAAATACGCCTACCACCATCTCTAAAGCCTAACATGTTCAATCTTGTTTGTTTAATCTGTGCAAAAAAAAGGAAGTAGCCTATTAAGTAGTTATAATAATAACTAAGTTTATTATCATAGCCGTTTTCCAAAACATAACCAATGTATCAGATTACTGTACATGTCCACTAAAACAAGTTTAACATGCATACATGTTTGAATTAAATGGCAGTTACTGTTATTTTTCTTTTAATTCTTTTTTATTCTAGCCCAGAATCTTCATCAGCCTCATCAGACCCAAGAGAAAATGCAGAGCAGCAAACAATTTTGCAGCAGACCCATGCTGGTGTGATATCAACTTCACATTGTAACACAATGTCAAATAGCACATTGAAGTCATCTGTCCTTTCAAAGGCAGCAAAGAGCCCTTCTGAAGAATACAGCATGCCTAAATCAGTTGTCCAGTCAAATGTAAATCCTCAGTGTTATAAGCAGAGACTCAGCCCTTACCAGCACGCTGGAGAAGATACACTGGATATAAGTTTTTCTGAGAATGAACCTGGCCCTAGCATGTCAGATGTGAGATCCAAAGTGTCTTGGGTATAGTCAGACACCTTTAAGAAAAAGTTTGACATGTTGGTAGGTAGGCCTTTTGAATTTGTTGATGAGAGTTCTCATGTCTGAGTGCTAAATATAAAGCTACAGCATAGCATAAAGTCTGGAAACAGGGAAAGAGCTGGCCTAGCCTTGTCCAACGTTCAGACTACCAGCACCTCTACAGTTCCAGGTTCAGAACTTATTTTGATAAATGCACTTTTTATCTCACATTTATGATTCTCTTTTTATTCCCACATTATTTGTGAAAACTGCTGGATTAAAAGGAATATTGCTTTAAGCTTTTTTCCCCGATTTATAATTCTACCTGCATGTAGTGTATGTTTATGTTAACTTACTTCATCTGGATGGATGTTTGCTGTTACAATCCAGTTCAGTGTGATTAAACTTCTGGCCCTAATAACAGATTCTGGATCTTTCAGCTGAATCTGAACAGCTGTGTAATACCACTTATCTAGTGTTGAGGATTATATTTTTAATACACAAAATGTAAGTGAACATGTTTCACTGTAAAAAATGTTTTACAGATTAGACCATTTCATTTTGACTGTATTCTTGCTGTGAATAATTTTCCCATAAATATTCCCACCAGTATTTTGAGAATTTTTACTTTTGTAAATTGCATCACATATGTCTTCACAGCCGTCCTTTTTCAATTGTTCCGATTAATTTGATTTTATTATTTGTTTCTAAAATGTTGTTTGTTTTGGAAAGGATGCTTTTGCTGCCCTTGTGACTGGAAGTAACAGTTGCTTCTAAAATGTAAGTAGCCTACTCTTGTTGTAAATGCCATACGTGCTTGAAAGTTGCATGAAGAGCTCTCTATTTTTAACACTACTCTTGTAAATTTCCTGTGCTTGCATTCACACTCTGCAAATGTTATGCACCTGTGCTTGCTCAAATAAATAACTTTTGTCAGGGGTCATTTCTCAGTACATTTTCATCAGCTGTCATCAGGAAGCAACACAGTTTAAAAATACTGGCTAAAATATTGGTTTGATGGATGTGTCACGAAAATAAGGCTGTAAAATACATATGGATGATACATTATACATACATAAAGTACAGACATGATACATGTGATGCTCTCATTACTTCATGTAGTTGAAGGTCTTGGCCTGGCCTGCAAGTGGGTCAGTTGTTTCAAACTTTCAAACATTTTATGTATGCTAATTTTCAGTTTTACATCCAGATAAAGTGGTTTTAACCTGTTTAAATGGTTGGCTTGTTTACCAACTGTTTGATCGCCTGACAGCTCATGTTATTTTCCCCCATGAAACGTTCCCAGATCTCAGCAATTAGCTTAATGAGTACAATGTTACAATAATACTTGATAGAAATAATGATTTAAACTACAAAACAAGTCCCAAGTAAAAAAAAAAAACAAACAATAATAATCATTTAACCAGGAAGTATCTGAGCAGACAATGTTGCTTTCATAAACCTCAGGGAAGCTGATTTGGTCAGTAACACTGATAATTCACTTATTCATTACATTTCGTAATTTTAGCTGATGCTTTTATCCAAAGCGACTTACAATTGCTATACAGTATATGTCATAGGTCGCACCCCTCTGGAGCAACTAGGGGTTAAGTGTCTTACTCATGGACATATTGGTGAGAAATCAGTTTTGGCTTAGGTCATATAGAGTTGTTTGTGCATGTAGCCTACTGAATGAACAAATTGTTGTGAGATACACTGAAGGCTGCATCGGTACCCTGTCACACCCTTTTTCGTTATTAGGCCTTTGTCATTGCAGGCATTTTGACTTGTCATAACAGGAAAAGCACAGGTGTAACTAACAATAATGATGGATCTGTTCCATTTATGTGTACAGTTGATTCCATATCAGTGAACCAGCATGCATAAAACAGAGCCTTGTAAGTGGAATGGGATATGGCATTTTGTTATTTAAACTATGCCCTTAGGCTGTGCCATGTCAAAATGTCTAAGAAAAAAATCTGTTGATTGGCTGATAGACAGATGGATTATCAGACAATGGGCCCCTGGGCACAGACATGACATCTGTAGTCATTTTAGGTCTTTTTGTAGTTGTTTTGAGTCTTTCTGTAGTTCTTTTAAGGGTTTTTGTAGTTGTTTTTAGTATCTTTGTAGTTGTTTTACATCTCATGTAGTAATTTTAAGTCTATTTGTAGTTGTTTTGCATCTCTCTGTAGTCATTTGGAATCTTTTTGTAGTCGTTTTAAGTCTTTCTGTACTAGTTTTGAGTGTTTTTGTTTTGCATCTCTCTGTAGTTGAGTCTTTTTGTAGTAATTTTGAGTCTCTTTGTAGTCATTTTGCTTCTTTTGTGTGTCTTTCAAGAACTGTTAACAATCACTCTAAAGAGAGGCTATAGTCCAAGGTCCCCTCCATTTGACTAATCCTTCCGTGCTCTCAGGAATTGTAGCTTTTTCTTTAATATTAATGAATGTACGTTATTTATATTATATTTTAGTATTAAAGCTATTCATTATTTTAATGGTTTATTTTTAAACTGAACTCATGCACTGTACAGTAGCCTACTCGCCTGAAATGAAACTGCTCCATCGTTGGTTTTATATAGATTTTTCCTGCTCACCACAGGACAAGTAGTCTAATTGTGTTTTTCCTGGCAGCTTGCAGAAGGCTACAGAAGCCCCTAAAATCATATTACTCAGTAACGAAACATTAGGCTAACAACAGATGTTGGCATGAAGACCTTCACAATGCTTTCAATTAATCTGTCATTTCTTGTCATTTCCCCGCGGTGCAGTGTCACACACGCTATAAAACCATTGCTTGTTTGGATTGACGTTTAGTTTTCCAACATGACAGCAATTATTGTGTTTTTGTAAATATAATAATGCCTCAATAGCCAATTGGTGCGTTTTGGTTTTTCCCATCTATGCCCACCCGCTCGGCAACAGGCCGCCCCTGCCTCCTGCTTCCGCTCGCATTGTAGGGTAGTTGAGAGGAACGATCCTGAAGAGCGAAAAATGGGAGTAGAAATTGAGACCATAACTCCGGGCGACGGTGGGAATAATCGGCTTTGTTTAACAGCGTAATATTTTATTTCATTCACAGGAGTGCATGCTTCATTATTACACACGCTTTTTTCTATTTTCAGGACAGACATTCCCGAAGAAGGGGCAGCGCGTCGTGGTGCACTATGTCGGTGAGTGTGGAGGCTGGACTGATGCCGAGGCTAAGTTACTGAATGGAGCTGAAAAACTTGATGTTTTCGTTTGAGCCAACGTTAACTTAACGCGTCATGTAACGCTCGCTGTTAGCGGCGTGAAAGCCTGCTGTTTGCGTGAAATAGTGGACCAAGTAGAACCTAGAAATCAGCTAACAGCGGTTGGTTGTTGGTCGGTTTGGGCTGGTTAGCATTTCAGCTAGCCTCCAATGCCCTGTTCAACAAATTGCTTGTTGTTGTCGTGCGGCTAACATCAGCCAAGGTGATGTGAGAGCCGGACATTTCTCCCTAGCTTGTACTATTTGCTCAATAATTTGAATGGACCCATCATTATTTGAGGTGTTTAGAAGGACTGGAGAGACTGTCGAGCTAACGGGACCGTAGCTGCTGTCAGTCAGCCAGCCATCTAACGTTAGCTAACATGCTAACGCTAGCTAGCTCTCAGTTACCGTTAGAAGGCTGCTTGGCAAAGGAAAGTGGGTCTCGCCAACAAACCAAGCTGATCGCTAACTGGCTTCTCTGTCTCTCTTGGTTTTTATCAGGCACACTGGCAGATGGAAAAGTGTTTGACTCTTCGAGGTCCCGGGGGAAGCCGTTCAAATTCAAGATTGGACACCAGGAGGTTATTCGTGGTTGGGAAGAAGGAGTAGCCCAGGTGAGGAGCTGGGAGTCACCTGGACATAGCTTATTAGTAGACATTATACCCGTGTTATCATACAGTTTGTCTTATAAATGCTAGCTGCTTTGTGCACGACTTAATTTAATAGCAACAGCAATATAAGTACATTTTTTCCCGATCCCCTTCACAGATGAGTGTAGGTCAGCGGGCAAAGCTGATTTGCTCACCAGACTTTGCCTATGGCAGCAAAGGGCACCCAGGGATCATCCCACCAAACGCCACTCTCACCTTCGATGTGGAGCTGATCAGTCTGGAAGCCTGAAACTTGTGCACTCACTTTGTTTGTAATTCCACTCAAAATTTCAGGGTGAGAACTTAATGACTATGTGCATAATGTACTCTGTAGATGGGATAGTTTTGTAGCTTTTAAAGTAATATTTGGGCTGTTATTCCTTTTATCACCTCAGCTTGCATTTAATTTCTACACATGTACAATGACTATACATTTAGCCTTGACCCCAGTGATGTTTAGAGATTTATTGGTATGTGAGTAACAAGCTTTAGTCCTGTCTTGCCTCTCCCCTTTAATCGCAACACTTTTTTCTTGCAGGTTGACTCCTATCTCGGGAACATGGAGAAGAAATGTTAACAGATGATTCCTGCTCTTGATCCCTGCATAGGACCCATGTCTATAGCCTCACTAGTTCACTCTCCTTTCCATTTCAATACAAATTGTGTTATGTCACTTGCTTTAGAAAGTTATCCTCCATATTATACTTTAGATTTCATGCAGTAATAAGTCATAGGCCATCCCATCATCTATTTTGTCATATTCTGCTATGTATTTTTATGGTGATGTTTTGTTTTTTTATTTGACTTAAAATTGACAAACTATATCTGTCATCAGGACCAGGTTTTAGATAGGTGTCATGAGTATTTAATCAATCTCATTCCTGTGGCTCCGTGGCCTTTACACTAAAAATTGTATTGATTGCAGGTAATAATTGTTGAATAAATTGTTGTTTGACAAATGATATTTCTATGAATTACCTTTTGTGATACTAGTTATTGTGTTAAATTAGAAAAAAGTACGGAATACATTGTAACCAGGGATTCATGAATCAAGCACATTATTGCCATGAACAGCCTACAGGTCTCTGCAGGTGTAGGAATTTCTTTGTCTATACTGCAGCATCAATTCTTAATTTATAAGAGTAAAACAAATGCCTATCGCGAAAACATTTACAACTGGACATCATTTGTCTTGCTGATTGCTTGTAGAACTTTTTTTTTTTTTTTTTGCCAAAAGAAGGTGTTGTGTGAGAATTTTTTGGTGAAAGATTTCTAAACTTGCATGGTAAGTTCCACCACAAAGATTTGTAGGCACATCTTGGGGTTTGTGATCTTTATTTGAAGGAATTGTGTGTAACAAGCTGTGGATGTTGTAAAAGGTCTGTTTCTTACTCTAAACACATTAAAAGAGTAATTTTAACACAAACTTGCGATTTTCCTCCAGTTTGGATGATTGTACCTCACTCTTTAACCTTAGTATTCCCTTAAAACAGGCTAGATCCTCACGAATTTGCAAGTTATTTAATTATATTACAGCACACTATAATAATAAAAGTGAACAGGTAGAAGCATCATTTATTTTCCAAGAAGAGGAAACATCCAGTGTATTTTGCAATATTCTGTTGTTTCTTGTGCAATAATAGTACAATTGATCACAATTTCATTGCATGTACAGTACAAGCTGATGGAAGGTGTGGTTTTGTATTTTTGTATTTGAGTCAAGGCTATGCAATGAGAAGCACATGGAGAAACATTGAGGAATTGTGAACATGAAGGGAATGTAGTTGCTCTGGAACCAAAGTCTAAGAAATTGAAACTAAGGACATGGGAGTTCAAACACTGAAATATGCGCTGTTCCAACCACAGATAAATTACACATTTTGTTTTCCATTGAAGTTTGAATTTGTACGGCTATTCTACCTTAAGCTGAATTGATTAAACAACCAGTGAAACCTAATTGGAAAGATCCCTGAAAGCTAAAACATTGCTATTTTTTTGCATAATAAGGCTGACATTGGTAACCATACACACTGTACATCATAGTTTGTAGTTACAATTGAGCAATTTCAATTCACACACAAAAGTGCCACTTGTAAGGTGTGCATTCACAACAATGATGCATGCTATACATCATTATTATAAATTGCAATACAGTGCTATGAAAGCAACCTACACTGACGTAAAGAATAACATTTCAAGTGTTAATCGTTACTTTGCTGCTGTGCAAATATCTTTTGTTTCTTGTAAAATTAGAAAATATATCCCTGTATCAAACACAGTTATCTCTTCACAAAATCATCCCAGGCTTTCATTCATTCAGCTGTGTGGATCACAATCTACTGTATGGTAAATCTTTATCTCCGATAACCTTTATAGAAATATGTAACGATAGATACATGGCCAGACAGTGGAAGTCAGACGCAGATTGATACCCTGCAATAAATTCTGTCCATTCTGAAAAGTTACATGCTCAGTGCCATGTTTTCTTTCTATTTACAGTTTGGCATTATCTCCATTATGTACATTTAGGATGTATACTACAGATTTATTCTTCACTTTCAGGTCATTAATACATTGTAGCTGCTTTTTAGCAAGACAAAGTAGTGTTAATGTCTGTACAGTTTAAACTCCCATGTTTTGTTTATTGGCAAAGGATCAATGATCTGTCTGTTCTGCACCTGAGTACTAGATTTGATCCACATGCTGTACTTTTTCAGAAGGTAAATCTTCCGACACCTTTGAACCATATTCAGTAATTTCAGTGGTGGGAATTACTTAAGTATAAAAATGATTGCCTTCCACTGTTTCTGGCCTGCACTCACTGTGCTCTGTAAATCTATTGTTTCTGAACAAGTCAGATAAGTACTGACTGTCCTTCATTTTTCTGATTTTGTGGGACTTTGATGCCAAAAATATGTCATGACCTTGACTCTCCCATTTCCTGTTAACAATTAAAAATAAGCGACAATTAAAAGAGCATTCAACGGGCAATCATTCAATTACTTCATAAAATAAACACACTATCTTTGCACAGAAGACTGCTCATCTAAATCCATGTAGGGGCTTTTTACTTCAAGCAAGAGAACCCAACCAAACTGTGGGCTACATGCAAATTCTAATAAAGAGAAAACCACTTAAACTGCAGGCAAAAGCGGCAAGGACAGTATATTTGAGTACTAAAATAATTCAATAATGTACAACTAATCCTTTGTTATCTAAGGCTCTCTAAGATCACAAAATCACAAGGGCATTATGTAAAATCTAGCAAAGAAAACTCCCGCACACTGTCCAACTTGAAAAAAAAATATATTGACACAACGTTTCGGTGCTAGACTTTCATCAGGCAAATGGTGTTACAAAGTGAGACGCCCAGCTACTTTTGAGTCACCTGTCCTTTCGCTATAAAGGTGCGAAGTTATTTACTGTTCTGGACATTATGTAAAATTAAAAATCTTATAGGACGAGATATCCAACACGGGGCAATAACCAAAATGTATTTAAGTCAGAATTGCTGTGAATCTGCTGTGCCTGCAGGGGTTGGGAGTTGTCCTGTCAATGGCAGAGGGAGCAGAAAGTCTCAGATTGGTGTTGTTCCATTAATGCTGGCAGGCCGCCGTCCCCTGCCGGCACCCCGGCGACGAAGTGAGTGGAGGGCCACAGCACAGCAACCTCTCAGTAGGGAGCCAATGTGATATACTGGCAAGACTTCCTGTGGCCCCCCTCGACACAGCCATGCCATGGTTGGGACAACTGGCATCGCCAAAGCCAAAAGATCTACAAGGAAGTAGCGGCTCCAGTGGCAGGGCTGAGGGGGATACCCGTCTTCATTTGTACCATCAGATTCATCCACATTGTCCTCTTCTATCTCCAGTACTGTAGCGTCCTGCCTCACTGGAAGTGGAGCTATAGGGTGGGGCTGGCAGGTGTGGGGCTCTACTGGCATCTTTGCTACCTCCAATGGTTTGTCGGGCGGTAGCAGCTCTACACTGTATGATTGCTTCGGAGGGGACACATGAGGTAAAAACGATGGACATGAATGTGGTTCTGTGGGAGTGATGTCTGCTGTGGCAAAAGAAATGACACTCAGTTCTTCCACGCCGCTTTCCTCACACAGCCAGGTCATGGTTGGACTGCAGGCCTGGGAGCGGACCTCTGGCTTCTTCTCTGATGCAGGAGTAGGGATAGGATCAGTGGCAGGGACGGCAGCAGTTGTCGCTGTTAGTGGGGCCTCCTCTTGAGGTAAATGCAGGAACAAGTGATGATGGGGGAGGTAGGTGTGGCCACTGCACTTGCAGCTACTACTGAGAGTGTGGCAGGAGTGTGAGATTGGCAACACCGCCCCCCCACTGTACAGCCTTTCATAGGTGGAAGACCGTGGCACAGTTGGGGGACCTCGGATGTGGCCCTGTGGTGGCAGCTGCTCTGATAGGAGGGCTGCCTCCAGGAGCAGGTGGGTTTGTCCTGCTGGGCGAGATGCTCTGCTTGACTCAGGAACATTAGAGCTGTGCTCCAGCTGCAGAGCCTCGCTGCTCAGTCGGGTGTAGTTGGTGCTGCGGCTCAAAGTGTTAGCTGGGGAACAGCCACAGGAGCGAGACCTCCCCCCTGGCCGAGCTCCCTGCAACCCTGAGTATGGCTTGTGGTCATGGGGGTCTTGTTCACGGACACTCAGGTTGGACCTCACCGACTCAACCACCTCATGAAGGTGCTGGATCTCTTTGCGGGCCTCTTTCAGGGCTAACTGGGCCTCTACACGATGACATTCCTCCTCTATCCAGTCTTCCTGCATCCTGTACAGTTGGGTCCTCAACTCATCTATTTCACAGTCTCTGACAAAGTATAAAAAATGAATGAATAGCAGATTTTCACTTTGCAGAGTTATTTCTCTTTTGTACAAATAAAGCATGGTAGTTTAGCAAATGGGACACCTAAAAAGATAAAAGATAAAGTACCACCACCACCAAACACCAAGGTACTTGAAATAACAAACATTCTTTATTGGTTACCACAAAGGCTGGCATCCCAGCAAAACATTAGAGTTGAAGGAGAAAAAGACTCACCTGTGTTGTAGTCTTTCTACATTGTCCCTCAGTCTGGCTCGCAGATGTCGTATACACACCTCCTTCTGTTGCAGAGGTGTAAGGTACTGCTCCGGGGTTGGAGGCCTGATCCCATGGTTGTCGCTGCACGCTGTGTGTTTTGCCTGACGCCTGAATCAACACATAGGCATGAAAAAAAGTAATTTACATAAAGAACCTCAATTAATCACACATGAGAACTGTAAATTCTGGTTAAGAAAAAAATGGTAGTGAATTGTGCAACACTTGTATTAGTAGATGTATGTACACTAGAAACAAATTTACCTTGTGCCAATCAAACTGCTGTTGAACACGCCCTTCTAATATTGTCCACCCCGATTTACATACGGTAGTGTAGTACGGAGTGGATGAGAGAAGCAGAGGGCTGCTGGAGTCTCAGCAGATAAACACCTACTACTGTATTGGCAAATCACAGCCTCCAGTCCACCTTACTTCAATGTCTTTAGGAAGTGTGAAGAAGAGTCTTGAGCATGAAAACTTAATAGAGCGAGATGTGGGATAGCTTCTCTGAACAATGAGATATTTTTGTCAACCTGCTTTTGAGAACATATTAAAATATTTTGATACATATCTCACCTTGGTGTACTCGGATACGTCCGGGCTGTAGGGCTGCCCTCTGGTGCCCTAACCCGACCCGGGTAGGTGTGGGTACTGGATGTATCACTGTGGGAATACCGCCCGCTGCCACCACCAGTGCCCACTGAGCGCCTTGCAGGGAGAGACTTATTTTAAATACAGCAAGAAGTCACATTACCAAATATTGTATGTTTGCATCATTCTGAAACTAAAGGTTTGAGAAAGAGGGAACTTTACCTGCGCTGACCTGAGGAGGGCTTTCGACTCGGAGTGAGAGACATTGATGTGCAAGGGACCTGCAACCTCTCCACTGCTGTCTCTAGAGTGGGACGCTAGGAGCCCTTACAGCTGGACTGTAAAAACAGTTACATAAACACATTAGAGGCAAGTCCCAAATATTCCCAAATATTCCAAAACAACTGAAGGAAAATTAATCCCAAAGCAAAGAAAATGTCTTCTAACTTGTGGCATACTGTGTGTAGTCAAGTCAGTGACAATAGTCTAAGCCTAACCCTAATTAAAACAAATTGTCTAGGCCAGCAGGAAATAAAGCCTCCTTTCTATGTCGGCACAAAGGGGACACAGTGAGTTCACAGTCATTGCAGCTGCCTCTCTCTGAGCTGTATCCTCCCTGTCTGCAGTGCTGCAGATAAACATTATAAACCTTCACATTAACTGGACAAAAACAAAGAAAATCTGACATTTGGTGGCTGGTAGTCAGGATGGTCATCGTGGTCATTTCCTGCCTACAGAGAATTAAGAATTTCCCATTACTGTTAATAGGGCAGAGGTGGATTTGTGTAGGATTTAGGCTCATTGTCCTATAACTACAGGAGTCTACTGGGTCCCAACATCTTGTGTTACTCTCTAAAATCAGAATTTAAGAAATAGTCATAAATCCAAAGTCCTCCAAAGCACGCCTTTTTCTGTTTCAAAGCCCTCTCCACACCACCTTTCCTTTACAGCTGGATGCTGAAACACAAATTCTGACTAGTGATCGAGTATCGAAAAAGAACATTAAAAGTTTTCTTTTGCTTGGTCAGATTTTTAGGCTTATTTACATATTCTTTGATCAGATATTTCTGAATCTCAACTTTATACTGTATTCTATTTGGGTAGCCTAAATATGTTTATTGTATCAAACAATGAGCAGTTTATTATATATAGTGTTAAATGAAAACGTGTTTATATTCCCCAAAGTTAGGCATCCTATATGCACTGGTATCAATAGCCAGCCCTAGTCCTTTATATGTTGCTGTGAAAGCTGTCAAATTAAAATTTAAATACTTCAATTACCCTGTAACATTTTACTGAACTTTAGATTCACAGAAGAAACCCCACATGACCTCAGTGGCCTAAATGGTAGCTATGTGCTCCTGCTTAAAATGAAAAAGTATTTTTTTTTTCTCAATATCAGCAAAAGGATGAGCACAAAATGTTATCTTTCTTCAAAAGCCCCATGTCATCATCATGCAGCTCTGTAAACCTTAAGGAACCTGCTGATCTAGGCCGAAAATATACCTGCTGTTGGACAAATCTTTGTAGTGGCAGCAGACACAGCAGACCTGTAACTCTACTGTCAGTGAAAAACAGTGTCAACTAAACAGAAGTACATTCATTTAGCCCTATATTTAAATTCTAGGACATTGAGACAGGAGATCTCACCTCTTTCTCTTCTGTCTGCGCAACAAGTGTCGAGCACGTTATTGCTGAGAAATACGCAATCACCTTACGTAAGTGAGAGTATCGGCGTTTACTGTGGTGGCGAGCATCTTACAGTAGGTGGATGAAACTGTAGCCTACTTAAAGCAGCACTTAGACATGGAAATGAGACGATGATGCCAGGAGGTTTCAGGATATCAGAAGGTGCGGGGATGTTGCGTTATGTCCTTGAATAATCATTATGGCATTAGCTCGCTGGATTTTCTCACATCTGTCGCCTACAATAAAGCAGTTAGATAAGCAGGCAGGTGATGATTTATGCAAGAGCAAAAAAAAAAAAAAAGAGAGAAAAAAAGGAAAAAAAGCTAAAAACTCATCACTGATTTTCTTAGCCTGCTGACTGCTGAGAGCTCCCTAAACAGGACATCTAGCACCCCGGCAGACTTTCCACAAAGGAAAACGCAGACCGGCCGCTTCTGATACAAACAGCTGACTAACAAAGTCTCAGCTGTGTCCTACATATGGTTACTTAACAAGGATATTACCGGTTGTCTCAATCTCGAAACAAACGTTCGTGGTATTCACACAAAACACCGACACAGGCTATACTAAGAATGATAAAACACTACCATTTCGGCAGGTGGAAGATGCGCATCGTAGAAAAGCCTCGGTTCCCGCCAGACTTGATGGTCGCTGAACAGTCCCCGGTGGCAACAGGAAGAAAAGATGTTGCTGATGCTGCTGGGAGTCCATCCTGCAGCCATGAAGCTCGGAGATGAAATGAGGCAACTGCGTCTGCTGCATCGGTGCTTCTTAAAGTGACAGTGAGGGATAATAATGCTTCATTTGTCAGGACTTAACAGCACATTAAGTTTTGTTTGACTACGTTTTCACGGCAGGGATAATATTGACTGCCAGGTTAACCGTGGTTTAGAAACCTCCATTCAGTCCGTCCCTGACTGGAGGCAGGAGGGTGATTCTCCAGCTTAACTGGTACACCATGTACACTAAAACACCTTCAGATGATGGATGAGTGTGTCAGAGAGTAGCATACTATTCACTGACTAATGCAAGCCAGATTAAAGTTTGTTCCTTTAAAATAGAAATACATACAAACCCACATCCATTTATACTTTAATAACATAAGCCATAACAGGTATTTACAATTTCAGGAAAAACACACATTTAATATGGCTTTTTACATAATGAACTCCAAGAACAAGTGGAAAATGGGATTTTCAGTTTAGTAAAGTAATTCCTATGCCTGTAACCTATTTTGCTGAATGTGTGTTGTCAGGCCTGCATTGAGCACAGAATAAAATGGATGACATACAAATTCTGACCAGCAGTAGGAATATAAATACATATAATTCAATTTGAGTCTATTATCACTGTATAATTTAACATTAGTCCCTCCATTCGTTACTAAAGAACAGCTCAGTACTGTACAGAAGTGAGTACTCAGTTTTCTGGATTTAAGCTGCAAGCAACAAAACAAAAAAAACATCAAGAATATCTAGACCACAAGCATGAAGAATATATGGTGAATATATGATTTGAGTAACATATCCCAAACTTCATTATATAAAATATACGTAAAATCAATCTTTCTAAAACTAGAAAAATGTATACAAGTAAATGTATCGTGTGTGTTTCATATAGATGTTCATCCATTAACACAGAGAACAATGTTAAATTGCCAATAATCAATGCACTTTAAAGCAGTAATTTGCTTAGAACGAAATGTCATTTTCACAAGGGATTACATATAGTAAGGGTAGTTCTTAAAATCCTGTGTTTAGAATAAATAGAAGAGGGACTGGTGTAAAACACTAACATGCAGGAAATGTCAGTTCCTAAAGACCGCAAGAATAACTGCAGAACATCAGATGTTACTGATATGAAATATTTGTTAGATAAATTCTAAGGATCTTTTAGATCAGTTAATAAATTTAGGGTTGTGAAACCCATATCGGGTGTCAGATATTGTTTTATGTCAGAGGCCTAATAAAAACAGTCTGACTGACAAGTTTTAGATAAACTGCTCCTTCATTAATACCATATCCAATTTCTCACAAATGAAAAGTGCCAAGAACAAGCAAAAAGAATATATACATGTATAGAGACACACATAAACATACTAATGTGTGTTACATATAATTAATAAGTTTTTACTAGTTAGCCCAGAAACCCATTTGATTTTTACTCTGGGACACTGACATAGAAACACAAACGTGCTATTTGAGCATGAGGCAGATCAAGTTTTCTGTTGTACTAATCATAGAACTTGGGTCCAGGTGTGGCAAAGATGTCCTCATACGGTGCGCTCTGGTGCAGGTGAAGAGCTTTTTGTTTTTTCAGGATAAGGAGACAGAAGAAAGTGGTTGCAGCCTGTGAGCGAGTCCCTCCTTCGCAGAGTGCCTCCAGGCTGAACGTGGTGTCTCTGTTGCCCTGGCTCTGCCAAACAAACATACAAGAAAATTTAATTTCCCAACATTATCCCTAATCCTGCCACGGCCTTCTTAACTTTAAATCCCTGCGCACTGTGACTATAGATTTTTATCCGCCATTCAATGTCCAGTAGAGCAGGGACACTGCCTCACACGGAAATAACAGTCCTGTGCCATGACCATGCACGCTTTACAAATATATACACACATATATACACACACATACATTATCTATCTATATCTATCTCTCTCTCTCTCTCTCTCTCTCTCTCTCTCTCTCTCTATATATCTATATATCTCTATCTATCTATCTATCTATCTATCTATATATATATATCTCAACAGCTATATGAAAGATGGGGTAGTTTGTGTTACTGCGATTCTAATACCTGCACATTTATTTTTAGGTCCTTACTTTTAGAGTGTTCAGAAGCTTCTGTGCACGCCTGCTTATCTTCTTCTCCTCAAAGTCCTGGCTGTCCAGCATAGACTGCAGGTTAGAAAGAGACCATATTTCAGTCAGTGATGCTGGGCACATATCCAAGGCAGCCTGGGAAATTAAAACCTGCCATCTGGAAAACGCTGATATATTTTATCTAGTAGCTTGTCAACTAAACCAGCCATTTTTCCAGATAACCGTCCATAAATTAGTTCACTTCCATTCCAAAGAGGCAGCCAGTGGACTTCGACAGAATATAATTCCTTGCACTTGTTTTTATTTGTAACTGTGTGTGTGTGTTCACAGGCACCTGAGTGTGGAGGGAAGTTGACTGAGTTTCCTGCTCCATGAAAGATGTATGAACAAACATGGAGTCTTCTGACGGAAGTTCAGGCTGAGTAAACGCCGACCTGTTTTCATTCTGACAGACACAAATTGCAGATATTAAAAACAAAGATTAAAAAAAGGTGACAGAGCATCATGAATGAGAATTACACCTTTTTACATGTACTTACCTTCTCCTCACATGACATACTTACCTCTGCGAGCTCGGGGTAATTCTCATGTTGACTGTCATTAATGGCATCAATGATTGTCAATTCAGCGTTGTGTGTTTTTTCAGGATCTATTGATGAATCCACTGGACTGGCGTTGTCTGTGGTGAGTGCACTTGTGTCCCTCTGAACTATACAAGACATAATAATGCAGATGTTATGTAACAAAAGGCATATCAGGAGAGGCATGACAGATGGCAACAACAAGGATACATTAAAAATAGTGAGATTATTTCTCTCCCTGCTTGATTAAGCAAGTTCCTACCTTCTTGTCCACCCTGGCGTATCACCTCAACCTCATCACACACACCAGAATATTTCACCTGGAAAATACTCTTGGCAAAAAGCTGCAAAACATTATTTCCAAATTGAAAAACTCAGTTTTCATAATAAAGACCAACATTGCTCGGATTTGCTCATATATTTACCTCAAGTATTTGTGGAGATACTACAGTGGAACATGGCTGTGCAAAGAGTTTGTCTGCACCACCGCTCTCCTTCCAATGCATGAGCTGCAGGGTTGGTGGGGCCATGTCCAAAGGGGCGACCAGATCTGAGTAGTCAGAAAGCTGGGCTCTGATGGATTCATTGCTCAGCTCTTTAGTCTGGTCCACAACCAACTTGCGTTTCCTTTTCCCCCTCTTCTTCTCAGAGTTTGCTGAAAAGAAACAGTAGAAGGTCATAAGAATGCTTGCCTACTGTGTGTGTGACAAGGAATTGACACCGGGTCAACTGTTTTGTCACAAGTTTTTGGTTTGGCTCTCTTGGCGGTTTCAGGGGGGTGATTCCAGCTCTTGCGGCAGTATCTCAATAAATGCTTGCATAATATACAGTACATTTGTGAGTGGAAGGAAAACAGTGTGAGAGTTGTTTGGTTGTGCCTACGAGTGATGGCCACAGGTTCAAGGGCAAAGGCCTCCGCCTCATTAGCAAGCAGGGTGGTCTGATTCAGTGTAGGGGTCTCCACCTCCATTTTGTCAGCATCTGGAAAACATGGAGTCTATTTTGAGTTTTAAAATAAGTCTGAATGCAAATTTACTGTACTGTGCTGAATGACAAGCAAAAACATAACACCACTATCAACTGGTGCTGCTATACCCTCAAAACAAACCCTTCACATCACAACCCAGTTGAAAATTCAAATGGAGGTGTTTAATAATACAAATAATAATATAAATAAACATGGTGGTTGAGGTGAGTCCCCCCCACTACACTGTGAAGCGCTTTGAGTATCTATGATAAAGCGCTATATAAATGTAATTCATTATTAATACAGTTACAGTATTACCTTGTTGATAATTGACTGTAGAGATCTCTGGATTTTCATTATGAGGCTCTTCTGGGATTAAGTCGGTGGACTCAATGTGATCACTGGAGTTTGTCAGAAAGTCTACAGGGTAATCAATAAAAGAATCAATCATCTTATTTTCTTTTTAAAAAGCAGTAAAAGGATCATCATTGATATCATAATGCCAATGATTTACAGTAGAGTGTTGTAGTATTTGAGTATAATGTAGTGTAGATGATTTTCTTACTACAAAGCAATATTACTGATGAATGAGAAAAAAATTATATATATTAGATTATTATTCACTGGTTATCAAGAACTACTGATCAGTCAGGCCCTATTGTGTCTTAGGTGATATTAATTTTTTGTGTCCCAATTCAGAGGCCAGATCCTTTAAAGATACGGCCCATAAACACTGGTCCTTTGGAGGACGCAAAGGCCAGGGAGAATTTATGCTTAATCCCCAAATGAGACAGTCTAGCCTCACAGAAACCCAACCTAATGGTGTGCTTGTGCAATCCCACTCAACTTGTGAGGTCAAATATTTCACAGTTTATGACCAGGACATTGCTCTTAAACTGCCTGACAAACTGCAAACACCACTGGGAAACTGGGGCAAGTTCCAGGATACCTTTATATGATTTTACAGTATGAGTTGGGACTTTTAACTGAACTAAAAGAAAATAAATCCAAATAACTTATCAATCCATAACATCCATAACATATCCAGGCGCTTCACAAGAACAAACTGTGGAAAATTTTCAGTGTTATGATGTAATTGATCTACACAGGCTGACTTGGAGGATCCAGCCCCTGAACTGGGACATAGCTATCTGTTGTGTTGAAATTACTCGAGTCATTTCCCTCAATGTTTCAGATGGGCCACTTTTCAACTGTGTATACAAACATTACAGCAACAGCTTTTTCCCCAATAAACCTACATCTAGAAACCCACCTGTTTTTGTCTGTTCAAACTTATGCAATCCGAGTCAAAATTACATCTTCATAATACTGTTTATTGTTGTAAAATGCATTATAGTCTGACATGGTATTTGTCTAGTTTGGTTAAAGTTAGTTAAAATCCAGTATTAACAACAGCAAAGTCAAAAACACATGGATTGTTTTTTCAGTGTATGTTGTTCTTTGGGTTAAAATATGGCAAAAATGTATCCTGATAAATTCTGCTCCTACTACCGAGTAGGTCGAACCCTTTATCCTCATCCCCAAAAGCGTCTCCATGTTGAGCCAGGCTCTGGAAGCTCATATCCATCAGAACATTATGGTGGCTCTGGGACTCATCTCCTACCCATCAGAGCACACAAAGGGAGGGGGAAGAAAATGCAAAGTCAGTATGAGATGTCAGGTCTGCAAAGAAAACCATGTTTTAAAAGAGCAAGGTTATAGTTTTGTTATTGTCAACAAATACCATTAAAATATCAAAAATAACAATACACTAGTCTCTCAGTGCATTCAGACTTCCACACCCTGTGTGTGGAACACATTCAGTCCTGCTGCAGATATAATCTTTAAAAACTAATTTCCAAAAAAGCTGGGGTCTGTAGGTCTTTTTACTCAGCCAGTAGAAAATCATGTTGTAGGGGATTATTTCAGCTATGGATTTGGTACACTAGCAAGTATTTACTGCAGCAGTACCTTAATTCATTGTAATGAATAAACATGTCCACCAGTGACATGGTGTGGCTCATTTATGTGTTTGCAATTTTTGGACCAGAATGGTGGCACAGAGCATAAGCTCTATCAAGCTTTGACTACACAGAAAATACTTGTAAGTAGAATCAATTCATTATTGGTTTTGGTCTTTTCTTCTAGTACAAAGGTTTGATAAACAAGACAAATGGCAATAATTCACTTAAAATTGGGAAGTACCATAACATGAGATAAAAATTGCTTATTACCAAAATCTGCCAAGTTCAGAAAGCCACTTCCAAAATCCTCTTTCAGAGTAATTTCTTCTGATCGACACTGGTTCAGTGAAAAGTGGTCCACGACATCTATGTTACTGGTGTCCCGGTATGAAAAGAACATAGTGTGGACACAGACAGAATACTTATTCATGAGGCTTAAAGAAACAATAGGCGATCAAAATGTCAATGAAAGGATTAGCTTTGCTTCCAGAATTAAAAACACAAAATGAAAACTTAATTTGTCATGTCAAGCATCTTTTCTTAAAGACTACTCTGTAAATAAAAATGTATTAAAACAGGCCTACGTTTTCAATTGGGGCTATTAGAGAAGCTCAAAAATGCTGAAAGTTTTGCTGTGACTTAAAGTTTTTATATTACATTTGTGAATAAACCTGACTGTGCCTTTTCAATTGCATGTCTCAAAGAAAGAGGAGAAAAGAGTACCTTGGGTGCGGCAGCTGGACATCGAAGGCGGTGAAATCTTCGATCAGGGTAATTGCTTTTAGTGTTGCCTCGAGCCCCTCCTCGGGCATATCTGTCTGACCTGATGTGTTGAGAAAAAGAAAAAAGGCAAACAATACAAACATGTACTGCATTTAGAACTAGAAGAGGTAAGAACAGCACCCAACTACAAAATAATAACATAAATTACAGGCAGTATGGTACTAACAGGTCATATTAAGTAGACATCGGAATGTATAGTTGAAATCTTCAAGCTCTTACACATAAGTACTTGTTCGCCGAGCTACAGTAGTATACAAATTCAGAGATGCTACCTTCTTAACCTCCTTGTTGGGTTAAAGTATGTTTTAGCTGCAGAAAAGTATGCCTGCACTCTGGGACTGTTTAGTCTGTGTGATATTGTTCATTAAACAAATCATAAAGGCAGATAACATTCTTGCATAGAGCACCTTCCTTCCCAAAAATGTTATTTAAGTAATTATGTCTATATCACCCTCTGGTGGTTGTCCTCATTGGGAAAAGTATTTACATTCAGTTGCCAGTTTATTAAGTACACCTAGCTAAAACAAATGCAGTTTAACACAACAATCCTGCAATAAATCCTACTTTAATGAAGGTAGCAAAGTTCAGTTTTTGTTGAAAATGTTTAAGAGCGGGGTTATTATCATTTTGGAGAATGTAGATTGCAGTGCTGTTGAACTGTTATTGTCTGTTATTTAGCCTACGCTAATTTATATAAATAGGGTAGGCAAAATAACAGAAACATGTCAGGTTAACACAATTCAGCAATGCCACAAACTAAACTGAGCACAACATATTCAGCATGACAGTGACAGTATTAAACTGCATTCAGCTTTTGGCCTTATTTATGGAAGAAATGGAGTCAAATGTGCAAAAGTACACATTAAGTATTTTGCATTTTACAATGTTGCTCGTTTCCCTTTAATTAATCCTTCCAGTTGGCCAAAGTTGTAATTCCCTATCTTTATCAAAGCCTTTATTAACATTTATCACCACAGCCCAGTCAAACCCCTGTGGTGCCTTTATGTGTCACTACAATTTAAATACTAGTTGACACTGACAAAACAAACATAGCATATGTTACCTGGCCTGAATTCCATTTTAATTTTGACCAGGGCATCATTGCAGTCTGCAAGGAGATACTTGGCTTTTTTGGAGTAGATCCTGACCACACCAATGAGCAGATGACCAGATGTCCTCAAACCAATTTTCATCTACAAATACCACACATCCATCTCAGTCAGCACTCATACCTTAGATGTAAGATATTACATTATAATGTCTTGTCTATGAAGATTCTCAGTCATCCAGGTCATAGTTATCCAACGAGGGTTAAAATGAAGGGCAACTGGACTTGGTTGAAGATACTGGAAGACGTTTCGTCCCTCATCCAAAGGACTTCTTCAGTTCTGACTGACTGGCAGGGAAACTCAGCTATTTAACCTCAGTGGGGTCGTTGGCCCGGGTCATCGATACCGCTGGTTCGTTAGTGTTCCTTGTTGCTGTGACGACAGTCGTTACAGTCGTTGAGACTACCTGTGGCCAAGACTGAACGACCATCGTTGGTATCTTCACCTGAGGCCAATAGGTTACGTTTGTTGAGTTTCCTGGGAAGTGATGAAAGGACAGCATTGTAAGTGGGGGATAAGTGGTGGCGTAGACCCCCTCCCCTGTTCAATGACGGCTTCTCCACCCTGGTGTAGATGGCTTCCTTGACACCTCTTTCAAACCATCCATCTTCTCTGTCTAAAATGTGCACCTGGTGGTCCTCAAACGAGTGTCCTCTGTCCTTCAGATGTAAGTAGACTGCAGAGTCTTGACCTGAGGAGTTGGCCCTTCTGTGTTGAGCCATGCGTTTGTGTAGTGGTTGTTTAGTCTCCCCAATATACAGGTCTGTGCATTCCTCACTGCATTGGACCGCATACACTAGATTGCTTTTCTTGTGTTTGGGTGTGCGGTCTTTGGGGTGGACCAGCATCTGTCTTAGTGTGTTCTTGGGTTTAAAAAACACAGGGATGTTATGTTTGTTGAAAATCCTCCTGAGTTTCTCTGATACTCCAGACACGTAGCACCGAGCCACTGGTACAGATATGTGGACGACACCTGGGTCAAAATCAAAAGCCAGGAAGTGCAAGCCTTCTACAGAGATTCTACAGACAGAAGCATGGCTGTGCCATGGGCTCACCGGTATCCCCGATTGTGGCCAACATCTACATGGAAGAAGTGGAGAGTAAAGCCCTCAACTCCTTCAGAGGAATAGCACCGAGCCACTGGTACAGATATGTGGACGACACCTGGGTCAAAATCAAAAGCCAGGAAGTGCAAGCCTTCACAGAACACATCAACTCTGTGGACAGTAACATCAGGTTCACACGAGAAGATGTTCACAACAACAGTTTGGCCTTCCTGGACTGCGCTGTACACATTGAAGAGGACAGGAGCCTGCAGATTGGTGTTTACAGAAAACCCACACACACAGACCAATACCTACTCTTCGATTCACACCACCCACTGGAGCACAAGCTAGGGGTCATGAGAACACTGCACCACAGAGCAGAAAACATACCAACAAGCGCCCAAGCCAGAGAGAAGGAACAGAACCACCTGAAGGGGGCACTTACAGCCTGTGGATACTCTAAATGGACCTTTGTGAAAACAGCCACAAGATCCAAGAAGAACAAAACTACAGGGGAGGAGGAAAAGAAGGTCAAACGCAACAACATTGTGATTCCATACGTGTCTGGAGTATCAGAGAAACTCAGGAGGATTTTCAACAAACATAACATCCCTGTGTTTTTTAAACCCAAGAACACACTAAGACAGATGCTGGTCCACCCCAAAGACCGCACACCCAAACACAAGAAAAGCAATCTAGTGTATGCGGTCCAATGCAGTGAGGAATGCACAGACCTGTATATTGGGGAGACTAAACAACCACTACACAAACGCATGGCTCAACACAGAAGGGCCAACTCCTCAGGTCAAGACTCTGCAGTCTACTTACATCTGAAGGACAGAGGACACTCGTTTGAGGACCACCAGGTGCACATTTTAGACAGAGAAGATGGATGGTTTGAAAGAGGTGTCAAGGAAGCCATCTACACCAGGGTTGAGAAGCCGTCATTGAACAGGGGAGGGGGTCTACGCCACCACTTATCCCCCACTTACAATGCTGTCCTTTCATCACTTCCCAGGAAACTCAACAAACTTAACCTATTGGCCTCAGGTGAAGATACCAACGATGGTCGTTCAGTCTTGGCCACAGGTAGTCTCAACGACTGTAACGACTGTCGTCACAGCAACAAGGAACACTAACGAACCAGCGGTATCGATGACCCGGGCCAACGACCCCACTGAGGTTAAATAGCTGAGTTTCCCTGCCAGTCAGTCAGAACTGAAGAAGTCCTTTGGATGAGGGACGAAACGTCTTCCAGTATCTTCAACCAAGTCCAGTTGCCCTTCATTTTAACCCTCGTTGGATTATAATGTCTTAAGATACGTTTTGACAAGTTTTACCGTTGGGGAAATAATGTCTCTGATGGAGGTTTCCAAATTGCATTCAAATACATGGGCCTTTGTGAGTTTCCTTTCCCAGTGGGCTGCCAACCAAATTTTGGCTAGAGGGCCCCGCTTGGACGTGAAGAGCTGAGTGTAGAACATCACGCTGGAGTACCGAAGCTAGCTGTCACCGGTGACAAACACAACAAGGACAGGTTAACGCTCCTCCATGTATCTGCTAAATGCGGCAATGTTAATTTTTGCTGACATCGGAGTAACTTAGTAGAATGAGTAGTTAACTTAGCTGTTTAGTCAGTATACTGGTACTGCTATCTGAGCATGAACTTAGCAAACTTGTGAGGTCAAGGTCGGCTAACTAGCTAGCAGTGTTTGCTAGCGGTTGCTAACTAACGTTACATTGCAACTATAAAAGGCTAGTGTTTTTTTTAAAAAACATCACGGCGGTATGTCTTTTTACAGAGTTCACAATTTAGGTAGAAACATAAAGTTGGTAATTTAATTAGCTACACACAAGTACCGAGCTAGCCTGACAGCGGCATTAACAGAACAGCCTACGTTACCTTAACTTTGAAAGTGCCGCGTTTGGTTTTGATATTCGGAGCGTGCACAGCACCGCGAGGAGTAAACAACGACTTCCGCCCACAATAAAAAAAGAAAAGAGGAGTGACTGACCAACAGATGATTTTTGGGTCGGTAACGTTACGACTGGGCCGTAGACAGTGACATGAGAAAAGCGATGTTGTTCCCCCTCGGTCTGTATCTGACCGTTGGCTCAAGCTAACTGTTAACAATTGTTATGATTTCCAGAACCCCGTCTCCTCATGGCGACAACAACAGTTATGAAATTATATCGATTAAATGTTTACTCAGTCCTGTTAGATCCACTAACAAAATTGTCTCAATTATTTTAGGCTATTCATGACCTTCACATGCCAGAAAGCAACGAGGATGGGCTCAATCTAACTGCTGAAGAGGTAACTGGTAACGTTAACCTTACAGCTGAACCAGATTTCCAAAACTTAAACCTACTTATAACCATGTAAGATTAGAATGGGGGTTTATTAACCCTAAAAAAAAATTATATAATTAATAATATATTGTTCGTTATTACAAGTATCAAAAGAAAGGGAATTAAGGTAATTTGGTTACCACCAAGACTCTCTTCAGTGGTTTTATACACCTTAAATACTCTTAATTATTACCAGCTTTATATCAAATGGGCAGATTACAAAACGTAGATTTTGTAATTAAGGTATTTACCACAAACTTAGTAACTTATATTATTTTGAATAGTGT
Source organism: Micropterus salmoides (assembly GCF_014851395.1). Lineage (NCBI taxonomy): Eukaryota > Metazoa > Chordata > Actinopteri > Centrarchiformes > Centrarchidae > Micropterus > Micropterus salmoides. The sequence continues at coordinate 9,595,392 of NW_024040707.1, read as the reverse complement.
GGTATCCTAGGCTCCAAGCCCATGTTGTAGCTCCATCTTTAAAGCAGTTTCATCTGATTTGACAATCTGACAGCTGCTCATCTAAAAAACTTAAAGCCAGATACAAAAGGAAAAATAGAACAATTTGCTAAAATGATCATAATGTTGTGTGACTGCCACTAGATAGACTGATGTCAAGTTGAAATTCACACATGCCAGTTACAAATGTTAAACTAAAGCAGTCAATCATGATTACATGTTTTTGCAGGACATGATTCAATTAAAATCGGCAGAACCCCCCCCCCAATAAATAAATAAATATTTATACACTTATAAGTTGCTGTCACTTTAAAGGTCCTGCATACTAACACAGGTGTTTTCAATTATCCTGGCTGTTTAGACTTCTAGTCATGGTGGAAGTTGGATAGAGCTTCTGTTCCATCCATTAATCTTTGCTTTTTTTTGTCATACATGATAGTAAAACTAAAAAGTGTTGTGCTTTGGACTGCAGGTCAGATTAAACAATGAATTTCAAAACATAACTTTTGGTTCAGGGAAATAATAATGGGCAAGATGATTAATCAGTTCATTGATTGTAGTTGTGTGTGTATATATAGATATAAATGTATATTTTTCACAAGATCATAGGGTAATTAGTAGCTTGACTGAAAGTTGTTCCTCATGTTTTTCCATTTGCACACTGTAGAGGGCGTCAGGGTGTCAGCACATAGTCCATCACTGAGTATGTCAAACAGCAAATCTACCTCAACACACTGGCACAGGTTTTGCTAATTATTTTCTCGATTTATTGGTGATCTGTCTGGTTCTTTTTCTTTTTCTTTTACATTTCAACCAAAATACAAGATACTGTATCTAAAAAAAGCCAGTTGGTTTTTGACTGTGTCATTAAGTGCATTGTTTTGCACAATAATGTATTTCTCTGCAGTTATTGTGTATGGTTATGGTAAATGGCTAAGACTAAAAGTACAGCGGCAGAGTTGGGAGTTTAAAATTGTTTTGTAGCCTGACTTATACTGGTAAATAGTTAATTTACTAATTGAGTCAGAACAATAGAATACACTGTAATTTAGGTACAGTGTGTTATATGTATATATAATGCATTGTACACTGTACTGTGGGAAACAAACCCTTCCAGACTGTTCATATGAATTAGACATTAGTCATTTAAATCATCATACCAGTGGTTTAGCATATTTAGCAAATTAATGGGAAATTTCTTAATCATCTTTTAAAACATTGTCAGAACATTATTGTAGGGCTGCAACTAAAGGTTTCATTATTGATTAACTGATTAATATTATTTTTTTTTTTGATTAATTGTTTGGTCTACAAAATCTCAGAAAATAGTAAAAAATGCCCATCACAGATTTCTTAAAGCCCCACCTGATATGCTCAAATAGCTTTTTTTGTCTGACTTAAAGTCTGCAATGCAAAGATATGGTGTTCACAAGGATATAAAGCAGTAGAAAATCCCTGAAAATACTTGCACTATTCACAATAACATTTCAACGACTATCAAATAGTGATTCTTGTGACAAACAAAACAAAAATTGTCCTAAAGTCAGCATTTAGGCAGTGATCTCAGGCCAAGAATTAAACATGCCAAAATAAATTTGTGTTCTGCATTAACTTGGTGCCTGGGGCATAGTGTGGCTGCACAAGAAAAGCTGGTATGACAAGCCATGGTCTAGATTTTGTGAGCGAGAGACAGAGTTTTATTGAAACTGAGAAGTAAAGAATTTGACTGATCTTACTGACTGATTTCACTGACTTGTCTGAGGAAAATCAGATAAGGATAAAGATGTGCAGAACAAGGTTTGGGATTGTTCACTATGTTACCTCCACAGTCATTATCTTTGAAGGGACTCCTAATTGTGTATTTGGGTGCTGTGCTTGGTAAAGTCTCACTTCGTCTGTGATTGCATAACAGTGTATTGCGTATTATATATAATCGTGTTAACTGTAAAGTTTCCATCTGCCTGAAAAGAAGCTTACAAAGTCCAAAATCAAGAATATCACAAATAATAGTAAGAAGTAAATCATTGCTTTCGAATTTAGTAGAAGTTTTTTTCAGCTTTTCGAAAGGTACCTAACTAATGTGTGTGTGTTTGTGTGTATATGCCCATGTTGTATTAATCTGCCTGTTCCTTTAAATATTATGTGCCATTTCAGTTGTTTAACTCCTCTGGCCACATTTCTGTGCTTGCCTATAATGGAGGCGAGTGAAAAGCTTATCCTCCAGACATTTTTTTACACTGGGGAAAATAAATTACTTCGTATTTAAGTCGATACTTCACGCATATATGCTTGGGCTCCCTGCTGGCATGGGTGTTAAGTTTTCATTTTATTTAATTTCAGCTAGATGTAGATCACTTAAGCAGTTCAACACTACAGATGTACACATTTCTGTTTTGTCTTCTTTATCTTCAAGATTTAAACTCCAGTGTGCTTTCTTATGTGCATTATCTTCAAAAGGTTGGCAACACCCCAGCTGGAGCTTCGCTGTCATAATGACTTTGGTCAGTGTGCTTAAAATACTCCTCTGAAAAAGCCGCCTCAGTGGAAAAAAAGACTGCATGAAAATGAAAGTATTACATTCCATTAAATGAGTAGTTTTTTAAAATCCCTAAGAGTGCCTTCCCAGATTAAGCTTGTCCAGTTTATTTAAACATTTCATTAATTATGCAGCTGTTTAAGCTCATAACTCAAAGTGAAGTAATATGAATACACACAGCTGCCTTGGTTTTTGTTGATTTCTTTTAGGCAGATGGCATTGACACTTTTAGTTTTCTCCTAGAATGTAGTATATTTGAAGGCAAGCAGTGTCTTGTGAAACACTAAAGCTGTTGTCTTAAAAGGGAGGGGAGATTTGTTTCAGCGTCTGGAAGTGTTACACACCAGCCTTGGAATTTTAAACAGAGACCACACTGGTGCTGCCAATAATGTCAATACGCTCCTTTGTAGAAAATTAGATTGGCAGTTAATTTGACTCCGGTGTGCTCAATATTTCTTCACAGATAATTAAAATGAGGGGAAAAATAAGCTACGTAGGTGTATTTTCTTAATTTCTGTCAGTGTGTCAAGGAATTTTGTATTTGCCATTTCACGCATATTTTACAGTGTATTTTGCATCTGACATGTTCGTGATGACTAATGACACCGGGCCTCATTCAGATTCTTTCATTTAATCTAAAATTAATTAAATAAATATTGTTTAACAAATTTATAATATTAACCATTAAATAAATATAAATAGAATTATTTATTTATTATTTTCTGGGAGACAATGCAAGTTTCAACGATGATTATTCAGTGTTTTTATTTCTTTAGTAAATAAGGCTGTACAAGAATTGGTTTTCAAAATGATCAACACATACAGTTTTTATTTATATGCATACATGAAGCCACAGAGCACAGTGTCACATTAAAAAGGGAAAACAGAATTAAATATAGCTAAGTGCTGTTTGTTTTCTGTTTTTTAGGGGGAATGAATTGTCAGTCTTATGATACACGTCTGCACGATCAGATATGGTTGTTTAATAACTGATTAAACTCCAAAGATTATTTATTTTATAGCTTATTTTTTTACTTTAAATGCACATAAACTAGCATACAGTAATAAAATAAGGAGTAGAAGGCAAACATAAAAGCGTCTATAATCTAATATGCATTAGAGATTATAGAGACTTCTGTGTGTGCACTGTCAATGTATGCTAATCAAAAACATAATTAGGAAATTCTTTTTTTAAATTATCTGTAACTAAGGAGCTTCAGACATTTTCAATGCCTATTAGTTACTTTTAAAATCCTACTTTCCATTGTTTTTCACCTGGACACAAAAAACTTCCCCTGATTCCTCTTGTTTCCTGAACAGACGATTTGGAAAAGTCCTCATATCACTCGCGTTTTCTTTACAAAGCAGGTCCCTTTTAGTATTAATCTAATGTAATCAAGGTGAAATCAAGATTAGAACTAAGGGAGTCTGTAGAGGAGTGGGGTCCTACAACCAAAATAAGTTAAGGAATCCTCTAAAGGAAAGAGATTTAGAGTGATTTTCACTAAATAAGAGTATACATTTCTGTCAAACTTAATGCCTTAACATGAAATGGTGAAATTGACCTCTAGTCTCATTTTTTTGTCACTGTCCAAATTAGATTTTTTCTCCAGAAAACAGTCTTAAGGTATACAGGGTTTGCCAGTTTTATCTGTCATTCTACAGTAAGAGAATGACCACAGGCCTTATGGCACAGTAGAGTCTCATAAAGTACGGGCCTCTTCACTGAAGTGATACTCCACCTAAATCTGTCTTTTTAGTATGAAATACCCAACCCCTAGGGGCTTGAAGTGGCTTCCAGAAAACAGCAGTTGTCAGTTTGATTTTATGTCTCTATGAATTTCACTAGTGACAAGGACCATAAACATTTTCTTCATCTGCTTTACACCACTTAAACATTTTTTTTCCTGACAATGTGTCTTGTTTGCACTGGCCCTCACATTAAGAAGTATGTTCCTGCTGTACACTAAATATGATAAGCTGCTTTAAAATGTTACATTTGCTTAATTAACGTTGATACCAGCAGGGGTTGTCATGTCCCATTTTCTGCTCCTTGCAGAATCCACTTAAATTACTGCACATTAAAATGAAACAGGAAACAAGCTCACACAGAAATACGCATCAACACTTCACAAGTATATACATTTCTGTGGCAAATCTTCTCCGATGAAGTAAGCACAGTGTGGTTTTTAAATTTTTTTTCACAATGAAGTGGCCATTTTATGACTTTCAGGAAGAATGCCATCAAAAGGTTCTTGTAAGACTGTCATGCTATAAAGTCATGATGACACGCACATTAATAACTTGTGCAGGTCCTTTGTTGTTGTTTTTTTGTCCATGCCCAGTCTTTTTGAGCACCTGTTCTGTCTTGTTTGCTTCATGAGAGAAGGGTTTTGTGTTTAGAGTAAACCATCCTGTGGTGTGGCTGAGAGCTGGCTAACTGTCACCTCTCTGTAAGAGGATCCAGTCAGGATGCAGGCAGTCCTTAGGGGTGTGGTCACGTTACACGCTGCTGCATTCTCAGTGCAGTGCAGACACCCCCCGTAGCTCTCGTGCTGTCCGTTTGAGAATCTCGTGGAGATGCTCGCGTCCTTGCAGCGCTGTGAGGTTGATCCAAAATGTTCTTTTGGATCTGACTGGGGACTACCCCTGTAGATCATCTGTCGCAACATAGATGTGTCTCTGTAGAGACACTCGCGAAAGTTGGGCTTACACAGCAGGTAGACCATAGGGTTGTAGATAGTTGAAGACTTGGCGAACACTGCAGCAAGGGCGAATGCATCAGGAGGAACCCGCGTGGCATCTCCGAAAGCAGCCCACATGGCCACGGCAGCATATGGGCTCCAGGCACCCAGGAAACCTATACATACTGCTACTGAAAGCTATGGAGGAGACATTCACACACACATGCAGTCACTCGTACATGGATACACCACAACAACATGACATGCAGAAGATTTATTTAGTGTCATACCAAAGTATCAACCATAAATGGTGTAAATACACTCACAAATAGCTACATATGCATGAGAAGACTCTGTAAACATAAAGCAAGTTGTCAGCAAAGCATTTTTATAAGATTTGAATAATTTACTGCCTCATATACTCAAATCCTGTCAACTGCAAAACCTGACGTCAGTGATGCTGAAGCGACACACTCAAATCCTCTGACCTTGACAATGAGAGCGTGTGCATTGGTGGTCTTGGTCTGTGGTGACACATGCTGCTGGACGGCCTGCCGTGACCCGCGCACTGTCAGCAGAATGAAAGTGTAGGAGAGAAAGATGACAGTGCAGGGCAGTGCGTAGCAAAAGACGAAAAGGCAGACAATGTAAGACATAGCTGAAAGCTCGTGGTTGGGTGCATGCCAGTCAATGCAGCAGGCTGTGCCGTAAGGTTCAGAACTGTAATGTCCCCACTGTACCAAGGGCCCTACAGCAAACACAGATGCATAACACCACACTCCAACCACCAGGAGGCAGGCATGTGACGAGGAGAACTTGTTACCTGATCAGACAGGAGATAGAAAAAGAGGCTTTGCAGTTATTGTGGCACTTTTCTCAAACGTCACGCTGTTCAGGTTTGTGATCAAATCTGTCACCATGATAGGTTATTATCCCCTCACCATGGTTGGGGAAGCAGACTTTAAGGCAGCACACAAAGGAGAGGGCTGTGAGGTTGGTCAAGCTGCATAGACCAAACAGTACTCCACATGTAGCATAGAGTTGACAGATGGTTTCTCCAAACAGCCACCTGTATACACAGACAAGGGAAATGTGATGGAGACTAGGGCTGCAACTAACAATCATTTTAATTATCAATTAATCTGCTGATTATTTTCTTCTTCTCTTTACATACAATGTCAGGAAATAGTAAAAACAAAAGTGCCCATCTCAATTTTCTTAAAGCCCAAGGTGACCTCAGTTTGTCCGAGCTGAAGATATTTGGTTTACAGTGATATATAAAACAGTAATTCATTATCAAAAGTAGTTGCCGTCGTAGTTAATAGATACATTAAGCAGCAGTTAATGAATTGGTGACTGAGAAATTAATTTGACGAGATGGGAGAAATAAAGTATATGAGGGTAATATTATACCTGTGTGAAAAAGCTGATGGTATTGCCAATGGGAATAAAGAGAGCGTCATCCCAAGGTCACTGATGGAGAGATTGATGATGAAGAACTCAGCTGGCTTTAAGGTCGACCGCTTGTGATATGCAACAAGTAGCAGAATGCAGTTTCCCATGAGGGACAGTATACCTGTGTTTAAAGACATAAGAGAAAAAAGAGAGAGATTGGTCTGGACTAGTGAAGATTTGTCATGCGTGCATGATGTCAGTGAAGGATCGCCACAGCAGAGATGTGCTTGTTGTGTGGGACTTACAAAAGACACTGTAGAGGGAACCCATGAGGATGTCATGCTCCTTGGACATGGTGGAGGCAAACACAGCAGATGTGTTTGAAGCATTTCCCATCTAGAATGTTATTAATACACACTGGAGTTAATTGTAAATAATGAGGTGATTGAATAATTTAAACAAACTTGATACTCCACAGATGTAAGCTTGGCTTGAAACACTTTTTTTGTTGGAGGAGTGTTCAGTTACAGCAGCAAAAACAATATCCTCACTGCCTGGGCTCAATATTTGAAACCAGATGAACATTTCTCCATTTTTTTCTATCTGTTGTCTACACTGCAAGCTTTCTTACTGTCTTAGTTACACAATATTTCCTGCCTACAGAACCAGAAATAGATGAAAAATGTTTTTTAATAAAAATAATCCTGAGCAAAAGATGAGGACAAATCATATTAAATAGAAATATACAAAGCTGCATTGACAGATGGTGGGAAAAATTTAAATATTGTGCCTTTCAGGATTTACAACAGGAGTATGGGATGAGAGATTGAGAGCTAAATTTAGATTAAGATAACATGTGCTCAAATTTGCTAGGAAATTTTTTTTATTACAATATTGTCCCCAGCTTACACATGTTACAATTACGCACACATGCATACACACAAATCTGGTTCAGACCTTTTTATACACAGATTATGGTTTTAATAAATAAGAGGTTTTAACAGTATCTTCTCAGCATCAGTCAAAGGCATGTCAGAAGCACTCAGACTCATTATCTAGCCAATCAGTACCTTTTTGCTCACAAATCCACAAAAAAAGATGAACCCTATTCAGTACATCAGTTTGGTTGATAGGAGAATGACAAATAAAATGGAAATCAGTAAGGAAAGCACCGTGCAGGGACACTGAAGCAGTGCTTTGAGTGCTATCAGGGATGATGCAGAGGCAACATTGACTCTGAAGGACTTCAGCAATCACAGAGGATAAAGAACAAGGTTTCATTACTATGCAAGTCAGCACACCAGTCAATGACGAAATGTCCAGTCGGTCTGAGTAGAGGAGACTCGGCAGACTCGACAGAAGTTCCAGCAAGTTTCAGCTAGAATTAGAATATCGTGGAAAAGTTCATTGTGAGCACCAGAACCAGACTGAGAGATTAAAGGCTCAGGAAACCTTTGCAGGTGTTTTGAGTTAATTAGCTGATTAGATTGAATTAGAGCTCTTCTCAGGGTGACATTTCTGTGTAATAAATTCTTTATTTTAAAGTTCTAATGCATCTAAAGATACTGTAGTTTAGATTTACGTGAGCTGTAAGCTGTAATCATCAAGATTTAAAAAAAAAATAATAGATGGATGAAAGTTTCACTATTTGAATTAAATTACGGAAGATAAGTTTTCCACCATATTTAAATTTTTTTAGATGCATCTTACATTTTTTCTAATATTACTGTAAATTACAGATTTAAACTAATGTATACACATTTGCCAGTTTCTTATGTTCACATATAGCTAAAACGAATGCAGTCCATTTCGACAGTCCTGCAATAAACCCTCTTTTTATGAAGTTCATAATATTTGGTCTATGTTGAAACTTTTTTAGAGGTGTTGATTCAGCTTTCTTTTTGGAGTTTGTGCATTACACATAGAGGTATTTCTGTTATTTCTTCTCCCCTCATTGATGTAAATAGAAAAATGATGGAAACACCTTTCTAGCTATATTATCTAAAAAAAACTGGCCTTCGGAGTTAATAGCAAAATATAGAATTTAGAAAGTCACTTAAGTCAAGTCTAGACTTTGCCTAGACTTCTAATATGTGGTTTTCTGCATAAGTCATACTTATGCTCAAGTCAGTATTAAAGGGCCCTCTGAAATCTATTTTAGTTTTTACCAGATTCCATTTAATTTTTACCCAAGTTCTGTTTTGTATCTTGCAAATATGCATATAGATATTCAAATGTATGTGCAATTATTTATGAGGACAATTCACAATAAATGCATTGCAGCAGCAACAAATGTACTGTGAATTGTCCCCTATTAGGTTATTACTTGGCTACTAATAATTTCTTCTCACAGGTCTTCTGCAGGACAGCCTCCATATGCTGCTTGAACACACAGTAATAAGTGGTTCTGATGGAGGCTACGCTTTTCTAATGGGATATCTGACTTTGCCCATACAGTCACTAAGTCTTCAATGAGTTTGTGTCTTGCACCTGCTGATGTGGTTGCATTTCTGAGAGTTTGTTGAATTTATGAGCTCTTGGTAGCAACTCTCTTCGATATGAAACACTGTGAAACACTGGTAACAGAGAGCAGAGGACAAAAGCAGCATGCCCATAAATTACACCAAAACACAGCAGCATAATTTTTTTTCTGAACATTTGGCTTAAGTGCTGTGAAAAATATGTTTCTAATGCTAAATAAAACCCCAACTTTTATAGATTGCACCCCCATTTTGGCAGATTGCACGATATTCCGCGTTTTACTGTTGATTCCATTTTTATTATTAAATACCGTAATTCAATCCGTGTTTTCTGCATCACGGAAATCATCACCCTAGATCAGGACCCTAGTTTTATAAATGAAGCTCCTGATCCTTAAGCACCAGCACATTCATCAAGCCTAAGTGAGCAGTATCTCCCTTGATTTTCTTCTTCAAATCCCTTACTGTTTAATTATGAAAGCAGTTACTGAACACGTTACTGAACACAAGTATTGAATTTAATCATTGTTGTTTAATTTAACAAATGAACGCCCTAAAGTGCCTCTCATCAACAATAACACAGACACACTGTACTGTATATGTGACATTACTATCAAATATGTCTCTAGACTCTGGACTCACTTATGTAACCAGAGGAAGACCCTCAGCCACGTGAGTGTGAAAGCAGGAGGTGGACAGAAAGAGCTGGGGAGAGCTTAACCAGCTGAACCCTGCCTTTGGTTCGCTGTGACAGATTGAGTATTTTGAGACTGGCTGAGCTGTTACACTACTGTTATCATGTCTCTGAGTCTGGCTGAATAACTCTCTTGTTCAATTGGAATGCCTTTGGGACAGGAACATCGACCTCCAGATGATGATGTAGGGGGTAAACCATATATCGCCTGCTGACCTGGCTTATTTACCCCATTATGTCATTTTGATGCACATTTGCTCTCACGCGCTGACCTATTTGAACACATTTGCTGTCTCTGTGGAGACATTTTGACTGCAAAATATGAGGAAAAGATTTGTATTGGTCTATCTGCAGTTTACCGCTTTTGTCTGCTTGACAAGTAATCTCTGAGTTTGTGACAAGTTTCCCTGCTCCATGTAATCAAAATTGCGGGATTCATATGATGTCACTGAAAAAAGCTTTTAGATGTCTGTGGTCAGAGGAGATAAGTAGCCATTTAAAGACTGACCGTTGTGTTTAGGATGCAACTGGAAAGAGACCACACGCATGAGCTCATGAGCAGTGACTATTACAATGTCTGCATGGTTCTCATTGTTATTACCTGACATTGCCTTTCCTTCAGCCCACACGTTTTTCACCATTTACATAAAATAATGATGGCATTAGTATCTTGGCATCATCGTCGTGATGTTACATTCACACCCAGCCCTCGGTGTTTGTACCTATGACATTATTAATCATAAAATAATTGTGTAGTGTCACACTGTATCGTGTATGCTTGAGATGATTGGTCTGCCTTGTCCCTTGTGCCATTTTTCTAGTGTAGAGCTTGTTTTATAGCACAGTTGGATGCAAATGTCCACATAAGGGCTGCAACTAATGATCACAATTTTGCAGATCCCAAAGTAACGTCATCAAATATTGTGCACCCATTAGGCAAAAACCCAAAGACATTTCATTTACAATCATAAATGACAAAGGAAAGAATCAAATATTTAAATAAAAATTAAAATATTTACATGCTTAGCTGAAACCACCAAACATATGTCATTTTGGCTTGAAAGATGCTTGAAACAATTAAGTAAATAGTTGGCAATTGATTTTTCTTTCAGTCGACTAATCATTGCAGCTGTAGGACACATTTTTGTGTACAAACTATTTGTATCATCAGTGTTATGAAGCTTGTGATTCACTGCCTGGTGCAATATTGAAACGCAAACCTTCACTTCAACATGTGACACACAGTGTGCTGTGCGGCTCATCCACTGAGACGTTTTTGAGATTGAAGTGGACTGTATTCACCCTTGCTGTGTGTAACTGCCTCCTTATCTGAGAGTGACTAACAGTGACAAGTGGATGCCATCACAGTACAATATTTACACCGTGTTTCAGCAGTGTGACAAAGAAGCAAGTCTGTCAGACACTGTAGGGCATGCTGAGGACTGTAGAGAATGATCACGTGATGTGCAGATAACATAATGTGTTTAGGATTTCCTACATTGCAGTGTATTAATCTGACCATGGACAATACTGAACTATTCAAGCCTGCTAATAGTTCACTCACACTTTAATTTTGTTTTCGGCTTTTTGCACAATAATCTTTAACATGCGGCTTTGCCTTGTAGCAAATTTGAATCTGAGCATAACAGTAAATAGATTTGCAGTTTATAATCAACTTTGAAGCTTTAAAGCAGAGAGAAGGATTAAAAACTATTTGTAATTGCAGACTTTTTCCCTGTTTTTTCTTGTGGCAGGATTTGATCATAGGGCAGTGGTGGCACAGATTCAGTTTCAGAGATTGGGGACTATTTTATCATCCAGTTGGTATGGAGAAAATTCATCTTGAAAGGTCTGATGCAAACAAAATAAACAATGACCTTTTGAAGTCTCTTTAAACTTAATTGGATCACTTTTCATTGGATGCTCAATAAACAATCAGACTTCCTAATATAGGGTATCTATAATATCTGATGTTTATAAGGCTTTAAAATGCTGCTGCTTCATTTTTCTCTGAACCCCCGATCTCCATGCCTATGGGAAGGACAGCAGCCGCAAAGAATGAAAAATAAATAAATAAATACGATTCTGCCACCCTAGTAACAACAACACTCTACCACAACTGCTTCCTCTTCATGACACAAACATATTACATAACCACAGTCTGATTGAGAATGGGAAAGCAAACATTTCTGTGTCAATGATGGCTAAATGTCCTGCGTCAGACAGCTGTTTTTTGTTATTTGCCTTTGACTCTGATCCTCAGTTGAAGGTCATTCACTTGGTTTATCTTGTTGTGTCCAATAGAAAGACATCGTACTGTGGCATCAAAATCTGAACATATTGATTCTCTGTTGTGAGGCTAGAGGGAGAACCCACAAACAAATGAATCATCAACTCACATGCTATATGTCTGTGCAGGAAACAACCATAGGCGATTCATACATGCAGTTTATATAGATGTAGATGTAGACATATATATATGTATAGCTATCTATCTATATATCTCTAGAGATATATCTAGAGATATATAGATATATATATGACAAAATTATAAAGAAAAACTGAGAGGGACGTCAGTGACCAACTTGGCTGTGATGACTGAGCCTTCATTTCATCAGCATTATAGCCAGTACAGTTCCTTTTCATTTTCTTGAGTCTGTATTTGAAAGTTGACTGAATGTCCTTCAGTCAATACCCTTTTAAGACACCAAGATGTTATCATTTTAGAGGGAGAATTGTAAGATAACAACCACCATCAGTCATGATTATCAACCAGACTGTTGCACAGAAAATAAAAGTAAAGAAATATCCTATCTGCTTCTATATCTCATTATCCATTGCTAGTAAACACTGAACAACATCAGCAAAAATTGGAAGATCAAATAAGTGCGTCATCGACAATGATCCCGCTTTTTGTTATTGTCCAATCTCTTTTTGTCTTGCACTGGAAACAGAAAAGACACACCACTGCTGTGCTGCTTACCTTCCAGGGAGGAATGGTTTGTCCTCAGTTAAACTCATGGAGGCCAGGTGGAGAGCAGCACACAGAGGAGAGGAGCTTGGCCAGCCACCGACAGGGAGGCAGAGAGGATGGACAGACAGAGAGGGAGAGACAGAGAGAGAGAGAGAGAGAGAGAGAGAGAGAGCGAGGGAGGAGCACACTGAAGCTCACATTGAAGTGACCGGTTAAGGTATTCTCCTCCTCTTCAGTGAGACACACACCACACACACACCTGCATCTGGCCAGGTCATTCTCTCATACAGCATATGCATTCATCATCATTGTGGAGATGCACTGAACGAAAAGCCCACAGTGACGGCAGGCCAGCCAGAGAGAGAGAGAGAGAGAGAGAGAGAGAGGGAGAGAGAGAGAGGGAGGGGGGGATCAGAATAATACTGTGCCAAGCTCTCAGTGTCACTAACGACTCAAAGTAACACTCCACACCCTCTCTCCATCCTTACTCGCAACGTTCCCCTTACACTTTTATTTGTTTCAACATTTTTATTTGTTGATTATTCATTTTCTTTACACATACAAATCATGTAAATGAATCATGCATGAAAGGTGGATTTTCCCAAATTACTTACCACATCACACTCATACACAGCGGCTCATTTCTGCATCGGCACAACGGCTGTTGACTTTAAATGTATATGTATGGATGAAACAATGTCAAGGTGGATTTTGATCCTTTTTAACATTTGAAGGATTTTCTCTCTGAATATCAAATCATTTTAATAGAATATTAATGTTGCAGGATGTGCCCAATTTAAGATGAAAGCCAGAGTGAGAAAAATTATTGTAATTTCTTGTCGCGTGACAGGAATCTTAGACAACTTATGACCACCTTTGATCATGGTCCTAATTGTTCATAGTGAAGAAATGAAGCTGCAGCATCTCTTCACGATTGTGCTCAGTGACTGCCTGTTGTTACTGTGCTAATTAATGATTACGTTTGAATGCATTGAGAAGTACAAAATGTTTGATGCATAATTTGCGACTGGAATTCTTTTAGGTGACTGACTTAATTCAAAGGTCCAAACTGAATGTGATAGCCACTTAAGAAAATATAGTGTCGTCCTTGGTCACACAGTAAATCCAGTGCTGTTAGGGAGCATTTGAACTACACCTGAAGCGCTGTGTCATCCTTCTTTATCATACCTACCCATGGTGTTTGCTTGGACCAGCACTGCTCGCAGACTTTTAGTCATGGAAAGCTGCTTAAGGGAGCGCGAGCATGCTTGCTGAGCTGTGCCGAGGCTAGAGGGCTGTCAGAAGGCTGTAAAGAGCAGTGCTGTCATATTAATACCTCTGACACGTTTCGATTAACTTAGTGTCACAGCCAGCAGCCCGCTGTAGTATGACATTGGAGATGACAGTAGGAAGGATATTCAGAATGAGAGGAAATTATGATAGATCAAGTTGAACATAAGTGAAACTATCCATCAGAAAATAAAGACTAAAGAAGCAAGTTAGGCCCATCAGTTTGGCCCAGACTAAAATATCAACTATTTGATGGATTGCCATAAAATGTGGTACAGATATTCATGATCCCGAAAGAATGAATCCTAATAAACTTCGGTGAGCCCCTGACAATTCCCCTAGCGCCACCAGCAGGTCAAAGTTTTCACTTAATCTGTGAAATATCTCAACATTTACTGCATGGATTGGCGCAACATTTGGTACAGATATCCATAGTGCTCAGACTACCCTGATGACCTTTGTTGATCCCCTTACTTTTCTTCTTGTGCCACCATGAGGTTGACATTTGGGGTTTTGAGTGAAATTTAACAACTGTTGGATGAATTGCCATGTCATTTTGTACAGATATTCATGCCCCACTTAGATAAATGATAATAACTTTTCATCCAGAGCCATCATTCGAATTTATATAAAAAAATACTTTGTTTTATGACCAAATATGTGCTAAACTAATGGCCATCAGCAGGTGTACAGCCTCACAGGGCTGCTAGCATGGCTGTAGACTCAGGAACCTATTTTTATGGTGCACTCTGATCATTTGGTATTAGCCTGCCCTTGAAAATCGCTTTGCCTGTCTGTGCAGTATTTCGGGGCTAAGTGTAGAGCACATGGTGCATGTTTGATGTGTGAATGCGCAAAACCTGAATAAATTGTTTTAATTAAACATTCCCAAGCCGGTGGATGCCAGTGGCAAATCAATCTGCATTTATCTGTAAATTAGTATGAGTGATTCTTACAGTATCTGCTGCACAGAGCTGCTTCATACTGTATGAAGAAAACCTTCTCCTTCAGTTCATTATATCCTTGCAGCCATGTGAAGCCAGCCGGACGTATTCATTAGTAAGTCTACAACATCTGAGTGGAGATGTGCTGCACCAGAGCGCATTGCCATTACACACAGCTGTCTTAAAAATAATTTACAAAACAGACTGTATTCTGCCTGTAATAATAATAAATAATAATAATTCATTGTTATCTGTTTTTATTTTGAAATGCATTACACTGCAGAATCATATTTTAAGATATGAAAGCGACTTACTTACTTACTTGCTACATGTAAGCGGTCGCACGCCTCTGGAGCAACTAGGGCTTAAGTGTCTTGCTCAGGGACACAATGGTGGATGGGTCACAGTGGGGGATTGAAGCCGGTTTCTCAAACCAAAGGACCATTGCGCCACCCCTCAATTAATTGCAATGGGAGCGCCGCGTTTTTACGAGCTAGTAAAAACGCCAGGAGCGTGACGAGGCGCTGAGCGTTTTTTTCCGGTCGCAGAGAGTTGAAAAATGTTCACCTTTGGGAAAAACGCTGCGCTCGTCACTGTCACTTTTTACCCAGCCGTCCAATCACAGTGCAGGAGGGGCGGGAAAAACACCGCACTGTAGCAACGGTTACTATCCTGGAACAGGGCTTCATCCAGCCTGAGCTCTTGGACCAAACGTGGTACTCGCCGAGATGTTTCCTCGTCCACAAAATCTCATGAACCCGCATACAGCGAGTCCATCGTCTCTCTCTACCTGCTTCAGCCTTCTCTTCATACAGAGCAACTCTACTCTGTGATGACATTTTTACATCCAGTAAAGTTAGGAAGAAATATTTGCAACTACGGATTTTATGTGTCATATAGCAACCAAGCAGTGGGAAAAAACGCTGCACCTCAAAATCGCACCCTTGCGCTCCCAGCTAGGCGATTTCAGAACAGCAGCTGGTGTTTTTAGCTGGCAAAAAACACTTTGGTGGACAGGGGCCCATAAGTGTACAGACATGAAAGTGAAAACTCGATTTTCTCATCTAACAATTGGCAAACAACAAGAAGTGTATTTGCTAAAATGTGAATGTATTCTTTTCACTTTAATATGTCAATGTTTTTCTGTCTTTCATTTCATTTAACACTAAACGTTGTTTTATGAAGCTGAAAGAACCTTCCTTTTTACCTTTTGATTATGAGTCCCAATATATATAAAAGAAACATTCAAAGTTGCATTCAAATGCACATGTTCCTACACCTATGTGATTTACATAAGATAAATTATTCGGTACAGACATGTATAGAACTCATCTAGAAGACCTTTGTGCACTTCCTTTTCAAAATAAAATCATCATTGGCATGAATTCATTTTAATCCTTTATTAATCCTTGTTTGTGTTAATAATCTACACTCCAGTATAGGCACTTAGCTCTGACAAGAATCCATTTTTAGTGAGTGACAGCTGAGACATAAAGAAGTGTTTAGAGAAAGACTCGTCATTTCTTATCTTATTGGCACAAGAAAAGCTAGTTTAGGAAATGAGTGCTGTGTTTCCAGTATAGTATCCCTACATCTTATGTATTTAATTTATTTAAAACATTCATGATTCTAAATTTGACAATGTTTTGTAAGCGTGAGTTTTTATGAGTACAACTTTTCAACAATAACCTGTTCAGTATAGAGGACAAAAGCTCCAGTTCAACTTTGCAGATTATAGCTTCTTGAAAAATGTAAAATCTTGGAAGAAGCTCTGAGTCCTCGATTTAAGGACTTCTTAAATTCCTTGTATGACAGCCAACTGTACTGAACACTGTCTGTTCTCTGACCATCACTTTAATAAGGACAAACACTGTTCTTTCACCTTACGCTTCTACATAGGACATTATATAGGATGATTCATGTTTTAGGTCACTGCAGCCCTCTGTTTACTCAAATATCCTTTGTCCTCTGTCTTTGTGCCAGCTTTGCCTTTTGTGATTTTGGTGCATGCCCTGGCCACTGCGAGTTGAGCAGGGAGCATTACTCAGTATCTGATCCATGATTGAGCAGTGAAGAGACTCTGAGTCAGAGGAGAGAAATTCACCAGAGCCCCCGACTGCCTTTTCTGTCCAGGTGTCTACTTGGAAACAAACAAGATTAATGTGTTGTTGTCTGGGCTTGTGTGAAGTGTGAACTTAAGGGAGGTGTGGGAAGAATACAGAAAAGAAATAAGAGTCAAGTCAAACAATGACAGAAATGAAACTGAGACCTGAAGTAATTTAGGACTTGGGTGGTATTTCTCTTTAATGTCATTCATTTTTATCTTTGTAGTTTTAAGTAATGGAAGAAAAGTAATTTGTAGGTTATGTGTGAAAGGTTTCTTCTGGAAGAAGAGTAATATATATTTCTCCTTCTCACTTTCTGCATGTGTGTGTGCATGAATCTGCATCATTACCTAGGTAAGGTATTTTTTTCTTCCTGCCGTCCTTTCCTCCCCATAGTTATTATTCAGCACATGTCTCAGGCTAAAACGTTTTCACAAGCAATGGACTCATCTCCCACATAGCTGTCATTTTAATGGTTGTTTGTCCAATAGTGAAACAGCTAATATAACATGGGGGGGTTATAAGCAAGGTCACCTATTGCCCTGTTGTAACGTATAATGACAAGTGTGCTCAGACAGCTGGGATAGTAGATTTGTAGCCTAGAGAGAGAGAATAAAATGCAGTCTGCTATACCGAAATGCTCCTTTTCTTTTTGTATCACCTTGGTAATAATGCCAATTTGTAATTTTCTTCATGCAAGCAAGGGTTGTCACCCATTAACAAAATTTTTGGAAGGGAGACTAACATTCATTCTCTCCATGAACATAGCTTCAGTCAAGTAAATCCTCCCGTAGTCCCAAGCAGTCAACAGTAATACATCTCTATTGCTCTCTTGTGGTTTCCCCACCTCTCTGCATCAACACTTCACCTCTAAAATGAAACGTGACTAGTTTCTGAAATTTACAGTTGGTGTTGTTTAGAAATCCAATTCAGACCCAGAGTTGTTAATATAATTTCTTATATGTATCTAACACCTCTTGTGTGAAATATCTGTTAACCAAAAAAGCATGAACAGTAAATAAACTTGTTTATTGGATTGTCAGTACTGAAAAACATTTTATGCATTATTACAAGTAGAATAGAAACTAATCATCAAGAACTGAAGCCATAAAAAACATAATAACTTGTATACTTTTAGTCATAACATATCACAAATCAATACGAAAACTTAAACATGAAAACCTTGTTAAACAATTTTTTAAGCTTTACAGATACAGTACAGTAACACAGGTACAGTTTGCTGCTGTTTATTTCTTTTTCAATCACTGAGGCTTTAAATAATGGTCCATTTAAAGAAACAGTGCAATTATTAGCACCATCATGATTCAATTTCAAGATTCTGTGTTGGTGCAGTCAGAATTAGCTGCCATTTTCATTTTATACTGTAAGCTGACTAAAACCATCCTTATTTCAGTGCAGGTTCAAAACCTTTAGGTTTAACAATTCAAATTATAAGATGGGGTTTTAGTGGACCTCACTACACATGCAGAATATTTATAGTTTTTCATTTATTTTTAAAATCTATTATCCGTATAAACTGTACTAGTTCAAAGTGAAGGTGTCACCCCGTCTCAGCTCCGTGTCCAGCTCTAAAGTCTTTTGTGTTGGCTCTACCTTGGAGGTGTAGTTTTTGAGTTCACTTCTCAGCTCAGCCAGCTGCTGAGCATGGCTAGAGAGAGTTCCATTGACTTGCAGGAGAAGTCCATTTGATTGTCCCTCTAACTCCTCTCTGATTCTCTCCAGGTCCTCTGCCAAGTAATTCAGGCCCTTACACTGGTCCTCCACACTGGAAACACGCCCTCCAAACTCAGTTACCTCTTTCTGGACCCCTATAGCTGTGCTCCGGCAGCCCTGGACCTCCTGAGCTAGCCGTCTCTTCATGTCCTGCAGATCACCCTTAAGTCGGGTCAGTCTGCGCTCACCTGCCCCAAGCATGGAAGCCTGATGTCCAACGAGCTGGACCACACCCCTTATCTGCTGGGCCAGACGAGCCTCTCTTTCATGCCAGGAACTGTTGGTTTTATCCACCTGGTAGACCACTGTCCCCAAGGAATCCTGGAGGCCTCTCAGGGTTTGGTTGACTGAGTGGACATTGAACTTGAGGATTGTGAGCTCTCCCTGGATGGGAGAATCTCCCTCTGCATGTTCCTGCTGGTCCCTGAGGGTCAGACGCCTCAGGATGTTCTGCAGTGTGACATTGAGGCTATTCAAATGATCACCTTGCTTGTCCAGTACCTCCTTCATATTCTGCTCCTTTGCCAGGTTACTTGGTGCAGCAGAGTCTCCCTGGATGGCAGATGGGTTTTGAGGTGAGGAACAGGAAGAGGAGCAGAGAATCTCAAGGGTGCTTAGGTGCTTCCGCACCCTGTCCATATCCACCTCCAGTCTGCCTCGCAGGGACTCCAGCTCTGTCTCTAGACTGGGAACTGCATGACCCTCTAGCAGTGCAGGGGCAGTGGCATTGCCCAGCTCCTCCAAAGCCGTCAGTAAACGACCTTCCAGAGCCCTCAACTGACCCTCCATTCTGGCCTCCAGGCCCTGTCCTGTCTCAGCTCTGTCTGGGACACCACCTCTCCCTACAGACTGATCATTTTTGATTTGCCCAGTCTGGTTGAGCTTGGCTTCCACATACCCCAACCGCCCCTCCAGCATTCCCTCTATGTGGTCCTTGTGTCCACCCAGCTCCAATCTCAGGTGACCCTGGGACTGGTTGAGGCCTGCCACTGATGTTTCCAGCAGCTGCACCCTTTCAAACAGTCCACTTACTCTACCACAGCAGCTTTCTGTAGCCTTTAAACTATGGATCTGTGCCTGTAGGTTTCTCAGCTCTGTTCTCAAGGATGTGGCTCTTTCCTCCATAGCATCTTCCATCTGCTCTTGCCTCTCACCTTTCTCCCTCTGACACTGATGAAACACATCCCCAGCTTTCTCTTCGCATCGGCCCTCTGCACTCTCCAAGCGCTTCTCAAACCCACCAAGAATTTCTGTCCTGGCTATACTCAGTTTGTCTTCCATCAACTTCTCCATAGCTCTCTGGTCATTTTCCTCAAAATTGCCAGTGGAGTCTGATACAACTCCCACTGCATTTGTCATCTTCTTCAGTGCTCCATCATGTCCCATCACTGTTGCTTTGAGTTCTTGCAGCTGTGCTGTCTTGGTTTGCAGCTCTGCCCTGAGCTCCTCTACCCTTCTATTCAGATCTGTAAGGCCTGGAAACACATGTCTGCCATCTAGACCCTCTGTCTCAGGGTCTCCTCCAGGAATCTCTACAAACCCTACTGTGGATGGATTGGAGGCTACAGCGGGAGCAGGAACAGGACCGGGGGCAGCAGAGAGCAGAGCAGACAACATCCTGTTGGCATCCTCTCTCAGTGAGGCTCGCAGACTATCTTCCAGTCCATTCACAGTTCCCCTCAGGGTCTCCAGACCCTGGTTTAGACGTTGCACATCCTCCTCCATTCGATATATCCGCACTTCTGTCTCACTGTCGAGAGTCTGGCCTAAAGAGAGAAACAAAGCTGTTAAAATTGGAAAAAACATAGTACACTGTTGTGCTTTGGTGTTTGCTATTTAAATCCAGTTCAAAGGAACATGACAAATCAGTTTTTCCGAGTTCAGTGTGACTCTATTACTTTGTAAGAGAGAAGGTGTAGGCTCTGTTTTTGTCCCCTATCCAGTGTGAACACACAATATAGTAAAACACAGTTAGCATTTGGACACACCTATGGTCTCACCCTCAGGCTGTTCACCACCAGACAGAGGAGGAGGAATTTCCTCTGGTATATGTTCCTCAGTTCCTTGGCTTTGGTCATGGTCATGTTCTTGGTTGTGCTCTGTGAGATGTGGTTCCTGGTGTTCTGGCATTGGCTCTGGCTCTGGCGAATAAGGCTCAAAAGAGGTGTCTGGGAAGGAGGAGGACCCTGGAGGCCCAAAGTGACGCGTTGGGTAATTGTTGAAACTGCCAATGGAAGGTCCTTTGGGTTGACTCCATGGGTTGGCCTTCACAACAGTGTTAATAGGTGGGCCCTTGAACATGGGACCCTTGAACATGGTACCTTTGTGCTGTGGGCCTTTGAACTGCAGCCCCTTAAACTGTGGGCCTTTCATTGGCGGGCCTTTGAATGGCGGCATCATTTTCATGGGGTGTTGGTAAACTGGATGTCTCTCCATACAGCCATAACCAGAGTACCCGGGACAACAACGCCATTCTAGCTCTGTGACAGTTTTATGTGCCACCTTATAGAGTGGTTTGTACTGCAGACGATACCTGAGGGTGACAACCAACCATTAGTCAGAAACATAAACTTGACTGTGGTCTTTTGTACCCTGAAGTGATGTGAGTCATGTTAAGGCAGATCAAGAACTAAATATTTACTTGACATAATAAGAGCTCTTTACTCACAGCAGAGTTGGACATTTTTGACCCCAGGAACACTTGTTGTACTCAGCTTTTACAAATGGGGCTGCCCCATCCTGCACAGTGAATGACACTGTCTTTTCAATGACATAGGCACAGTGGTTCCTTTCAAAGAGGAGATAAAAGATGAGATTGGACACATTATTATGATTTCTAGTTGGCTTAAAAAATTCAAAACTTTGTCACTCAAAGTAAATTGTGATGTATACTTGATTCCTCATAGCACAAGACAGAGAGAGAGAAATAACTTACTTGTGTCGGCTGGTGGGTTTCCCTTGGTCATGGTGTTGACTGAGCCCAGCTTTATACTGGTTAAACTGGAATGGTCTGTAGAACTTGGTTTCGACCAGTGACAAAAATAGAGTCATGAACACAAAAGGACTCACAGCCATCACAAAATGCATCCTTGAATAGTCACGTGTTAAGTTAAAAGCTCAGTGAAAGCAGTCTTCAAACTGAGGTATAGGTTATAATCACAGAAGAAAAAAGTAGTCCTCCCTCAAAGACAAGTGAATATTCCACTCCAATCACTTGATATGGAAATTGTGCCAGGCTTCTGACAAAAACACACAAACTCAGCAAAATAGCTTAGAAAAGACCTTTTTTGGCTGTGCTGTAAAGCAGAATGCCACCCTGTGAATATTGACCTCAAGCTGGCTGTGGGTGTGGTGAACTGTGTTGGAGTGACAACAGTCCACTGTGAGTTTGGCGGACTACAGATGCCACTAATAGGGCCCCACTGGCACCATCTGCATATCTCCTCCCATTCAACCTCCTTAAAGTAACACCAGAGTGACACTTGAGTAGAGAAGAGAGCCCTCACCATCCTGTGTTATACTGTAGTACTCAGCTTCATAGAAAATCCAGTTTTTATTATACAGCTAGGTTGAAGGCTGCCTTTACCAATAAGGGCAGAGTCTGGCATCCCATGAACTATTTTCCCATGGTTACAGCATCACAGCAAACTGAAGGGGAAATACCACATCACATCCAGGGTGTACAACACCAGGCTTTGTCCCAAAATTTGCCCTATTTGTTATTTTAACATTTTAGCATAATAGCTGAAATAAATAATGATCCAAGATAACAAGCAGATATAGTCAACAATAATTTATTTGTTCTATACAGAGTGAAGAAGACTTACCCTGTATTGTGTACGATCCTTAAGTGTGTAGGCCTTTTCCACAGAAGACATGTTGACATGTCAAAGTAGTAAAGGCAGTGTGTAGTGTGTAACTAATAAAATTAATAATGGCTGAATTCCATTTAGATGCTTTGGTTTCGTGGCTCACTGTCACACTGTCATGACTTACTGGAACACTTAAATTAAGCAGAGACACATGATATGACAAGACAAAATGTCTGCTGTGAAAACGGCCTAAAGGTACATTGGCCGATACTTTGAACTAATGTAGATGAGAAAAGTTACCAAGAACATGGCTCAAAATCATTTTTGATGATGCCAGTGCTCCTTTGTAGCCATGTACAGCTCCCATTCTCTCTAGTTGACCTTAAATCCTCCTGTATCATCATACTCAGAATGACATACAGTAGAGAATATGTCGTTTGTTATTAATGACATAAATTAAGTTGCCGTACAGGCTGTAGGGCTGCAACTAATAATTATTTTCTTGTTGACAATTCTTAAAAAATGCCCATTAGTTTCCTAGAAACCAAAGTGCAGTGGTATTCAGATGGTTAGCAAGTAGCAATACAGCCGTGTTGAAATACTCTGTTACAAGTAAAAGTTCTACATTGAAAAATTAATTAGGTAAAAGTATTAGCGTCAAATAACACTTGAAGTACCAAAAATAAAAGTGCTCATCATGCAGAATGGCCCATGCCAGAAAAATGTTTATTATATTATTGCGTCATCATTATTGATGCATTCATGTGTAAGCATCACTAATGTTCCAGCTGGTAAAGGTGGGGCTAATTATATTACTTCACTACTTTTACCTACTGCCAGGTAGCTTAATCTATAATAATTGTAAGTTGATTTTCTGAATCTGCAAAGTAACTACAAACTAAATAAATGTAGTTTAGTAAAAAGTACTATGGTGAGTAATATTTGCATCCAGAATTTGAAAAAGTATGGTACTTAAAATAAAAGGTAAAGTACTTACAGTAGTTAAATTCTATCACTGTAAAGGTGATGTCTTCAAATGTCTTGTTTTGTCTTATCAAAAGTCCAACACCAAATTATATTTAATTTATGATTTAAAAAAAACAGAGAAGCAGAAAATACACATTTGAGAAGCTGGAACCAGACAATGTTTTGGATTGTGTTTTTTTGATCGATTATCAAAATTATCTAGTATAGTCTCATTTAGTGTGTGCTACTAAACTAGCATATAGAAAATATATAATATTGTATGAAATCTGTATGGGAGTCCACACCTACTGTGACTTTGATGATTGTTGAGGTTATGTGATGTTTGAAGTCTCTAAAGGGAAATCTGTGGAACATCTTGAGCTCTTTTACTTCACACATGCACATTGACACAGTTTAAACCCTGACTTAACAGCAAACCTCCAGGAACAGAAACAAATAAAAATAAATACTGTGTTGAAGGCTGTGACAGTACACACCCTTGCCTGAGTGTGTTGCCCCACAAGCCCACACATTCATTGACAACACAAGTCTTTGTACAGTTGACTGCCCTGAGTGGAGAAAGACACCTGGCAGCTCCACTGTATCACAACGCTTTCCACTTTTAGGCCAATTAGACAGAGCCATGTTTTAGCTGCTTGTTTTCATCACAATCAATTTACTGTAACAATTTTCCAAAAAAAGCCCAGCATTTGCATTTCTAAGTAAAATATGGAATTTGAAGGACAAACTGAATGTACTTGCAACTAAAATCAAAGTCTTTAAATTGAACCTCTACTAAGGTAAATTTTTTAAAAGCTTTAAGCATTTCTGTTTTGGCCTTTTAAAACTGTTGATTACATTTTACTTTTCTTTCCAATATGTTCCTCTATTATACTGGAGAATGCAGGGCAGCCTTAATAAGGATGTCATTCTTTTACAAGGTTAACATTTACCTTAATTGTTATTAGATGGTTCACAGCGATGTCTGTGACTGTGCAGACAATCTGAAGTAAGGTGGGTGAGGATGGAGCAAACATAATGCCACAGTTTCCATCGCTTACACAACATTTTGGTCTATGTTTTATGTGTCTGAGATTTATTAGCATATGCAGTGGTGTACTGTGCTTAGGATTATTTTAAGTTGTTGTACTTCATTATTTCCATTTTATGCTACATTTTACCAATACTCATGTCAGAGGGAAATATGTAGTCCTCTACATTTATCTGACAGCTGTTACAAAGAAAAGCACCTAAAACAATTAAGATTATTAAATACAATATATTGTTAAACAATTTACTACTTGGCCAGTAGTTCCTGACCATTGTGGAATTTGCTGTCTAAAGTTTTGTTTGAGGCCCAAAGAGGTCAAATTAAATAATAATTTGTAAAGGCATGGATTAAATCAAAGTTTAAAAAATTGAATACGCATTTGTGTAGCAGAATTGTTTTTGTTTTTTTTCCTCTCCCCTCAGATTTGGATGTGGACTAAACTAGCTGACTGTACATAAAGTTATTAGTAGCTCCACCGCATCAGTAATGATGACATTTAATATATTATGTAGGATTTGAATGAAGGATATTTACTTGTAATGGAAAATCTGAATACTTCCTCTGCCTATGTACAAACTACTGTTAGTGCTTGACATTGTTGAAAAATGTTTTGCCGTGACCATTGTAACACGACCTAATTTTGAACAAGAGTAACATTGTGTCTTTTAGTTGGCCCCTTTTTTGAAGCAGGCCCATTTCCTGTATCCTGTTTTCTCCTTTACCTAGAAACACCCAATGCAGATACACAACGATGTATGTGTTACATATTCTCCGTGAGCTCTTTTACCCTCTTGATTTGTAAACAAGCTCTCATTGTACCATGTGAAACATGTTGCAGAGCACACAAGCGTCCAGTCTCACTTTCTGGTGCTAAGAAACAAGTGCAGCTTTATTCTGCAGGCCAGTGGCTTCTCCACCCAGGCTTTTCCTTGAATGGCATCACAAAGTTCCAGCTGTTTTAGTTTCCACTCACCTGCCTGTCATAACGCATACGTCAAACTTAAGCTGTTCTTCGACTTCTGAACATTGCCACAGGCCAAATGTGCCTATGTGTTCATGAAAAAGAGTGGAGAACACCATACATGAGTCTATGAGTCTGTGCAACATATGGGTAGTTGCATTTGTGTTTATCCATTCTCTATTTCTTTGTGTCTATTTAGTTTTAACACCAGTGGTCCAAATTCTGAGCTGGCATGTAAATTTCTTTGTGTCTTTGGTTTTCAACAAAGTTGGAGCGTTTCTGGACTGTGTGGATTTAGCAGTGTTTTCCCAAGAGGACTGGCTCTTACAATATTTGCAAGTCATTTTCAGCATTTGTTTTAACTTGTGTGGACTAACAGATGAGTTTGAGCATTAGCCAAAGAGAATATATAGTATTTATAGTTTCTTCATGCCCTGAAGTCAACCTAACCAATAATATGAGTCTGATTAAAACCTTATTCTGAAAACTATGACCCAAATCCTCTTCACTTATTTCTTGTCAACTTAAGTTTCTGAATATTACATGCTAATTTATCAAGAGTTGTAACCTGACATGTGTTAATTCGTGAACATTAGAGAATAGTCAGCGCAGTTTTTATTCATCTGGTTAACTGTTGGAGAGTTTAAGAGGAAATGTTGGAAATGCAGGTTTAGAAACTGGTTCAAGTCGTGTCTAATTTTCAGCACTTTTTGTTTTAGAGTGGCCTATATCTGCTCTTGTATGTTCACAGTCATGTAAAAGAACAAACAAGAGTAATTGGTCCCAACACTTCACAAACCTGGACCTTGTTTCCTGTGTCGGTGCACCCACAGTTACAAGTCTTTTTTAGCACTTTATATAAGATTGTACTGTTTTAACTTTAATCTTGGTTGGTATATTTACGATTATTTTTTCTTTTGGTACTTGTGAAAAATAATGAATTCTGAGGCGTCACCACCTTAACAATTTATTAATTAAATAAGACACTTGTTTGCCTGAACTAACCGAATTTTGTGGCCACATGGGGAGCGAGAGGTCACAGCACACTTCACACATTAGCAAAGAAGTTCAGAGTGTTTGCTGTTGGCAGACTCTCATGGCAGTGTGTGCACATCTGGACACGGCCAACACATAGGCACACACACACAATCTCACACACACATGCTCAACCTAAAATAATTATATTATATAAAAAATATATTAGTTTATTTTGTATTAATAATCTGATTTAATCTGTATATTAATGATGAATGGGACCCACCCAGAATGGTTAACCCAAGGACAGACAGTCCTGATCATGAAGGATCCACAGAAGGGAACGATCCCATCCAAATTCCGGCCAATAACCTACCTCTGCACAACATGAAAGCTCCTGTCAGGCATCATAGCGGCTAAGATGAGTAGGCACATGGCTCAATACATGGACAGGGCCCAGAAGGGAATGAGCAGTAATGCCAGGGGAGCCAAACACCAGCTACTGGTCGATAGAGCAGTCACTCAAGACTGCAAGACCAGGCAGACCAATCTGTGCACCGCCTGGATTGACTACAAGAAAGCCTACGACTCAATGCCACATACATGGATACTGGAATGCTTGGAAATGTACAAGATCAACAGGACACTAATAGCCTTCATCAACAACTCAATGGGGCTGTGGAAAACAAGATTGGAAGCCAACTCAAAGCCAATTGCACAAGTCACCATCAAGTGCGGCATATAACAAGGTGATGCACTATCCCCGCTGCTGTTCTGCATAGGCCTGAACCCCCTCAGCCAGATCATCACAAAGACTGGCTACGGATACCGGTTCTGAAGTGGAACAACCATCAGTCACCTCCTCTACATGGATGACATTAAGCTGTATGCCAGAAATGATCGAGACATCGACTCACTGATCCACACTACCAGGATCTACAGCAACAACATTGGAATGTCGTTCGGACTGGACAAGTGTGGTCGCATGGTATCAAAAAGAGGGAAAATAGATAGAGATAGAGGCTACTGACCACAGACAAATAGAAGAAGTGGCTGATATCAAGAAATCCTACCAGTGGCTGAAAAAGGCTGGACTAAAGGACAGCACAGAAGCACTAATCATGGCAGCACAAGAACAGACACACAGTACAAGATCAATAGAGGCTGGGGTCTACCACACCAGGCAGGTGCAGACTGTGCAAGGATGCCCCTGAGACAGTCCAGCACATAACAGCAGGGTAGAAGATGCAGGCAGGAAGTGCGTACATGGCCATAACCAGGTAGCTGTGTACAGGAACATCTGCCATGAGTATGGGCTGGAAGTCCCAAGGTCAAAATGGAAGACACCTCCTAAGGTAGTTGAGAATGATCGAGCTAAGATCCTGTGGGACTTCAAGATCCAGACTGACAAACTGGCGATGGCTACCCAACCAGACATCGAGTTGATCGACAAACAGCAGAAGAAGGCTGCAGTGATAGATGTGGCAATCCCAAGCGACAGCAACATCAAGAAGAAGGGACATGAGAAGCTTGAGAAATACCAAGGGCTGAAAGAGGAGCTAGAAAAGCTGTGGAAAGTAAGAGCAACAGTGGTGCCAGTATATATATATATATATGTATGTATGTATGTATGTATATGTATATATATGTATATATACACACACACACACACACACACACATATATATATATATATATATATATATATATATATATATATATATATATATATATGTATTAAGTATAAGTAGCATTAAGTGGAAGTACAATTTTGAGGTACTTAAGGTGAGGTTAAGGTTTTTATATACAGTCTATGGGTATTACTTACGTACAGCACTTGAGTAAATGTAGCTTAGTTACATCCCACCACTGATTTCAAGGCCTAAAACAAACAACAACAATATAATGGGGTTACCATAGTGTTACATCAGTTGCAGTTGCCATTATAGTGAACAGTGTAGCAAACCAAAAAACATCACTTTGAACAAGAGGTGACATTACGGATTGTAAAAGAATGTTGGTTTATCTTTAAAATATCAAAGATACTCAGAAGACAAAATAATACATCTTATAATGCAATATATTTTCAGTAGTCTTTACGTCATTTGGAGTGATAACTTTGGGTTGCTTTTTAATGAATGCAGTATGGAATGTGTTTAAGTAGTTTTGCTTTGTAAACATGATAATGAACAATGGCCAAATATTGCTTGTCACCAACATAGAGTTCAGAGTCTCTTTGTACACAGAGTGAGACTGCCCCCTAGTGCTAACTGACTGGTTTAAATGTTAAGAGAAGAAACTGCCACCTCAATTTCTACCCTCTCTCATACAAATGCTCTGACTTTGTACTTATCAACAGCTATTAAAAAGCAATAACCTTGAAGTTATTGCTAAATAAGGAACTATTAACTCTTCTGGCCATGTGTTATAGTACGATTTTTAATGTTCCGACTGAAAGTAATATGCTGGGCAGGACTGTCTGGATCACTCTGGAATGACCATAAAAGTAAGTGATAAAAATAATTCCTTTGTTAAACATTAAAACAAAAGGCAGCTGCTGAGTATAAACCTCAAATGTATACTATTAATATTTGAGTCTCTTTGATGTTCTCTCCTGTGGAAACTATTAATTCAAGCGCCCCCTTTTATCTTTCAGCGCGTTAACCAGGCCAAATGTGTCCATGCTTAAAGTTTAAGAGGAGCTCCAATGCTCCAGTCTCAGTGTCCTCAGAAACAACTGCAGAAACTACTCATACCCAAACCCTGCCAGTTAAACTCACACTAGTCAACTGGGTTTACAATCCTATGTGCAGTTTGTGGTGTAACTGGGAAACTCTACCATGTAATTCTGTGACCACTGTTTTCAAAAATGGACTGGAGCCAATGAGGCCGTTGGGATATTGTCACTCCAAGAATCAGAATCAAATCGTGAGATTTCCAAAAATCCCCACCCCAAATTTTGTTATTGATTAATAAACTACAAATTTGTACTATGTCAGTTAGCTCGACCATGAAAATGCTGCTTAAACACAGATGCATTGTTAGTAAAAAATCACTAACGTATAATAACAAACAATGACACTCACACTATAATGAGTACTTTTACTTTAGATACTTTAAGTACTGTTTTCTGATAATATGTACATTCATATGTACATGATAATACAAGTATTTAGAATGCAGGACTTTAACTTGTGACAGAGTACTTTGTCACTTTATTATTGCTACGTTTACTTAAGTAAATAATACTTCCTCCACCACTGGTGCTATCGGTCTTGTCATCTAACTTGGCAGGGAAGTGAATAAGCATATTTTCCAAGATGTCAAACTATAGCCTTGAACCTTGAGAAGTGAGGTATTTAATTTAATCTGAGGCAGATTGAAGAATAGCATATTTGTGTTTTCAGTCTTTAAATTGTGTTAAATATTTGAAATCTCACAATGACAATTTCCACAGCTTTATTTGCATTAGAATCAGTCTAGACTCCACTGGGGGGCAGCACACCATGTGCAACTGTGATCTGCATTTTAAATCAGACTAATAGAATTATTTGTTTATTTATATGTATGTATGTATGTATGTAATTTAAATGTTTTTGAAAACATTTTTTCATTTGGGATTCAGAAATCAAGGTCATTAATCTTGTACACAGAAAGTATGGAGATGCCCTGTGACAGACATCTGTGTCTATCCGTCAGTGCACAATAAAACACCTGCGCAAATTCACTTCTGTGCCAGGCACAACCCTGTTTAATGTTTTGACTTGTGCTATCTTGATCTCTCTAATCAGCTTTCATCATCACACTTTCACCACTACAGTCCACTGCCAAAATCTGTCTCAGGAGAGAAATCATGTTTTAGTCTGTACAGAAAAAAATCTGTTTTTCTTCTGCTGGTTCTAGGTTGATAACACAAATAGCTGCAGCGTCAGATTTTTGTTTGCTGTTTTGTAGATTTCAACCAGATCTCAAATGTTTCAAAAACCAGAGCAGCCTGATGTAAAAGTATGAGATATTTATGAATATAGAGAAAATGTATTTCAGTCCAGACCCTTCAGGGGTAATCCCTCAGCTACTCCCCGGAGCGCTAATGAGATTTGTAGCAGTGAATAAACAAAATTCAGTTTGCCCTCTTTTTTGAAATATTTCTATGTTTATATATGTGCCTTATCTGTACTGGGAGATCCTTCCATACTTAGACATGTCCCTCATGTGGATTCAGACAGTATTGATGATGAGGCATAAAAGGATTATCAATATATGGAAAGCTATCTTGTCCCCATTTTTGATGACTGGATCGCTCAGGTTGGCACGAATAGCAGCATATGAATTTCTTTCTTGTAAATAGAGGTCAGTTAAATAGAGGTCATGATTATTATGCTAAATGGCAAAAGTGGGAATTATTTATTAATGGGAGCCAACAGGGACACACTGCCCCCCTTTCTTCTTGGAATGCCTTTTCCCCCTCCCTTTTTCTTCCACACCATCTTTTTATGCAACGATGAAACTGTATATAGTCCCTCTTGGCCCCATATTTCACTCATGCTCCCAGAACCACTTTGAGTCTTTTTTAAATGTGCTTTCCTCTGTCCCTTTTATTTTAGTGGGATTTAATAAAAAGGTTATATATTGCAAAAAAGGAAAAGGACACAATTTCATGCTTTTTTGAATGATTGTTTGTGATTATGTTTGGTTCTGTGATGCTCATAAGCTCATAAATCCACAGTTATCTTTTTACTTTAAGATATGTGACCACCTTTTTATATACAGTCTATGGTGACCACTAAAGTAAGTGGGCAGGTGGCAGCAAGAGCGGTGCTCTCTGATATCTGCCTAGATAATCCTGCAGCTCTTCTGGACAAACCCCACATAGAGGGTCCATCACAGATAGGGCCCACTGCCCACAGGCGCGCACAGAGCTCCCTTTCTTTAAGAAAAGGCAAAGGGGAATTCCTAAAGTTGGATGCTGCAGTGATGAGAAGCCTTTTCATCCGGCTGTTTTTCAGAGTCTCTACTGGCTGCGTTAATTACAGGGCCCGGGGCTGCACTTTGAGCTCACTCTGCTCATGCAGGCTCTTGAGAAAAACCCGCGCGTCTGATTCTCACGGCACATTAAAAAACACACACAAATACGCGAAGCGTGCACAACGCTTGCGCCCGCCTGAGCCAGCGCAACCAGTCAGCCGGCTGCTCGGGGACATTCCTTTCTTGTCTTCAACAACTTGCAGCGAATGACACCGTCGGAAGGCATTTTCCCAGTCAGCCTTGAGGTGAGGTGTTGCGTCATTCCTCCTGCCAGACCTCAGTGAAACTTTTATCGGTAAACACAACGCCGAGAGGCGCAGGAGGAGAGGAGGGCGCAGGACCCCGCAGCCTGTGTGTCGGTGACCGGAGACGATGGGATACTTTAACTAGAGCCATTACGGACGGAAACACCATGGCTGTGGACGGTAGGTTCCTCTTTGCGGGCTACATTTCGATAAATTCGTCGGCATTTTCTTTGAAATAGCATCTATTCGATGGAAACTATAACTTAAACCACATACTTGCGAGACCAGTTTGCCGGGTGTATTATTGGTCGCGTAGCCTACTCTCACTTTATTATTTATCATGTGAAAGTAGGCTACATAGCTTACAGTATGAGGTCAAAACATTACATTATTTTACAAAACTCCAACTACTACATTACATCCACCTAAGACCTTAGGAAGCAAGAACAACACCAAGTTAAACTCAGGGCTGA
The DNA here is from genome assembly GCF_014851395.1 of Micropterus salmoides. Classification (NCBI taxonomy): domain Eukaryota; kingdom Metazoa; phylum Chordata; class Actinopteri; order Centrarchiformes; family Centrarchidae; genus Micropterus; species Micropterus salmoides. The sequence continues at coordinate 9,563,030 of NW_024040707.1, read as the reverse complement.
ATGTACAGAGGATGCAGGGTGGTCTGCTAAGGGTCAGTGACTTGGTGCTGAAACGGACAGCGCACCAGCAGTGACCATCCGTGCAGGGACCATCAGCAGTCTGACTGTTGTGCTGGTCAGTTTGTGCACAGACTCAGTTTAAGTTTAATTGAGCAGCTACGAATTATGTGTGTTTTGTATGTGATTTGCATCTGTTATTTTATTCGGAATGACAAGCCTAGTGAAAATTGGTGTAGCGTATCAAAATGCCAGATGAAACATCTTGCAGGCAGGCAAATGCTTCACAGCATGTTTAGTAAGATTTTTGTTCATGAAAGAGTTTTCCTCTCCGGTGCTGAAAATTTATATGTGTTAGTTAATGAGGACTTTTTCCTTCCCATAAACAAGCAAAACTAAAGGAAGAAAAAAAACCTCAGTCTGACAAGTGGTCTTAATTATCTTTAATCCGGGAAAGGGGCACATTTGTGTTTACAGCAGCAGCCTGGGGGAGTAATAGCACTGTGAAAGAGAGTTCATACATACGCAGTCTTGGAGTTCCACCTCAAAGAAACAAAAATTGCATAGCTTACAGAGTTTTATTCATCTCATGCTGCTGGTTCGCCTTGATGATTGTGGGACTTGGCTTTGCTGCGTTCTCGGCATGAAATGTTGATTGACAGAAAGGAGAGGCACAGAGCTAGAAAACCCAAAAGATGCTCTTTCATCTCCTCAAACCCTTGTCCCCCTCCCCCCCGTTCTGTCCGCTTTTCTAATTCTCTCAGTCACTTCAAGATACTGAAATACGCACACACACAAACACAGCTGCACACATAGCTTCAAACACGTAAGAAAATTCTTCCAATCTGCCACATGAATCAGTAATGACCTGTGGCTTTCTGCCAGGATCTGTGCCAGTAACAGCGTGTTTACTGTAGCGCTACGCTTTCTTTAATTACTAGATGTTGGAAAGCCACCTGCTGTTGAGTGGGTTTGGATGTCTGCCTACAGGCCTCCTCCTAATGATGAGAAAGTGGCTTGTCTCACAGCTCCGACATTTATGCTCTGCACAAAGTAATAGTGCTACCTGAACACTGATTTCTGTACATTAGAGAGGAGCTTGTCCAGGCTCAGATAACTTTTAAATGTTGCCTCATGCCTGCTCAGTGTCACTAGAACAGGTATGAGCAGGTATGAGATAATCTGAATGACAAGGTATCCTGGTAGGTTCAACTCTGGCTTTTGTCTTCAAGTCAGGGAAAGTGGGGGACTTTTTTGTAGAGTGCCTCTCATGCTGTTTTTAAAATGTCAGTGGTTACGTGCAGACCCAGCTGTCTAATCATTAAGCCTCCTTTTAATCAATACCTCCTCCATCATACCTGCTTTTATCGCTCCAGCTGCATCCAGTTTCAGTTTTTGCAGGCCTGCTGTGGAGTACAGGGCTCTGCCTGAGGACTTCAAGCACCAGCTGAGTCGACGGACAGGTGGGAACCTAACCTGGCATGACGGGCGTGGACAGAAAACAGCAGGAGGCAGGACAGTGAAGTTGCTTCAGCAGCCCGGCACAGAGGCTCTGCAGGTACTGAACACTTACATGACTTCAATATCTCAAACAGCACACCTGAATCATGAACTGATGTCATGTGATACCTGGGTCTCCAAGATCAAGGAGATGTAGTTATTTCTGTTTAGTAGTGCTTAAAATATTGATGAAAATTGTAATTACTGACTGACATTGTTCATGTTTGGTGATATGATTGGTGCAATAGCTGTGTGTGTTGGCAGTAAAAGTTGTTTGTAATATAACTTGGCACACATGGCAGTTAACCAGCTATACAGCTAACTAGAACTGTTTCTAAAAGAATGCACAAATCCTTTTATTGAAAATCTGAAAAATATGCACAAGTACATGCATTGGGTTTGTATAAATATTAACTTGGATTGCTCCTCGATAATTTTTAATTTAATACTTATTACATTTCATATCAACTGTAGTGGCGCCATCATATGTTTAAATAAGAGATTATCATACCCCCCTAACAATAGCAAGAAATTAGATTATATCTTAAATATTTTCCCTGTCTTATCTACATGAGTGTACATGGAAACGTTCCTCACTGCTGTTCAGTAACTCTTCTCTCAGATTTCTGTGCAGAAAAAGCTGAAAGAAAAAGAAATCATAGTCTGACAAATGTAGCCAGTCACCATCCATTGTTGCAAATGGGCACTTTGTTAGCAGAGAATGGAAGTTGCTCTCTCCCTGGCGGGTTGGCGGGCTCTAACAGCCTTTTAGCCTGGTTTTAAATAGCACATGTCCTCCAACACACACTTGCTATGCTGCAGCAACATTGTCTGTTGACAGACAGAAACAGAATTTAGTTTGATACTGAATGCTTGATGTTAAATTGTCTGTGATTGTTGTTGCAGGGTAATAAACAGTATGCAAAGCCTTTTTTTATAGATCTCTTTATGTGAAACGTCGTCAGAACCACTTCCAGTAGCCATTCTGTACCAGTTTAAAGTTTGTTAGCTGATATACGTTTCATTATCTGATGCAGCAGTGTCTGCTCACCCAGTCACTGCCCAGACGATCCATTTGTGCTGTGAACTGGCCTCATTTAAAGCCCTTGGTTACAAGTCAGAAAGCCCATGCCTTTGTCTTCGCCCCATAGAAGTCTCTTTAAAAGCTGTAATGAGCTGAAGCTAAAGCTGCAAACATAGAACTGGGCTGGGCTGATAACAGAGTTGTATACAATGTGTTGTTTGTTTGCTGAAATCCTCTTTGATGCACATAATGTAGTGGTTGGTTTATTTTTGTCTTGAGGAACATGAACTTAATCAGTGTTGTGTGTTTGGAAGATGTGCTGCACTGGAACATGTGAACAGTATTCTTACTTCTTCCAAAGTGCAGTTTTTTAGTTTTATTAGTTAGTTTTATTTACTTTTTTACACATTGTGCTATTGTCCACTCTGCAGTCACTGACTGCTCAGTAGTATACGGCACAAGTTGGTTTGAGACTTTGTCATCTACCTGCATATTTTACGTTTCAACCCTGTAGACATGGAACAACACAATACATTCAGTAATTGTTGAAAAAAAATTACTGGTAATTATTTTGATCATCTATAATTTTTCAAGCACAAATGCCAAACATTTTTAATTCCAGCTTCTAAATAGTGAGGATTTGCTTTTATTTCCCTTACTTGATAAAACAAAACTGAATATTTGGGGATTTTAGACACATCAGATAAAACAAGTTACGTGTTTTTTTTACCTTTTGCTTCAGGAAATTGTAATGGCAAAACATTTCACTGATTTTAAGAGATTACTTAGTAATAGAAATCATTACTTGCAGCCCTAGGAGAAATGGGAGTTTGGGGACAAAACTGCTTTCATAACACTTTAAAGTGTATAAAGAAAGTAAAGAGAGTATAAAGATAAAAGCAGAGTTAAAAGGACCATGGTGGATTTGAAGTCAGTCAGTCTGGAGGCAGAAAAATACTCAATTCAAACTTGCTACTCTGAATGTGTCTTTTTTTTTGTTTGTTTGTTATTTACTGTGGATCCCCATTATTTATATTTACTGTGACAACAACAGTAGCTACTCTTCCTGGGGCCCACATAATTTCTGACATCCTAACCCACAAAAAGACGCAAGAAGCAATACAGATTATAAATACAAAACATAACATAAAACATCACAACCACTCAGTAGTAGTACTAGTACTATAGATAGTTCTACATAATATTATCTCGATAATCAGTAAAGCAACTTACAGAATCAGAAGAAGCTTTATTGCCAAGTAGTATTTTACACATACGAGGAATTTGCTTTGGTGAGAGGGTGCTACAAGTAGACAAATACACAGTTGTCATAAATAAATGTAGAAATATATAAATATGGAATAGACAAAGTAAGTTATGTAACAATAATAAAAGGAATAGAGAAAAATAATACAACTATTTGCAGAGAAAGAACAACGTCGCAGATATTTACATGATTATTCCGGGTTTGTTTTGTGCAGATGTATTGCAACGGAAGAGAGTATTGTGTACATAAATATATAAATTCACAATATAAAAATATACAACAACAAAGATGAACAATTAACAACAAATATAATCATGTTTGTCTGAAAAGGTTTCCATAAAGTATCTGCTGTTTTAGTTCTGATTCCCCTAGGATGGAGTTGTAACAGCGGAGGTGAAGCAAAATTTTTGTCTGAATATAAAACCCCAACACAACATGTGTCAGCAGCATTGCTCCATGAGCATGTGATGCACATTAGAATAGCTTGAAATTTGAGTGTTTTCCCATTTTTTTTGAGCTTTAGATGAATGTTTTGGTGGTGGTTGTGGTAGTCATGGTTGGGGGGTGGGGGGTATTTTCCAGTGACAAATGTAATTTCACATCATCTTGGGCAATTATATTTACCATATCTCTGAACAAGTAGTTGGAAAAGCTAGAGCAGATAATAAATAACCAAAACCCAAAGATCAGTCTAGTGGGGAGGAACTATAACCATTAGATTTGGGGAAAGTAATTTGGTTGATTATGATGCTCTCCACAGACATTTATGGCACAGCATGTTTTGGGCATCACCCCCTAAAACCCTGTTAATATGACCTCAGAATCATTATAGACACAGTTGTTCATGTTTGCCTTTTGTGTCTTCATTTTATAGCTGTTGACATTTATCTGTTTAGATATTAATATAAAAAATAGGGAACATGAGAAACCACCTCCCTTCTGAGGTGCATTTTATTTGCACATTAAAATCCAAAAAGAAACGTCTCATTAGCTTAAAAGGGCTAGTTTGCATCACTTTTGCTTTACTAATCTAGGCTCCTCCACAGTCACCACCTTCTTTTCTTTTCATAACAACCACTTTTTCAGACTCATCTGAAAACTGAAAAATTATTGAATCAGTCTGTACAGGACAGAGCTTTAGGCTACATCAAGTTTGTACCTGATGTTCTCAAAATTGGTGGTATGGTTAGGGTTAGCCAGCTGCCTCACACACATCCCGAAGAGAAGCCCCTGAGAGGAGGACCCTAGAGGCTGCCATGCCTCTAGTAGAGTGGGCCTTCACGGCCATAGGTGTAGGCAAACTGCGCACCTGATAGGCCAGGGAAAGAGCCTGAACTATCCAGTTGCTGATAGTGTGTTTAGAAGCGGGGAGCCCAGCCTTGGGGGACCCAAAACACACCAGCAACTGGTCTGCTTTCCTCCACTGGGAGGACCTAGATGAAGTCTCCCGTCCTCCGCCGTCACATGAGGTGGGAGATGAAATGCCTGCAGCACCTTAGACCCTGCCATACTGGACGGCACCTTGGGGACGTAGGGACAACTCATTGTGCAAATCCGGGAAGAACGGCAGAGACCGGCGTGGAGGCGGCGCGCGGTGCTGTCGGGACAGGCATAAAGTGCCATAGGAGCTGCTTTGTGCTCTGTGTTAAGCTTAACCTTTTTAAATTGCTTTTTGTTGTTGGACCTTAATATTCAACAGTAATCAAAGGCAATAAGACTAATGCTTTAACCAACAAAATCAGATGGATTATTGTTTAACTTCTAAAAGTATGTTAATAGATTTTTGTGTTAATAGATTTTTATACTGAAGTAACTCAGTAATTAGGTTAAATTTTAAACCACATAAGGATATATTTTGAGGCTCTGGGTGTTTCGTCAGATCATGTAATGGACACTTGCTACAACGTAAAATGCACAATAATGAAACATTAGCCTCAGAAGATAAATACACATGAATTAACAGTAATAATGTTTTGTATGAAATGTTTATTTCTTAGCTGGAACGTACTCATACATATATTTATTAAAATGTTTATCTTCATCAGAAATACATCCCTCTACTCTCCACCTCCAGCACACATTTTGCCCCACTGACTCTTTTTTAAAGCACCACTTTCCTGCATCTGAGAAAATCTTGAGTTGGCGAAACGCTGAAGCTGCTGAATTTTTAAAACCAATTGACTGATCAAAGGCCCAGTTTGATTAGTCTTCCCCAGTCTTACATCCTGTACAACTTTGAGATTAAAGAGCTGGATCTCATGATCACACACTGTCTTTCTCTTTGTTGCAGCTGCGTGTATACAACTTAGAAGCATCTTTGCAGAGTGTTTGATGTGCATGCACACAGGGTCATGATCATCCCTGTGTGCTTTCATGAGTTTGAAAACCTGTTATTGCACTTTATAGAGGGCTAATCTTGTCAGTTCTTCATGTACGGTATACGCCCATCTATGTGCATTTGTACTATGTTTTTATGTTTGAAACTGAATGTTCAGCTTGTGAGCTTCACAGCAGGTTTTTGACTGAGCAGCAGCATTTGCAGAGAGAGTTGGATGTGGGGTGTTTGATGCCACAGTGGCAGGTTTGGAGTCAGTGGTCTGACTGGAACAAACATCAAACTGGGAGAGGAAATACGCCTATTTGCTTTTGTAACATAGTTTGTAGTGTGTGATTCTGAGGTAGGTTTTTAAACTCAGCAATCAGCACAAATGAAACATGTTAGTGTGACTTATTGAAATTCTACTGTAAAGTGTAGCGAGTATAACTATGACTGAGTTCTGTTTCTGTTTCTAGCCAGACAATAAAGCACAGAATCCATCATTCCTCCTCCCAAAACAACACAGAATCAAGTGGTTGCTCAACTAGCCAGTTTCCGTGTTGTCTTGTTGAGCTCAGTTCCATCAAGTTACATTTTCTTGTTGAGAGTTGGATTAGAAGATTGATACCACTCGAGTGTCTGTAGGATAAATATGAAGCCACTAGGGTTGGGTATGCAATGCATTTAGAACACGGCGTGATCTGAAAGAATGCACCGTGTTGCAGTCTCCCAGCTAGCTAATGACACCCCAGACACAGCTGACACTAACAATAGTAATGTCTCACGGACTCACGTACAACGCACAGGTACACAGATCAGCTGACCTTCACCCTTTCATTTGTTATATATATATACACACATACATACACATACATACACACACACATGCACAGTATCTTAGCTGTTCCTAGGACTGCACTCTTCTGGACAGAGACCTCTGATGTTGTACCTGGATTCTGCTATAGCCACTCTCCCAGTTTGGGGTTCACAGCCCCCAGTGCTGCGATTACCACTGGCACCACTGTTGCTCTTTCTTTCCACATCTTTTCTAGCTCCTCTTTCAGCCCTTGGTATTTCTCAAGCTTCTCGTGTTCCTTCTTCTTGATGTTGCTGTCATTTGGGATTGCCACATCTATCACTGCACCTGGGGTCCTGCCTGGTGTGGTAGAGCCCAGCCTCTATTGATCTTGTACTGAGTGCCTGTTCTTGTGCCACAATGATTAGTGCTTCTGTGCTGTCCTTCAGTCCAGCCTTTTCCAGCCATTGGTAGGATTTCCTGATATCAACCACTTTGTCTATTTATCTGTGGTACATGTCGTGCAGCGGCTTGTCTCTCCATGAAGGTTCTTCGTCTTCCTTGTCCTCATCCTCGGGTTTCTGCTGCCTGAGGTATTCACTAAATCCTTCATCTTTGGGAGCCATCTTCCTGATGTACTCCTGGATCTTTGTTGTTTCATCCTGGACAGTGGTCTTGACACTCACTAGCCCTCGGCCTCCCTTGCTATGCTTGGTGTACAGTTTCAGGGTGCTGGATTTGGGGTGAAACCCTCCATGCATTGTGAGGAGCTTCCTTGTGTTGATGTCAGTGGCCTCTATCTCCTCCTTTGGCCAGTTTATTATACCAGCGTGGTATCTGATGACTGGCAGGGTATATGTAATCTGTACTCTTCGCATGCGTTGACGTCTGTAGCCACCTGTCGGAAGCTCCGTCTTAAACCGGACTCTTATCCAGTTTTAATCCACACTTTTTCGTTACATTTTTTATATCCTTTTTATTTAACTTGAGTTTTTAACTTGAGTTTTACGTGGGTTAAGGATTTTAGTCATCCGACATGGATTTTAAGCTAGATGACCGTAAAAACGCCATCAACGCTACTGACCACAACAAAGCGGTGACTATGCTAGCGGAGATAACTCTGCCCTCTCTAACTCTTAGCGCAACAACCGCTAACATCCAGGACACTGTGCTATGGGACCCCTCTACCCTTCCAAGGTTTTCCTCCTGCTCGACTCCGAAGCATCAGTCATCCTGGGCTGAAGTGGTGGTCCGTGGCTGCAAGAGAGGCTTGGCTGCCTCTCCTCCGTACATCGGCCTCTCCAACCGCTATACAGCCCTGTCTGACGGCACTCCGGTCCATCCAATGGATGCACCTGCAGCTTCGAGTCTCCCTGATATGGATCCCTTTCAGCGGATAGTGCCTGCCGAACCTGTTGCATCTCCTCCACCTACTACATCTCCTGCACTGGCGGCAAACGGTGATCGGCTGGGCTGCTGGTCTGCCGCTGGGCCTGATCGGCGGCCGTCATCCCAGTCAAAAACCTCCGCTTCCCGAAGTAGGATCCTGAAGGAGGCTGTGCTCAGACGCTCCGGAGGCCGTCACTACCTTGCACTGTTGGGTAGTCCTACTCTCAGGTCTGTTACTGCTACTCTAACATAACACTCGGCAGCTCACACACTCCATCCTCAGTCCGTACGCAGTGTTGAAGCAGATTCTGCTCAGTCCTGCTCTGGAACCCCACAACCGAACAAATGACACAGCTCTTCAGCAGTCTGAGCTGACAAAATCAGATTTTAACCGTCTTTTTAACTTTTTAAAGCAGTGTGGAAAGTCCGTTCTTATCTCTGGTCCCATTCCCACAGTTGGTCGCGGTGCTGGCTGCTTCAGTAGACTCCTTGGCCTCCACGACTGGCTCCAGTCCGCCTGCAGGGCTCATCGTGTGTGTTATGTCGATAACTTTAATATTTTCTGGCAAAGAATGTCTCTTTTTAAGAAAGACGGACTTCACCCAAACAAACGGGGCTCAGAAATGTTAGCTGCTCACACACATGACTTACGTGAATGACTAATCATTCATGCAGCACACCTGGACACACCACCGGTCACTGAACAGATCTCTGCCTCACTGCCACTAACAACTGTCTCCACCTGCTGGCATGTAAATCCGTCTGCTCCCAGCGCTGTTCCACAGACTTCTATTCCTGTCAACTGCACCAACTCCAGCTCCAGAACAAACTCATTTAAAATGGCTCTCTTCAATGTGAGATCTCTGTCAAGTAAGACTTTTATCTTAAATGATTTTATCTTCTCTGCAAATCTAGATTTTATGTTTTTAACTGAATCATGGTTGCAAATGAATGACTATAGCCAGCTAGCTGAACTGTGTCCGCCTCAATATGATTGTTTTAGTCAACCGAGTGTCAGTGGTCGTGGTGGTGGGCTAGTGAGCGTGTATAGGAAAAATTTAAAATGTCATCAAGTACGCTGTGATGAATTGAACTCCTTTGAAGTTCTCACTCTTAAACCTATCATATTTGTTCTAATTTATCGCCCCCCAAAACCGCCTGGAGGATTTTTATGAGAACTTCCTGAATTTTTATCTACTCTGGTTTTAAATTATGACAGAATTGTTCTTTGTGGCGATTTTAATATTCATGTTGATGACCCCACCAATGTTAATGCAACTGACTTTTTAAATATGGCCACTTCTTTTAACTTCAAACAACATGTCAAAACCGTGGTCATACACTGGACTTGGTTTTTACCCTGGGTGTCAGCATTTCCTCTGTGGAATTAGTGGACATGACCATATCTGACCACAGATGTATTGTTTTTAGCTGTGATTCGCCTGTTACTCATGCTGCCTCACCAAGCTCTGTGTGTTCTCGCATCTTTAATGAACAAAGTGTTTCAAAGTTTTGCACATTCTTTCAGAGCCAAAGCCAACACCTGTCTGATTCCAACACCAACAATCTGGTCGATCACTTCAATCATATCTGCTTGTCGTCACTAAATATTACTGCTGCTCTAAAGGTTAGGCCTACATCTAAAGCTAGTAAGCATCCCTGGATAAATGACAGCATTCACAGCCTAAAAAGGGAATACAGGAAAGCAGAGCGCAGATGGAAATAATCCAGTCTCCAAGTCCATTACCTCAGTCTGAAGGATTTATTAATTAACTACAATAACATGGTTAAGGATGCGAGAACACATTATTTTTCTGAACACATTACTACACATAAACACTGTGGATCAGCTGGTAAACCCAGCCCCTCCTTGTGCCTCAGCTGGAAGTTTTCATGGCAAAACAAATACTGCCATCTGTTGGTTCCCTAGTAAATCACATTAAGCCTGTTGAAAAGAACCTTGGTGTCTGGTTTGATAGTAATTTAAATTTCGAGCAGCACACCACAAAGCTTGTTCAATCATGTTTTTATCAACTTAGAAATATAGCAAAAATTCGATCTATGTTAACTTTTAAGGACACCGAGACCATTTTACACGCCTTCATCTCATCACGCCTGGATTATTGCAACAGCCTTTTCACTTGTTTAACCCAAAAATCTACTGATTGACTCCAGACTGTCCAGAACTCAGCTGCCAGGCTTTTAACCAGAACAAAGAAATATGAACACATTACTCCTATTTTAGCTTCACTACACTGGCTCCCAGTATGTTTGAGAATTGACTTTAAAATTTTATTGATCACTTTTAAAGCTCGTCATGGCCTCTCGCCTTGTTATATTTCTGACCTTTTAGTCCCATACACACCAGCACGTACCTTGAGATCCTCGGGCAGAGGTCTGCTGTCTGTTCCAGAGTCTCGACTGAAAACTAAAGGGGACAGAGCGTTTGCTGTCAGGGCCCCGAGGCTCTGGAACAGCCTGCCCGAGGAAATCAGGTCAGCTGAGTCAGTGAACTCTTTTAAGTCCCTTCTTAAAACATACTTTTATAGGAGAGCCTTTCCCGATCTTATTTAACTTTATTTTATCCCTTTTATTTTATTCTGTTTTACTTATTTTATATTTATCTTAAACGTGTATTTTAGTCTTTTCAATGTTTTCTTGCTTTTATCTTGTTTTGTTTCTGTATTATTGTTTTTTTTGGGTATTATTGTCTTTACACTTGTTAAAGCACTTTGTAACTTGTTTTTGAAAAGTGCTCTACAAATAAAGATTATAATTATTATATTATTATGTGTTGATGGCTCGGATCTTGTTTTTCCTATTCAGCTGACTTTTCAGGACCTGCCTTACTCTCTGTAGGTATTTGGCTGTGGCAGACTTCCTTGCTGCCACCTCATGGTTTCCGTTAGCCTGCGGCACCCCAAGGTATTTGTAGCTGTCCTGAACATCTGCAATGTGGCCTTCTGGTAGTTCAGCCCCCTCGGTTCTGATCATTTTCCCTCTTTTTGATACCATGCGACCACACTTGTCCAGTCCGAACGACATTCCAATGTCGTTGCTGTAGATCCTGGTAGTGTGGATCAGTGAGTCGATGTCTCGATCATTTCTGGTAAACAGCTTGATGTCATCCATGTAGAGGAGGTGACTGATGGTTGTTCCACTTCAGAACCGGTATCCGTAGCCAGTCTTTGTGATGATCTGGCTGAGGGGGTTCAGGCCTATGCAGAACAGCAGCGGGATAATGCATCACCTTGGTTATGCCGCACTTGATGGTGACTTGTGCAATTGGTTTTGAGTTGGCTTCCAGACTTGTTTTCCACAGCCCCATTGAGTTGTTGATGAAGGCTATTAATGTCCTGTTGATCTTGTATATTTCCAAGCATTCCAGTATCCATGTATGTGGCATTGAGTCGTAGGCTTTCTTGTAGTCAATCCAGGCAGTGCACAGATTGGTCTGCCTGGTCTTGCAGTCTTGAGTGACTGCTCTATCAACGAGGGATTGGTATCTATCTTCTCATCTAACTCTCAGTAGGAGAGCAGATAAGCACATTTCCCAAAATGTTCGATTCTTCCTCAACTACATGTCCATCTCTGTATTTATCTGTATGTCTTCCTGTCTGTCTGGCTGCAGTACCGTTCCAGTGACAGTTATGGGATATATCACACAAGCCCAACACAGCCAAGCCTGATCCGCCCCGTCGTGCTCTGGTCACAACAAGATGTTTGTAAATGGCTGAAGAAACACTGTCCACACAACTACCTAACCTACGTGGAGGTGTTCTCCCACCACGCCATCACAGGTCACACTGCTAAGATCATCCAAAGACATAACAATGGAAGGTGGATAAAAGAATTCCAAAATAAAGGCAAAATTGATTTTTGAGCTCTCTGCTTTCCAGGTCGCGCGTTGTTGCGTCTGAATGGGGAAAAGCTGGAGAGGATGGGACTGGTGCAAGAGACACTTCGGCAGGAGTTGCTGCAACAGGTGCTGCAGCTTCAGGTGCAGGAGGAAGGACGCAACCTGCAGCTGCTCAGCAGAGGTGAGGGCTTGTGTGTTTTTATTTTTTACCACTTCATTCTCAAGACCTTCTGAGACCTGTACCAGTAACTTCTGGAGTCTCGGCTGATGGCAGTAGCTTCATATTACAGTTTTTCTCAATTGCTTAAAACACCCATTTATCTGAACTCTACACACAACTACAAATCCCTTCATTTCTCATTGCCTACACCATGTGGTCATTGAGAAAGCACTAACATTCAATATTGTTCACTCAATCAGCATTTCTGTCTTTCACAGGTTCTTTTGGAAACATATCATAGCCAGGTTGCCTGAAGACGTGGATGCTGTGGAATCATGGGATATTTACTCAAATAAACTCAAATGTGAATCAGACCTGTAGAGTAAATGCAGCCAGCAAGAAGCAGTATCCAGAACTGTGTTGTTGACTGGAAGTTGGCAGCTTTTCATTCCCTGCATCTGCACGATGAACAGACATAATCTTTATGGATTGACTATGAACTGTGATGAAGAAGCTCCATGACAATCTGTTTGGTCAATTTTCTTTGATTAATTATTAGCTATTTCTCTCTTACTGTCTCTACCTCTTTCTCTCTCTCTCTGAAACTTTTTTAATGTCAGGAAAAAAAAGAAATAAATTAAAAAAACATCTCAGTGGGTTTTTATTTTGTTGTTGTTGTTTTTAACAAATGGCAACTTAAAGGTCAGGATTCTTTGCATTAGCCTTGACAAGATAAGCTGAGGAAGCACGAGACAATAAACTACATTACCCATAATCCCACAGCACGGTTGCGAGAATCCATCCATGGCTTTAACCAGCCGATCCCGGCTCCGAGGTCGCAAGAACCAGCTGGAAACGGAGTGCGGGAAAATAATGTCATCCCGCTCAGACAGGTACATGGCGCTATGAGTATTTTTTTTACCTGTGTTTTAATTCCCTGTACCGAAATTATTCATGGGATTTTTATTTAGTCCGTAGCATCGTCCATCCTGTAATGTAACGCTAACCACACTGACTCCCCTGATCTTCTCCCCCAAACAGCAAATATATCTGACTTGTTTCGTCTGTAATGTTAGTATTATTGAATTAAAACCTGTCTGTGTTGGAATGTATTAATGACTTGTACTAGTGAAAGGATGGTAGCTGTGGATTCATCCGATGCGTTGGAAACACGGAGCTCCTCAGAAGAAGCTGAGCTGCATGTTGACACAGTCGTGCGTCACAGGCGCGATGAGAAACCACTAGAATATCCCTAAAATATACTTATCATACACTTTTAAGCATATGTATCTTTGTCTAGTTTGTGGTGCTCACAGTGACAATGGAGTTTTTTCAATATTATTCTGTTTTTTGATAGAGCCTTCAAAAAATATAGGCCATGACTGTTTAAAAGAATGCAAGAACTCAAACTAGGCTATATAAACATTTTCACCCTTTTAATCTTCTTCTAAACATAATATTGACCAGCTGCAAATAGGCAGTGTCGGCAAGTAAATTTACTTAAGTAAAAGTAGCAATACTGCACAAAAAACATTAGGAGGTAGACTTTGACTTAAGTTAAAGTAGGCCTACGTAAGTGTTTACACTTTAATATTGTATTCGGTCAGATGAAGCTTATTTGAACTATGCTAGTTCAAAACTGTACATAAGTACTGCACTTGATAGTTAATGTGTAGGTAATTATTGTCGAATAATATTTATTAGTCTGAATTGTACCATTCTCCCTAATGAGTACTTTTACTATTGCAACTTAAGTATGTTTTGATGCTAATACTTGAATTAGCTTGACTTCTACTTATCAGGAGTATTTCTACACTGTAGTAATGCTCCTTTACTTAAGTAATAGGGTATATTTGAAAACTTCTTTCACAACTGTATAATGCATAATGAGTACTTATAATACTTAAATCAATATTTACTACTGTACTGTATTAACTTTTACATAAGTAACATTTTTACTGTAGGACTTTTACTTGTAATGGTGTAGCCTATTTGTATAATGGGGTATTGCTACTTTAACATAAGTAAATTACCTTAATGGCCTACTTCTCCAAATGTATTGTCATTTTACTATTGTTATTCATAGGTATCATTTAAACTGGGGACATGTCCCCACCACTTTTTGAAATGGCTGATTTTGTCATTTGTTAAAAAACGTTCTGAAATATAGCTTGCTGTTAAATAACAAATGAAAATGCCTTTAAAAAGGTTTATTTGCGCTTTAAGAAAACATGCAATGCAATTAAAATATATGTGCATTGTCCAAAAATAGTAATAGCTAAAAAAAAAAAAAAAAAAGCTACTGATAATAAAATTACCCAAAAATATGCATGCACCAATCATTAACTTTAACAACTTCTTCTCACAGTTTCTTTTTGGCCAAGTTTTCCGTTCTCTCCCTGTGAACATGACAAAAGAAGAGGAAAGACTTAATCATGCCTACATATGTGTTGGGTCAGCAAGGATGATATTACATGAGAAAAGTTGATCTACAGGAGAAACAGATCTGAAAGCAACACAGACTGCCGTGAGCTGCACTGCATTATATTTTTTATATTTATAGATTTTGAAATGTCATGTGCTACCTGAATTTTGTGTTTCCTTTTATATAAATAAAAACACTTCAACCATAAATTGGTGCAGAAACTTTCACCAGAATGCAGGAAATGAAGTGTTTAATGATTAAAATTTCCAGGGGGGAGGTCCCCCAGCTCATATATCGCGGCATTCATATCTTTAAAACACTGTTTAAGGATCTTTTTGAATTGGTCTCGTGAACCTATTATCACGTATCGTGATGTCTCGCGAGCTAAGTGTCTCTTCACACCCCTAATCTGAGGCCCTATGTCCCCGCCACTTTTCAACACAAAGTGACACCCTTGTTGTTATTCCTGTCTTATGCATAAGACAGGATGTTTTACCTCATCTGAACCAAGGGTGTAAGGACACAGACACCCATATGAGGAAATGTGTGTTTTGGTGCTATATAAATAAATAACTTGATTTGCTTGAATAGAAGACAAATAAAGTATAGTAAAGTAAAGTGTTGTATGAGGGCCATGCTGGTAAAAGCTCTAATGACCAGAAAAAGACTATGCTTTTAGTGTTGTTGAAATTATTAATTGCTTCCAGCTTTTCCTTGTTGTATATCATTGTAATCTGAATATATTTGAGTTGTGGACTGTTAGTCAGACTAAACAAGGCCTTTGAAGACTTCATCTTGTGCTCTGGAAAACTGTGATGGACATATTTCACTATTTTCCCACATACATGTCCTATTATGTCCTAAAAGATATATTTCAGTGTGGCTGCCCCTGTAGTGTTTCTGTGGATCAGATCAGTGAACCAAGAGGAAGGATCAGCAGAAGATGTCCCTCCCGTCCTGCTTTAGGTGCCTCTATTAATACCAGCCACACAGCTCTTTGCTGCCAGTGCTACTGTGATCCTCTTAGTGTCTGTCACACAGACACACAGAGAAAGGAGGACACATGGACAGTAGCATGGAGAGTTCTGCACAGATACATTTGTGTGAATGGGTTAAGTAAAAGCAGACTAGAAACAGATCTGTAAGTTACACACCTTTACGAATTCGCCCCGTGTTGCTCTGTTGAGGGCCTATTGTTTTGGGGAGCTGGAGGGCAGCAGGTTATCGTCTGAAGCAGATATGACTCTGCTGGACTGCACAGGAGCCAGAATCTCCGGCTGTTGGTCCCTGAGGTCTGACCGCAGGTATGATCTGACTGTTTGTGTGGTTTTCTTTCTTTCAGTTCCCGGCAGGATGTAAGTTTTCTCCCTCACAAAGCTCTCAAAGACACCATGGATGTGTGTATGAGCTATAAATAGTCTCTAAACAGGGGTTGTTGAGAGGTCAGAGTAAGTGTGGGGATCTGGGTTAGTTTGCAGGGATTTTGGTGTGTTATATTTGTACTCTGTCTCAGCGGTTTGCCTGTGGAGTGTCATTACTGAACAAACATTTGAAACCGCATCGGTTGAATATGCGAAACATTAATGAGTCCTCTCTTCTTTACAGTTTGTGTGCATGTAGCTGTGCATTACATAAGAAACAAACTCAATTACTCATTTGATTTCTAATTACTGCCAATGGGATCAAAGAGTGTGACGCAAAAGCTAAGCTGACCTTCAAGTGTTCCATAGTGAGAGCCTAATCTTAATTACAGTGATCTAAGATGTGATGAGTCGGTCAGAGAATCAAACAGTAGCATTAACACAATCTAGGCAGTATTGGAGGAAGTATTCAGATACTTTACCTAAGTGAAAGAGTATTTTGCTTTTGTAGTTGGTTGTGGTGGAGCCAATTTTAAATTTTTTTAGTATACGGCTTCAACGAATTATCATATTCATTATCGTTTAATCTTCTGATTATTTTCTTGATCAATCATTTTCTTGTTTGCTGTTAAATGTAAGAAAATAGTGAGAAATGCCTGTCACAATTACTCACAGCTCAAAGTTACACCTTCATGTCGCCTTTTGTCCAATCAACAGTCCAAAACTCAAGTTAATCAGTTTTCTGTAATTTAGGATGACGAAAAACTGCAAATCGTTACGATTGAGAGATGCTGAAACCGCTAAATGTTTGGCGTTTTTGCTAAATAATATATCAGTTATCAAGACAGTCTTTGATTAATTGTTTGATTATTGACAAATTGTTTAAACAATATTGGTTTTTTTTAAATGCATCATATTTTAAAAGTTCTTATGTTTTGTATGTAAAATCTTAATTTGTAAAATAACAGCTGTCACATAACTATAGTGGAGTAAGAAGTACATAATTTCCTTCTGAAATGTAGTAGCGTAGGAGAAGTATAAAGTGTCATGAAGTAAGTCAGATTTACAGTTAAGTACTTGTTTTTGGCCAATTTGAAAATGCATCTCTCCAGAAATATGTTACATGTCTTTATTTTAAATACATCTATTTTTTGCTTAAATGTACTTCCTTCCGGTATATAAACACATATTTAAAATATAAGAATCATATGTTTTCTTGTGTACTTGTTCTTACATGATTATGACCCCTGTCATGCTGATTTTATACAACATACTCAAATGCTTTTGCCACTCTTATCTAGAAGCTTGATTCATGGCTCCTGCTTCGCCTACCCATCATCCTCTACTTCTAAAAAATTAATAACGATGTAATATGTCAGTTTTAGGAAGACGTGAGGACCTATTTTTTTTAACTTAAAACTTTAACTTAACTTTAAAAAATTACTTTTCCAGCAACTAATGATTATTTTTATTATTTATAAATGTGCATATTATTTATAAATGAATAGTTTGATCTAAAAAATGTGAGAAAATATTGGAAACAATCCATCAGATTGCTTGTTTTGTTCGACCAACTATCCCATAAGATGAAGAAAGCAACAACTACTCACAATTCAGTTGTTGGAACTGGAAAATGTTTGCTTGAAAAATTACTTACAGTTAATCAACAGTAAAAGTCATTTCAACTAATCGTTTAAGCTCTAATTTGTACGCCACTACATTTATTTGTATTTAAAATCTGAATCAAAGCTCAACATGCCACTTGTTCTCTGTTATCTTTTTGGAATTTCAATAAAGTTTGTTTAAAAAAATGATCTTATGGCCTTCATCGGTGGATTTGCTCAGTGCAGTACCGACGAAGCTCCATCGGCAAACCCAAAGAAGGTTAAAGTCAAGGGCAACTGGACTTTAATCTTCCAATCCAGTTGCCCTTGACTTTAACCTTCTTTGGATAACTATGACCTGGATGGCTGAGACATCCTTCGGCTAATGAAAACTGTGAGAGATGTTTAAAAGCTCTGAAAAGAGCTTGTAAGTGAACCTTGATTTCAGATCAAATTCTCAAAACTCATGGCCAACATACTAAATGTTTTTTAAATGGGTTTTTATACAGTCTGTGGTTTGTACTCTAAATGTGTTGTAGCCTCTAACACCTGTATTTCATGTACAAAATATGTAAGTAGCATATGTGTTATCAAACTAAAATTGGTAGGTTACAAAAAGCACTTACAGTTGTGTTGTTAAAATGAAAGTAAGGCATCTCTTTTACATTGTCTTCGCCACACAGATTGCAATGTACACCTGGCAATGAACCTTTGTGTTCATGCTGTAACTTGCCCTGCTATGTCTGCTGTTTTGCAGTGGGAGCGGGGAGGACTCGTTGGACCGGCTCCTGCCCCCTACCGGAGCCCCTCGCCGGAAGAGCACTACCTCACTGAGTAAAACTGAACCTCCTCTGCTCCGCACAGGCACACGCACCATCTACACCGCCGGCCGACCTCCCTGGTATGACGAGCACGGAGCGCAGTCAAAAGAGGCCTTTGTCATTGGTATGACACTCGCAGATGATGTTTTTTACTCCCCCCGTCTTTTCTCTTAATTCACTTCCTTGGTGCAAAATTGTGGTTTTGAGCTGCAGAACCTGTCCTTTTTGTCCAGTTCTGTCTTATTATACCCATAAAACACTTTGCTGCTATCGCACATGCATACCACTAGACAACATTAGACACACTCTGAAAAACACACATAATGGGCCATTGAAATGCTGTGTGGATCTGCAGGGTTGTGTGGGGGAAGCGCCTCAGGGAAGACCACCGTGGCCAATAAGATCATTGAGGCTCTGGATGTGCCGTGGGTTGTGCTGTTGTCTATGGATTCTTTCTACAAGGTGAGAGAGTCACACAGTCTTAGTCTAATTTTATTTGGTTGTCACTATATGGCTGTCACAGTTTGGATTTAATAACCTCTTGGTGGTGACGCTTCAGATTGCAGCCCGCAAATTACAGTTTGCATATTTTGTACACAAAGGATATCAATGGAAAACTTGCTACGTGATTACAGATAGGTGTAAGGGGGTAACGCAGACAAACAACACGTAGTACTTTCACTTAATAATAACTTTAAAATAATCATGTTATATTGACTTTCATTATGCACACACCTGAAAGGGGGAAGAGCTTATCACACTATTCTTTAATACTGTATCTTGTCCAATGAACCAGTGGTTTTCAAGTGTGAAAAGTGTTCGAGGTGGTCCTCAGCAAAAAGTGGAATAACTTATTTTGACTATAATCCCATCCATATGTAACACAATGACTGTATGACTATTTTGGTCATGGGTTTCTTACACTTTCTGTAATCCTATCAGAGATAATATAAATGGGTGTCTGTGGTCTATATTGTGTCACTTTATGGGTCCTTGAAAACATTTGAGAACCATCGCAAGAAACCACAGTAAAGTTTGTTTGAGATTTGTCTCCCTAACTGTTTATGATCTAATGATATGACAGGACATAAAAGCCTCGGTTTAACTTTATTGTCCCCGAGGGATAACACAGAACACGATTTGAACATAAAACATTAAAACATATGACAAAATATTTAACAACATATTTAAATGTCTGCTCACATTATGCACAGTGACATTACAACATAAAATCTAGAATACATCCAGCCATTGTCATCCTGATCAGTCATCCATAATTAAAACAAGATGACCTACTAATGTTATATAAAAAACTGATCATCCTGAGTACTTAACAGTTCGATGGCATGCGCTGGACAGAGCCAGGCTAGCTATTTCCCCATGTTTAAAGTCTTTGTGCTAAGCTAAGCTTAAACTCCCACCTTTAGCTTCATATTTTGTGTTCAGACGTGAGAATGTTCTGAATATTCTCATCTAACTCTGCAACAAACTAAATAAGCATGCTATACCAAAACGTCAAAACAGTCCTTTAAATTCTTCAAACATGCTTTATGAGTGACATGCTGTGAATGTTAATCTGTGTTTCACAGGTTTTATCTCCTGAGGAGCAGGCTTTGGCAGCAAGTAACGACTACAACTTTGATCATCCGGGGGCATTTGACTTTCAGCTGCTGGTTGCCACCCTGCGAAAGTTGAAGCAGGGCAAGAGTGTGAAGATCCCAGTGTACGATTTCACCACACACGGACGACAGAAAGACTGGGTGAGTTGTGTTTTACCCAAGCAGCAACCTCTGTGGTGGAAAAATTAAGCCACTCATCAAATGGCCACTTGAGGTTGGCTTCAAAAGTGAGTTAATCTCCACAGACCCACATGTTAAAATGTCCAACATTATAGCAGAAATAAACATGTTTACAGCCTGGTACAAAAAACTATTTTGGTCTCTGTAGCAAATTTTCCTGTTCAAGACATCTGTGAAATTTCAGATGACTTAGCTGTTTGAATCATATTAAAGGCTTAAAGTTTTGCAGGGTGTGGCCACTTTGAGTGACAGGTGGGTGCTCTCTCAGGTCAGTAGCCACTAGGTGGTTCAGCAACCAGGCTTCCTTCAGCCCAACTCAGCTCCACCTCTTTGCCCAATTTTGGATTAACCAAAGCAGGCTCTGCCAAGATGGCAAAGGCCAGAGCCGCCCGAGAGGCAAGCATATTGAGCTTCACTACGGCTCTTCAGAAGCCTGTGGGTGACGTCATGGACACTATGTCCATGCTTTATAGTCTGTGTTTTATTACAGGCAAGTTGTTGAGTTTCTACAGAAAGATTAAATATGCATCCTGTAATTTTGGAAAGAAGAAAGTAGAAGACACTAAGGAAGCAGTTGCAGTTTTTTAAAGCTGAAAATATATTATAGACTTAAATAAAATATTGTTATTTCAAAACAAAAAATACTCAAAGTAACATTCTGCAAATTTAATCTTACAAAAGTTGAACTGACTGTTCATGAAGAAGTTTTCTGCTTTGAAGAGTCTTGGTTTTCTCTCTCCCTTTATGCAGAAAAATGTGTATGGGGCCAGTGTAATCATATTTGAAGGAATTATGTCTTTTGCAGACAAAGAGCTCCTTCAGGTAAAGAAATATGTTTTCTTTCTTTTTCTTTTTGAAGAATTCTTGAGTGAAGTAAAGCAGTCATCACCAGGTTCTGTTTGAGCAGCTGCTTTGCTGAAGTGAATATAATTGAACCGTTCAGGGGTGTTTGCATTTCCCACCTGCAGCTCCTGGATATGAAAATCTTTGTGGACACAGACTCAGACATTCGGCTGGTCCGCCGGCTCCGCAGGGACATTACAGAGCGCGGGCGGGACATTGAAGGTGTCATCAAGCAATACAACAAGTTTGTGAAGCCAGCATTTGAGCAGTACATTGAGCCAACCATGAGACTGGCTGATATTGTTGTGCCAAGAGGTGAGACAGCCAGATCACATCATTACTAAACAGCTTCATCTCCAACATTTTGACATATTGTTGACTGTGCTACAGAGAACAACATCTCCAGCTGCACTGGTCTCTTGTTTTGTTCTTCCAAGGTGGGGGGAATATGGTGGCCATTGATCTGATAGTCCAACATGTTCACAGCCAACTCGAGGAGGTGAGTAGTCAAAAGACTGACTGTACATAAGAGAGTGGCGCCACCATGTGTCTGAAAGCTGTATCATACAGGCCGAAAGAGAGACCCTCTGCTTGTACAATAACTTGCTTCAAGCTTAAATTAAATCAGAACTTCTCAAATCACAAACTTTCAGACTTTTATTCATCTCACTTTGGAAAGCAGAGCTAAAGGATAAGTCAGGTGCTTGTCTATATTCTTCTTATTGTCAGCAAATCACAATAATGAAATTCTCTATTTAGCCAAAGCTAATTTCTCTGTGCGGTAGAGCTCCATTGTTGAATACCTGAGTAGGAATGGGGTTCAATGGCATTTTATCAAATTTGAATCCTTTTGAATCCCTTATCGAATCATTATAGGTTGTTTTTTTGATGGAGAATGGAGACACTAATGTTCTGTTTTTATTTAACTCAGTATCACATTACATTACATTTACTCATTTGGCAGACGCTTTTATCCACAGCGACTTACATTTGAGTAACAACATACAAGCATCAACAAACCATCAGTACCGCACAAGATCTACAACAGACAATACATACTAATAAGAGCATAAATAAATACTAGTAACAGCTAATAGCACGCATGGCATCAATGGGGTAAATACCTAGGGAAAGAAGTAAGAGTTAACAAAAAAAGTGCTATAATACAAGATAATTGTAAGGGGATAGAAGAAGAAGAGCACAGGAAGTGCATGTTAGAGGTTAGGAGTTAGAGGTGTTATAATAGAAAGTGTTCTCGGAGGAGATGAGTTTTCAAGAGCTTCTTGAAGTTAGAGAGGGACGCGCCTGCTCTGATGGCATGTGGTAGCACGTTCCACCATCGTGGTATCACAGACGAGAAGAGGGACTGAGATTGCTTTGTGTGTAGGGATGGCAGAGCTAGACGGCGTTCGTTGGAGGAGCGTAGTGGCCAAGAAGGAACGTAAGCTCGTATTATGGAGTTTAGGTAGAAGAGTGCTGCACCATACTAAAAGGGTGTAGGGCTTTCACCACATATTCTATCAATGCTCGGACATTAATTTATTTATTTAGTTTTTTCTGCATGCCTGATGCACTTAACGTTACCTGAAGGTAAAAAAGGTTTTTGCACTGCTACAGGTCAAAGAATCTGACAGTACACAGAATACAATGTAACACTGGCAGCAAGTTGAAGCAGACCACTTGTCCTTCTCAAGTTAATAAAAAAATAGCAAAAATGTTTTAACAATTAACACTTGACATGATGAAGGCACTTGCAATCTAGTTACTTTAATATGGTGGACGGTAGATAAATATTGAAGCAGGGACGTTCTCCTCATTGCTGTATCGTCCTGCAGATATTGCATTTTGCAGTTGTTTCATTGACTTTAAAGTGTATCTGTACGTTCGAGCGAGTCAGCTAAGGCAGTCCGTCAGTCAGTTTTGTTAACACCTGTGTGGCACATGTTTGTATATGTGACCTTTTTTTATCTTAGCAGAAGCCTGTAGTGTCGGAAAGAGGCAAACTATCTTAGAAAGATTATTAATGAAAGATTCAATAAGGGATTTTTTTTTGCTTCTTACCTTCTTGGAACCAGGTCCAAATTAGAACCGGCTATCAGAACCTGCCCCCACACATCAGTGAGCCAAACTGAGTGACAGTTTGGGGAAGTCTTCTCAGTATCTGCTTTTTTACCTCATTTTATTGTCTTTCTCTTAATCCTCTCTTAATGCAGCGTGAGCTCAGTGTCAGGTACGCTGATATGTGTTTTGACTTTACCTTCACTAGCTTTGGTCCAGTTACTGTTATTAGAGATTTTGTATCAGTGCTGTGTATAGTCTGACCCTTTACTCTCTCTCTCTCTGTTTCTGTCCTTCTGTGTTTAGTGACTAGGTCTTAATGATAACTCTCTGCCGTCTTAAGGCCAGACTGCTTCATTTCTCCTTAGTGTAGCAGAATAGCACAGAGAAACCTTTTGATCTGAACAACCTTTACTTGCTCTCAGGGCGCTCCTCGCCTCTGCTCAGCAGACTCAGCCGCTGCCCCAGACGCTCAGTGTGTTGGAGAGTACGCCGCAGGTCAAAGGCCTGCACACCATCATTAGGTATAGACCTGTGCTCCAGTATGACTTTGAGTCCTTGTAACATTGTGAGAGTGAGTTTTAAAACCTTTTTCTTTTTCTGCAATGCAGGAATAAAGAAACCAGCCGAGATGAGTTTATCTTCTACTCTAAGAGATTAATGCGGCTTCTCATAGAACACGCACTAACGTTTCTACCGTCTCAGGTGGGTAAACTTTACCTACTTAGTGAATATTTAACTGGATATAATCGATGTTCGAATCAATAGTGGATCACATGACTACCTTTATGTGGAAGGGGTTGCTCGCATTGACGAACCCACAGAGAATTATTACCAAATCTGCAGTTCCCCTTGCATCTTTTAGTGTGCTGTTTTGGTTTTAGCCTGCTTTACTTTCACTGTCATCAAGCAGGAAACTGTTTTCAGAGAAAAAGCTATTTGAAATATATTGCCCCAACAGGTGGATAGTAGTCTCAATTCTTTAAAATAAACTACCTTTTATATAGAAATAATTTATGTTTTACTTTTTCATTGCCTGCTTTACATGCCAAGTATGTTTTTTGAATATTTATATGCTTCTATATTTTCCAGGCAGCTTTCAGTTTTAGTTTCTGCCGATATAGTTTGAAAATGATAATAACTAGTAATTGATAATTATAATCATTACAAACAATAATCACACAACTTATTATAATTATTGTTTAATGGTTATGAAGCTGAAAACAGGAACTTTTTTGAAAACCTTTGGTGCCAACCGTCAAACAACTTCACTACTTCTTCAAGTTATCTTTTTCCCTATATCAATGTTTGCTTATTGTTTCTCAAGTATTTAGTCATCAGTTGTCATAGTTTGAATGTACCAACAGGAAAGAGTTTTTAAAACAGCTCTCAACAATGTACCTGGAAAAAAAATGCTGACTGAATGCACACTGTGATGGATTGCCTGGGGTGTCTCAAGTGAAGTTCAAGTCTCTGCAAGTTGATTTTAATACCATACTGACATCAACCAAAACCAGTGGATTCCTAGAAGGTATCAAATAAAAATTCTTTGGAAAATTGTCGGTATCAAAGTAAAGTCTATGTCATTTTTGGTGAAGTTGCCAAAGCAAACAAACTGAATTTTGTTGCAGCAATACATTACGTATATAGTGTATTATGAAATGCCTCATACATTCACAAGACAAAGTCCTATATATACATACATACTAAAACAATATATTAGCACTTTTCTTGTATCTGCATCTATGGGAGGTTTTTTTTCTCTTCTGTATCTTCTAACAGCCGTGCGTAGTTCAGACTCCACAGGGCCAAGAGTATGAGGGCCGCAGTTACAACGGGAAAGGGGTGAGTGATGCTCTTCTTTTACAAGATCTTGTTAACTTCCAGTCAAGTGTGTCCGCAGGGTTTCTGTCATCACACTTGCTCCACTGCCTTGTCTCCACAGATCACTGGTGTGTCGGTCCTGCGGGCAGGAGAGACCATGGAGCCTGCGCTGAGGGCCGTGTGCAAGGACGTCCGCATCGGCAAGATCCTCATCCAGACCAACCTTGACTCAGGCGAACCAGAGGTAGAAAAAATTTGTCATTTAGTAAAAAAAATGCCATTCCCATCAACGTCTTTGAGATGCCTGTGCTACATTTTCTGAGACCTGACATAATATTAGATGGTGTCTCAGAAATCTCATCAAACAAAAGATGACAATGTTTTGATTGTGTTTTTCTTTTTTTTTCTCCTTCTTCCACATGATGTGTGTCTCCGTGGTAACTACCCTTCCTGCGTTTGTAACCATGGTAACCTGTCTCCTCCTCTCTGGCCTCACCAGCTGCATTACCTGCGCCTGCCCAAAGACATCAGTGAAGATCATGTCATCCTAATGGACAGCACAGTCTCCACTGGCGCTGCTGCCATGATGGCAGTACGAGTCCTATTGGTGGGTGAAGATTAACATCATTACTCTTCAGTAAGATGTAAGATAGGAACCCCTCCTCTTGGTCAGTTGCGTGTTTTATGTCTTATGTGTGTTATTGATTGGAAGTTTTTTTTTCGTCCCTGTGAGGCTTGATTAGCATCATTTCTGGGAAGAGAAATATCATATATTTTCTTTTCTTTCAACTTACTAATTATCCTTCTGATGATGATCATGCATTGACTGTTGCTGTGTTGTGTGTGGCTGAGCAGGATCACGAGGTGCAGGAGGATAAAATTGTCTTGGTGTCGCTGTTGATGGCAGAGCTTGGGGTGCAGTCTGTGGCCTACGCCTTCCCGAAGGTCAAAATTATCACCACAGCTGTGGACAAGAGTCTGGACGATTTATTACATGTAATTCCTGGTATTGGTAAGAAATCACATGCACATACCCCTCTTTCTGTAACTGTAATGTAAAATCAGAAGGCATCTGTCCAAAGTTATTTGTCCGTTTTGAGTGTCTCAGAGAAGAGCTTGAATGATGATGTACAAAAATGATAACTTTACAGCATTTCAGATGATGTTTTCAAAGTCCATAGTTATGGGTGCATGATTTTAGATTCCACAGGGAATAGAAATGTCCATGGTCTTTGCAGAAGTTAAAAGATAAACATTTCCCTTTCAAGTTGGTAGATTTCATTTCATGTCCCAGCAGATTCTAATTTTATGCTTGTGTCACTTCAAGCACTGCTCTCGATCACCACTGTAACTAAACTACACAGTATTCATATTAGATAGAAAAGTCTCTTGTCTGTAAATATAATTAATTACATAAATTAACACTACTTTTATATAGTAAAATGCATCTTCAGTGTTTTTATGTTCGACCCATTAATTAATCGCTATTTGTGACTCAATCATAAAACATAATTTTAGAAAACCATCAGTCTTTTTTCCAAATCTTCCAACCTTTGCAGCCATTTAGTTTTACTGTGTATTCATGCTGTGTTTTTTCATGATTTCCTTCAGCCCATAACCCACTGATATTTTGTTGTTGTTTGTTTTCAGGTGACTTTGGGGACCGGTACTTTGGGACAGATGGGTCCGACACCTGGAGTGATGAGGATCCGGAGGAGCCGTCATACTGACACACACATCTGTGAGCCTCTGTGAAAGAAAATACAAACACTTTGTGAAAACTAAAAAAAACTAAACTACAATTTTTTTGTGTACTGTACATGAACCTTTATACTCTTATACAACAGATGAGTCTGGGTCAAGTTGTAAGGATGAGGGAAATTTTGTTCTATTTACAACTGAGTATGTTCATCTTTAATGTTTTCATACAGATGTGTCACAGAGGTGAAACAGTGCCATAACCTTTGAGGTACAATAATGCAATAACAATATTATTATATACTAAATGATTTGATCCAGG
Source organism: Micropterus salmoides (assembly GCF_014851395.1). Taxonomy (NCBI): domain Eukaryota; kingdom Metazoa; phylum Chordata; class Actinopteri; order Centrarchiformes; family Centrarchidae; genus Micropterus; species Micropterus salmoides. Next base: position 9,535,966 of record NW_024040707.1, on the reverse strand, counting down.
ATTGTGTCAGCTGTTCGTGAAGTTACTAGTGCCAAACTACAATGGGTTGCACCATTAAAACTGAACCAGTAGTCATTAGAATTCATCCTCTGAGCACCATAGATATTTACAACATTTTAATGGCAGCGCATCCACTAATTGTTGAGATATAATATAGATATAGATATAAGAGATATTTAAGTCTGGACCAAAATGGTGGATAAACAACTGATAGACCAAAATTGCCATCCGCAGAATAACGCTAAAAAGATAACTATAATAACTTTTAGGGGGGAAATCCATCTATTAACATTCAATCATTTGTAAATGTAGGTATGATATTGTTTTATATATATCTGCAAATATGGAGAAATATGTGTTTCAGAGTTAGTAGTATTTATGGAGCTTAGAGTGGTAAATTTTCGATTACGCAAACCCAACTGACCTTATTAGCGCAATATTTTGTTTTTTAAGGGTATACTCCGTTATTTTTGTGAAACATATGTTAAAATCTAGTGTCCATTATTATTAAACAACATTTTGAATAAGTGTCAGGTCAGACGTGTTGTCCAAAACCTATTAACTTTTTTATTCCTCATCTGAATGGCTCATATTAGCAACCTAATTTTAGTTTTGTCAGTTGGTTCAGTTAGCTATGCTACAGTTCACCTGGCAGTAAGTAGGTGTAACTATGTAGTAACTAATCTATACGTAACAAATGGTGCAACCCATTTTAATTTAGTAACTGATAAATCTCCACTTAGTAAACGTTAATTTAGCTACAGTTTGTGCCTCTTGTGTATTAGCATTACAGTCGAATCACAGAGGTAGCAGCAGATTTTCTAAAAATCAAATACCTGGCGATCTTTGAATAATCTGGCAGTATTTCCAGAATCGTAGACTATATATTATATGTGCTCTGCAAAAAAAAATTTTTTTAACCTGTTTCTCAAGTTGTGTGTTTTTACTCTCTGGGTAGCTGGAAATTACATTGTTAAGTGTCTGGAAATACCTTCAAGACAAGAAAATCCAACCAATATCCCTGTGACTCAAATGTAATGCTCATACATGAGAGGCACAAATTGGGGCTAATTATAACTAGGCTAATTTTGAATTTATGAACAGCTGGTGCAACTTGCTCAACAATATGCTCTGATATAAATTTATTTACACTTTACGCTTCTCTAGTAAGACATTTTTATATATGGTATGTGAGAAAACTCACATCTAGTAGGGTAGTAGTAGAAAGTGTATATAATTTCACATACTGTATATCGCAAAGGGGAACTATTCAAGTGAACCGAAATCTTGTATGTTTACACATTCACAGTAGGTGTAAAATGCTTAGTATATAATAAATCTTAAATTCAGGGTATTCATCATCTTGGAGATTTTAAGTTCTCACTGCCTCTTTCTATTTCTGCTGGAAATGGACATGTTTTCATTATGTGTCTGGACTGATCGACCAGATGTGGCTCAGATCATAAGTGCGATGTCACCCACGGTCACATGCTCACTTGTGAATATTTTCCATGGTCCTCTGATTCTCAGGGTTCAGATACAGGCCGCCCGGCCCTCCCTGTGATGCACCTTAATGCCTGCCGGGGTCAGTATAGCTCACATTTAGCTTCTCACACTGTGATTTATAGTGTGTCCCTTTGAGATCTCCTTACACTACAGAAGAATGCATACAGACTCTGAATCACTTTCATCATACAACTTAAAATATGTTGAGATTTGACATCACAAAAGATAGTTTTGCATTAATGAAAACATCCTTGTGGTTCATGATTTTACTGATTTGATCTTGTGCAGAATGTAGCATGTTAATGCTCAGTTATAAACATGCAAGATAATGATATTTATGTGATTTCAGGGTTTACAAAATGAGCAATAAAAAACCTCGAGCCTCCTACTTTTCCCTCCCTGTTGTGTTCACACTGTTTACTACAAACATGAACCCACCTCGTGCTCCTTGTTATGAGACACCACTTGATAAAAATATGATTCCCCAGCCAGTTTGTGACCTTATGCTCGGTATTATCCTGTGTCTTTTCACCGTCATGTACCTTCAATGAATCTGGCAGTCTCATTCATGTGTTTATTCAGCCATTCATACTCCTCACAGTGAGGTTAACACATCACATAAGCTGTGAATGTTGGATCATCTTCACACCTACAGCATCTCCTGCACGTTTGTTTCAGGGGTTGTGTGTTTTATTTTTTTTTTTGTGCAATAGCTCCTCACCAAGCGTGTGACACTGTGATCACGGATGTCATACGACGCACGCTGTATTCTCCAAGACAGCAGAAGACTCGCTCGCCCATGTGACTACTGCCTCAAGGTTAACCTGTTACCATGGAGACTAGCCCACCAATGAAAATTCAGCAGACGGTTGCGATGTTGACTGCAAGCTTTTTGTTTTAAGGGGGTGACCTATTTTTTTTTTCTCCCCCCCCACCCACACACACACACACACACACACACACACACACAGCTACTCAGACTCGGACCCCGCTACTCAGGCACATGTGCACGTGCACACAGACATTCACACAGATAAAAAAAACATGGGAAGGCTACTCAGGCACACACACGCACGTACACACTCATACTCCATGTGGAATGAGGTTGTAAGATTGTACACAAAAGAAGCAAGGGACAGTAGAAGAAGCAAGCTTTAGATGTAAGATAAAACATGAAAATATTACACATTTTTTAAATAATTTGACCCTAACAATACAAGTGCACAGGTATGTTAAGATTTCCTTTGGTTGCACTGAAGACATGAATCTACAGGCAGCTTTTGAGAACAGAAGAAAAGGGATTAAATACAAAAAAAGAGTCCTTGATCCGTCTGTAGTAGATGGCAAAGTGAACTCTTGGTGATATTAAGGCCTTAGAAAAGGTCTTCATCAGCATCACTCAGCAAATTCTGCTTTCTCTCAATTTTAATAACTGACACTATGAGATAAAACATCTTTTCTTTAAAGTGCCACTTTATTACAAAAGTATAAACTTGACTGACATTTCATGAATAGTAATCTTGATATAAAACATTACAATCTTTTGCACTTAGCACTTAATTACACGCTTCTGAGTACAAGACCCTGTAGTCTGAATAGCAAACACACAACAGTAGCTGCCACATTTAACTTAGCTGGGCTTTCCAAGAACACACCGTAGCTTCATGGCTTCAAAAACAACAAACAGAATACACTGAAGATTTACATTGCAGCTGTTTTTGCAGTTTGTGTCACAAGATAAGTCATTCCAAAACACAATTAAACATAATAGAAAAAGATAGATTTCTTGACACTGATGATATATTTATTATTCTTTCTCTTTTGTAATGTACATACACATTGCATCAACATACAGTATAATCACATTGTTTGCTGGGGATATTTGGTCAAATGAAATCATCATTACTGTCCCGGATTGTGGATGTAATTTTGAGCGTGTTATCCTCGGGGTGATACTCTGCTGCTTAGCGAACCATTTGCTTCACATTTTTGTCATTTCTGCAATATTTTTAACACTGATAACAGAGAGGAGATGGAGTGATGATGAAACATGACGTTTGCTAGTACACATCAGTTCTACTGTAGCTTTCCAAGCTGCACTATGGTGAAACCCAAGCAGATTCATTATGACCACAAGGCAGGGACTATGTAGATGAACGGTCCACAGATATAAGTGAGGACTGAGCAGAGGGGGGGGGGGGGGGTGATGGTGGTGAGTGGACTGTCTCCACTTTTAGGACTCGAACAGTTCTCTTAAGTCTTGCTTCACCTGTACTCTGTGTGACAGGCAAAGGATGTCCTACCTAGCCAAAGACATCCTTAATCTAACTGGCTTTGAGCTCTACAGAGGAATAAAGCAACACACTAAAAAGAAATAAACAACCAACAACAATAGAAAAAAAACATTCATATAGCGGTACCACATGACAGTGCTTGATATTTTTTTTATTTTTTTTTAACTTTTTTTAGCATGCAACTTGTAGCAGGCAAAGTGCAGAAACAGGATCAACAAAGTAAAACACTTAATTTACAGACGGCAGTGGAGACAGTGGTCAGTCCGTGTAAGATGAAACAAAACAAGACGGAGGGAACTATCTGGTCGATTTTCAAATACGATGATGGTCTAAATTAGTCGAAGCTTTTAGGAGGAATGCAAAATGTGTGCAGTTTTTGTTATAATACTCTCATAATTGATTCTCTTGGTCCCTGAGCTTTCAAGTTTTTTGATTAAGTAATTCATTCCTTTATATCATTTAAATTCCGTCCTGAATCACATCTTGACTAACTACAGGGAAGGCCTGTTCATGACAGACTAAGTGCTACCAAAAGATTCCACACAATGCTGTGCCTTTTCCCCAAATAGGAGTCCTGCTAGGACCAGGTCAACAACTATTTTTACCCGCTAAAATTAAGGAAGAATTTAGGCTTTTTACTTTATTGTGCTTTGCACATATGTATCAGTAAAATAGAAGTGCTACTGTTACCTACTGTACAGATTGCTCTGCAATGGTCTTGTGCTCATTTATTATTCTCTACCTTTGGATTCCTTATAAGGTTTATAGATTGGACTTTGTATTCAGCCCAGGTCATAACAGATCAACATTTTTGCCCCAAGGCCTCCAGAGCCTGTGAAAGGCATGATGTTATGACTTGAATGTAAACAGTATGTGTGGGTGAGCATGACAGGGGCTCAGCCGTCACTCCTCATGGTGTTGGCTCAGCTCCTTGTGTTGGAAGGATAGGGGTCACAGTGCAGCCGCCGCCTCAGAGCCCTGTTACATACATCTCCATGCCGTCGTTGAAAGTGAAGATGGTGGTGGTGCTGGAGGTGGCGGAGCCCTGCTTCAGGTCACCGATGCTCTCGTACAGGTTCTCCCCCGGCAGCAGCAGGGCTTTGGCAGGCAGGTGCTGTAACTTGGGGGTCTGCTGTGTCGGCGGCGGTGGAGGGGGCTGTTGCTGCTGCAAGGGCTGCTGGGCTTTCTTCCTCCTCGGCCGCAGGGTGGCACACGTGTTGGGGGGCCTCTCTCGCTTCCAGGCTCCTCCACCTTCCATGTTCTCGTAGGCTGGATCACACTCCTCTGTCCCGATGGACTCATAGCAGTGGTCGTCAAGGGGCCCTCCAACTGCTTTCCCCTCCTGAAGGGCCCACGTCTGGGGTTTGACCACTACACTAAACCCCCCATCCCGGTCTCGGTCCCGGTCACCACGACCCAAGGTCCGGAAGCCAGGATTTGCTGGGGGAGACCCCGGCACAGCTCTCTTCTTCTTTCCTGGTTTACACACCTTCGAGTACATCTCAGCCACCTGCAGTCAAACAACACATTACTGAAGCTGCTGTACTGAAGCAAGGGTTAAATTATCAATTTCACTCTCATATAGGTACATTAAATATGAAGCTGGAGTTTGCTTAGCATAAAGACTGGAAACAGGGACACAGCTAGCCTGGCGCTGTCCAAAGGTGACAAAATCTTCCTAACAGCACCTTTAAAGCTCACTAATTAATGCTGTTTGTTTAATCTGTACAACTGAAGTGTAAATGACAACTTGTGGTTTAATGGGGAGTTAAGTGCTTATTGTCACCTGAGGTTGCCAGGCAGAGTCACTAGGAAGTTATTGTGCCAAGGTAGCCAGAAAGGACATATCTCCTTTCCATTTATTTGAATTATGAAATAGAGTTGTAGTTTGGAAAATGCGTTCAAAATCTTTTTTTATTGTGCAGCAGACTGATTTGTTGTTGGATTTTTTTTCATCCAGAGGGTTAAAGGAGTCTTTGAGTATTCTTGAAATACCTTCAGAACAAATATACAAACGACCTTCTTAGTATAAAAAAAACTGCCAGGTATTTATTCTTCAGAAAGAGATGCTTAGCTCTATGACTAAAAAATGCACTGGCAATTCAGTACATGAGAGGCACAAACTGGGACTGAATTAAATCAATTTAAGAGCAAAATAAGTGAGTGAATTACTGGATACTGTAAAATAATGTGTAAAAATGTTTTGTCTAATATTAAAGTTAATATTAAATCTAATGGTACATTTAAGGGGAACACTGGGAAAGGAGAGCTTCTACACAGTAATTTAACAGATAGGCTGATGCACAGACTGAAGAGTCCTCGCTCACCACAGCAGCAGACGGTTGTATATTCTCCACTGTGTGAGCACCCAACGGTCCCAGGGCTTTATTTTGGTGCATGAGCATCTCTTCATCCTCTGGAGGCTTCCAGATATACTGCTCTCCGTTGCCCATAAACATCACTTCCTGTCAACAGAACAAGAAATTACATTTGGGGCAGAGCTTCTCCCATGATCATGCGTGTCTTCTTTGAGTATTTGTGAATATAAAAACTGCATTCTGAAAACCGACCCAATGGGGTTCATAAAAGACAAATTAGCCACTTTAAACATGCAAAAGTGTTGTAGCACAGTTGGAGCAGGCATTAGAAATGTATTGGATGGATTTCATACAGTATTGAAAAGATTTTCCCTGGAAGGTGGAGCTTGTATGGTGAGGAACCATGTGCTTATATTCTGGATGACTCAATTTCAACATGTTGCATCATCCACAAGAAAATCAGTGGCGAACAGCCCTGCGAGCAGACTGCGTACACATGTAAGCCCTGTGAACTGTGCGTGCTACTGAACTCAGGTCACAGCAGAAAGCGCAACCTTGCTGACCTCACACAGGGCAGCAAATGGTCTCCCACTGTCACCTAGAGGGGAGCACAAAGCTTTATATCCACAGTAAAATCAGACCGTCTGCCTACACTCCTGCTGCTGCGAACATATGGAGGAGGTGACACTGCTGAGAGCAGAAATACCCCACTATCACTAAGAACTCTTCAACAAATAAACACAGCTCACAGCCTGGACTTCAAAGAAATGTCTACAGAAGTGCTAACATATCACAACACCATGCATGATGTAGCCAAGTGCAGAGAAAACTGCAACACTGGCACAATTACAACTGTGTGGATCCTCTGCAGCATCAACAGGAAATCTGACAGAAATACTCTCCAGCTCCTGCTTGCTGCACCTGGACTAGAAACTGCATTTGAATATATCATACTGATGCTGACAAAGAACTACAGAATTAAGCAATCATCGCAAAGTTATTTGTAACACATGTCAGTGCAGGAAGCAAAAAAAATCTGAGCATGACAATCAGAACAAAGATCTCAGAGACTTTTTACACCACTGTATGTGTGTTTAAACAAGACTAAGGCCGCCTTCAGACCGACTCTAGAGGCCAGTCCGCCGATGCAGAGGGGGTGCCAGCGTGACGTCAACAGCAAAAAACACAGGGTCGTCCAGCAAAAAAGCTGAACCTGGCTGAACTTGACTAAAAGTGACATCTGGTATGGTTCTGCAGTGGCCAATCAAAGTGTGCATTGTAATATGAACGCTATATTTTTACTGCTTACCAGGTAATTGTCCCAACCACAGATTAAAAAAATAAGACCTTAAACGGATCTGTTACTCAAAGTGGACTTTAAGGATTGTATTTTACATCTCACTTGTACCAGAAACAACGCAGCCTTGTATTTTTTTGTTTTTTTGAGTCTACAGCCATGTTTGCAGCTCTGTGAGACTCTACTTAGCTAAACGCTAACACCAGAATAGAGATCATAGCTTTATCATAGTGATAATGCTAACATGCTGATGTTTAACAGTTATATTGTTTACCATGTTCCCCATCTCAGTTTGATGTGTTGGCATGTTTGCTAAATAGCACTAACCACAAGTACACGACCAACTACAGCTCAGGCTGATGAAGCATTCATTTTGCAGGAGTTTAGTCATAAACCAAAGTCTTGGACTATTAAAAATTGGACCTGATAATGGCAATAGATGAAAAGCTTGAGGATCACCAAAGTTATTAGCAATTCACCCTAAGCGGAGGAACACATTTCATAACAATCGATCCCATGGTTGCGAAGATATTTTACTAAAAAACACAAATGTGAACCTCATGATGGCGCTATTGGAAGAGTCAGGGCATCACCAAAGCCAGTAGGACTTTTCCTCTGAGGAGCATGAATGTCTGTATTAAACTATCACAACACATCCAGTTAATCATTCTGAATGGCCATCCATCAAGCCAATAGCCTGGATAAATAAATTGACAATTTTACCCTAAAAATCAATGACCCTCAGTGTACAAGGCATCGACTCAGTCTTAATCTGCTTTGTATGATCTCATTACCTGCTCCAGTCAGACCTCTGCAAAACCACTAGCGACCCACCTTAGCTCTAAACCTTCTCTCCCTCTCCAGTCATCACTTGCTGACCTCCCTCAGCCCATAAAACAGAATCCTGTACAAGATCATCAACATTATGAGAGACTTATTACGTGTTATTTATGTGGGAATTATGTCACATTTAAGAAACATATAAAAAAAATCTAATTCAAGCCCACATCTCAAAAAAAAATCTGTCAATGCTCCATCACCTGAAATGATGTGTTTTAAAGGTTAATAATTACTTGCTTATATCCTAAATGGCACAATGTTAAAACCAAATTCACCCTGTATAAGAACTTTTTTCCTTAAACAATCTTAACATAAGGTCCACTTAATGAGAACTGAATCTCATGTTCCGGACAAAGCTATTACTAAGTGTCCCTTATCCTTGTCTAACTACTGTTCCATTGTATGAACTTCAAAACATTATATGAACTCTTTTAAATCATCAGATACAAAAAAAGTTCCTCCACCAACCTTTGGGAATGCCGGGACGTTGAAGGCGTCCACGTTTCTACGGGGCAACTTTGTGCTGTGGGGGTGTGGTGGAGGAGGAGCAGGATGTGATGGCGGAGCGTGTCGTGGAGGTGGCGCTGGAGGCACCCCCATATCCGTCCCACTGTCCCTCTTTTGTGGTGCCTTGTCGGCCTTCCTCAGCTTCCTGACACAGGCATACTCGGCCGTCTCCTGAGGATGAGGGGGAGACATGACCTGGGCCTCAGGTTCAGGCAGCCCTCCTTCCACATCCCCGTCTGGGTCCGGGGGCGCCGGAGTGTTTGCGGGGACTGCCGGAGGGGCTGGAGTGTCTGTCTGCCCGGCCCTGCCTACCATGGCGTAGAGGGCATCGTCGGTACGTGTGGTGGAGGAGCGTCGGCCCACCTCAGAGTAAGTGTGCTCTCCCTCCTCTCCAGTCCCAGAGGGGATCTGAGGAAGCTGCCTGCCTTGAGAACGGAGATCAGAGTTAGACCGGCGGCTGAGCAGCAGTAGAAGGTCCATGCTTGCTGGACGTTTCTCTTTAGATGCCTCTGTCCACCATAAAACAGAATTCACATACGTTTACTCCTCATGCACTGGACAGTTCAGCAAACATTTCGAACATGAATAAATCTCTCACTGGTAACAGGAAAATCTGGCGCAGACAGTAAACTGGGAGCTGACGTAGATGTTTGAGAAAATGCATCCAAATTGACTTTATTCCACTGCAGTGGAAGCAGGACAAAAATGAAGTAGGACATATGCTTATATTTCTTCAAACCCTCTCAGGCTACTGTCACAGTGCCCACAAACATAGTTCCCTGTTGACTGTCAGTGATGGAGCTCCAGGACTTGTCTTGGCTCTCTGATTTCTGTCTTTGAGAGAGAGAGATGCGTGTTCACAAATCAAGATTGAACAGTCCAGTGGAATAAGACTAAGCTGTAAATGTAAGGTGAATTCTGTTTTAGGGTAAATTTCTCTTCTAAAGTGTACTTAAATTTGATTACAGATTTACAGAAGGTTTTGCATGAATTTAGGGCCGGATCAGATACTGAGCATGTGGACAAAAGAACTGATCAAAGATCGGTGCAAATGTTAAACATATACCTAAATATTTATTTGCTTTATTACAGGACTCTAGCCTGGCATTAATTAATGAGGATAAAGCTAAACCAGACAGATCAGAACATGTTACAGTTCGATTTATCTGTGGATGATTGTTCCATTGACGCATTTACTTGTCACACTATTGATCTGCTGCTAAATATTCCAATTGATTTTCCATTTTTCCATTTCACACACCACGTTGATTCTGTTGGGTGAAAACTTTGTATCTCGACTGTCTCTGTTTTATTATGCTCTCATATAAGATGAAAAATCTCATGCTCAAGTGGTTGAGAACAATTTTCAACCCCTGCGGCTCAGAAAATTCCCCCCAAATTCTCTGGCAGCGATGCCAAAAGTGCTTTGTCATGCAGCTAAAACAACACCAGATTGTTTAGTTCCAGAAGAGTTGACTTTTAGGAGAAACAAGGTTTTCACCAAACAACACGGAGGTACTATTTACAGAACACACAGGTCAGAATTTGTATGTGAAAGATGCACTCACTTTTGCCATTGCAGGTCATCTTGTTCATCTCAGTGTCTGATTTACTGATGGACCGGAGCTTCGACTGCCTGAGTATACCCTGACAACACACACACACGCACACACACACAGGGCCAGTTAAACACTAATTAAGACTGAAGAGATGTCCTCTGAATGATATTGTTCCCTGGTGAATTGAGTTGCTTCAGCTACCTCTGCTGCAACACAAAAAAACAAAAAAAGAACATGGAGGAGCATGTTTCTTGATACCTACCATGTCCATGAGACGGTGTTTTCCACCCTCGCCAGGAACATTGTGTGTCTTCCCTTTCCTGTGGTGAACACAACCGCTATGTCACACAGGTTGACACTTACTACTGTGATGCACTTCTTTGTGAATGTGTGCATGTGCAGAGTTTGAGTCACAGTCCATGTGTGTATGAGTCATCTAATGACTGTGCACGTGTGTGGGCCTGCCAGTGGTGGACAGTAATGAAGTACATTTACTCACGTACTGTCCTTAAGTACAATTTTGAGATACTTTACTTGAGTATTTCCAATTTTTGCTACATTATAATTCTACTCCACTACAATTCAGAGGGAAATATACTTTTTTCTCACTACATTCATTTTACAGTTATAGATAGAGGTTATTTTCCAGATTAATATTTTACATTTAAAATAGTAATATGATAAGCTTATAAAATACAATTAGTTGTTATGGGTTAAACCAGTTGTTCTGGCCTTTTTGTGTTGTCACCTCTTTTGAAAAATCAGTGTCTAGTGGGGGCCCCTTGTCACATTTCAAATGTCTATGGGTGATTTCTCGTCTGAACTTAATGGTAAAACATCAGAAGGTTAAATGATCCAATATTTCAAAAAAATTAAATAAAATCAAAGATTAGTGAAAAGTACAAATAACAAACAAATAAATGTTGGTCTATCTGAAAGTTTTCTTCTTTCCTCTCCCATTAATCATCTCATGACCCCTCAGACTTATGTTGTGGCTCTTTGGAGGGGCTCAATCCGTAGGTTGGGACCCACTGGGCTAAACTACCAAACTGATGTATGTATCTTAGGTAAACTAGCTCCACATCAACCAGCTACAACAGTAAAATGCATGCATAAACTGTACAGATGCATCAATATTAACAGTCTAATAAAGTTCTCTATAATAATACATCAATCACAGGCAACGTTGTACTGCAGGACCATTACTTTAGATATTTAAAGTACATTTTGCTGACAATATTTCTGTACTTCTACTTAAGTAAGATTTCGAATGCAGGACTTTGTAATGAAGTATTTTCACTTATTTGTATTGTTAACTTTATTTAAGTAAAGACCTGATTACCTATTCCACCACTGGTGTGTGTAAATATTCAAAGTGTTCTGCAAATGCAAATGAGCACACGTGTGTATCAGTGTGTGTGTGGTCATACGTGCGTGCACAGTGCCTGCTCTCACCTCTGGCAGCCCACGCAGAGCACCACGATGAGGATCGTGACAACAAAGGCTGAGGCAGCAGCGATAGCACCCAGCAGCAGGACCTTGCCGTAGGGAGGAGCCGTGAAGTTCAGCCCGTCCTGCATGGAGGCCATGTGGGAGCGCTGGCGCTCACTTGCTCTCACACACACTCACACTCACGCCCTTACAATTCATGCACGCAGGGAAGTGCCACAGTCTCACTGGGATCTGCAGTGAGAAGGCACAGAGTGGTGCTTAATTACAAAATTATCTAACCTTTATTTAGGAGGTTAACAAAGCAGCAGAACCAGAAGTTAAACTATTCACACTGCAAAAAGCAGAAGGAAAGCGGCAGTTTGAAGAGTTAGAAGTCCCGTCCAGCGCTGAAGCAGTGAAGGGAACAGACATTACGCCTCCGGCATGTGCTTCTGCTTAACCTTGTTTGAGGGATTATGGTACTTTGTGTGTCACATAGACATACCTGCTCACCGGCAAAGATTTTCAGTTAGATTGAAAAGTGAGCTAGTACTTAAAGTAATCCAGCAATCATACATATATTCAACAAACTGAAATAAACCAGAAACAAATTCTATATCTGAACTGTATTCCCTCAGAATCTACTGCTAATCTGTTTTTCAGGAAGCAGCTCGGATGCATATGGGTAATTACAAATTTCCTATGTTTTTAACCATTCAAACACAAACAAACATATATATTGAGAAGATACGATGAGTCATGGCAAAGCTGAACATGCCAGCAGGCAGAGTAACCTGAAACACTTAAGGAGACAAGTATGAAAGCAGAGAGAGCAGAAAAGAAACATCTTTCTTGCTTCTCCTCTACTTCTTGCTGCTTGCCAGACAATTTCACATTTGGCAGTGTAATATGTTTGAAGTAAACAATACAAACACAGAGCCGTAACAAAAAGACCAAGCAAAAAGCCTGTTCTAATCTCTGTCAAATCGTGCCATCTGTCTACTGTGACTGTGTTTTCATGTGTGTTTGTCACTTGTCCATCAGCAACAACAAGACTGAATGGCAGATTGCGGGAAAATAAACCGCCTAGTTTTGTCCAAAGTCTTGCTGAACTGAAGTTTCGGGATGATAATACCTAACTGTCTGTACATGTACTCTCATATATTTATTCAGTTTACAACTACAGATTTTCTTTCAAACACAACAGTCTATAATGGATCTTGTACTTTTAGACAATCTCTTCCTCAATCCTCCTCACTGATGATCAAATCCTTGAACAACGGACTTTAGTATTGGATTCTACATAGATCCTTTCCTTCCAGACAGAATTTAATCTTCACAGTCCAATTACTTTAACAATTTGTCTGTAGCCTGGCGTACAATGTACATCTTCTCTGACAGCCTGCCAGAGGCTTGGATACCTTGCTGTTTTTCAGGAGAAATCACAACATGAGTGGGCATTTCTGAAGCCAACATAGTGATCTGCTCAAATAGTCTCGTTTTAGCTTCACAGTAGAGATCTGTAAAGCTAGGAGGCCTAATAAAGTTTAAAAAAAATTAAACATCCAAAACGTGAATTGCTGGTATGTTTCCTCTTCTCTAAAATCATTGATCCGTGACTTTGTAATTTGGTTGAACTTAATTAGGGCTTCATTATGTTTTAGTAACAAATTGCTAGATAAACCTCACTAAAGTTATGCAAATAACCCATATTGTAGTTTGTTTTTTTCTTGGTAGAGGGCGTGGTCTTCTATAGCTGCAATATCACTGGTCCGCACAGTACAATTCACTGCCCCTTTTTAATGTTGACGTTTTATCCATGTGGAATTGTCTTCCCTGATTTTTTATTTTGTTCTTTGTGACTGTTTCTTCTTCACTATGACAGTGAGCATATTATTTGACAGACATTACTTATGTACTTTATGTATCTGCTTTTCTATTAGAACAGACAGCATAGAGACAGAAGTTTATCAGGCTCTCTACGTGGTAAAAGTTTTGCAGACTTTGGTAATTTGCATTTCTTTTAGCAGATCCAGCCATAAACCCAACTCTTCTCAGCATGAAATCCAATTTGCACCACATTTCACCCACGGATGTCTCGCAGGTTCTTTGCACGCTCCTTGTAGTTTTCTTTTTAAGTTCAGGGCATCCTGACCAGAGAGGAACTGCCTTGTTTCCTCATTGACATTATCCCCACTATAATTTCTATTAATATGTTCTATAATATGATTGTTTTAAAGAACCATTTGCACCTATGACGCAACAATCATCTAATTTACAGTGTCAGTGTAATTATATCTGTGCTGATTTGACAACAGAGCCGAGGAGTAGAGATGGAGAAGGTAATGAGAGAGAAGAAAGGGGAAAGGTATAGGTGTGGAGGAATAGAAAGGAGAGAGAGGAGGGGAGGAAGATGTGTGTGGGAGTCCTGTGGCAGGTGTTTGAATACGCTGAAAGTAGATGATAAGAAGATGCTGTCACATTTCCCAAAAAGGTTCCCAGCTCTCCTCCCCTTCCCTTCCCTTCCCTGTCTCACTGAGTGTGTCCACACCTCCCCACCCATTCTTTTCTGCCGCTATCCCCCTGCCTCCGGCTGCGGTGTTCAGCCAGAGTGACGCCTCAGCACTGCAGTGTAATCTCTGGCCCTAGAGCTGCCTCGTCAGAGCCAACCAATTGGACGTAGCGCTCAGAGCAAGAGCAAGAAATGGCCCTCCCCTGGCTGCTTTTCTGCTAAACAAAGCCCCCACTCCCTCGGCCACAGAGGGGCCCCCCACCCCCCTTGCTTGTGGAGCTTGGTGTGCTTGTTACAAACTGCAGGTGCAGATTTTCCAGGTGTTGCCCTGACCATGTATCACAGACCAGAAGGCTATTTACACTAAGAAGGGGCCTTATGTGTCAAGGAAACTGGAACATCATCAATCATTAATATCTGGTTTCTTCACTAAATCCCATGTATTGTACTGTAAATTTTTTTAAAGTAATAATTATATAAATAATCCCTAGGGAACAGTAAGTGCATCAAAATATCAGCAAATAAACACTATAAAATGCATTTGAAAGCTCTAAAAACTATCAAGTGGACCTCTGAGCTTAGATTATTTTTCTGAATAGAAAAAACATATAGATTTCCCTTTATTCCTTGTATATTATTTTCTCTTCTTGAATCAGTGGACAAACAGGAGACTAGGACGGCTAATGATTGTTTTTATCATTGATTAATCTGCCAAATACTTTTTCAATTAATGTTTTGTTCCATAAAACACCAGAGAGCCATGAAAAATGTCACAGTTTCCGAAAGCCCAAGGCAAATGTCATCAAAACAGGCCGAAATACTAAAAATACTGAATTTGCCATCACATGAGACAAAGAAAAGCAATGAATCCTCACGAACGACAAGCTGTAACTGAGGAATGTTTGATCATTTTTACTTTGAAAATGAAGTAAAACTATCAAATAGGTGCAGATACTTTTTCTGTTGATTAACTAATCATTGCAGCTCTATAAGACACATGAATGAATGGATGTAAGTTTGGGTCTCAACCGCCACAACGTGGATGACCGCAGAGCTGTAACAATTAGTTCAACTAACTGATTAGTCGATTGCTATTTGATGATCGATTAGTTGTTTACGTAATTTTTCAAGCTATATTGCTAAAAAATAAAAAAAAAATTACTGATAAATCTGTTAATTTCCATGGTTAATCGATGAATCAATAAGTCTATAAACAATAATAGTGAAAAAACGCATCTTCTTATTGTTGACTGATTGATCCAGTTAACAAATACATAAAACAGAGAAAAATCCTCACATTGGAGAAGCTGGATCTAGAGAATGGATGATGTTTTTTATTAAAAACAACACCAACAAACAATTTAAGACATTTGAAAACAAAGCCTTAGGAGATTTTTCACTGTTCTCTGGTGTTCTATACCAAAATCGATTAATCAAGAAAATTAGCCTTTAGCTGCAGTGCTATTGATGACTGAATAATTGATAAAAAACACATCACCTGTTGACTTGGATCTAATCTCAACAATTAAATGTCTTTAAAGAAAGTGTGAAACATGATTGGTGACACAACTGGCCAATCAAATCATCAGATCATATTTTCTTCTACTTCTTTTTAAACAAAACAAATGATCATACTCTAACTTTTTCAGACAATAAAACACATGTTTTCTGCTGGAGGCACCTGAAGAGGCCATAAATTCAAGCAAGCAATTGTGGTGTAATCCCCTTTAAAATGCATTTTGTGGGAACACATTTAGCCCATGCTGTTGCAATAAATACCAGTAGGCCTTTAATTTTCTAGGAACAAGCATTGCATTTACATGTGTGTTCATTATTAATAATACTGGAGCTCCTTTCCACAAACCCAGCCAGCAGTCGCCTCTCCCGAATCTGCTCAGGTTTTGATAAACCACCTGGGAGTTCATGTGGAGCAAAAAAAACCCCTCACCCTCTGTGTGACACAAATAACAGCAGTGTGTGTGAGTGAGTATGTGTGTGTGTGTGTGAGAGAGAGAGAGATGGGGGGTGAGAGAGGAGACTGCTATTGTGTGAGAATGTGAATTAGGTCAAATGTTTGCTTGCAACAACGATTAACCATGCCCCTGTGAGGAAGAAAAGCTGAGGCTCTGTCTTTATCTGTGGCAACGCTGCCTATGATACAAACCGCCTGACATTATCCACAGCAAATGAAAGAATAATTATAATGACTTGTGATCACATGATTCACATCCTTTCCAGCAGCTTTGACAGAGTGGGGGGACCTTGAAACGGCGGAACAACATCAGAGATGCTGAAAGTTAAAAGGGGAATTCAGCATCATGTTTTTTCCACTGGGGGCCTGTTATGTACAATAAAGAAATCCTCCATGAGGGGCTTATGTGTAACAGGGGAGGTGGGTATGTATGTTGGCTCATGATGGCACCCACTCGGCAGGCATCAGTCACACACCATGGTTGACGGTTCGGCTTGCCCGGCTCGCCGCGCCTCTGGGCTCTGACACCTCAAACTGCAGTGATGCTGGTGACAACAGGTTTCAAATGATGCCGGCTGAGACAGTAGAAGCATGCAGGGTGTGATTTGAGGCGGGGGGGGGAATGGTCACAGAAAATGAAGAATTTCAGGCTGATGCAGTCTGCTTTTATCATGTTTTTTTTTGTTAAGCCTGTAGCGCCAGAGATTCTTTCCTCCTTTTCTTCTGTAATCATCAAAGCGTTTCCGATTCATTTCCAGATCAAAGTGAGAATGGTTAAAAGACGTGGTGTCCCCGAGGTCAGCTGGCAACTTACACGACAAAGCCAGTTCCCCACACCCCCCTGTTTATGAGTGAAGGAGGGAGAAAGGTGGAGAGGGGGTGGGGGGTACAAACGTTAACGGAAGGTCTATCGTTAATTATCTTTATGCTTCACAGTCGGCAGGGATGTTACGCAGAAGAAACGCGTGATTGGAAGCTCCCTGCGCCTTCCCCATACTAATTCACAACGAAGTTGTCTGATGAATCCGTTATTTGGGGCTTAAATCGCAAAAGGGCAATGCAGTAACGCTGAGGTGGGTGCACACGTGTCTGTGTGTTAAATGTATGACCAGTGGAGATAGAAGAAGAGAGAGAGAGAAAACAGGGCGAGTACAAAGGAAAACATGCAAAACGGTATTGGCTACATATCTTGGATGAATAAAAGATGCTGTGCGCCGACTGTGTGTGCAGCTTATCGAGCTGAATCTATAGGCACATATGAATGACCCACCTCCCCACCCTCCCTCCAGCCTGTCACATAGCCACGGGCACAGAGCATTGCGCTATAGCACCCCTGTACTCACTCAGCTCAGAGATTTTGGAAGGCGCAGCATCAACCCTGGTCGCTTCCTTCTGCTTCCACTCGGACCAGGCGCTCTCCGCGAACATAATCAATCAACGGCGATAACTGGGCTTTCTTGGGCTTCACAAAACACGAATGCAGCATATTGCATGTGACATCCTCCGAGCGCCCGCTGACCCCCTTGTGCGCCCCGTCCGCGCTCCTCTGCTCCCCAGCCAGAAGGAAGGCTGGGAAGTGTCTGACCTGCCTATCTGCCGCCGCCGCCGCCGCCGCCGCTGTATCTCCAATATTATCTCCAAGTGCCAGGTTTCTCCCCCACAGTACCTCAAGCCCCCTCCATCTGTACTCGCATCCACTCGGCTCAGCTACTGTGCTTCCATGTGACACAGTCAGAGCTGGAGACCCCCCAATTTTTAAATTTGTCTTTCGATTCTAGCGTCCTCTCGTGGAAGGACTGGAAATTGCGGGTGTTGCGTCTAATGAATGGGATGATTCCCGTTTATGAGGATTTCTCAGTCCCTGCTAAAGGTGCACGAGGCTCTGGTTAATTTCAGAGCCAAATAGGGGGCAATTTAGAGTCTGTGGGCTACTGCAATTTGAACACTCATGGTCTAAATTATAGGTTACTTTTAGGAATATAAAGTGAAATTGATCCGTTGAAATTGTTGTCTGATTTTCTGAAACATATAGGCCTAGGCTAGTTGATGTATGAGACAGTTATGATATAGTACTCATACTGGCTTGAGTTAGTCAAAGAAACAGGTCTAACTGTTGCTGTGTTGGTGCCTTTATTGATCTCTTGAAATGTGGGAGTGAGTTTATATGGAAATGGATCAATATAAGCTTCACAACAAGTTCATGACCCCTGCA
Source organism: Micropterus salmoides (assembly GCF_014851395.1). Taxonomy (NCBI): domain Eukaryota; kingdom Metazoa; phylum Chordata; class Actinopteri; order Centrarchiformes; family Centrarchidae; genus Micropterus; species Micropterus salmoides. The sequence goes on along the minus strand of NW_024040707.1, from coordinate 9,517,518 downwards.
GGAGCCTCTAATAACCCGGTTTGACTCCATATTACACGTTTGCCTTTTCCACTTTAATGACAGTTGGCCCAAATACAGGTGAGTTGAGAAATATTAATATCATTATTTAGTTTTTATTTATCTACAGCATATTTTAAATGTATTCCAGTAAAGTCCTGCTCTTTGCTTGTTGCAACCTTGCCACTCTCACACACCTTTAGAGCATACCTCCACCACTCTACCACCACCTACTGGCTCTTAAGAGCACTGAAGAGGAGCAACTACCTATCAGGGTGAAGAAGACGGTGTTGCTGTATGAAGGTCATTCCGTGCCACGGTGCGTGAGAAACAGAAGCATTAGCCTATATGGGAGACAGAAGATCGGTAACAAAATTAATGCTGCGTTCCAGGCTACTGGGAACTGGGGAAATTTTTCCGACTTCCAACTAGAAAAACCCGACTTCATGAGCAGCAGGCGAATGACGTCACAAACCAATGGCAGCTCCCATGGAAGAACACATTGTAAATAGTAAACCATAAACTAAAAGGCAAAGTAAAATATTAAATTAAAATAATACATAATAGCATCAAATAGTAAAACTTGTTCTGCATGTAAATTGATGTAGAAGTATTTTGTCATTGTTATTAGGTAGCTTATAGTAAACAGTCTCTGAAAGTCATCTTTCTACCCAAAAGTTCTTGAGGAAAATTTTAAAAATGCCCAGAAATGTGAAAACATTTGGAAATATAGCCTACAACTTTACCCTACCAACTGATGTATCTAGAAGGACACACAGTTAACGAGTAACGTATATTTATCACTTGTTTTTAATATAATGACCATCCTTTTAATTAACACCGAGTGCACTGCTGAGGATTTTTGACACATAAGTTTGTCATGGTCAGCCATGTTTATTGTTTACATTTGGTGTCATGCACCACCATACACCTGAAACATTTGAGGTCAGAAGTTGGATATTTCAACTTGGAAATTTCCCAGTATCGACTGGTCTGGAACGTGGCAATAAGCCTATAACAGGATTTCTGACCAAGGGCAGCTGGCCAATAGAGGGTGTCATTTATTATTATCATCATTATTATTGGGGCGGCGCGGTGGTGCGGTGGTTAGCACTGTTGCCTCACAGCAAGAAGGTTGCTGGTTGCCCCTGTGTGGAGTTTGCATGTTCTCCCCGTGTCCGTGTGGGTTCTCTCCAGGTGCTCCGGCTTCCTCCCATCATCCAAAGACAGGCAGGCTAGGTTAATTGGTGTCCCCCAAATTGTCCTGAGGTGTGAATATGAGTATGAGTGGTTATTTGTCTGTATGTGGCACTGCGAAGGAATGGCGACCTGTCCAGGGTGTACCCCGCCTTTCGCCCAATGTCAGCTGGTATAGGCTCCAGCCCTGTACGCAGGATAAGTGGTTGACGATGGATTACAATAATTTATTTAAGGTGAAGTAATGTGAAAAGCCATAAAACTAACATTGTAGTACTTTGCACCAGATAATGTTAGCAACTGCTCAGTATTATATAAACCTTTGTTGTTGTTTTTGTGCATACATGCCTGTGTGTGCAGCTTATCAAGCTGCAAAACCTGACAAGTTGATCGTTTTTATTTGAGATTACAACCCCTTCACACACAGGCAATAAAAAGTGATTAATTTCATTAAAAACAACTGTATAGCCCCTTACAACAGCTCCTGGAATTTCACTGAACATCACAAACATTATTGTCCATAAAAAAAGCCTCAGAGCATCCTGAGGCTGATTGTGTCCTTCACTGTGGCATTAATCGCCTCTCATACAGCATACCCTCCCCCTTCTCCTTAGTTTCCACACAGGGCCAGCCTACGTGTTTTCCTCATGAGGTAAAGTGCACTGTGCGCTTCCTCGCACGTCTGGCAATGGATCTAAAGCTTCGCAAGTTCGTCCCTTGTGTTTGAGCAATTTTAAAATCCAGTCGCTTCATTGTTATCCACATCCTCCTCCTCCTCCTCATCATCATCATCATCGGACCCAGCGGGAGCAGAGAGGAAGAAGATGGGTTGCTGCTCGGCGCGATGCATGCTGATCCTCCTGTGTTGTTTGCAGTTGGTAAGATGTTTTTCTGTCTCACAGATGCTTCATCACAAACACATCTACTTACACATCAGGACAGCAGCTATATTTTCCCCTCTGGTGATACAAGCAACTTAAACTGATGAAAATTACAATAAATTGTGAACAAAAGCTACTTTTTAAAATTAATTAAATAGCCTACCTTAAAGTACTTGTTATTTATTACAAAAAAGTTTCTTTGTTGGTGCTTCTGACAATATAAAATTCAACATTTATACTATTGGCTACAATTAGTTTAACAATCACCAAAACCAACTTAAATTCTTGTTCTTTGGTGTTGATGACCTTCCATTCACATTGCCATTATTAATTCATGTTTCTACATCAACTGAAAGGAAATGTAAGACATGCTGCAGATTTTCTTGGTGTTCTCTCAAAGTAAAGTGAATATCTTTTGAGTTTTTGACTATTGTTCAGACAAAACAAGGAATTTGAAGACCTTGGGCTCTGGTAATTTATGACTGGCATCTTCTACTACTATTCTTTCTTCTATTTTATTGACAACAGTTGGCAGATTGGTTGATATTTGTTGAATTGATAGTTGCAGCCCTAATAGACATATATTTTTTGTGAACTATGTTAATAATATGCTTGTAGTTTCATGTGCTTTTGATAAGCAATGACTGCCCACCACTACAACCACCATAATGAATGACTGCACCCACTTTGTCCTCCTCCATGTTTCCCCCCCTGCCCCCCCCCTTCAAGACTGACAGGGATCCCTGACCTCAAAGAACATAACACTATAACCATCCTTTCCCCAGCATGCTTTGTCCCCCATGGCTCAGTTGCCTTGACAACTTATGAGAACAAAAAAAATACAACCCTGTGGGATGCACAAGCAAGAGATTGCGGTCTAATAACCCAGGGCAACAAGCCTCACCTGACACCGACTGGTGTGACAAAGTGAGTGTCTTTTATATGTCATCATTGCAGCCAGGGTTTCTAAACTCAGTTTCTGCTCCTGTTGACCCCTCCAGATAACTGCGCTGGAGAGGCAGGTGTTTGACTTCCTTGGCTACCAGTGGGCTCCCATCATGATCAACTTCTTTCACATCATTGTGGTCATCCTGGGCCTGTTTGGTGTCATCCAGTACAGATCACGCTATGTTATTATGGTGAGGAAACTGATTTCCTTATGAGCTTCCAAAACGGTCCTCTTAAAGCACTGAATACCAATTATTCTAATTACTGAATGTGGTTTCCAGCCTTTCTCGGCTTGTTAGGAATAGTTCAACATTTTGTGAAATACACAAGTTAGATGAGAAGATTGATACCACTCTGTATCTGATAAACACTCTATCACTCTATCTATTGATACTCACTGTATCTGTCCATTTATGTGTAAAATATGGCCTGAATTTAAGTTTAAAACATTCAAAAATATTTATCAACAGAATGTGAGGAAGTAAACCGCTCATGTCAAAGACATCCATGTATTGTGTTGCAGACATATCTACTGAAGTTGGCATGCTAACCTGCTAGCCCCGGCCCCTCCTGTCAGCCAGCGAAGACTCCAGGAAGTTACTAATCCCCAATTTTAACTCACATAAAAAATCAAAGTTCTACTCTTCGGTTTTTGTACAGATTAAACAAACAATATATAATGTGCTAATAAGCTTTAGACTTCCTAATTTTTGTCATTTTGTCAGCTCGGGAGAGAGTCAGGCTAGCTGTTTCCCCCTGTTTCCGGTCTTTATGCTAAGCTAAGCTAATGTCTCTTGGCAGTAGCTTAATATTTATCCCACAGACGTGAGAGTGGTATCAATCTTCTTATTACATAAAGAATGAAAAAAAAAAAACTAAAATAATAATACCATCACTGTCACCATCCACATGACAATCTCTATCAACACCTTATATTAAAATAATAATAATAATAAAACCCAGCGACAGATGAGATTGTTTGATTCTGATTGAGTCATTTGAATGATTTTTGGAGGCTTGAAGTAGTGATAGTATCCAGTATTTTTACAAGGGGGAAAAAATCTTAAAAATTTAGATAAAAGTAAGGCATACAAACTACACATACATTTTTATGGAATATTTGCCTTTCTTTCTCTTCCATTCTTCGTTCGCTTCAGATTTATCTTGGGAACCAGTGACTTTATGCACTTGTATCATTCAGAATTAGGACATTTGTGAGAAAAGAGAGGAGCCCTATGTGCTACACTGCGACCATGTTGTAATTTTCTTTATAATGTTTTTGTCTTCTCAGTACCTGCTGTGGACGTTGTTGTGGGTTGGCTGGAATGTCTTTGTTAGCTGCCATTACTTGGATCTGGGAGGGCTTTCAAAGGTAAGTAATGGTCACGTAAGAGTCAGATAATTAGAGACCCATGCAGCTTCAGCTCCTAAATACAGTGTTCAAACCTATGCATGTCTCAAGAGACCAGTCACATGATAGCACACCTTACTGTTCTCAGGTAAAACATGTTTTGTGTTATGAAGTGACAGTAGCTTGTTTATTTCTCCTACCTGCATTGCTAAATAAATTGAATTGGTCTTTATTGATTTTATATATTTTTATATACAGACACAACTTAGTAGTGTTTTAGAAGAGAAAACTCCTAAACAGTTAAAATAATGAACTGATTAGTTGAATAATTTACATAAAACAAAGGAAGTTCAAATATTCTGGAATTGATTAATTTCTCATTAATCAAAGTAAAAATACAAATAATAAGTCTTTGCATCACAAATACAACATTCAGGAATTTAAATAGTTACTTTAAATTCTAGTCTTTACTGATAGTCTGGAAGTAGTTTTTTACATCTGTCATTATATTTTAATATTTACTTATAAATGAATCAAGTCATTTATAAGTTATTCATTCATTCAATTGTCTTCTTTGTCTCTGTTTGGTCTCTTACTACCAGAGAACTTACCGAACCAATAGCTTGACTTCACAATAAGATCCATCTTTTTTATCTTTCTCACTGGACTCATGTGTGAAGTATTAAACTTAAATAACTATACCACCATAGGTATGAATCTGTTGTGTGAATTACATAATTGCCTTCTACCTTCTTTAGTAATTTTCTAAGACGTAACTTTGCACGACTTGGGAGAATAACTATTATGGTTTAAGCTCCTTTGTCTGTACTAAAATTTGGAATGAAACATTTTTACAATTTAGATGTTTATACTGAAAGTTCCTTCTTCTGGATCAAAATGGTATTCACTAAAAGAACATTTCAGCGACCGATCTCTTCAAATTCTGTGTGATCGGTCACTGTATTCATTTTAAATAAATGTTATTGCTATTTTCTGCCTATCTTTTGATTATGGCCTGTCCACACCAGAAAAACAACCATATAGGTTGTTTGTTCAAGCACGTTATTATGATCCATATTTACATTTATTGTAACTGTGACCTCTAGTGACCTTATGACCATAGCAACGGAGGAAGTCAGGTTTTAAGAGAAGTAATGTGACTTCCGTAACGTAGTGAAGGTCTGGTATGCCAGTGGCTGGACTGGTACAGGAAATGCTCATATGTGTCGTTGTGGGAGGCATTGACAAACGACATATTTTGTCACTTATTGTTGTTTTTATTGTTTCTATGTTTGCCTTGTCTTTTTATTCTGTTTTATTGCTTTTTGTATTTTTGTTTCTTTTTCACTATGTGGGCACACAGCGAGAGGAGAAGAGGATGTTTTTCAATGCTGATGATGTTTCAACATCTCATCTGTCTGTTTGGTCACTGTAGGACAGCGATACACTCTCCCTGGGAGTGTCGTCGCATCGCTCATGGTGGAAGGACAAGGGGCCGGGGTGTGAGAGCAAGGGCCTTCCCTCCTCTGGGTGGCAGAACCAGCAGAACCCGGAGCTGACCACAGTGCTGAGCTGCTGGCTGGAATACCAGTACATAGAAATCTTGCACTGCATCGTCCAGCTCCTCCTATCAGTGAGTCTCTCTGACTGTTGGATGTCACACTTTACTGTGTAACTCATTCAACACATTAGTTTTGTGTCCCATACCCATAGTAGAGGAAGTATGCAGATCCTTTACTTAGGCAAACGTACTAATACCACACTGTAAAAGTAGGCACCGATTTTTTAGGGTTATGGTCAATTAGTCTAGTTAACATTTGGTAAATGTTTTGTTCATGGTTGTGGTCATGTTACTGTAAGAAGATCCCTGATTCAGTCATTCATCACCATCACCAACCTGATGTAGTGACTTTGCTATTGATTAATTACACAGCCTGTGACTTGCTTAATAAAACAGTACATATTTAAAATCAATGCACTTTCCATTTTGATATGAGTTTTATCTCGCTGCACATGTGAGACTGTAGCTCTGCACACACAGCAGACATTTTGACTTATCATATAGGAAAAGCAGAGGTGTTACTAATAACATTAAAGTATTATGCTCATTTTAAGGTTCAAAATCTTAATTAGGGGTTGAACCAGAACAGGTTTACATGGTTTAATTTTCAAAAAACACCATATTTTTCTCATACTGCACATTGCTGCAGCTTCTCTTTTCACCCTATGTGTTGTACGCTCTGCTCTTGAGCTACAGAGTGATGCATCTTACTTGTACAAAATCTTAGTTGGGAGTTGCACATGCGCAGTTCCCAGGTAAGGACTACTAGCCAATCAGAAGCAGAGAAGGGTGGGTCGTAAGAAACAAGGTAGTGTGATCCAAATCAAAGCCGCTTGAGACTGCGACCGTAACCTAGCAGATGGTACAAGTTACTCACAAGTCCACAACCACACAACATCATTGTTCCACATCTTACCAGAAACCACTACAAAAATCATCATCAATTTTACATAAAAATTGGCCAAACAATTTTAACGTTCCTCCCGCGGGTGGGCACAGGCTTCCCCCGCAGCCACTTGCTGAGCTCCTCAACTCCAAAAATATTCAAACACATTTTTGTTCCGCCATCACTTCTCCTAAAACTGTCAATATTCGAAGTTTACACAGCTGATTTCTCACCTCAAAACTTCTCAGAAGTGGATTTAGTGATGAAATTACATACAAAAACTGTAAAATATATAATAAAATATAGTGAATATTCTCTCTGACCAATCAGCAATCTGTCATGTTTTCACGTTACATTTTAGTATCCCTCAGCTTGCTTGGAACCTCGACGGAGGTGAGGTGATATGAAAAAAACATTTCTACAATGGAAAACCAAACAAAGGCAAGTCGACCAAAGGGCCTCCGCTCAGTCTAGCTTGGTTTGAGGCCGTGCCTGACCCTCGTTAGCCGCTTCGCAAGCTTTATGACGCGTTTGTGACGTCACAAGTAAAGGAAGTGAAGGGCTGGACTACAAACGAGCTGTTTTCAAGCGGTTCAGAGCAGAGCTTTCTGTGGGAGATGGGAACTCCCTTTGGGCTGGACTTTGGACTTTCACTTTGCAAACCTGTTACATGCACAAAAAAGAGAGCTAACTCAATAAAGGAACGGTAAGGAGAGGGAAAAAGCCAAAAAGCATAATACCACCTCTTTAACAAAGCAGCTAAATTTAATTCTGTGTTTCCTATAAAATCTTTCATATCACTGTCAAGAGAATATTTCTGTTCACTTGTTGAGGACAATGAATTACCCTTTTTTACTTTTTTGTGTTCATTTTCTTAGCTCCTGGGATTTGTTTATGCCTGCTACATCGTCAGCAATTTGTCAGACGAGGAAGACAGCTGTAAGTATGCACCTGATCAATGAAAACTTTGTGAAATATAACTTATTTGACATACATTATTCATTTAAAATACATTTTATGTATTTTCATCCCCTTAAAGTATGAAAGAAAGCTTTCGAAAACATTTGCCATTCCATTTTTTGCACTGAAGTTGATTTGCTTTGTATTATTTATTTATGTTGTTCTTTCCCCACTTATTTTAGTTAATTTCATTGGTGAATTTCATCATCCATTGAAACCCTCTCAGTTGATCTAGTGTAAAGACCTGCAGGTAGGTTTAATGGCATGATTTCCATTACCTCTTATTTGCACACATGCTGTCTATTTCATTTCCCATCTTATTAACACCTGATGTATTTTTTTCTATATTTCTGCTTAGATTATAAATAACCACAAAAAAACAGTGGAGAAAAGGCTGGGAAGGAGACGCGCAGACAAGGAGACAACTGTAAAGACCGTCATTGTCTAATTTTTTTGCCTGATTATCAATTAAAACATCGGTCACAGATGTTGACCCTCACTATGCACAAACTGCACACACTTTCCTGAGTCAAGAGGGGAATTTCCACAATACAGTACTGTATAAAAAGTGTAGACCTACTCATGTTTGTCTTCAGGCATCAAATTCAGTAAATGTCCATGTAAATCTACCTCTGTATGTGTGTGCGTGTGTGTGCCAAAGAGATAGAAATCCCTACATATTAAGCTCTCTAATACAAAAGAAAAGTGATTTGAAAGATGTAAATAAGTAGCAGATTCTTTCTGATGTTTTGTAAAATAAATTATTAATGTGTGTCACTCATTGCAGTTAGAAAACGTGTATAGTGTATGATATTATTCAGTGAAATAAACCACGTCTACACAATATAGCTTGTAATAGGGTGTTGCACACATTTCTGTATTATTAAAAATGGTACAAGACCAGGTAACGTTATCTGCCTTCTATCAGCTCTGGATGGCTCCTTAACATTACTAATGATAAGTTGCCGTTCTTAGAAGCAAAAATGTTGCACTAACTCAGTTTTACAGGCTGCGGGTTGTTCTTATATACGTTTTAAAACCCTTAATTAATAAGAAAACCGTGTTTTTAATCATAAATGTAACGTTAACATGGGCACAACCAGTTAGCAGCTGCTAGGTAGCCACAGCACCGTTGGGTAGCCGTGGCGACGCGTCGCTTACGTGACCGACGTCATTTCCGCCCCGCAGACCCCGGATGAAGCTGCCATTGGGGCAAGTGATCAGGGCCACCAAGGCTGGTTGGATTTTAATTTAACGGCGAGGGGGTCGGAGCGGATTGAAGCCCCGCTGGATTAATGTCGACAGGGCAGCGCGGAGTGGCAGCAGGGCTACAGCGAGCAAACTGTCCGCGCTGAGCACAGAGGCTAACCGGCTAACAGCCGCTGTGTTTAACTGTTAGCAAACTCACGTAGTGAAACAGCTTCTCCAGCTATTAGCCTGTCCACACAGCGGAGTTTGTGCACCTCCAAAAATATTATCAGGGCTTCTGTCTTAAAACAACACCTGGTGGATGAATGATGTCTGCCGCTAGTATTGACCCTCAGGTAAGCAGCGGGAGAAACGCTATTCTTCAGGTTTTTATCCCTCAGAGAGAGGTGAGAGGTGCGGTGGTGTGTGTGCATCCCACTCTGAAGACGATGCCACCATTGGCAGCTAGTCAGCTAGTTAGCCAACTGAGAGGGGAGGAGAGCTAGAAATCTGGTCTCTGCTGGTAACCAAAGGCCTGGACCACCTTTTTTAATTTTTAATGTTTACTGCATGTGTCAGCCAGGTTTTCAGAGACGTCTAAATATGTGCAGCTATGATAACGTGTGATGCTTTGAATAACATTGGAGACCCATGCAAGCTTTTCTTTATTTCTTCTTTCACGCATTCCTCCTTTTTAATGTGACCACTAAGACATCGAAAGGACAAGATGCAAGCAAAGGTAAGAGATAAATGTCTCCTGAACTTCCAAATGACTTCCTGTGTCTGAAGATGTAAGACCTGTTTAGCAGACTGTTTTTCATTGTGCACAACTGTCACCTGATACCTCACATCACTGACTCTTTTGTCAACAGGGAAACTCCAACAATAGTGTTTGCATCTTACATATTTCACTCCATTGTTTACGTCATCGCTGTTTGCAGTAATGAGCATACTTCAGTTTATCAGTGGAAAACACCTTGCACATTTCAAAAGGTTAGCTCCTCTAAAGGTTACGGTTATCCAGCAGAGCAGCACTCTGTGGCAGACAAGATAATCTATTTTAAATCACTATACAACATAAAATATCATTCATGTTGTTTCTTTTTTTTTTTTATTCTTTTGACTTCATTCATGTCTGTCATGCTATTATATGTTAGAAAAAAGTTATTATCACTACTGCAGAAGACATTTTGGTCTCATTTTTTAGTGAACACTGTTTTTTGTGTGACTTCAATTTAGGTAAGGTGACAATATGGGAAATCTGTGATGTTGTAATTCCAACTTGTACAATGCAGATGTTTTAGGCTTCACAATAGATCAGGTTGTTTGGATGTATGTGTACATTCGGATGTTCCAGCTTTGACAACAGTTTGATTTTATTGCAGCCTTTCCAGTTTCAGTGCAGAATGGCTCCCTCCACCAGAAGGATACAGTCCATGACAATGATTTTGAGCCTTATCTCACCAACCAGTCAAATCAGGTAGGAAACACAAATGGAGTTGTCTCTTGTGGCACTAAAATTATTATTTTTTGAATTATCGCCCTAACAAATTATCTTAATTCTGTTTGTTTGTAGAATAACAGCTATCAATCGATGACAGACCCTTACTTGTCCAGCTACTATGCCCCCTCCATTGGATTTCCTTACCCGCTCAGTGAGGCTCCTTGGTCAACAGGAGGGGACCCCCCAATTCCCTACCTGACGCCCTATGCCCCCCTCAGCAATGGAGACCATCACTTCATGCACGACACAGTGTTTGGACAGCCAGGTGGGCTCAGCAGCAGTATCTATCCTCACAGGTTTAACTTTTTCCCAGAGAACCCGGCTTTCTCAGCCTGGGGCACCAGTGGTTCTCAGGGCCAGCAGACTCAGAGCTCAGCCTATGGGGGGAGTTACAGCTACCCCCCCAGCTCTCTAGGAGGCACCTTAATCCCTGATGGACAGACGGGTTTCCACAGTGACACCCTGAGCAAGGCTCCAGGTATGAACAGCCTAGAGCAGGGCATGCTGGGCCTAAAAATAGGTGGGGATGTGACAGGAAGTGGCTCCGGTGTGAAGAGCGCAGGCTCTGTGATTGGTGGCGGAGGCAGTGTAGCTGCAGCTGTTGCTACGGGCAACAATTCCACAATTGGTATGCCCCCACCAAAACCTGCATCGTGGGCCGCTATTGCTAGTAAACCTGCCAAGCTGCAGCAACAAAAGACCAAGATCAAACCTGGCCCACCTATAGCTGGAGGACCTATGCCTCCACCCCCCATTAAACACAACATGGACATTGATACGTGGGATAATAAAGGGACTGCTACCAAGATGGTCCCTCCTTTAACCCCCCACCACCACCACCATCACCACCAGCAGCACCAGCCCCAGCTTCACTCCCATGCTCCCAGTCTCCTACCCCCCCTTCAGCAATCCCTACAGTCTGCCCAGTCCCTCGTGCAGCAGATGACCATGCAGGGTCCTCCACCTCCTCATCCACAGTCTTATCAGAACCACAACTCTGCTCCAACGCCTCAGACCCGTTGGGTAGCACCACGCAACCGCAACTTGTGCTACGGTGGTGGAAGTTTGGACAGCAGCGGCTCCTCTAATGGCGGTGGTGTTGGTAACGGAGGTGGAGTGTGCGGGGTTGTGCCTCCAGAGCCGGGGTCAGAGTCCCACCCTGTGCTGGAGAAGCTGCGAGCAGCCCACAGCTACAACCCCAAGGAGTTTGACTGGAACCTGAAAAACGGTCGCGTGTTTATCATCAAGAGTTACTCTGAGGACGACATCCACCGCTCCATCAAGTACTCCATCTGGTGCAGCACGGAGCACGGCAACAAACGTTTGGACTCAGCCTTCAGAGCTATGAACGCTAAAGGTCCCGTCTACTTGTTGTTCAGTGTCAACGGCAGCGGCCATTTCTGCGGTGTGGCCGAAATGCGCTCCCCTGTGGACTACGGCACCAGCGCTGGCGTTTGGGCGCAGGACAAGTGGAAGGGCAAGTTTGATGTGAACTGGTTGTTTGTAAAGGACGTGCCAAATAGCCAGCTGCGCCACATCCGCCTGGAGAACAATGACAACAAGCCAGTCACCAACTCACGTGACACTCAAGAGGTTCCTCTGGAAAAGGCAAAGCAGGTGCTCAAGATTATCGCCCAGTACAAACACACCACCTCCATCTTTGATGACTTTTCCCACTATGAGAAGAAGCAGGAGGAGGAGGAGGTGGTGAAAAAGGTAGGTATTTCCTTCAGACTTAATACATTTAAATCAAAGGAGTAAGTATGTTTACAGACTGTAAGGAATTTACTGGGGTGAGAGAGAAACATGTTTTTTTTTTAAAACAAGATCATCCCCAGTATAATTTATATGTTCTTTGACCCTCCCCTTGACGAAGATTGTTTTCCAAAATAAGAGAATACTACTTAAGTTGTACATTACATTTATTCATTTAGCTGACGCTTTTATCCAAAGCGACTTACAATTGCTATATATGTTTGAGGTCGCACGCCTCTGGAGCAAGTGGGGGTTAAGTGTCTTGCTCAGGGACACATTGGTGGATAAGTCACAGTGGGGAATTGAACCCAGATCTCTCACACCAAAGGCATGTGTCTTATCTACTGCAAGATTATGTTCCCCAGCATGATGGTAGTACAGCCCTTTTAACGTGGTATATTCAAGAGAACTGTTATGCATCCACCTTTGAGTATACTTGTTCAAAAAGTCAATAAAGAAATAATAACAAAAAAGATGTCATACCCCAATTTAAACATTCAGTACCTTAAGAGATCGTTGATTTGACATTAGAAGTACAATTAGTGATTTATGACTTTATGACTGATAAACTTCTGAGGGGCTGAAATATTTTCGCCCAACGGCAGATTCCAAATAATAAAAATAAATGTGCATTTAGATCTGATGATGTTGCCTAATATGCAATTAGTTGTCTCTTTGTTTGTCATAATTAAACCACTTACATCATTCTGAGGCTCATTATCCAGGTGTATTTTGGTGCTGTTTTATCTTCCTGTCTGACTGTGATACCCTGATGCTGTCTTCTCCATGTGGTGAAACATACATTTATGAACCACAGCAAACATGAAAGCCATGCTTTTTAAAAAGTATGTAATGAATGTTAGAAGAGAAGGTTGAAATAAAATATTAGTGTACGGTAAGAAAGAAAAAAAAGCAAAAATAAAAATGTCCGCCTTGCTTCCTAATAATATACTATAATATTGTGCAGTCCCATATTTGTAAGCTGGTTTTCATTCATTCTTTATTTGTTTTGCATTGGTTATTAATGTGAATGGTTTTTTTTTTTTTTAACAGAGCTACGAGCCTGCCTCAATACAGAGCCGACCCCGAATTGATCAGGTAAAGTCTGTTATCCTCTCTCTCTCTCTCTGTTTCTGTCTCTCTCTCTCTCTGTTTCTGTCTCTCTCTCTTTCTGTGTCTCTGTCTCTCTCTGTCTCTGTCTCTGTGTTAGGGCTGGATAAGATGAGAATATTTATTCCAACAATTTTGTTGATGTTCATATGTAACTGTATGACAAAGGTATGCAAATCACATTTATTAAGTAATCAAATTGATATTAAATTCATTTAAAGGTGGGGTATGCGATTCTGGAGAAATCCAAAACCATGACAAATAACATGATGTAGAGCAAAGAAAGTAGTGTAACTAACGTTAGCTAGGTTGTGGGTTAGCAAACTCGCTACAGTTGCTGCTGCAAAGCTTACATGAGAGGATGAGACGGCACCAGACCAAGAACACCAGCTCAACACAGTGATACTCACAACTCTCCTGCTACTATAGCCAACATCACAACAGCATGTCTTGCTAAACTAGAATTCCGCTGTGGGTATGACTGTGGGCAAGTCATTTAACACACGTCGTGGCTGGAATAGCGTTGTGGAGCTCGATCTGAGCCACTTTTGTTAGTTTCCCTTTCAGCTCGCACACAGAATGGACAGCTAGGGGAACGTGAATTAGAATCGCATACCGCACCTTTAACTTCCACTGTTACTGTTATTATAACACCAGAAAAAAACTCCTAAGTGTAAAAGAACATCACAATCTTCTCTTGTTGGTCTATTAATTTCTCATAATCATTCAGTTAGACCAGTGGTTCTCAAACTGGGGGACATAGTGCCACTGCAGCGGGGGCATGGATGTTGAGCAGACATAATGTGATTCATGTGGTGGCATAAACAAAAAAAAAAAGGGCTCTGATGCAAGGAAAGCTTTTTCGCTAACCTGAATATTTTGTTTTATTTGAATTGCCTGTGTTGTTAATGATAATAATTTAATCCAATTTTGCTGTACTCAGAAAGGCTTCAGCTTCTTTTGGCTTCTAAAGTGGGGGGCGTGACAGAAAAAGTTTGAGAACCACTGATTTAGATAAAAGTGAAAATACTATGGTCAGATTATCACAATGTAATTCCACTGAAAACCGATTAATGATAATCTGCCCTGATGCGATGTGATATTATCTGCCTAATAATTTCTTGAATTATTAATGTTTTTTTTATTCCTCGTCTTTTTCAGGATCGCCAGAAGTAAACAGAAGACGGCTGTCGACAAAATTTAGATTTAAAAAGAAAACACAAGGACATAAAGAGATTGAAAACTAATATTTTTTTCTATTTAATTTTGTTGACTTTGACCCACATTGCTCCTGGTTCCCAGTCTTTGAGATGCGTGCAGGGATAAAGCTAGTTCCACCAGTTGAGTCGCTTCAATAATATTTTTTTTTCTTGTTTTTTCTGTATTTTTTAGCCTTATAAATCTCTATTGCTACCCCGGAACTTGCATTCTTAACTAAATATAAGTAACAAATATCTGCACGTCTGTTTTTGAAAAATCTCTTGACAACATGCTGCTGATATTCAGTGACTGTTCACTTTGTGGTTTGTGTGTTGGAGAAATGTTAAGTGCTTGTATTGGTTAATCTTAACGAGTGAACAACACTTTATTGACAAATGTCTGCTATCTTTGTGTGGCCAGTTGTGTTTTATATTATGAGAAGAAGAAAAATAACTTCTTTAATGCCCCCTTTTTTTTCATGTGAGGGGTGTCTTACTTTGGTGGAGGAATGTGTACACTGAAAGTTTCTGTATGCGTAGACTTAATCGTGCAAGGTTGTGACATTAGAAAGCATAAATGTTAGAAAAAATATTTTGAATGATGTATCACACCTGGCTTACAACTGATTTAAATTTAGCATTAAAGTGGAGAAAATGTGGGATTGTGTCTCTTCCAGAGTGGAGCCTTAACATTTCTTTTCAGCACTAGTATAAATGAAATGTGTTGTTTTTTTTGTTTGTTTTTTTTTCCCCCACCCCCAGAACTGTACCTCAAAATGTTCAGCTAGAGATTCAGGGAAAAGATGTGTAGAGATCTTAAACGGTCTTAAAGGTGGTCCCTCTCTTTTTTTTTATTTAAAGAATGGAAATACAAATATAATGGAAATACAAATATACTGTTACAGTGACTTTTATTTCCCTCCGTTCCCTGCTGTTCCAACAGAGGTCTCTGTTTACGAAATTCTGGAGGAAATGTAGCATGCTTGCTGCTTTTAAAAATTCAAGCCAGGCTTGTCACTTTTTTGTTTGTTCGTTTCTTGTTCTTTCTTAACAAAATTATAATCTTGACATTCTCATCATTTTCATTGCTATAACCTGTCCACGCCATCCTCAGAAAAATGTAAGCTTTAATGTACTGGCATTTCTAACTGAGATCGCCTCAAAATGTTTAACTGTAGCATTATACTTAACTGATTTATTGTCAAGTGTATGAAAACCGAGAGACTAACTAGCCTATATGGTATATGTTTGTGACTTTTGTTTTTATGCTTGCTGTATTGTGTGTATGCAAGAGTGAAAGAAAAGAGAGGGAGTATGACTGTGGAGCAATCAGAGTTATATTACTGGTATTGGAATATAGAAATTTTATGCAAAAAAAAGTTTTAAGTCATCCCTGAATTAAATATTCATTGTATCAGAGGTCACCATCACATTCTTAGATTTGAACATGCTCATTATTAAAGATATACTTATCTGTTATCTGTGGAGTTTTTTTTATGACTGAATGATTTTATGCCGTTGATCAATTTTAATAATACAGTTTGTACAATACAACTCCCTTGATTTATAACATCTGTCCACTGGTAATTTTCTGAAAATCTGAGAAGTAAAGCTATTAGACAAATGTAGTGGACTAAAAAGTACAATACATAAAATAGAAATACTCAAGTACAAAATTTGTGTATATGTATGTATATATATATATATATAAAATCAGACTATAGCCTACTATTATCTTTGATATAGGCCTGTGAGAACGAATAGCAGCAAATCCTCCTATTTTTAGCAGCTGGAATCTGAAACTTGTGAGCATTTTTGTTTAAAAAATGACTGAAGCTATGAATTGTTCATCAAAATTGTTGTAAGTTATTTTGTGTGTTTGACAGATTGGTTAATCGACGAATCCTTTCAGTTCTATTCATTACCTTGGACCCAGTAAACTGGAACCTGGGACTATATGCTGACTATTAATAAATCAAGGCTATAGGCTATACAATAATTAGGCCTAGTTGCAGCTACATTTTTTCCAAAATGTGAATTCTAGTTTTACAAATGAGCGGAGCTCCTTCACAATCTATCCATATAGAGTTCTGTAAATGCGGAAGCAGTGATTTATGCGACAGTCTTACTGTAATCTTTAAGGAAACATTACAAAATCTGCAGGAAAAACAACATAGTTTGGTCATGTTTTGGTCCTGAGCGGTAAGAAAACAGGCAGTCTTTGTTCCTGAGCACAGACAGGTGTACTCTCTCTCTCTCTCTCTCTCTCTCTCTCTCTCTGTCTGCAGATGTTTAAATCTCTCCATCTTCATAAATGATGCAGGACGCTGGAGAGTGTGATTCCTCTCTTGGCATTCACCGCGTGCCTTAATTGTATGGCTAATAAATCAAGGTCCGCCGTGAACACGAGGAGCGGCAATCCGTGTCCCTTACCGAGGAAAGTTGAAGCTTTATGAGCATTTGACCGTCACAAGATGAAACACACAAAACATAAATGACTCGATAGGCCTGCGCGCCATAAACGCAGTGCAAGGCTAGGCCTATTTAAAATGCCCTCAGATGTGTATTTTGCACCAATAAAAAAAGACTCTAACGCAAATGGAACATAAGACAATAAGCTTCTTCTTCTTGTCCTTGTTGGTAACCATTTACTGAAGCTCCTTTTGTCACGCCATAATTAACTGTCCAATTCCTTCAGTCCAGCTCCAGTGCGTGCAGCAGCTGCGTGCCTTCATTCCGCAACACACCAGCTGATTATTTTCAGGGCAGATTCTCCTCAGTGGAAAATTCCCCTGCGATAGGCCTATATGATTTAAAGAAATGGAGGTAAAGCAGGCCACACAATACCGTCCACAGTGCTGGCATCGGTTGAGGCAGGCAGACACTGACAGGCCCGCTGATGATGTCCAGTCAGGCTTTGTGCCAGACGCGCTTCACTCCAGTACCCCTTCAGGTTAAGTTACCTAACAGACTTTCTATTCGTCGGTTTGTTTGGGGTATTTTTTTTTAATATTAAACATTTCTCTACATCAAAAGCGCCCCCCGTCCTGATTTGTGTGCGGCTTTCATGCCCCGCTCCTCATAGGCTGAGTAACGTCATGACGTGGATCCACTCCTCGCTATCAAACGTTGAGTGCTGCCCCTACCTGGCAGAGCATGTTTATAGATTGCACTTTCTTTCATCTCTGCAGACGGAAAAAGACTGCTGGCTGCAAGATGCGCTGACCGGGGTGCTGAAACCGGACCCTCCGACATTTTCCACTGCACAGGAGCCAGCCTCCTTCTCATCTAATTTAATCTCAATAGGTCATTAAGTTGTGGTGGAAAGGAACTAAGTAGCCTATATTTACTCAAATACTGCTCTTAGGTACTATTTTGAGGTGATGTATTTTTCTGCTAGCCTACTTTCTACTACTACATTTAGTTGATTAATAATGCAACATATAATCAACAAATACTTTCTGATGTATTATTATAGGTTAGAAATAGACTTTATTGATCTCTGAGGGAAAATTCACAAGCTACCCAGCAGTATATAAAGTAATTAAATTAAGATCCACCTTTAACAACTGCAGCATTAAAGTGATGAACACATGAATGCATCAATAACTATAATGCAATAACATAATACACATTATTCTCAAATTAGCCATTCTGCATGATGAGTATGTTTACTTTTAGTACTTTAAGAATGTACTTTTAGTAAGTAAAGTATTTACTTTTATTAAGTAACATTTGAACTGTAATATTGTTACTTTTACTTAAGTAGGATAACTTCTTCCTCCTCTGTTATTAACTTGGGATTCCCCCATTGCATTATTTCTGTGCAAAAACTATTGTAATAGTGGAAGATGTCCTCCTTAAAGGGGAACTCAGGCACAGGTCTTGGGGAGCTCTACTGCATGTGTGAAAAAGTTGTATAAATCCCTTTGTGTCTCCAGAGAAAGCTGCTCAAGATCTGATAAAGTGATGTCACCTGAGTCAACACGTGTTGGGGCTTAAGACTAAGTTTGAGAATGAAAAAAATCTGGAGGTGTGCAGTTGGAAAGAAGTGACCTCTGTAGCTCACCTCTGCTTGATGCAAGCAGCTTGATGCTGTGGGTAACATAACGTAGGCGCCAGGACAGGGAAGGAATATGTGTGGAATAAAAAATACAATATCTGTGGTTCTGCTCAAATGGGAACCTCTGAGTCTGAAAAGTGAAGCCATTGCTGAAGTGCCTTAAACCTGCATTCTTTCTAATGGCCAGCAGGGGGCTACACTGGTTGCAAAAATAAGTCCCATTCTGTGGAAGTGTATGACAAAATGACCCAATTGCTCACCTGATTTATTACCTCAGTAAACACTTTCCTAATGACTTTCTGGTCTCAATTGCTAGTTTTAAGTCTTCTTCAATACAGCATGATGTTCATCCACTAAATTATGGTCGTCCAAATATGGCAACTTCTCTTTTCATTGATGTATTGCAGCAAAAAATTCCCCTGCGCCTGAAAAAACATTTTCCCCAGAGGCCACCATTATAAAAGAAACATCTGTAAAACTGTTCACAGAACAACTCAAACTGTAAACATGGTCGATTATAAATATTATTAGGATTTTTTGGTCCATGGGGGTTTTATAAGGCAAGGCAAGTTTATTTGTATAGCACATTTCAACAACAAGGCAATTCAAAGTGCTTTACATAAAATATAAAAGCAACAAAGGGATATTGAGAAAAAACCACATTCAATTATAATTTTTAAAAGGGTGAAATAGAAAATAAAACAGAGTAAAATACAGTTTAAAGAGTTAAATAGGAAATAGAAACAGGGTAAAACAGGACAGTAAAAGTCACAGTGATGTGCACAACATTAATCCACAGCCTTATATTTGATCTAATTAAAGGAAGTGGTAAAAAGAAAAGTCTTAAGTCTTGATTTAGAAGAACTGACAGTTCCAGCAGTGCAGTTTTCTGGGAGTTTGTTCCAGATATATGGAGCATAAAAACTAACGGTAAAACTATAATGGTAAAACTAGAGAAAAGTGTTTTTAAAATCTGTGACATCATTACAATGTAAAGTCTATGGGTAGAGTGGGAAGTGGGAGAAACACTGCTGCGTATATACAGTGGGCCACATACCCCAAAGTAAACCCGGAGGTTTCTGCTGTATCATGTTTGCATTGTATGAATGTGACCTCCACCTTGATAATAACGCTGCTGTTTGAGGAGTTTCAACCTTCCTCATCACATTTGTTAGCAGAGGAATAACTTATGATTGCATTTGCTCCTTTTGAAAGACCTAACTCAGGTTATTTATTTTACAGTAAACCAGCACTCCGATGTTCAGGTGCCGGTGGAGGACGCTATTCAGATAATAAAAAATATTTGAATAATATTTTAGTCTAATTCAGTATTTTGCCCTGTTATTGATATTGTATGAACTTGTTTGACTGGACTCTCAAAGTTAACAAAAAAGAGGGCAGTGTAAATGGTCTGAGAGTCTAAAATAATGGAAGTAAATTATTGTTAACTTGGTAAGGGGAAGGGATTTTTTATAAGTTATGTCTAATTTTCATTTCTTTTTATTTGTACAAGTAATGTACATATGTCATGTATTGATGATTTGGTAATTCCTTAACATTATTTAGTTTTTTACTACATCTCCTTCTTAGCAAATGTGATCTCTGTATGTACAGTACATGCAGCTATATGGGAAATGATGGGTTTGTGGTTCATACTCCTTGGTAATGTGTTGTATTTCTCCATCCATTCATCGTCAACCGCTTATCCTGGAGCCAAACCCAGTCAACATCGGGCAAAAGGCGGGGCACACCCCAGACAGGTCACCAGTCCATCTCAGGGCTGTTGTATTTCTACACCAATAAATTATTTGTGCCATGGATTTCCAGTGTTATCTAAGAGTACTCAATGGAAATTAAGAAATTTTAAGAAACATGGATGACAGCTTTTAGCAGATTGAACTACAGTTTGGTGGATCAATACAATCAAATTCATTATTTTAAACATTTCACTCGATTAAAGCAACACACATAAAAAAACACAAACATTTTCTGTCAAAAAGAGTCTTTTTGGGAATAAACCATGTCATTAACATTTAGATGAATCAAAAACGTATGTACAAAAGTTTGACAGTTTACAAAAGCCAAACTGTACAATGCCACAAAAAACACTTTCTAAAAGAGTTCAATAAATATTTATATTATTTTCATTATAAATACATATACCAGAGCTCATTTTAAATATCTTTGGTGAAGATCTCAATTTGCCCTGATAAGAGTTTGGCTATATTGTTGTCTTAACATGTTCCATGTTTTTAGATTTAGTCACCAGCAGCTTGCATGTTGCATGTAGCTATTGTTAATGTAAACATTTTTGTGGAAATTACACTTTCTACATTAAATATGAATAGTCATAAACATTTGTACAATGCAGTCACATTTAGCAGACAGTGTATCCAGAGAGACAACTGCACAAAAACAAAAAAAGGTGGTACCTTCATTTTCAAGAGAGGCAATCTGATCTGCAGTATTTCCAAATACTTCAGCAAAATTGTGAATCCTTTGTCAGAGCAATGACAAAGAAAACATCTTCATACCCTCCAACACTTCAGTCATTTCTATATATACTGTACACTATACTGTACAGTGTGTTTTTTTTTCTGCAGCCAATTTAAATAAGAATAAATAAAAATTAACTCTCATTTTGACAAATTGTGATCAAATCTGGATAGACATTTACATGCAATGTCCAGTCTCACAAATCAGATACAGACTGGTATTTGCAACAAAATGTCTGGGTCAAATCACAATTATTGGCTGGCTGTTATCATCCTGGTCAACCCGACGAACATCTCCAAAGATGACAAAAATCCCAAGGCCGGTGGCATTTACTAAAGTGATGAGGGAGAACACCGTGGCCCACGACAGCGTGACCTCAATCAGGTAACCTGACACGGAGACCAACACCAGTCCTGTTCACGCACCAGGGAAAATGACAAGAGAGATAATCTGAGATCAGTAGTAACAACGGAGAATTTACTTTTTCATGTACCAGATATAATAGTTAGTAAGTACATACAGTTCCTATATAAAACATTTAAATTAATAAACATTTTGGAAACATACCCATAAAAGCACCCAACATATTCATGAAACCTGTTGCAGAAAAGAAACACTGATTAAATGTCACATCTACAAATACTAAGATTAGCACAGTTTTATGACACTGAAATGTGGGCTGCTACAAACTTACCATAGATGGCACCGGCACATGATGGGGTGAGATCCTGGACATTCACAGACACTCCACTGAAACACAGTGAGACTCATTACATAATCAGCTAAATCTACAGCACATCCAATCAGGAAAACTCTGAATTACTCATTCACAACACTATACCATATATGACCGGAAATAAAGAATAAGTCTGGTGAAATTCTATCTTTGTATTATTATCAGTACATCCAATGAAAAGACCAAAACAAAAAATAAGTAAATCCTTCTGACAAGTGTTATCCGTGTATCCAAAGCCTGATATATCTTTTGATTGTGGTCAAAAAAACCTATTCATCAGTGAGCCCCACTGTTGCATTGGGTGACATGTTTCTTCATTACAATAAGGGCATTGTGGTTTATTTTGAGTCGATCCTACACGCACTATCCTGCTAAATACTTACTAGAGCACCAAATGTGTATTAATCCTCAGCTGAAAACAGTCCCCTGCATAAACACTATTTATTACTGCTTGAGTAATGTTAAAAATTATAATATAAAATAAATAAGATGATCCTAGATATTTATGTATTTTTAAATACATCTTCAGTAAGAACCAGTTTTTAAAAAGAAAACTCACATGGCTCACATTCACGATTATATGTGAATGTATAATATGTACAGCATTAAACGTTTTCTGTCTAGGCTCTGACCTCTTCACTCTCCACAAAGAAGCGCAAAGCTCAGAGCCACATTACTCACATACAACCTGAGGGAAGGTAGACTCAGAGCCTACAGGTGGTGTACGACGGGGCAGGAGGTGGTGTGAGTGACAGCATAGCTTTTACAGTGGGTACGGAAAGTATTCAGACCCCTTTAAATTTTTCACTCTTTGTTTCATTGCAGCCATTTTCCAAAAATCAAAAAAGTTCATTTTATTTCTCAGTAATGTACACTCAGCACCCCATCTTGACAGAAAAAAAAACAGAAATGTAGAAATATTTGCAAATTTATTAAAAAAGAAAAACTGAAATATCACATGGTCATAAGTATTCAGACCCTTTGCTCAGTATTTAGTAGAAGCACCCTTTTGATCTAATACAGCCATGAGTCGTTTTGGGAAAGATGCAACAAGTTTTTCACATCTGGATTTGGGTATCCTCTGCCATTCCTCCTTGCAGATCCTCTCCAGTTCTGTCAGGTTGGATGGTAAACGTTGGTGGACAGCCATTTTCAGGTCTCTCCAGAGATGCTCAATTGGGTTTAAGTCAGGGCTCTGGCTGGGCCATTCAAGAACAGCCACGGAGTTGTTGTGAAGCCACTCCTTCGTTATTTTAACGGTGTGCTTAGGGTCATTGTCTTGTTGGAAGGTAAACCTTCGGCCCAGTCTGAGGTCCAGAGCACTCTGGAAAAGGTTTTCGTCCAGGATATCCCTGTACTTGGCCGCATTCATCTTTCCCTCGATTGCAACCAGTCGTCCTGTCCCTGCAGCTGAAAAACACCCCCACAGCATGATGCTGCCACCACCATGCTTCACTGTTGAGACTGTATTGGACAGGTGATGAGCAGTGCCTGGTTTTCTCCACACATACCGCTTAGAATTAAGGCCAAAAAGTTCTATCTCGGTCTCATCAGACCAGAGGATCTTATTTATCACCATCTTGGAGTCCTTCAGGTGTTTTTTAGCAAACTCCATGCGGGCTTTCATGTGTCTTGCACGGAGGAGAGGCTTCCGTCGGGCCACTCTGCCATAAAGCCCCGACTGGTGGATTGCTGCAGTGATGGTTGACTTACTACAACTTTCTCCCATCTCCCGACTGCATCTCTGGAGCTCAGCCACAGTGACCTTTGGGTTCTTCTTTACCTCTCTCACCAAGGCTCTTCTCCCCCGATAGCTCAGTTTGGCCGGACGGCCAGCTCTAGGAAGGGTTCTGGTCGTCCCAAACGTCTTCCTTTTGAGGATTATGGAGGCCACTGTGCTCTTAGGAACCTTAACTGCAGCAGAAATTTTTTTGTAACCTTGGCCAGATCTGTGCCTTGCCACAATTCTGTCTCTGAGCTCTTCAGGCAGTTCCTTTGACCTCATGATTCTCATTTGCTCTGACATGCACTGTGAGCTGTAAGGTCTTATATAGACAGGTGTGTGGCTTTCCTAATCAAGTCCAATCAGTATAATCAAACACAGCTGGACTCAAATGAAGGTGTAGAACCATCTCAAGGATGATCAGAAGAAATAGACAGCACCTGAGTTAAATATGAGTGTCACGGCAAAGGGTCTGAATACTTATGACCATGTGATATTTCAGTTTTTCTTTTTTAATAAATTTGCAAAAATTTCTACATTTCTGTTTTTTTCTGTCAAGATGGGGTGCTGAGTGTACATTACTGAGAAATAAAATGAACTTTTTTGATTTTTGGAAAATGGCTGCAATGAAACAAAGAGTGAAAAATTTAAAGGGGTCTGAATACTTTCCGTACCCACTGTAGGTGAGCCATGTGCCAGAAGCAAAGCGTGAGCAGGGCACTGAAGGCTTAAGTACACCACCACAATTGTACTGGTTTCAACATTGTTTTTTTTATGCCTGTCTCCTTTCTTTTTGTTCTACTGTAAAGCACTTTGAATCATTTGTGCTGTGTGCAAAGTTCTGTATAAAAAAAGTTGAATTGAGGGTAGGGAAGTCAGAAAGTATTGAGAGACGGAGTAATGCATTATTAGTTTTGGTCTTTTGATTGGAATTTGATGAATAACAGTGGTGGAAAGTAACTAAGTACATTTACTCAGGTGCTTTTTGGGTTAGGATTTACTTGAGTATTTCAATTTTATGCTACTTTCTACTTCTTTTTGGGAAGGGAAATATTGTACATTTTACTCCACTACATTTATCTGACAGCTATAGCTACAAGTTACTTTACAGATTAAGATTTTACAAATAAAACATGGGATCAATTCATAAAATATACATACTGTATTTTAATGTATAGATTAAAATATCCAACAGTATTTAAAGTAGTTCCACGTCAATCAGTTGAAACATTAAAATGCTGCTTACGTATTAAAGCATCAGTAATAATATTCTAATCTAAAACACTATCTGAAATTATTAATACATAAGTACATTGTGCTGTTAATACTGTTGTACGTATGAAATCTTCATTGTAAGACTTTTTTAAGAGTATTTTTACCATAGCGGTATTTCACTTCTTCAAACACTGGCAATAACAGAAATATAAAATAATGTCTGTATTATCCTTTAAATATTGACTTAGCTTAATTTCACACACACATCTTTCTTTCATAACAATACTTGAGGTTGTTTAAACAGTTTAAACACACAGGCAAACTCATTTTAATAATCTAACATACCTGCTGGTGAAGGTTGACAAACCGATGGTACCAGAGACGCAAATCACGGCAGAAGTAAATGTGACCGCTCCAGACAGAGGCATAATAAAAATACTCGATACACCCATGGCAAAGAACTGAGGATGGAAAGACATATGAGATGTTTACAAAAGGCACAGTCCACAATCTAAAAGTAAATAGCAAGTAGTATTCACAACACAGGACTTACTATCACTCTCAATTAGATTGAGATTAGTATTCATTCAGACCAATAAGGGTATAAAAACTTAGTCAAGTGTTTGATTCAGTTTGTTTACATCATTAATCTATAAGTCAATACATGAACCATACATGACTTTGTTTTTTAATTTATTTCTTACAAAAGGAATACATTTAACATAGCTCAAAATGTAACAATGGTTCACTGTACTTGTACATATTTTTCCCTGGGGGAACTTTAAGGCCTGTAATTACATGTTTGAAAAATTCCAACATGAACACCCCACCAGCTAGACAGGACAAACCTTTCACCACACAGACAACACACTTGTTCTCTAATCACACAACTATGGTGCACACTGAATGATTGTACAATCACAACGTGTTTTTCCACACTTACCTGCATTATCTTTCTAACGGACGCTACACGATATCCTACAGAAAAAAAATAAACATAATTTTTAACATCAGTTCAACAAGTATAGTAACTAACCTAAAAAAAGATACCACAATAAAAGAAAAATGACTTGTTTGTTACCTTGTCTGATAAGAAAATCTGAAACATATCCTCCACCAAATGCTGATGGAATTGCAACTAGCCATGGAGTTACATTATATACACATTCCTGCAAAAATAGACATGTTGACAGGGGAAAAACTGACCAGTCTTCTTACGGAATTTAAACAATGTGGTAGTGACATGAATGTGTGTAAAGCCTGAAGTGTCAACATGGAACAATCTAGGTTACAGTTAAGCTGTTCTGTTTATTGGCTAACATATAGTGGTGAAAACAAATACCTTGGCATGTGGAAATGATTCTTTAAAGTATGTTGGCAACCATGACAATAAAGTGTAGTTTGTGCTGCATATGCACATGTGAGCAAACACCATGGCCCTTAGGAAGAAAATTACAAAGACAGAGAGAAAGGTAGGGTTAGGCTGAAAACTCAAATAACCATGTAGTGATAAACGGTGAAGGATTAAAGAACAGCTGTACCAGATAGGTGGCTTCTTCAAAAGACTCTGCCAGCGTGTTCTTGACAAACTCCATTGTGAGTCTTTGCTTGTTTCTTTCCGCTTGGGAGCAACGTAACCTGAACCACACATTGTTTATTATATTAGACTGTTGTATGTCACAGTGTTTATCATTTAGCAACACAGTACAAATAAGAGTCCACAGCCACACTAGCAGCTCTGTGACTTCAGCTGCTCAAAATGACAATGCTAACATGCTGATGTTTAGCAGATATGTTGTTTAGCATGGTCACCATCTTAGTTTAGCGTGTTAGCATGCCAACATTTGTTAATTAGCTCTAAACACAAAGCTGGGGCAGATGGGAATGTCATTAGTTTTGCAGGTATTTGGTCATAAATCAAAGTATTGGACAGAAAGCTAAGGGGTCATCAATATGATCTGAGGGGAACATGAATGTGTAAACCATCCAAGAGTTGTTCAAACATTTCACTCAAAACCAGAAGTGTCAACCTCATGTTGGCACTAGAGGAAATGTCAGGGGATCACCAAAGTGAATAGGTTTCATCCCTGGGGACCATGAATGTCTGTGCCAAATTTTGTGGCAATGTATCTTGAAGTATTTCACTTGATAAACTGATTAGATAAAAAAAAGTCCAAAGTCATTGGATTCATCCTCTTGGGACCATAACTGTACAAAATAGCGTGGCTATCCATCCACAAATACAGTGTGGACTGAAGTGGTGGGCCTATGCCGCTAGTGTGGCTAAAAGCAGAGGCACGGTCATTTAGCTGTACTTTTCATTTAGGACAGCAAAGTGACAACCTATGGTCACTTCATTATTCAGCGATACATGACTGACTGGTGTAGTTACTGTACCTTTTAAGAAAAACAGCCAAACAAAGAGTGCCCAGAGTCCGGACAAGATACCAATACTGTAGAACATGCTTTCCCAGCCGTACAGGTCCAGCATCAGGGACCCCATCCCACCAGCTAACAATGTTCTGAGAGAGCAACAAAAAGCAAAATTAAAAAGGTATTGTCAGAGATAGAGCGTGTGTTTATCTGTGAATTGGTGTGTGTGTGAGAAACATACCCAAGATAGCTACCACTGTGCATGGTGCTCATTATAAACCCTCTCTGTTCTTCCACTACACGCTGTGAGCAAAGGCTGGCCAAAGATGGGAAAAAAATGCCTGTAAGGCATTATAAGACACAGTATTCATGTAATCAGTCACCGTTGGTAAATTGAATGCATTTATATTTCCTGCAGCACTGGCACATTTATTTAAAGAAATAGTTTGGACTTTCATGTCTGCACACTATATATGACATGAAAAATGTAAAGCCAGCAGCTGGTTAGCTTAGCTTAGCATAAGGACTGGAAACGGAGGAAACAGCTAGCATGGTTTTGTTAAAAAGCTCTCGTGTCTGTTAATTAGTGAGCTGTTGGTGTTGGTAGGTGGATTTGTTACCTTTGGAGAAAGCTAGGCTAGCTTTTTCCCTGTGTGTCCAGTCTTTATGCTAAGCAAACTAAGCGGCTGCCAGTTGTGGCTTCATATTTATTGTACAGACATGAGAGTAGTGACCATCTTCTCATCTAACTCTTTGCAAGAAAGTGAACAAGGGTATTTCCCAAAATGTTGAACCAATCCTCTAAGTGCTTATATGAATAGAAATGTCACTGGTTCAATACTCACCCTGCAGTAGTCCCATAAGGAACCTGGCCATAGTCATGAGAGCGAGGGTGTGAGAGCCTATCTGGGCCAGAAGAGGAGTGCCAGCTGTGATCAGAGCCCACGAGGCCGCAGATATGAACAGGACACGCTCTCCTCCCACTCTAATATAAGAACAAACAGTTAAATCCTGAAACTCTAAACCTAATTCAACAATAAATATTCCCTTGAAATTTCTAGCTCATTGTTTAAGGAGAGCCGTGTGAAGTCATGCTATTCTGTTTGACTATTTGAACTGCTTACTTGTCACTGGTGTGTCCTCCCAGGATCTGTGTCAAACAGTAACCCCAGAAGAAACCACCCAGAACCAGGCCAGAATCGATCTTGCTCCAGTGAAAAGAGGTTGCCATTGACACTGCACAGATTGGCATTGCCATCCTGGCACAGTAGAGGAGGCAGGTGCCCATAAACAGCGTCAGGGTCCATTTTTGAGACAGAGGTCTGTGAGCATGAAGGGAAACAGTTTCTGCTTAATGACATGGATCAAAATAACTGTAACTAACAACAGAGCAGTAACCAGGTGAGTAGTCAATGTTAATAAAACAAGAAGAAGAAGGAGAGTCAGCCATGCTAGCTGCTCTGTGAACCAGGAAAATACATCCTTACAACTGTTTGCAGTTAGTCTTATAATGATTTAGAGCTTTAAAATCATTGTTTCTACACCATAGGTACATATATGTTATTAAATGTTGAATATTAACTTTTGTTATACTATTTCACATGAACTCTATTACAAACTTATACATCATGCAATGTTCTCTGTGACGGAAAGGGCAGTCACCCCACCCGGATTTGGTACCCGGTACCAAACATGGAACTTGACCACAACGTCAAAGAGCCAGAGCTAGTTGGTATGGCTGTCACAGCGCATGCTCAACCATAGTGACGGTGGTCCGTTACATTCTCATTAGCATTAAGTATACAAAATAACAATTTGGGGCATAAAAAACACATTTTTAATTTCAGTGACCATGACTTTAATAAATCAACTGCATTGTAGTAACAGATTGTACCATATAAATTTAAAACAAAGAAAGATCCATCTGACGGTGGTGACACAGAGCTGATGGTGGTGGCAGTAGCCTATTAATTGGTCCTTCTCTTTTGCGGTGTATGTCAGCCCAAACTGTTCTGTCGGGTGTATTAGGAGAAATTTCTTAAGAAGAACAATTTATGTTTTTAGACATTGCATTATAGTAAGAAAATACTGTAGAACTACAGTATGTGTTGAAGAAACAAAGGGGAAATGATGTAGTATAAATAGATGTCAGTGAAACATTACAAGCCATGTTACTATTTATTATGATCATACATAGTATTCAAGCCTCCTTTGTGAATGATTTGGATGTTTCTGTCAACACCATATGTGTTACCACCGTCTAACATGAAACCTGATGGTGTTGACATCTGACAGTGGTGACAAAAACATACTTAACTTAACTTAATAAACTAATATGCAGAAGACCCTGAGATAATCAACCCTGGTTGTTTTAAATAAGAAAATGTTATTCATTTTCAATGGAATTAGCAGTTTTGTAAGTGGGAATTGTTTGTGCCAAAATCAGTGAAATAATATAATCGAGGTAAAACGATTATTGCGTCGCATTGCGTTTCAATGATGCTCTCGTTTTGTCTTGTCTTCATTTAAAGCAGGGTGCGAACTACAGAAGAGCCATGGAGACATTGGTTCCTCTTATAGGCCACCTGCTCCCCTATAAGAGTGATTTGTGAAATTTTGGAGGGGTCTCTAAAATAGGCTATTGACAATATGCTATTTATGCAGTGCATTTCCATTTTTCTGATCATCTTCATCATCATGAGTAAACTCATGCATGTGGGTATTTCATCACTAATTTGCTGTAGACCTTCAAATAATATAATTATTGTAAATGCTGCAAATAAACTTACCTAATTCACTGTAATAAAAGATACTGATGCACGGCCTGCATACTATTCTTGTCGTCGCGCCTTCGAATCCTGGTGGTGCAACATCATAAACTTCACTCCATTCTACTTCATTATAGGTTAGGTATAGGTTGCGTGAAAACAGCCTCTCGTCGCTCCTCGCTTGCCCCTTTTGGTTTCGGCCCAACACCCTTTCTTACTCCCACCACACCCATTAATATAAGCCTTAATCACCAGCTCCCCTGAAAGCCACGGTATCGTTCACACACTGCCTAAAAGCCCAAACTCACACTCCAGGCTGTGGCATCTTTAACTCGAGCAAAGATGACGTGGGTTAGCTAACTAGGCTTATTATAATTTGTTAGTCAACATTACTATCTTAAGCCTAGGGCAGAATAGCTTTACACTTTTTCCTCTAAGCATAGGTTAACAAATTACATATTATTTATACTATTATTTGTTTAAAGTCCCTGCATCTCCTGACAGAACACCACGGCTCAATTCGTAACGACTTGATGTCAACCTAAGTCGTTTATCTGTCACCTGCTAAAACCCCACCTCCACACACAAGCCCAATACGCCCCCAAGCAGTCCACCTGGGGGGAAACACTGCATTGCTGTTTTCCTCTGCTCTAACATGCCGTTTAAAGTTGATAATGTTGGATTAGGCTACTATACTTGACCTGATGGGATATTTAGGATTTTTGGGGCAATATCTATATAATAATTTAAAAAACATTAAACATTAGATTTTAAAGGTTCAACAAATGCATGATGTTTCCTAAATCCATGAGTAATTATGTTAAATTATCCTGATCTATCCACAGTAGCCTAATCCTGTTTATTACCCATATCCAGCCACCCCTAGACTGTGATGATAAGAAGGCAATATGTTGTTAAACATTAACACAACACTTTTTAGGAACTGCAGGACAGTGCAGCCTATAAACTAAACTTTAAATCTAAAATCTTGTGCACTCTTACCTGGGCCACAGGTTTTGGTCTTCTTGCTCTTCTTCAGTAGAATTTGTGGCTGTGTAAACCTTAGGATCCAAGCCATTCCTATCTCCTGATGTGTGCTTTTCAGCCATTCAGACAACAGTGGTGTCTTCTCCGTGATCAGTGCAACTCTCTGGCACTCAGAGGTGCTTCAGCTATATCTCACTTCCTCAAGTAGAGGGGCCAAACAGGTAAAACTTGTTTGAACAAAACTACAAAAAATTTGCACCGGCTTGTGTTTAGCAAGATTGACCTTTTACAGGGTACAAAATTTACATATTGCCTCTATAAATAACAGAGTGAGAGAGAGTGTATTTGTTGTTTCAAGAATTTGGTTTTTAAAACCATCATCAGCCCATAAAATCTGCATACTTGCACACTCAACTCAGAAAATGGAATAACAACTCTTGTATGGTTCACAAAAGTTTTGTTTATTTTAATAATTGCAAATCTGATCTTAAAAATGTTGAATAATAAAAGGGATGTGAGCTCTCTGGGACTCAGTATTCGTCAAAGCCAATATTTATAAAGACAACCTTAAAAGAAATTAAGGATGGACAACTAGCAGCAAGTTTATATATATATATATATATATATATATATAAACAAACCAAACAAGCACAAGTGCCTTTTCCCATTTAAAAAAAAGAAGATACACTTGCATGCAGTTAAAGTAAAAATACTAACAGCTTTAAAAGTGACTAAATGAACAGTGAGGCCTGTTCAGATTCTAAATGTCGCTGTTGATCATTGTTATTTATTACCAAAACAAAGCCAATTAACAAAAGAATTCATTCCAGTATGAAAAGATTTTAAATTTTCAAAGTTGTTGTAATTGGCCCCACCATTTATTAGCATTTCTTGACCGAAGGATCTGATTTTTTTATTTTTTTTTTTCAAGCATCAATGGGATTTGCAGAACATGATCCTAACTGCAACGCTTTGTAACATCAAAACAAACATAACCACATGGCGCATGCTGAGGGCGGAGCATACTGTAGCTTAGAAAAGGCCTTGAGGGGCTAAACTCAGTCAGAAAGCCATCTCTGATTTCAACCCGTCAGTCAGGACATATTTCATCCTCTCAAACGCACTTGTGAAATTATAATTTTGCAGGGCAGTTCATCCCGTAGACGTATTGTAAAAGGTACAATCAGATTTCAAGGCGAAGAAAGCAAGTTGCTGATTCTATAGCAAATCTGCAAACAATACAAAATGAAATCATAAAATATTACATCAATTAAAAGTCCATTGCATTAATAAAGTGTATCTTGCCATTTAATTGAAAAATACTCGCATTTTGTGTATTAAATGTATAATTTAAAAACCTATTTCTTGCAGTGTGTGCACTCAACCCAAACATATCGTCACTGAAAAAAGGGCAATCGCGTTTCAAAGATTACACCTTTACAGTCAAACTCCTCTTGGTTTAGGGGAGCTTAGCTTTTGACTCCACACACGGCAAAGTATTAATACTTTTTCATACCACTATCTCCCTTTCTGGCTAAATGAAGTCTTGGTGGGGAAAATGGTCACAATAAATAATACAACTGGCTTAGGCTTAAGAAAGGAAAAATATAAAACAGCAATTTTAATTTTTTGTTGTCTCCGAGATCTATCTAAAAATCCAGGATTAGTATTTATCTGTCGATTTGCAAATACAGCAATTTACAGTTTGCACAATGAGTTAAGTCTTAACTCTCATGAATGAAACATGAAAAAAAAAAAAAAAAAAAAAAAAAAACAACGTAGCATTTGTTTATACATATATGTTACCTGGTTGTCACACAGTCACTGACTGATTATAAATTAAGGGGACATGGAAGGTGGTTGTCTGTTATGTTCACTTGGGGTCCTCAATGGTGCCCGTGCTAAGGTCAGTCATTTTGGGATATTTCACCTTCTTCTGGTCCAGCTCATTCTGCGCCCACAGCAGTAACTTCAGGAGTTTAGCCAGTTTGGGCGTTGACTCCCTGTTTTCATAGTCCAGCACAGCTTGGTTCACCTCGCTCCATACCTATGCATAAATGAAATAAACTAATTTAATATTTAATCATTCATCGCCTACATTCACTCTGATTCTTGATGTGGACACACAGTCTGAAACACCTCAACAACAAGCAAAAATTTAGAAGCCTGTTTCCACTAAGGGTGCTTTCACTCTTAACCGGTTTGGTTTCAGTTCAAACCCTTGTGCTTTTGCCCATTTGGTCCAGTCTGGTGTAAAAGTTGTCAATTGATCTCTAGTGCAGATTGAACAACACTGAGAGGGAGGGTCTTGCTCCAACATTAAAGGTTCTTTTATTGGCACTACCCCACACACACACACACACACACACACACACACACACAGAGCAAAGTCGGAGAAGCCACGGTGGAGACAGTGAAGTGAACCAGGTCAAGTGAAGATAACTCCAATATTATTTGAGTTGACAACAACTACGCTCGTTACTGTAAGTACGTGCAATAAAACCTTTGCAGGTAAAAAGCCTAAACACTTGTTCAACAAGCATCAACATGTAAACAGCGATATTTTAATCTGCTCGGTCTGCAGTCTCTCATCCACCACCAATATGTTTTACACAAGCACAGCTCGATCGCTGTGCAAGGTTAAACAAAAACTGGCTGTATCTAGTCTGATTTGCTTAGTTTGCTGCTGGCTGAGACAAACCAGCCACAGGAAGAAGGACTGATACTGACTGTTTTTCATTCTTTCTAAACTTCCCTCAGTATTTTGATGTCAGGAAAATTATTTATTCTGGTTTCCAGTGAGATACTGAGTTTATATCAGGGAAATTAATCAAATTTAATTTTCAATTACAATTTTGGCTTCAAATGATTACGAAAACAAGTGAAAAGAGATAAAACAATGACTGCGCCACATTCCGTTTCGCAGTGATGCTCTACAGCGGTCGTTCCCTAAACACCCAAACTCATTCAGCCAGGCTGAAGTTTAGTTCAGCTCAAGCCAAGATGACCGGGGATTATAACTACTATAACTTCTTAGTAAACATCCGAAATTTTACACTTAAGACTTTTCTTCTACTCATGGCTTAACGAATCACATATAATTTATACTTTCTTCCTCACCATTGGTTTAAGTCACTGCATCTCCCGACAGAACACAACAGTTAACTGTTGTCTAATTAAGAAGTTAACCTGTCACCTGCTAAGCCCTAGTGTTACTTTCATCAGACGAAACTAAACGAAATATATTTGTCAACGACCTTTTTTTCCGTGACTAAAACAAGACGATGACGAGACGGTGACAATGTACTTAAACACTGACTGTGACTATCTTAACATGCAATATTGTTCCCAAAAAATGACGAGACTAAAATGTAATTCATAAAATAAAAACATTAATAAAATCTCTTTCTTTCTGTATGATGAGGAGACAAAATATTACTGGTCATATTTTCTCCTTCTAAATTTTCACTTGAACAGTGATCATTCAGTGATTTTTTTTAAAAACACTACGAACATGAAACAGCATATCAAGGCTAACCACCTGGCAATTGAAGTAAGTTAATGTCTCCTTTGCAATAAAAAAGAGAACAAAGCTAACATTCAAATTTTACAAAACATTATCTATGTGAAATAAAGTGAAATAAAGACAAAAATGATTGGTTAGAGCAGATTGACCAAAATATTACTCAAAATTACACTAATGAGATAGAAAAGACTAAAATGATGGTTAATGACTAAAATTTCCAGACTTTTAGTAAACTAAAACTTGATTTAAAAAAAAAAAAAAAGTATACAGTGGACTAAATATGACAAAAACTAACAAGGACATTTGACACAGGACTAAGACTAAATTTTACAACGACTGACAAAATTAACACTACTAAGCCCACCCACACATGGAACACCTCGGCAGCCCAACCGCTCACCCTAAGAAGTCAACCTAGGGCAAACACTGCGTTGCTGTCATCTTCTTTCCTCTAAAACGCTGTTTAAAGTAAATAATGTTGGATTACTATGTTATATTTAATGGGCAATTTGGGATTTGGGGGGCAATGCATAGGCCTATATTAACAGAGTTCAACAAATGCATGAAGTTTCCTAAGTCAATTAGTAATCATCCCAAATAATCGTGATTAGGATTTTTTCCATAATCAAGCAGCCCTAGTTTATATAATGACTTTGCTATTGTAAAGATTACTGTTGCTGCTCTAGAAACAACCGTTATATTTAAAATATTCAATTCTTACCCTGTTCTGAATGTATTATTTTTTAATAACATTTTTTAAAAGCAATTATTTTGTAATGAAAAAGAAAGGAGTATCAATACTACTAGTAGTATTAATAAAATCACAACAATACCCATCCCTTGTCTCAATCAGCTTTGTATTTTCACAGTAGATTGGTGATTTTTTTTGATTATTTCAAAAGATAATGTACTATTAAATAATTTGCTGAACTGTTCAGGAAGCAATTTTATAATAAACACAACAACATGTAGTGACATCAGCATGTGAAGGCGGGGATTTTCTCAGATCAGCAATAGAAAGAAACACCACTGCTTGTATCCTGTTCTGTGTACTATAGTAGTTCATCAATTCCATTAAAAAGTGTTTTAAATAACGATCCCACAATAATATCCCCGATAGTGTTGCTGTACAAGATGCTTCTTTTCTGTCCCGTCTCTGTCATAATGACCACATGTGGTCAATTTGCAAACAAAACTGCTGATAAAACATCATGGTTACAGCTTTTGGGTTTATATGTAAAAAGTTACTGTGAACATGACACAGACCAGAACTAAAAAGACACAGGACCTAGGATACAAATAGGGGAGAGAAACATTTTATAATATTACAGAGGATAAAACGTGACTTTTTTTCCAAATGTACTGAACTTCAGGTGTGAAAGCTCCCTAAAATTGCCTCCCACGTCTCTCATTTTTTCCGTGATTCAAATCACGAGATGAAACAGTGAAGTGAAACGAAATAACAGTTCAGTCTGGTCATCAGGCTAGCATCTACCTTTTGCCGCTGCATCATGTTGAGCAGGTCTCCAAAGGGCGACTCTTCTGGGTTGTCAAAGGCCAGAAGGGCTAGTGTTCTCTCCATCTCTGTCAGACACTCGCGGCTCTCCTCCCCTTGCTCGGCCAGCTGTGTCTGGGCAAACTCCAGCGCTGACTCAGTCTCCCTTAGCCTGATTAACTCAATCAAATGTTGCTGCTGCAAAAGCGGAAATGAAGTACAAGCAGTGAATGTTGAAAATCAAGCTTTATCCAGTATCACAATATTTTCCTATTTAACCAGACCGAAAGATAACAAAGAACATAATTTCATCAGGTACAGGTTTTACATTCTGGTTAGGGAGGGGGTTAAATGTTTATTCACATTTTAACAGTTCTCACTTAGGCTGGGCAATGTGGTCAAAAACTGTTATCATGACAAAAAAATTGTTATTTCAGCCTATATCGATAATTATCACGTTAATTTAGCTGATTTTTGCACCTGAGTGAAAGTTGAACAAACAAGACGGTTAATTGTGGTTTTTAACTATTTTTTATGGTCAGAACATGAAAAACACTTGATGCTAAACAGTTGATCACTTAAAAAATCTGAGGTAGAACATTCAAAACAATTATAAAATCTTTTTTCAACAAATATACATTAGTAAAATATTTTTTAAGTCCCTTGTCCCTCAGCAAAAAATATCTGGATAAAAAAATTAAGTGCTTATTCATTCATGATTCAAATGAATAAAATCAAACATTTATTGAACATTTGCTATACTGTTATTGAGGAAAATTATATCAGGATCATTATGATTATTGTATTATTGCCCAGCCCTAACTTTCACTACACTTCAATAGTGTTTCTGTGCCTTATTCTCACTGCTGTTAAGAAAAGATTTGTTATTGTTCATTTCTAAAGTCTGTGAAGTTCACCCCATAAATCTGAGGCTAACATCCGCTGTCTACAACTAACATGATCTGCATAATTTGGTTCCAGCTACTTTCCAGTTCACAGTGGCGCATACTAAAAATCAGAACTACTGACAGCGATTACAAAGGTATATGTAAATGTACCTGCAGATGAAAATATAAGTATCGATTGGTGTCAAGCAGCTCTGGGTGTAGGCTGTTGATGAGTGCAATAGCTTCCTGAATCTGTCCCTTCAGGATCATCTCTCTAATCTTTATCCTTTCATCCAAGGAGTCCAGGTCCACACTTGGCTCGATCCCAGACTCCATCCGAAACTTCTCCGCAGCCTCTTTGAATCCCTCTTGGAACATGTGAAAGAGATACAGCAGGATAGTTATGAATAATGTCTTTTGACTTGCACAAGTCGTTTTAAGCTCACAATCACTGTGGTCAAGCTGCATGCCTCACCTGTCACCAGGTAGTTCATAATGAGCCGATTCATGTCCGCCCTCTGTATATGAACATTGTTTAATTTGTCCATCCACTCTTCTTTTGTGATGTCTTCTGGCTTTTCAGCATAACTCATCATTGGGATTCTGGATTTTTGGAAATACAGCGAAATGTGAGCAAGACTGACACAGCTTGGTCACAGTTTGTACCTACATGAACGTTACAGCCGCACAGAGACCGATATTAAGGATTAAGCGAAAATAAGGAAAACAAACGCTACTGACAAAAATTACAAATTAATATCAAAACAATAGACACGATATGTATGTACTTGAATAGCGTTTGAGCGCCTGCTATCACTGATAAAAAATCATTTGGAAATTCTTCGAGGCTTCCAAAACAAACCCATTTCCTTCAGGGCAACAGCCATGGCTAGTTAGCAGACTGTTTACTCAACTTACCGTGCAAACACAAGGTCCGGGCGGCGATTATCCTTTCTTACAGGTGTGAGAATCAATAATCAAACAAAAATGCGAAGCCCTCTCTGTGCGTTAAGAAGAATAAAACTGTAAAACTGCGGGTACACAGTCAAGCTCAAGCTTTTCGCGGCTAGCTAACTAACCAAGCTAATGTGATAATCTCGCGATAGGTCAGTCAGTCCTACGAGCTCTTCGATTGGACGACGACGGTGACATCACGGTTGCCGAGGAACAACAGTCAGTGCAGCGAATCGGTGAAATCCAATCTGATAGATTTTTTTTAATATAGTTTATCGATATTATATATCTGTTAAGTTAAGACGAGACACCATTGTCCAAAATCATAATTTTGCTTTAATCTGTGAATTTTCAGATTCCATTTTGCAACTATTATTACCATAGGGCCTACTTTCGTAAAATACATAAACAATCTGGAATAATATACATTTAAGCATTATTATTTGCCTGTTATACCCAGTCTGTTAACCGCAGGCCGCTTAAAATGCATATTTGTTAATTTTCATTTTCCATGTAAAAGTTCAAGTGGTCTTTTTAAAACTGTCCATATTGAATAATATATCATTTGAATGCTTGTTTTCTAGAGCACAATGTTGGCTACTTCATATATCACATATCTATCATGATTTTACACACTATTTCTTAGGTCTTATAGCGAGCCAGAAATTTTTTTAAATATCTTTTATCATACTCATTTTATGCAGTATTTTATCTGTAAACGTGGGGGGAAATAGTCCATAATCCACATGACTGGTATATTTTGAATCAATCCATGAAAAAATTATATTTTGATAAAGCATTCTGTAAATGTTTGGCCTTTTGGTATATTATCACAATAAATAAAAAAGATCCATCTGACCCCTACCAATATGCTGGAAAATGGATTTGTGATATGCAAATCAGCACACATTTAATGAGGTACTTGCTCATTTGCATATTAAAAATAAAAAAATACATAAAATTGTAATTCAAAAAAGCTTGTATTTGTGTAGGTATCCATTTAGCTTGGGAAGTTTCATTGTGATATGAGTAACAAATCCAGATGCTTCCATGCAGGTCATGAGGGTTCAGGGAATGGTTTGATGAGGATGTAAATAGTACGAAGGCGTATTATGTTATATATATTATAAGTCATAGGTAACAAATAAATTAGAAAGGCAGGGAGAGGGCATTATTTAGAGAAAGGATTTCTGAAATTCAAGTACTAAACTTGAAAACAAATATTCTCTGAGATTAAAGTGATAAATTTATCTATAATGTCCCTAATATACTGTCTTACAGCCCTAAGAAAACAGTGTGAAAAAACAAATCTGGATCCATTTTCAAAGTCTGATCTAAATTGATTTCTCACAGATTTTGAGATCTTTCCCTGTGAAACATGTAAAAAAAAAAAAAATGTTACTTTTTTTCCATCTTTGAAAACAGGTTAAAAAAAAGAAGGTTTTGGCAGGTGAAAATAGTTTTTTGTCAGGATCATGTGTTTGTTGTTGTAATACTCACTTCAGCCTTAAGAGGCTGACATGTGCCACAACCCCCTGTTTTAAACAGGACTAAAATCATTCATGTTTTAAGTTTTAATTTCTCCATACACTCTAAACATAATGTAGGTTACATATGTTGTGTATTTGCTAGTTACGTAACATTACTGTCATATTCTTCTTTTTGCTTGAAATGTATTTTAATCGGCTCTTCATCTGAAAGAAAACATGCTTTTAGTCCCATTTAGAACATTGAGTAGTGATGCACTTCAGCCTCTTGTGTCTGAAATTAATATTACAACCACAAACACTTAATAAAATGATTATGATTCAGCCACGGAAATCATCACAGATGACAAAAGGTAAGGTTAGAGAATGACATTGTGGTTACAGTTAATTTAAAGGAAACTTTAGCTGTAGGTCTGTGATGGATCTATCTTTTGGAAGAATGATGTTCAATCCTTCATTAAAATGTTACATAAATATACTGTTAAACCAAAGTTTGTGTGCTTAAAGGAGGAGTTAAAATAAATAATGTAATATGTGTGGGAGTATGGGAGTTATGACAGTGTGAGGGTTTCTTACCTATATGTCAGTGGAGTCTAGCAGAAGTGGGGGATTATAATTGCCCTATGAATAAATAATAGCAATATTGATTTTTCATGGCAGACATTTGATATTGCAGGGAAATAAACACATGGAACTAATAAAACTTAATCATGGCTGTGGTGGCTGTGG
The DNA here is from genome assembly GCF_014851395.1 of Micropterus salmoides. Lineage (NCBI taxonomy): Eukaryota > Metazoa > Chordata > Actinopteri > Centrarchiformes > Centrarchidae > Micropterus > Micropterus salmoides. The sequence continues at coordinate 9,477,542 of NW_024040707.1, read as the reverse complement.
TATAACCTTAGCTATTGCATATTAATTATTCTCTGTTTGGTTTAAGGAACAAAATAGTGTCTTTTGGGGGCCCCTGGATGGCTCATGGCCCCGAGGGATCTGCCCTGCTTTCTCTGTGGATTATCCAGACATGACACCCCAGTTCGTAGATTGCGTAGACTGTATATAGATTGTCCCAAAGAGTTGGTCAGGTGTTTGACAACAGCTGAAACATTAGACACACAGATGGTTGATGTCAGGATTGAATCATCCGCCCAGTATTATACAGAGAAAAGATTTGTTTCTGTGGGAACACGCACAGACGACATCACTTAGGATTCCATGTTTCCTTTCGGTGGCAATAACTGTGGCTTGAATCGCTTCCACATCTCAAATTAGCACATCCTCTTTTAGGACAGGCAACATTCAACTGGTGAAGGAATGTGGTTGATTCCATTGTTGGTCTCAATTTCATGTAGGCATATCTTCTGTATTCTGTAATCAGCGCAGGCCTTAGATATGTTGTCTTCAAGTGTCCCCTTAAGCCATGAAAGTGACAGTGAGCCAACATGCACCGTACCAATACCAGGACACTGAAACCAAAGCAGCTAAATGGAAATGTTAAAAATATTATCTCTCAAGCCCTAATGCAGAGGTCATGTGTAAAATCAGTTAGGCAGTCATGCATTTGGCAAAAGACTAGAAACCCAACATATAGAACACTTCAACATACACTTATTCCCTTTCTGGTGGAAAGTTAAATCAGAAAATTGATAAGACTCTAATGTCAGTGACAGTAAATCTTAAGCTGGTTAGCCTAGCATAAAGACTAGAAACAGGGAAATGCCTGGCTCTGTCAAATGGCAACAAAGTCTCTATCTCTAAAGTTCACCTTGTTTGTTTAGTTGTTAAAAAATGTAAGCTGTTAATTGGTCTTTATGGGCAGTGATGTGCTGGACTATTTCTCAGGGCCAAGATATAGTTTGACACACATACCCACTTTGAGTTCAGTTTGTTTACAGATTATAGAAAATATGTAAAACATAGCGCTTTAATTAGATGGTTGTGGGTAGTATTTATCTTCTTGTCTAATTACTCTCCAACAGAAAGCGAATAAGGATATTTCCCATAATGTGGGACTTTTGCTTTTAGTCCTCTAATCACTGAAGTGGTCTTAAATAACCATGTGACAGTTTCTGTGACTGTATAAGCAAAACGTTGCTTTCTTCCTGCCGTGCTTGACGGTGTAATAGGTGCGCGCCTCTGCATCCAGGACCAGCATCCTCTCCCCATCATCCCAGTCCGTTTGTGCACGCGCACGTCGGGTCGCCAAGGGGTGTTTGGGGGCGGAGCCTGCGTACTGCTGCAGCTGTCCATGGTTGCGTAGTGGGAGCCAGAGAGGGTCCGGGTACGTGCGAGATGCAGCCATAGTCACGCTACACTGTCTAAAATTATATCCTCCTGGGATCGTTCGTTTTGCAGCGCATCAGAGCCGACTGAAAGGTGAGCCTGTAACGTGCATTTCGATCTTTTATTTTTCCTCGAAAAACTGCCCCTCGCCCTTGAAAATTACTGCTGACGATACATCCCTGCCTTGCATGAAGTACAGGCCAGGAAGCAAACCAACATGGATGCTGTGCGCTATAGCAGTGCTGATGAGGATGCTTGCACGTAGATTATGCTCCTAGCATCGAAATCACAGAATCTAATCCTTCTTATAGACACATTAACAACGGGATGCGATTCGCATCAGAGGGAAATTTGACACCCTGCTTGTCAGAACAGACCGTTTTTGGTAAAAAATATTAAATTGAGCTGTAAGGCTTCAAATGTACCAGTGGCTATTCATTTATGTCATGATGACACCCATTTGGAACCAGCTATATTCTTAGGAATGGCTTTATCTTTTTTCTCTTGCAGCATGGTTAATTGTATGGATGTCAGTTACTGATTTACAGCAGCAGAGACAGTCAGTAGTCCAAGATGTCACAGATACAGTAGGCTGTTATTGACATCATTGATGCCAATTTCACTGAAAAATTGTAGAAATTGAATTAGAGCAGCAAAATATAAGAAATCCAGTGTGTTGCCCCCGTCGCTTGTTAACTTATTTTCCCTATATTTCAAACACAGCTGTGTGTTTCCACGTATAGCTTGTGCAGGACATTTAATCTAGACAGCCCAGCTGTTGCCTGCAGTCAGGAGGCTTCAATCACACAGGCCTCTCTTTAGTTAAAGGCCTTTTTTAACAGATGTATATCATGATAAACAGGCTGTCTTAATAAAGCAGGTCTAAAGCAGGTCTGGTTCCCTAGGTTTGACATTGCATACAGCCCCAAGCAGTGCGTTTAGTTTTCTGTTTCTGTGCCCAGCTTGTGGACGTGAGGCATCATGACTGAGCAACAGAGGCAGCGCTCTCTGTCCACCGCTGGTGAGTCTCTCTACCACGTGTTGGGAGTTGAGAAGGTGGCCACGACGGATGACATTAAGAGATCTTACAGGTGAGGCTTCCCTCTCTTACCTGACGTAATCAGCACAGACCACTGCTTGTTTTTATTTTAGTGTCTCTCGTTTCGTTTTTTGCCTACTTTCTACACAGGAAACTGGCGTTGAAGTTCCACCCTGACAAGAATCCTGACAATCCAGAGGCATCCGATAAGTTCAAGGAGATCAACAACGCCCATGCGATTCTGAATGACCCCACAAAACGTAATATTTATGACAAGTATGGTTCTCTGGGACTATATGTAGCTGAGCAGTTTGGAGAGGAGAATGTCAACACTTACTTTGTCCTTTCAAGCTGGTGGGCAAAGGTAAGACTGAGATACGGCTTAGGCCCATTACTGTTTGCTCTGTGATTCATTTTTATTGGTTATACTTTTCTTATTTTGTGCTCACACACTGACTGCTCACTTCCGCTGCTTGCCTGCAGGCTCTGTTTGTATTCTGCGGCCTGGCCACCGGCTGCTACTTCTGTTGCTGCCTGTGTTGCTGCTGTAACTGCTGCTGTGGAAAATGTAAACCACGGCCTCGGGAAGGACAGGAACAGGAATTTTACGTGTCCCCTGAGGACCTGGAGGCTCAGCTGCAATCTGACGAGAGAGGTGAGACTGAATCACCTGAGTCCCATTTTGAATATTAGGGTTACTAACAGGAGGAGGGAGGGGGGCTCAATGCAAACACTGAAATATGTTGTTTCTGTTTGTCAAGCAGAGGCTGGGGGTGACCCTATAATGCTGCAACCATCAGCAACAGAGACAACCCAGTTAACATCGGATGGGCACTACTCCTACCACACTGACACCGGCTTTAACTAACCCTCCGTTCCCATCAATCCTGGCCTGCGGTCCTGCCTGCTTCCCTGCTCCACTTCAGTGAGATGAAAGAAAGGGGCAATCCATCTTTCCATTACCGAAAGACAACTAATGCGGAGGAGAGGGACTAGTAAGCATGGCCCATGAAAGGAACTAATAACATCACACCCCTTACACCCCTCCCTGATTGGTCCACAACTTATTTCCCCCAGTACGAGAAGAAAAGAGAAACAACTAAATTGTTTCCTTTTTATTTCTTCTTTTGTATTTCTTGGCCTTTAACCACACATGTCGCCTGCCATACTTTCCCTCTCCCATATTTTGCATCATGGTGTAGCATGCACTGTTTATAAAACATGGTCTCCAAATTTTATTTTATCTTTAGCTGCATTTTTACTTTGCAATACTCATAAAGTGAGTGCATATGTATGTGCAATATGTTCAAATGAGGACAATTCACAAGGAGGGGGAGGAGGAGAAGATTGGGGTAAAGTTTACGTGATATTTTATGCTAAAGGAAAGGAGAGCCATGGCTCAGGGAGGTGCTGGTTAGAGAGGTGTGTTTATTTGCAGAGGTGGTCAGTGCCATCATTAAAGAGCAGATTTTACTTCTTGTTTGCAATCAATTCTATTTTTGTTGAAAATGCCACCTGCCGTCATCAGACCTACAGAACATCTTTGGCACTGTGTTTGTGTATCTTTAGTGTGCTCCCCTGAGTGTTTTTAACATGACTTGTTGTTGAGGTTGTTAAGGCACAAAGCTTTATTTGCAGACTTTACTTCATGAATGCCTGCTGACGTGACATTTCTACCTTAGTTATTAATTAGAATTGGCTTTTCATTCCTCTGCCTCAGCTTTATTTCAGTCCATTCTTCCTGTTTTTCCTCCAGCGCTGAACACATCATCGTGACAGTTATTGTCAAGGTAACTTTTACGTTGGTTGATAATTTCTTGCATTATGCATCTCTTGTGGCACGTTTCAGCCCTAGTGGATTAGTTATGATGTTATGATTTTATGTTGATGTGTTGTTTTCAGCCAAACATTGTTTTAATTTTTTTTTTCATGTCAGGAGTTACATCAGATTTAATAAAAAATGTTAAAATTGAATTCATAGATTAAAAAACTATACTTTTAAAGGAATATTCATAATTGACAATTGTAGTTTTTCATTAGTGGAGGACATTTTATTTTAATATGGTAAAGCATCGAGGTTACTGGTATAATATGATGAATTTCTGCTGTCTGCTCTTTTTTATTTGTTTGTTTGTTTATACCAATTGAGGCTGAAAGATATTAATTTCGTCCAATTATTGCAGTTTTTTTGTTTACTTATTGATCTTGTGCTATATGAAGCCAAGGAGCTCCAGGTAATGCAGCTGGCTCTGATCAGAGCTGTTTATAGGTGGAAAAATCAGACCTCTAGCAGCAGCAGCAGCAGCCCTGGTTCAGAGGGTGACATGTTTTTAACTCTGAGCTGTCTTGAATATGTTAAGTAGTTAATGTGATGTAGAAAAACATGTTACACTCGTCATAGCTGGGAAATAAAACTGACATCCACGTGAGAATATTTTAGATAGGGAGGAATATGACTTCCATTATGTTTTTAGTCCTTGTGTTTTGAACTGAAGTCTGATGACTCTGACATCTTGTCCAATGCTGTGATCGTTTATCATTGTTGACTTTTTTGAATCCATGTAGAGTAAGAAGCTTATAAGGCATATCTTCTGTGAACCAGTGCTACAGGCAGCTCCTAGTAAAATTACTCTAGATTTTTCATACTACTGAATTTGCAAACATTGCCACACATTTGCAAATTGCCATAAATTGCCATGAACATCTTTACCACTGATTATGTGTTTCAATGGTTTACAATTGGTGAGCCCCTGTTGCCCACCCTCTGCTATTAATGGTATGGATGTTGACCTCTGTGGCCCTTGTATGATGTTTCCTGTAACCCTTGATGAAGCATAGGTGTTCCTGTCATGGCTTTTTCATTGAGATACTGAAAAATGCTACTGTAAATTGTTCTAAGTTGAATGCACTGTGTGTTTAAAAAAACTATAATGGATCAATGATCAGGAAATGACTCCATAAAAAGACAACATAGTATATAGTGTAACTATAGTGAAATGGTTATATGATGCATTTTTGGGAATTTTATTTATTTCATACTTTGTCATGTTTCAAATGATGATTGGCTATAATTTCAACTGGTATGGTGTTGTAATGTAACCATTAAATTTAGCAAGGAATGGTTTAATGGTTAAGGTCGCTTGTACATACACTTGTCCCATATAAAGTATAAACCTTAACGTTTATGTTGTAGCATGGTAATTGTGTGTGTGGAGGAAAACAAGTGGATCATTGATCTGATTTGCTGTTGTTGAATAAATGTTCCTGAACAATGTGTCTTTCTCAAGGTATTTCATGTGAGGATAATAACTACATGGCGTAGTTCGTGTAACACTCTCAGTTTATACAGTTTGGAGAAGGTTCAGATCTGACATGAGTTCAACACAAAATTACATACAAAGTAAGACAAAAGACATGCACATTGGTGGCAAGAAGCATGGGGCATGCACATTTGCACATAAACATACAACCCAGTCTGCCATGGATTTAAAACAAATATTAAACAATTCGCAACATAATAATTAAGTAATCAAATTACAACGATATAACACAATTCATCCATCCATCCATCCATCCATCATCAACCGCTTATCCTGCACACAGGGTCACGGGGGGCTGGAGCTAATCCCAGCTGACATCGGGCAAAAGGCAGGGTACACCCTGGACAGGTCGCCAGTCCATCGCAGGGCCACTCACGCTCACACTCACACCTAAGGACTATTTAGGGTCACCAATTAACGTAGTCCGCATGTCTTTGGATAGTGGGAGGAAGCCGGAGCACCCGGAGAGAACCCACGCAGACACGGGGAGAACATGCAAACTCCACACAGAAAGGCCGGGGTAATAAATAACTTAATTAGCTTGTGCAAACGAGAAAGACATTTCAACACTACTGTGCCTTGCATCAGAGTCAAAATGGGCACAGACATAAGGCAAACACATGTATTGTCAACCTAGGAGAGTATACAATTGTCATTCAATATTTGGTTGAACAGGATTTCAAATCTATTGCATAATGGATCCAAGGCTGGGACTTGCCATAGCCAACATCCAAGTGCCACACCCTGTACAGTATAATCACATCAGAAATAAAAGAACGCAGATGTATCTTAAAGTTACAAAGTTAGAAGTGTAAAAAGTACAAGTATGCATCCATCAAGTGTAATAAATTAGAGGAAACATCTTAATTAAGCCAAAAGGCTCCAATGTGTTAAGAGTGTGAAACCAGTGTGCCTCAATGTACACGGACCCTCCACCTCTGAGAAAGGGTGAAATTGTTTCTATTCCCCAGAACTTTAATTGCGGTGTATGTATAACTTTTAGTTGTGGTCAGAATTCAGCACTTTTTACAATTAGAAATATTGTAATCTATATTTTTTACATTGCATTCATTCTCATTTATATCATTTGGCAGAATGCAACTGATAATCTATTCACTGTCAAAGGTTTCAAATACACAGGAATGTAAGTAAACCAAGTACTGGGCTACACACACATTCCTAAATAATCATCCTACATTTACATAATGTCTCGATTTACTGCTGCTTTGTTGTTTATCTCAATGTAACATGATGGAATGTATCAGGGACCCTGGTTAATGCAATGGCAACAGAAAACTAAAAAAAGCCAACTTTTTGTTCATTTCTAGAGACTCATCATTGCAGTGTGGTGTCAAGTTTTGCCAGCAGATGGAGACAAGCCATTTTACCATCTCATTGTGGGATGTTAGTTATAAATGGGAATTTACAACATTAAAACAATTCAAATGGCATTTTGTTTTACTCCTTTCTCTGTGAATCCAGATGCCTTTCTGTATGACGCTACTACAGCTTCAGTTCAAAGAAAAGCTTGTATAACCAACATTACAGGTGCTTTACATAAACCATTCAGATTTTAAGTCTATAGGAATAGATTTCCTTGGTAATATTAAAATATGTTATCAGCTATTTCGTTTCCATTAGACACTACCACAGACTGTCTAATTTTAATGTGTTGCCTCTAACATCTTACGCCCACTTAAAAGTCCACATTGTGTATACTAACATTATTTGTCAAACATATCTGACTTTTCAACACATAATGTCTTAGGAGTGTTATGAGGATTTTGTTCTCCCCTTGGGAAGTAATTTCACATCTTTCACATCACTACATTTACTTGACAGCTAATCACTAGCAATTATTCAGATTAACATGCAAACAAAATTAATTACATTCAAACTATATACTCATCTGATAAAATCATTTTTAGCCTTTAGATTAAACTTCCCAACAGTATATACAATAAAGGAAAATAGTAGTTAAAATTAGTGTCACTAACATATAATGCACTGGTGAGAACAATCCATTACTATGATATATTATAGTGTAACAGTGAAAAGAGCCATTATGTCTGTATAATACTACAGTACAGTATATCTATGGCAGTGTATTTGTCTACTGTGGTATTACTACTTTTAAGTATTCTTGGGATCACATGCATGTAATTGGATATTATAAAGAACAATTAGCTGAACCCTATATTTAATCTTGAAGATAGTATAATATTCATAACTTATTATCAGAAATATATTGATGAAAATATTGTGCAAGAAAACGTTCAAACCCTTATAAGGAAAGTCTGGTTAAATAAATAAAGAACATTCTTTAGTTTTATTTTGGTGGTGATGGTGCTTCAGTGTGTGTGTGTGTGTGTGTGTGTGTGTGTGTGTGTGTGTGTGTGTGTGTGTGTGTGTGTGTGTGAGTGTAAACAACACCAGTCCCTATGACAGAGATCCTGACTGTGCTGCTAGAGTCTGCCTGCTGCTCGTCTCTGACTTCAGTTGACTGGATGGGGACTGGAGGGCACAACTAGCTAGCTAACGTTACACTCTAAGGTGAAAGTGGCAGCAATGGACCGACCAGGTAAGACCACCTCACATTGGTTTTACAATTCATTTCCACATATATCTTGGGTAGTTTTAGTCGGCAGCTAACGTGTTTATCGTGTTTATGCTGCCGTTATTGGTCGACGCTGGCTAACGTTAGCTCCGTGAGCAACAGGTAACGTTAGCTAGCTGTTAGCCAGCTGAGTTCAGGACTCAGGACAGCTCCGATTGTGTGCAACGTTATTCACTCTGTAATGAAACATAAAACCGACGATACTGTTATCTGTTGGCATAATTACTGGAGTTTATTCGAAACTTATACCTAATGTTAACCGAACATATATCTTATGCAACAGTTATATGCCTTGCCTTAGTTACATACTTTATCTATTTAATATTTAAGACTATATCTAATATTTTCTAATAACGCCTCTTTGGAAAGTTTCGGAGGGAATACTGAATTTATGAACATATCTAAAAATTATATTTATATTCAAATTAACACACAAACATACTGGAATTTAAGGGTGCATCTATCTATCTACCTATCTATCTATCTAATATTTTGTTTCTATCAAATATTTATTCACCCCTGCTTCTTTGGAAGGTTTTGGTGGGGCTCCATCATTCAATAACCTCTCCACAAGGATAACAGATAATGGATGCTCAGCCTCAGATCTAACCGAGGAGGACTTAGAGAGTCTACGAATTGAACTTGCAAAGGTGATGCAGCTTCTGTGGATTATTCGCACAAAACAGAAAAAGTAAATATGTTTAAAATGTTGACACTGATGAAACCCTTTTTGTTTTTCTCCCACATAGATGGAGGATGAAATTCAGACCTTGCGGCAGGTGCTTCTGGTCAAAGAAAAATATGCTTCGGACATCAGGAGGCAGCTGGGTATGAGTCCTCTCAGTAACATCAAACAGAACCTGTCCAAAGGCTGGCAAGACATCCAGACCTCGGGCCCGTAAGTTGCATGTTTAGACTGGTAGTATAGGTTTCTACGTGTCATTGTTACATTAAATAGTTGGTCTGTTGGATGGAAGACACTAACATCTCCACTGGCAGAACATTTGCCGCGCATCATCATTGTGTGTCATGGTTACATAAATGCGTGGAAAGTGCACTAATGACTGTCGTGGTCTCTCTCTTAAGCCTGAGTAATCTGCCAACTTGTGCATGTTCTGCTCTTGTTTTAGATACCTCACAGCCTCTGCCACTTTGGAGGACATCAGCCACTCCAGCGTGTGAGTGTTGGTCACCATGTTTGCATCATATCCTATTAATAAACATTTGTTCTGCATTTCAATGAGCAGGGGTATCCCTATGTTTTTGTGCTTTTCAAAGGGGGATCTCTTCTTAGAAACAAGTGATGGGATTTTCCAGGTCAAATAGGATTGATGGCCTGGTAATAGCCTTACAGCCGACTTAGCACAAGGAGCCGTAGTATTAACAGACAACTGCAGGACTAGCCTGAAGCATTTGACGAATAGTTTGTTAACTGTTTATTTTCTGTTGTGTGTGTGGATTTATACATTTGTGCTCTCTGTGTGTGACAAACAGCAAACAGGAGACTTCCCCCCATTCAGGTTCTGACTTCTACTGCTTCTTTTTACCTGTAGATATGTCAGGACACGGGAGAGTCTCTCTCATGCAGGCCAGGTGACGTCCTCTGCACTGTCCAATATGGGCGTGGCCCTCACCAGGAGACTGGCAGAGATGAGGTAGGCCTGGCTCCTCCCTCCTAATTTCTGAATAGAAAAAGTTTTTAAAAAACTGATCATTATTTAGTCATAACAAACCAAACTTAGCAGAAGAAATTAGCTTGAAATATTAGGGTTTTTTGTCTGTGAAATACATTTGGTAATAAAAACACCAAACTCTTCATGGTTATAGCGCAGAAGCTTCCATTGAGGTGACTGGTAGGAAAAAGAAAGCTGTCTTTGTCTAATTCAGACAGGCAGATGGATAGGCAGGAGACCAACAGAGAATCACAACTAGGGGGCAACATGTCAGAAAGATGCTTTAAAATGCAAACTGAAGTTACTGTTACAGGTTGGCAGGTTCCATATCTCAATCTAATACATTTAACACATATTCTCAGACAAAAGAATATTATAAAACTGTACTCAGTACAGAATGGCCCATTTCAGAATAATATTCTATTAATGGATTATAATTACAGATGCATTAATGTGTAAGGGTAATTTTTTTGTTGCAGCTAGTAAAGGTGTGGCTAATTTTATTTACTTAATCTATAAAAATACATCATATATCACTTGTACTTAAGTAAATGTATTTAGTTACTATCTACCACTGATTCACTTGAGTATCACTATGAAGCACCTCCTGTCTTGTGTTTTTTTGTAGCCGGTAAGCAACGATAATCCAATCACACTAGTACAGCTGGACATCGGCAGCAGTAGCTGATAAGTCTGTTGTTCTCATCCATGTGGAAACAGAAGCTGGTGTGACGTTGTCTGTCTTTGTCCCAACAGAGCTCTGCCTCTCCCGAGCCCACCACGGTAAGATCTGTGAGCTGAACTGAGCCCGTTGTTGTGAAGCTGAATGGTCCGAAGACGGTGCTGAATGAGCCCCAGTGTGTGTGTGTGTGTGTGTGTGTGTGTGTGTGTGTGTGTGTGTGTGTGTGTGTGTGTCCTGACCAGAACATGAGTGACAAGAACAATATAGTGACTTTAAACATAGACTGTATATAAAAAGACTTTAAAGTGAGTTTCATCTTTGTACAGCTGTGGTATCTGTTAGAAGATCATCCACTTCACATGACTATGGTATAATAACCATATTAGTCTAATTAGTCGATTAATTGATTAGTTAATTGCCAATAATGTCAACTATTTTAACAATGGATTAATCAATTGTATCAAATTAATTATCAAGGAAAAATAATAACTTTTCTCAGTTTTAAAAGCTTTAAAATCAAACATGTATATTTTTTGTTCATACAAAACACATTGAAATAAGGCCTGAACAATTAATAGAAATTTTATTAAACAATTCATTAAAATTTTATGTTCTACAGCAATTTTCATATCGCAGGAGGTGCAATATTTGTTAAAGGTGAAAAGTGTGTAAAAATACCTACAGGCTACCAACCCCCTCAAAAATCAAACCATAATCCCCTATAATATTGCAAATCGTATCGCAATATAATCGTAATTACATATTTTTTCAAAAGTTTTCAGCCCTAAATGAAATTAAACAATAAAGACAAAAAATTGACAGATTAATCAATAATGAAGATAATCATTAGTTACAGCCCTACACAATATATATATAAACTTTAGAGCAAATTAAAGGATTATATTTTTGTGCTTTTTTTTGATTCTGTATCTGTATAATGCTCAAATCCCCTTTTCATCCTGTCTTGCCCAGCACCCTGAGCCACACCATGAGTGTGCCGGCTATGAGGTAAAACACAGTGAGTGTTTGTCACTGCATTTCTTATATTTACTACTTAGTGTTGTATTTATGTCTTTCAACTAGTTGGAGTTCAGTTTGATTTGACTTACAGGGGGAAAAAAGCAGCAGTGTAATTTGTTGTCACGTTTCTCTGCAGACATTCCTCTACATTCAAGTCTTTGGAGGAAATGGTCGGCAACGTGAAGGTGAGTTTGTCAAAGCCGCAGGCACACAGTGTTCTTCCAGTACTTTGTATATGAGTATTGATCATTTATTTACTGCTTGGGTCACACAGGACAAGGTGACTGGCAATCTGTCAAGTAATGGAGACACCTCTGGGTTTGAAAGAAGATCCTCAGGCCACAGCACATGAGATGGACCCTTTGAACATATCACAATTAATTATTTTTCATACCTTGTAAAGTTATGAAAGAATGTTATATTGCTCCTGTGTGTGCATCTGTCCACTGTTATTTCTAACTGCTGTATTAAAACAATATGACTAATAGAATGTATAAAATTTGCAATAGAATATTATTTCAAACTTCAATTTAAAAAAAGTATTTTAATTTTTAAATGTTATATTTCTGCATGTTGGATACATGTAATTTTATTTGAATGTGAAACCCATTGACAAATGTACAAAACAGAATATCACTAACATTAAGTATTTTTGTACTAATGCTATGTTATCTCTTGTCATTGATGGTTACATACCTTTATTTACTCAGATTTGTGTTCTTAATTAAATTTCCTACTGTTCTCAGAGAAAATGTTTCAGTGGTGGCCTCAGTTCATATCAAGCCTTTGGGTGGCGCTAGAGGCTTTAAATGTATTTTCAGTGTTGTTTTACTAGGTGGACAGTAGATGCAAGTGGCCCTACTACTATATACTTGATCAGTTTTTACTGAAATCAAAAGGTGGAAGCTGAAAAAATCCATGGAGATCTCCTAGGCCTTATGAGGGACTATAACTTTATAAAAAAAAAACCATTAGGTTCAGATTTCAGCTTTATTTTCATTACAATACAATACAGGACTGAGCAATGAAATTCAGTTGTAGCCCCCTCTACACTACACACACAGAAAAGGTATAAACAGATATTCATATATTTAAATTAGAATAGAATAAAAACATAAAATAGAACAAAGTATATAAAAGTAGCACTAAAGGACGACAGAAAAGCGAAAAGTAAATATTTAGTATCTTATAAAATTAGGTATACATTTACATATATACATACATAAATATAAATGTGCACATCTATGCACACAAATTATGTACATTATGAGTGTGGAACATGAACATAACAAACGTGGTTACATGTGACTTCTGACATCCGATAGACTATTATTGTTATTTCTTACGTAAGTGTTTGGCATATCAAAATGACCAAGAAGCCACAACCAAACATTTCGAACAAAAATATCTGTTCCCTGACCGGGAATCGAACCCGGGCCGCGGCGGTGAGAGCGCCGAATCCTAACCACTAGACCACCAGGGAAAGATACTTCGGGTTAGTATACATATCTTTATAAAGTTAGACGGTTCGACTGATATATGTATGAAGTAAAACTTTCTACTTCATATAAGTCTTTTTATTTTGTTTTGTAAAGCAAACTGACTTCAAACGTGCTATGTAAGATATTAGTAGTAGGCCTATTAACTTTAAGTGTTTGTAGTTAGGCTATAACTTAGGCTACGTTACGGTTTTGCGACTTGCCGGGAGAAAAACGTTAAATGCATAAAATCCAGAGGAATGTAAAGAGATTTTTATTTTGCTCTGATAAAAAAACGTAGGTGTTCCTGAAACATTTTGTCCCCGACTTACTCCTAAAACTCTGGCAGCTCTCTGACGTTAGCTGGCGAACATGGAGGTGTGATCACGTCCTTATCAGCCTTTGCCGTCATTAATTAAAACCTCCTCTTGACACGTGTCACCGAGTTCTCGTCCTAACACCGAAAAGGACCACAACACGTTCTGTGTCCTTGAGCTGCCACAGTCTACGCCCCGCGCCACAGCGGCACGCTCCGAGGGCAGACGCTATAAAAGCCGATCGTCTCTTCACAGAGTCAGCGAGACCGGCAGCGAATTGACCGAGACGGGTCAACACAGATAGTTCATATACAAATGGGCCATTGGAACAACTAACACCTCTTCTACTTCAAGCCATCCGCACCTTACAGCCGCACCTTAAAGGTAGGTCAAAATAATTCAACAAGTCAAGGTTTTGTTATTTAAAAAGTTATTCTAATATTTTGAAGACAGTTGCCATCCTTAAAATGTGTACTACAACAGTCAAATCCATTAGGTGTCTTTCTGTCAACGCTTGTCTTCATTATAAAATTCAAAGGTAGTTTTTTCACAATTGTGCTGGAATGCTTTTGCCCACAGTTGTCAATATTTTAATATTTTGACTGTCCACTTGCTGTATAAGCACATGCAGTAAATTCTTGTTATAAGTCAAATTGCCCTCTAACCATTGTTAGGTTTTTTTAGGTGTCACCTGCTGAGTTTATCTAGACATGTGTAATCTGCTCCAAAGCCATCTGCTGCTCCCCTGGTGTTAAGCTTAACTGGTTCTCAGGCTCCAGGCTGATATCATAATTCTACTGAAATACATGTGAATAATTAAATACAAACACAAATAATACATGTTTATTCTTTGTTTATTTTGTTGCCATATGAATACAAGGCCAAAAACATAGGCACCAAAAAGGTTGAGTGTAGTCATTATTTTGTTTTTGTCATTACAAACAATGTAATAGAGCAATCCATTATTTCCTGGCAGAACACAGTAGTAGCTTGAACGTCTACCAGCAATATTTCAGCAAGAACACCTTAACACCAATAACCTTTTGCCATGCAGTCATGCCTGCAGATCGTGCACTAAGCTATCTGAGTTCAACTGGACATGTGGGCATACTCTCACACAGACTGGTTATTTGAGTCACATGAAACCAGATTCTCAGAAACAGCTGCTTATTTCCAGCCTAATAATACCATGAAATGTCCTCTGTCTCTCCTCCAGGTTATCATATTCCATCTTTGAGCGGTTTTCCACCTGAGGTCGGAGAAAATGGCAGCAATTCCATCAAGTGGCTCCCTCATCGCCACCCATGATTACTATAGAAGTGAGTCAGAAGTGGCCTATATGCATATAGACTGTAGTCATTTCAGTGGATCTCAAAAATGGGCACCTTTGATAGTTTATCTCGATTTTTCCTCTTTTGAAGTCAGTTTCTGTCTTTGAAAGGATCTCCTTGGATTTTTTTAAAAGGAAGTGTCTTTATATCTTTATTCCAGGACGCCTGGGGTCCGCCTCCAGCCAACAGCTCCTGTGGCAGTGCCGAGTACACAGGGGAGGTCATTCCACACCACCCAGGTAAGAAAAAGGTTTTATTTTGGAAAGTGAGGTCTCCCTGCACCAATCTGAGCTTCTTTCTAACATCCATTTTGTTCTTCACAGCACTTCCAAGGCAAGATTCTGGTCACTGGTGGACTTCATTTTTCTTTGCAAAATCGAACCATCCCGGCATGCAGAACGGCTCTGAAAATCAAAAGTGAGTGTCGTAATATATGAACAAAATGTTTACCAGCTGCATTTACCTTCAATGTTGTTGTTCTGTGGGGTGAAACTAACACTCCTGTTCCTGTGTTGCAGGGGAACCTACACAGTGGCCAACGGTCAGGTGACCTGCATCGCCAGGGAAATGGTTTTGAACAGACAACTCAGCGAAAGCAGTGAAAATGGAAAGTCTGAATAATCCACACATCCATCATCTTCCACCTAGACTCCATTCCCTGCCACCGGCACACCATCCTGCCGCCTGTCCCTCACCTCCCTCACCTCCCTCACCTCCCACGCCTCCCTCACCTCCCTCACCACTCAGCTTGCCTTCCAGGACATAAGTCTGTCACTGGAGACGGAGATGATGATGTGGTGCTGATGATGGTGTGTGTTACCTTTAGTCTATGGAGTTTGCTTTTCCTATTTGCCTATGTATAGTATATTTTTATTATGACCAAAAGTTTAAAAAAAACTAGTATGTAAAAAGTTTTTCATTTTATTCTTCTTGTGACTTGATACTGTTGTTGATGATAATAAATAAAATGCTTGAAGTCAGTACTTGGTTTACATTTTATTGTTTCCATACAGCTGTTTTAAACTGTATAGACTGGTTGCCAAAAGAAACATAGACTTGTTATTATTTAGGAAAACAATGTGACATTATCTGTTGTGTGTTTTTAATAAACCTCACATCTTCAGTATATTGCTTGTCACCTCTCTTCAGGTGATCCACACAGCAGAGCAGCTGTTTTATAACTCTGTAAGGGAACACACGCAGCCTACTTACCAAACAGACCTAATCTGTTTAGCTTATGATCAGCAACGCTTAATTCAGTTGTTAATACAGCTTACATAATGTCTCACCTGAGCTTGAATGTGGGTCAACAACTTTTGGAAAAGGTCAGGACAATTATATGGCCTTCATTGAGCAAATACATTGAAACATATGTTATATTCAGTTCTACAAATGTATAAATGAATCAGGGAACAGCAGCTGAAGATAGCTGACCCTAACATTTATGTAACACATTTCTGAAAGCAGATCACTGGTAAGTTACCAGTTTCTGCTAGCACAGACCTGCTGCAGAGTTTGTCACACATGCTTCCATAACAACTGCAGGGCATTAAAATAAAGCAGTGCACTGCGGCCATTAAATCTTACACGCCTTTAAAAGTAATGTTTTAATGCCATAGCACACAGTTGGAAAAGATTCAGTCTATTCATGTTATACTTCAAGGTGAGAGCATGTAATTCTCCCCTGCAATCTTTTATGCGTGTTGTAGCAACAGTTTGTGACTAACTACTTTAAAGAAAAATAAGTGGAGAAAAATATGTTGATTCACCAAATATTACTGTAGTAGGGCCAGGTTTCCAAACCCAGAGCCATAAATCATCAATGAAAACAATCTCTTGAAGGTTTCATATAATTTAGCACCATTTCTTAGGATTATTTTACCTTAAAATATTCTAATTACTGCAATGACATTTGGTACTTTTAACTGCTAGAAGGATCAATAAATGTCTGGTTCTCTGAAATTACTTTTCTTTGAAATCAATGTGTAGGGAACATTTTGCAATGTGCACACTGCACATCTAAAAATAGACTGAAGATAATCATCCTGTTCAAACACATCAGTCAAACTGTTCCAGAGCTATATGTGGAGCATTTAGAGCCTCATACTGGGGACAAACATTTTGGCATTTAAAACACCAAAGATATGATTCATGTTTTCAGAATTTCAAGCATCTCTACCCATTCAGAAAGTACAGGATCTGTCCCTACAAAGCTGCACTAATTCAGGAAACGTGTCGGGGTCTAAACATGTCCTGTGATCCCGGCCAAGTACAAACACTCATGTGTCACTTCACTGGCATGGGAGTCTCCCATCATGCACTTCTTTTTTTATTATTTCCAACAACACATTGGGTTACTCTGTACAAAGTTCAACAACGTGAAGGACAAATCCCAGAATGTACAGATGCAATGGCCAAAAAAAGCACTAGAGGGAAAAAAACAAACAAACAAATGTAAAATCCTGCAGAAAGGAGCAGGATTCATAAGGGTTAGCTATTTTTCATGTAAGAAAATAGGGTACCTAGTGCAAGGCCCAGGCATTTAATTTACTACCTTGCCTACCTTGGGTCTGATATCAGGCAAGCTACCACCGCTTTTACGTTTTGCAATGTAAAAACTGAGGCACAAACTTTTTCTGTTTGGGACTGTGAGCTGCACTTTATCAGAGGTGCTGAAGTTAACATTTGTGTGGATTTGTGGTGAGATTTCTGCCTGATCAGATAAGAAGATTACGACTTTTTTCTCGACATATCAGAGAACACAGATATGAGGGATCTGAACACGGGCAGAAAACATGATGTAATGTAGGAGCCCTTAAAGTCCAGAAGTTTATAACTGAACTAAAATAAATTAATTTATCATTGTCCTGAAAAGCCCTGCAACCCTGTACGTAGGATAAGCGGTTGATGATGGATGGATGGATGGATTGTCCTGAAAAGGTGCCACATACACATTAAAGAGTTACATCCCCAAACAAAAGATTTAATAAATGAGAAAAGTTGATCTCCAGGAGTTTACATTATTTAAAAGCAATACAGATCATCTGAAGGCCTGAAAGCCTTTATGCAAAAAGTTCCATTAAGCCTTTTGTGGCTCCAGGGAGAGCTGCGCAAAGTCTAATAAGTTGCCTCAAGTGATGTCACATGAGTCAGCAGGGCTGAAGACTACAAATATCAGGGGGTTTTGTGTTAGAAAGAAGTGAGCTTACCAGACCTCTGTCGCCTGCTGCCTGGCCTTACTTGAGGCCTGCAGCTCAATGCTACATTAGGTGCTACTAGCACAACACACCCAAATCCCTCACTAAACTGTCAGCACATGAGTTGCACTGTGGGCAACATAGGCGCCAGGTTTTGACAACAAAGAATAATAAAAAACATCTCTTTGGTTCTGCTTCACTGACTTTACTCATAAAGTTGCATCTGAAGGATGTGCCCACAGAGAAAGTTCAACAAAACAAACTTCTAGGTATATTGCTGGACAGTTACATCAAAACATACTGTATTGACGTCACTATGAATGAGACATGGGGGTGACAGTTCGTTAAAGATTTAAATAAATTTACCCTGAGTCATATTTCTTTGTGATGCTTAGTGAAACTCTATTCCTGGGTCAGATGGTTTTTTTTAAAACCTGATCCGCTGTCATCACTTATAGTCAGTGGAAAATGTCGGCCACACAGAGCTCTCCTGGTCACCAATTAGCTTAAAGATAAATAGGGAATCTGGGGCAAAGGTTTCTGGCCTCAGTGCTGCCTAAGACTCCAACCCTGGACTTCCACAAAACATACAAGTTCAAACTGCACAGATAAGAGAGGAACAATACATCCAATTCTTAGTATTAGCAAACATGGTGCATCTATGTATAATTTTATATGTTTGTCTTAGGGGGATAAATGGGTTCAGACAGTCTGCAGGGGCTCAGGTGACATCCTGTTTTAGGTCGATATTTGATCAGCAGCACGAGCAGAGAACGTGAACCACTAAGCTTGAGTCCACGTGACACTGGGGGACTTTCCGTGTCAACACAAAAAGTTTCACGCTGTCCCACCATGATCAGTAATCTCTGCAGGTCACAGTTGTTTATTAGTGTTTCTTGTGTGGATCAAGTTTGTGATTTTAAGAAGGAGGATAATGCAAATAAATGCAAGTGCAGTTCCACTTATAAACTCGACAACCCAAAGTCAAGTTGAAAGTTGAAGCAATGAATATGCTTGCTTAGCAGCATATGAAAAAAGGCAGGGGTGGTTATTATTAACAAAATTATTATGTATACATGTGTGCAGAATAATCATGATCAGCCTATCCAATATGATGTTTTATTATTGATTAGATGAAATGCCCACCAGACAATAAATCAGTTCAAATGAGTTGCGTCGCGACCAGCTACAACATTAAAATGCTTCTCACACATTAATGCATCAGTAATAATGATTCAATAATATCATATATTATAATATAATATACTCATTTTCTTTGTAATGAGTAGGCCTACTTACTTACCTAACTTTTGATACTTAAAGGGGTTATCTGCAGATTTTGAATGACATCACATAACTTGATGTTAAAATGAACCACAGGCCTGTTTTCTCTGTCCCTTGGAACAGCCACTGTTCTACATTGTATGTGAAGGAATCGAGTCAGACTTTTTGCATTTGCTCCTTGCTTTGCTTCTTGCTTATACTGCCAATACTCAGGTACACAGCTTCTTCGCTGGTCTCAGTCGCCGTAACTTACGTGACCCACATAATATACAATAATGCAATATAACAGTGCAGGATACAGCGGAAGACCCATTTAGAAAGTTACACTAATGTTACTTACTACAGTCTGACTGTAGTGTAGCTCACTAACCGCTTTCATTATCATCATCATCAAGTAAATTTAACTATGTCTCTTACACTTATTCATTTAGCTGATGCTTTTTTATCCAGAGCGACTTACAATTGCTAATTATGTCAGAAGTCACACACCTCTGGAGTAACTAGGGGTTAACTCAGGGACACGTTGGTAGACGTGTCACAGTGGGGGATTGAAGCCAGGTCTCTCACACCAAAGGTAGGCATCTTATCCACTGCCCCATCACCACCCCGGTTCAGCATGAAGCTGATAAAAATACACCCACTTTATTAGGTACACTTTGCTAGTACCGGGTTGGACCCCGTTTTGCCTTCAGAACTGCCTTAATTCTTCTTGGCAGACTTTCAACAAGGTCTTGGAAACATTCCTCAGAGACTTTGGTCCATATTGACATGATAGCATCACGCAATTGCTGCACATCCATGATGCGAATCTCCCGTTCCACCACATCCCAAAGGTGTGACTGGTGACTGTGGAGCCCACTGGAGTACAGTGAACTCACTGTCATGTTCAAGGAACCAGTTTGAGATGATCTGAGCTTTGTGACGTGGTGCATTATCCTGCTGGAAGTAGCCATCAGAAGATGGGTACACTGTGGTCATAAAGTGATGGACATGGTCAGCAACAATACTTACTTGCAAATTTTAGCCTCAGTTTTCTGTTCTTAGTGGACAAGCGCTCACTGGATATTTTCTCTTTCCGGACCATTCTCTGTAAACCCGAGAGATGGTTGTGCGTGAAAATCCTAGTCGATCAGCAGATTCTGAAATACTCAGACCAGCCTGTCTGGCACCAACAACCATGCCACATTCAAAGTCACTGAAATCCCCTTTCTTCCTCATTCTGATTCTTGGTTTGAACTTCAGCAAGCTGTCTTGACCATGTCTACATGCCTAAATGTATTGAGTTGCTGCCATGCAGGGCTGATTAGCTATTTCTCTTAACAAGCTATTGAACAGGTGTACCTGATAAAGTGGCCGGTGAGTGTATTACTGCAATGTTGCAGTGGGAGTGTACCTGAGTTTCATTTTTTGTGATGCTGTATCTTGTAATGTGTTTTGGCCAATGCCGAGTGCTCGCTCAATAGTTCGAGAAAAGTGTTAGTGGTTGCAATCTGAAACCTCACCACTAGAGGCCACTGAAAACTACACATTTACAGCCTTTAAAGTACATTTTGCTTATCTTTTGTAAGACTTGAACATTTTGATTGCAGGAAATTTACTTGAAGTTTATTATTATCACATTGTGGTAGTCTTAATTCAAGTAAAGGATTTAAAAACTTCTTATGTTTTGTAAACTTCTCATGAAATATTATGCATGCATTATTGATTACACTACCCAACAGTATGTAAAATTGTTAAATGATCTCCACCTCAACCTAAAATGCTACACACACACACACAGTAATCCATCAGTAATTATAATCAACCCATTCTTATCCCAGGGCGTCTGGTCAAGACCCCTTGGCATCGCTTTTTAACACCCTGGGTATCTATTAGCGTTTTGTAGGTGTAGGGCTCTGCAGTCAAGTTAGCAAGAATAAATATGCAACTAGTGGTTTACAGGAAATGGCATGTGGTAAATGTTGTGAAACGTCACAATTTGGTTAGGTTTAGGCAACAAAACTACTGGGTTAGGTTTAGGAAAAGATCATGTTTGGGTTATCAAATTTCTGCATTTTACTTTCGATACTTTGCCTACATTTAGCTAATAATGCGTACCTTTACTTAAGTAACATTTTCAATGCAAGATAACAAAATAACAAGGTCTTTCTTGTTGTGTTTTTACTATACGGAAATATTGACTTTAGTCTGATGGAACACAGCGTCCATTTTCACATGAGGTTGCGAAACCACTCAAAACTTGCCAGACCTAAATCAGCCGAGCCAAAATATTTGATAACCTCACTACTCCATTTCAAGTCTGAAATAAAAAACCATGTGAAATTAGGTCAGGCTAGTCTAGAGTAGACTAGAAGAGACTGGAAGAACATGCATCAGAACTACACGTTTAATCTAGGTTTGCTTTAACCTAAGTAGAGCCAACAATAGAGTGCACATGGGACATGCTGAAATAAGTTTTTTTTAAATGTATATTATGTATTTATAGAAATTGTAAATGACATTTGTCATTTTAAGTATGGGGTGGTCAGTTGGTCCACAACTTTGGTCAAGACTGAAATAATGAAATAATAACTATAAACTGGATTGCAGTGAAATAACAGAGTTTAGATATGATTCTGGTTTCCAGAGTATGAATCCAGCTGACTTTGCATCATCTGACTAACCTATGCCGTCTGTGCCACCATAAGCATGTGACCTCTGACATAAATAGTAATTGTAAGTCAATAAATGTAATGTAATAAGTTGACATTTATGGTTTGGAGTGCAATGTCGCCACAACTTCTGGCTGGATTGCTATGAAAATTGGTTCAGATATTCATGTCCACCCGGTTTGGTTTTAGGTCTTCCCATCAGCCTCAGCTGCTATACTAATGGTAAACATGGTAAAGGTTATATAATGTATAATATATAATGTTAGCTTGTCACTGTCAGTTGGTTTCAGTTGGTTCCACAGCAGTTACATCTACCATTTTGTCAGATCTGTAACCAAACAAATATTGATTTATATAATCAACTCTCCAAATGTCCTTGTTGGAGTATTATCTGTAGGTGGAAAGTATGAACAGTTTACTGCTAACCAAGCAAACCATTATAGCCTACTAGCTATTTGAGGCTAATGTGTTGCTAATACAGTATTCTGTTGATTTACTGTTGTGTATTTTACTCTTTTTACATTCACTCTTATGGACTGTGTATGTACATTTACTAGTTACTTACTGTGTTATACATGTGGACTTATTGTTAAGTCTTTCACCGATGTTACTTTGCTTTTTCCTGCCATGAAACTCAGTGTATCTGCTTTGACAGGCTATACTTTTGTGAAGGTGTTTCCTTGTTACAGTAACTGATTTTACACAACATTTAGTCCAGCTCTTGTGAATGGAATCTCATTGTTTTCTAATTTGTAATCACTATCATTGAATTTGTTGTCCACTTAGTGTTTTTTAACAGTTTCACAGTCATTTCCTGTAAAAACCTCAAAGGCCAACTGCTGTCTTCAACCTTTATCAGAAGTGTGTTTAGCTCACTATAAAGCTTTTGCAGATAGTGAGTGGAGAAAAATGAGCCTTCTAATGATCAGCCTTTTTTATTCAGATAACAAGGAGAGCATTGTAATTGTGTCATTTATTATATTCATTTATTATTCACTACTAACTTAAATTACTGTGTGTGTCTACAGTCTGTGACCTCTGCACCACACCTACATCTAAGCTTTCTCCCACAACTTTCTGTGGCTCGGCTGCCCTCTTGTGGACAAAGATCTTCACTCCTAAAAAACAATAAATATGTGCTGAACCACATATGTTTTCTTTTTGATGTTATTGTTTTTATTTAGCCATGATGTTTGAAATGATGCATTGCTTTATTCCTATTGAATACGAGGATAATGTTTAAGATGTTTATTGATCAATGATAACTTTAAAGGTATACTGAACTTCAGGTTGCAGTCTTCTTGTTCAGCCTTGTTGCTTTCAGGCTGCAACCTTTGCAAGAACACGCACACTTCACGTTCTGTAAGAACACACACACTCACAGTCGAACCGTGTTGCTAGCAGCCAGTATCAGAGGTGAAGGCTAAGGCCATATTTTAGAATTAATTGCAAATCCGACCGAGTCACAATGGGCCTTTATAGATTTTAACAAATTGTTGCAAGCATCTGAACTCAACCCTGATAAAAATACAACTAGACACATGAATACAATAAGCCTTTGCAAGAAGACTGCAACTCTGAAGG
Source organism: Micropterus salmoides (assembly GCF_014851395.1). Classification (NCBI taxonomy): domain Eukaryota; kingdom Metazoa; phylum Chordata; class Actinopteri; order Centrarchiformes; family Centrarchidae; genus Micropterus; species Micropterus salmoides. Next base: position 9,453,960 of record NW_024040707.1, on the reverse strand, counting down.
CTGTGAAAGTCATCTTGTGACACAGCGCACAATCTTGTAGTGCATGTGTTGATGTTAACAAACTTGTTTTATGCATATACAATGTTTTGCTAGTATCAAGATGATGTCTTAATGATCAGTGTCACATTTCAGTCTTATTTCTTTAGAAGTGTTATAGAATGCACTATTATTTTAATACTGAAGGTGGATCTTACCATAAGACCCACTAGAGGAGGAGCGAGACAGGATATATCAACCAATGTAATACAGAGTTTGAGAAGTCTGCTCCCGTGACCAGCTTGGACACATGTATTTGTATTTTGCACTTGTTTGAAATTATTACTAAACTTGAGTTAATTTGAACTTTACTGGAATCTTTGTCTCTCTGAAAAGAGTTCTATTTACACTGAAAGGACACTGGTTGAGTTACCGGTTACACTGAAGTAGCCTACTCACAGTGAGGGCCCATTAGGCCTCTGGCCCCCTCTGGGGTTCTTCCTCCCACGAAACTAAAATGTCTGCAGAAATGAAATTAAAAAAGGAAATCACAAGTGAGGTCTTGTTAGATAGCTCATCGCACTATTTTATTTAATTACTGACATCTCAGGAGAAGAGGAGAGCTTTGCAACTCTGCTGTTGGTAAACCACTGTTGTTTTGTTGTTTTGTTTTTTTTTTCATAGCGTTGATGCAACACTGAAAAAGCGCTATTTTCCAAACAAACACAGGTCCCTCATTAGTGATATGTAAGAGGCAGAGAGAATCTCACCTGGACAGTTTTGCATGAAACATACAAATGAAACAGGTTAAACCTTTTCTTTTGTCTTTTTGTAGTTTCACATATAATAATAAATATCATACCTATAAACACTCCAAAAAAATCAAAATATTAAGTCACAGGTACTGGAAAAAGCTCCACTTTTAAATCACAATGATAAATGTACAAAACAATAGACATCTCATATAAATGCTAATGGTTTTTGTTAAGAGACTTAAATCTCATTTCAGAAGAAATCAGTGGATAAAAACTAAACTTGGAGATTCAGTATTTCCTGAGGTTTATGGGTTCCCCTTAAAAGGCCAGGAGAGGGGAATGGCTTTTGTGTTACCGAGGAGATATTACAACAGGTCAAAGTGTACCTTTCAGGGTACTAGTCGGTTAAGGACAAGGAGTATTCTCTGACAATACAGCCGGGATATTAAAAGATTCTGAGCACTTAATGTAGTAGAATAAATGTACCTACACCCCACCGATCTTCATTTAGGCCACAATAGTGTTCTAAAATAGTTGATTAAAGTCATCTTGATCCTTAATAAATCTTTGCTGGTCCACTTTGAGAAGTTGTGAAGCTCCCTTTTTTACTTAAGATTACTTTTTAAAATGCTGGAAGCCACCACAACACTGAGCCGACCACAACCAGCACACTCCGACCATGTGACCAAGTAGTCAAAGCGGTCACATCTGCACTTGATGCAATGAAACGACAAAAGGAAAATATCGGGGCAAATGTACACAGATTAGGGGTTTAGGTGAGGAGAAGAAGAAAAAAAATAGCCTGAATAAAACACAAAACAAAAGTATTCAGAAAAACTGTACATGTAAACATCACACTTTCACTGAGTCCAAAACCAGAGGGAAAAAATACAAAGCTTCACACAGGTTTACAGTACAACCCCCTACACAGAGCTACAGTCTCTTATCAGTGCAGGAGAGGCAACAATTGAAATAATATAAATAACAATAGAAGTAATACAGACCACCATCAAATGATAAGTTAAAACAGGCAAGGGCTAAACCACTTTGATTTTTTTTAAACAGTGCTGTACCCACAGAAAAAAGAAAGTTTTAAAACATCTTTTATCACTCTTTGTACAGCTATACAGTACATTTATCTGACCACTTTAGCAATCCACAAGCTACCAGGGCATTTTTAATCAACACCAATAGATTACATTGTCCAGTCAATACAAAGAGAAAATCCATTGGGCATTATTAGAAAAATAAAAACAAAAACAACATGACAACACGTGGCTGTCGTTGATCACAGTAACTCCAGCACACAGCTAAAATGTTGCTCAGCGTCGACTTTAAGACACATTTACAAATCTGCAAGCGAACGTTTGGTTGTGAAAATGAGACAAGATCAACGTGGCATCACTGAGTTAGACATGATGTGAGGAGAGGATCTGCTATGGCTACAGTAACAAACGAGCAGGTTGGAGGAGACAAGGAAGACATGTGTGAGGACTCAGGTCCCACGTACATCTATGATTACGTCTGTTTTAGCCCAGAGGGGTGTTTCATAAAGCACGATTACCAGTTAAAACCAGGTTTATTTCATTCAGTAATTTAGGAAATTCTGTTTCATAAAGGAAGTTTAAATAAGTCTGACTTAACTTAGCTTAGCTACACATGTAATTTAGCTCACACATTAACATGGGAATGCACTTAAAATCTGAGTCAACATATGTGCCATGTGCACTGCAATTTAGTTAAAGCTGATTGGCGGGCCAATTGATGTAGCCTCATAGTAAGAAACATTTTCACTTTTCCCCCTGTCTTTAAACGTCACAAAGCAAAATTAAAGCGCCAGAAATTCATTTATTTAACCATATGGAGACGAGTGTGTCCCTTGTAAAAACTAAGTAAGCTAATAAATAACCTAAGTAAGTCTGTTTTTGGTCTCCACCAATTCCCAAAGGAAATATCTTTCTCTTTAGCTGCTAAATTCTCCCCTATGTTCAGGAGCTAACTCTGTCTATCTGCTGTTTGGTGCAGAGCAGCTAGTGTATAGTGGGTTTTTAAAGCTTGAGAGCAGTGAGAGTGACTCAAAACAATATAGTTGTGACCAGACAGCTAAACAATGAGCCGAGGAGAGCTGCAGATTCAGGTGACAAGTCTCTATAGGTTCATCAACAACCCCTTTCATATTGTCACATTGTCATTTGATGCATTTTTGTCATTAAAACAATGTATTGTAGCTGCTTTAAGTTTAAGCTTTAAAAATGTTTTATAAAGTTATCTACCTGGCTGGGGGTCCTATTTAATGCGTTAGAGCTGTTTAATAGTATGTTGCTTCTTATACATCATTTTTTTATATTTTGTTTATTTTCAGCTCTAATTATATGAATAAAGTTCATGTCAGTTTTGCAGGATTTTAACCCACAGCAAAAGACACAGCTGACAGAGACGTACTAGCTGATTTGAGTTCATCTTATGTCATTGCTGACCTACAACATGCAGTCTAAAGCAAAAGCTTCTGCTATAATATATTTCCCTCCATATTATATTTTTATTTTTTGTGTTGCTTTGTGGCTGCAAACATTGTGGTTTTGTGTTCACATGTCCTTTTTCTTCACTGTGAATTGATGCGATCAATATGCTTGCAAAGTCATGAAATAAACCAGACTCAACTTTGACTGCTCACATTACCTCAAAACCAGCTTTATGAAACAGATTCGTCCTGGTTTGGTTCTTTTATGAGCCTCCTTTTTTAAAACACCCCTCAGATAGACCTTGCAAACTGATTAGTTCAAACTGAGCTCCAATATGGTTTTCAAAAAAGGAGCTGTTTGCTTTTTTAATCAATAAAGCAGACCGAAAGCTGCTTCTGACTGAGTCGCGTCAAACTGTCTGTTATAATCAGTTCCTAATATGTTTGAACTGAAGCCGATATTCCAAATGAGGTAAAGACACACTCAAATCACTGTGTTATGTTACTTTAATCCTGAGCTATAAAGTGCTTCCAAACTTGCAATAGATAATAGAATTTAAATGTAAGTGTAATGCAGCCCAATCATGAAATGGTAATAAAAATGTAAAATGAATGATTTAGTATGTAAATCCAACCCTAAACTGGCCTAGTGATGGTGCAAAATTTATGAATGATGCTGAAATAGACTGATTCATGATAAATAACTGATACATTTGATAGATTTGTGATAAATACAGAAATATATCTCTCTAAACTTTGACAAATCAATAAGGTGCGAGCCACTTATGGCTGCTTGAAGAGTCATTGTCCTTGTTTGGAATGTGTCAGCCTACTGAATTAATACCTTCACAGATTGATGTTGTACAAACTAGGTCACTCCACTTATACACAAACAGAAAATCAACACACCGTCAATACAAACACTTACGTTAAATTAAAAAAAACACCACATACACACACTTACACGACTGTTTTTTTGTGCTGAGTGACTCACCATCAAAAATCTCTGTTATGAGACTGTGCTCTAAATCTGCTTTGAGAACTCTTGTGTGCCCTCAGACCACACACACATGCACACACACGCACACACACGCACGCACACGCACACACACACCATAGCAGAAAGCTGGGAGAGTAAACTGTGATGTGATTACATCTTTTTCAAAAGATTGTCTCTTGCTTCTTTTCAAACAGTGTGTTTTCAGACATAATAATCATGAGTGGAGATGGGAGAGAGGATTTGACACAGCAGAGGTCAGAGGGGGGGGGATACAGACGGACGGACGGATGGAGTCTGTTTTGGCTGAGCAGCCTTCACACACTCACATTGCATCCAGTAAAGCCATATGGATGCTAAGGTGAAACCACTGCATTCACAGCCAGTAATGAATGCATGTGAGCTCAATGTGCCCGATTTTAACTTAAAAAATACTCACAGGACAATTCCTTCACAAAAAGACCCTATAACCACTTTAAAAGTAAAAAAAAAAAAAGACGTGCAACATTAAGTCTCATTTTTCTGCCAGGTCCCATTTCCTTTTATCACTATGGATGAAAGTGCCTCGGTTATGAGGTTAGCGATAAAGATCAGTATTCACAACAAACAACAACATTGAAATTGGCTACAATGCTGCATGGGATATCATTTCTTTTTACAACTTGACAGTTACAGCAAGAGGAGATGTGGTAAAGTGCTCCCCTTGTTGCCTTAAAATGCTTCAACAATCCTGACAAGGTCATTTCAGTAAGCACACTTTTACTGATTATCTTTGATATTGCACCTTTTTCCACATTTCCAGTAGCACTGGTTATAAAACCAAGAGTTTAAACAATATATTAATCTCCTTTTTTCCCTGACAGGTGTCTGTGACCTCAATTTGCATACCCATGCTTCTTAAAAGCCTCCTTCCTTTTTTAAGAAATGAGAAATTGCCCAGAAATATTCATAATAAAATAACTGAAAATAAATTCACGTCGGGTAATGAGTCTTGGTTTCTTCGTAACCACATGCCTAAGAATCTGGAAAACCACTCCGACAGAGCAGGACCGAGGTATAGGTTCGACTGAAGTTAGACTTGATGGATCTGTTGGTCAAAAATTTACAGGTGGAAACTGTCAAACACCGTCCTGTTTTTCCTTTCTCTACCTTTTTTTGCGTATATCAAAGTCAGCACGTCCTTTAGTAGCTGTTGAGGTTAACAGGTCAGTGGATTTAGCAGCGATTCATCTACTAACAGACTACCAGAAAGCAATGCTCCAAATTTCCATGAACCAGAAATGAATTTGGAGAGAGTTACTGTTTAGAAATGACTCGAATCATGCCACTGTACAGCTTATTTTACATTTGTGTAAAGATAGAAACAAGGTAATGACACTAAATCACTGCTATTTCACTATGAATTTATCCAAACATCTGTGCTAATGAGCCGATGTGGCACTATGGTCACAGATAATTTAAGGTTAACACCTCTGGTACTCCCCTGCAAACCAATGCAGATCATTTTTTCCACATAGATCATCGCTTCCTGAGACGAATGGAGGTTGAAGTGGTAAAATGAACTGAATGAGATGAATGGCTACAGATAACAGGGCACCAAGGTCAGCGTGAACCAAATGCATAAATAAACATTTTTCAGCCTGTGATATGTTCTGGCCCGTCCAAATACATAAACATGTGGGAATAAGTAAAAGTACCATACCTACAGGACCCACTGTGCGCTGCAGTATCACTTTTGTATGTTTGCGTCTTTGTATGCAAGTCTGCCCAAATATGTGTGACTGAGGGCGACAGAGATGGACAGGCTAGGAGAAGGTCTTGGATCAGACTCAGTTCTGCTGCAGGATCAGGTTTTCCAGCTCATCTGCTGAGCGGAGCAGGAAGGCGGCGGACTCCCGGTATCCTGCAATGAGCTGCCTCACTGCTGTGACCTCAGGAGGGCTGAGCTGAGCTGAAGCTCCACCACCGCCACCTCCCTGACCGTGACTGTTGGAGCTGGAGGAGGAAGAGTTTGGGCCGACGGACTTCATACTCAGATCTGTGGGACCTGCGGACACAAAGGTGATGATTTAGGAAAACATATAGTATGGGAGATATATTAGAGAATAGGAAATAGGGTTAGGAAGCATCCTTAACCTGAGAAATGTCTTTATCTAAAAGGGGATTCCTGCACACGGGTTCTGCACAGACATTTATCAAACAATTCTGCTTCTTGAAAGTTCAGTTCACCTAAATTACAAAATTATTTTTTTTTTTTTTTTTACTTATGTGTAGTGGTATCTAAGGTTTTACTAAGACAAAGCAATGCCTTGAGCTACATGCTGACCTTAGCAAGCTAACATGCTCACAATAGCAGTGCTAACGTGATGTCCACGATCTTAGTTCATGCTAACTGTTGCCAATTTGCATAATAAAACACACTGTACAGCTGGGTCTGAAGGGAATTTCATTGGTCATTAGGTCATTAAATATCAGTACAAAATGTAATACCAATCCATCTTGCAGATGTTGAGATATTTTTCAATTTTAAAATTGGACCTGCTGTTGGCGCTAGAAGAAAAGTCAGGAGATCACAACAGTCATTAGCATTCATCATCTTGGCACCATGAATGTCTGTAAAATTCTGACAGAAATCCATCCAGTTGCTGAACTAACAAACTGACATTGTCATCCCTATGTTATTCAGCAACATCTCTTTCTAAAAACAATGTTCCAGTTATTTTGGAGAATCCACCAACACGGCTTTGCTTTCAATGGAAATACTATCTACTGAAGAAATAGTCGCATGTTCTCTGGATTATCCAGAGACAATCCTTCAGAGACATGTAGCTGTAGCTGATAATGTAATGTTTTCAGTGCTGTGAGTACCACAAACAAAATTCATCCATTTATGTACATTCTGTCAAGTAAAAAACTTAAAATATGTTATATGAAACAACCCTTTAATTGCAAGAGCAGTGTGCTGAATATCCTTTTCTTCTAAATACGCAGTATTAACAACAAATTATTTGGTTGAGCTGGACTGACAGAAGCTCCTCACCATTGGTTTGTGCAGCACCAGAGTTCTGCTGGTTGCCGTATCCCCGCAGATTGTAGTTTAGGCCTCCATTGGTGTAGAGCTGGTCTTGGGCAAAAGCTGCGCTGGAGATGGAGAACCCTGATGGGGCCACAGAGGCCGGGTCCCTCGAGTTGGGCTTGTCAACAGAGGCAGGCTCATCCTACGAGAAATTAAATGTTTTCAGTTTGGGCAGAATATTGTACTTCATGTTGTGCAGTTTGCCGTTAATGATGCGTGGCCATCCTAGCAGATTCCTGAATCCTGCTGGGCCAATTTACAAACACTGACTGCCAACACATTTACCGTCGGTTGGTAGACATCGAGCCTCATCCGCTTGGCAGCATTTCGGGTTTCGCTGTCACAGGCAGCAGCGAGGATGTTCTCAGCCATGGCAGAGGTGAGGTGAGGAGGTGTTGGTCGTATCTGGCAGCAAGGGTCAGTGAGATTTTTGGGCATTATGAATGTGAAACATTTCTTTAGCTTTATGATTCCATGTTGGATTTACGACATTTTAGCCAGGGGCACTTTTTACCTCAAAACCGCCTTTTTTCATCCGGCGACAGGACTTGAGGTAGGTGCGGATGCGCTTGCGGGAGCGCTCCTGGAACTCTGGGAACTGGCGGCTACAGGACTCGATTATGGCCTGGATTTTCTCCTTGGGCTGTTTGGAGATGGGCACCATGCGGTCCAGATTCTCATCCACAAACAGACGCACAAACATCTGACAGAGACAGAGAGAGGGGGAGGGGAGAGAGGGGATGTAGAGCAGAAAAATGGAGCAGGGGTGTGGGGTGTGAGAGTCGAAAACAAAAGAGAGGGAAAGGGAAGGAAGGGGATGGGGGAGCATTAGAGGTAGAGTGGAAGAAGAGAGAATAAAAAGGGAGGGGGAGGTGATGAAAACAAAAGCGATGGAAATGGAATCATTGCTCATATTCTGGACAATATTTCTAGAGTTTGCTCATTCACTCATGTTTGCATTTTTGCAACTCTATGCTGTAGTTGTGTTTTTTTATTAGACTCAGAAATGCACAGACTGGTTTTCACAGAATAAATAGTGAGTTCTTGACTATATTGCATTTGGATATGAGAATTTTTCTCATGTTTGATATTGCTAAGTACAATATCTATGCATAATAACAATAACAGTGCTGGCTGATATATATCAGTGCTGGAGAGCCACAGATCAGAGCAGCACTGTATTGCATTCTCTCTATATGAATTTAATTATACCATAACAGTTAGACAGGTTACTTACATTGAAGGCTTTAAGTCTCTCAGGGTCCATTCCCTCAGCGTCATTGATCTTGTCACTGTCATCGTGGTCGTCATGATCGTCATCATCATCGTCAATTATCTGTGCCCGACCAGAGGTCAAGTCCTCTGCGCTCATGCTCAGTTCAGTTTTCACAGAGTCATAGCTTCCTGAGCTGTAAGGAGGGGACTAGAAACACACAGAAATACACAAAATACATTTATTAGATAGATTAAACAGACACAAGAGCTGTTTTTCTTAAATGTCCATTTAGACAAAGTTGGCACCACACGAGAAAGAAAAAGTATTTGAAATTGTGATTAATCAAATCAAGTTTCTATTCTTACCTTGTTGTACTCTGTTTTGATGGGGTACTTCCTGTTGGCGTCTGCGGGGTAAGAGTTCAACGGCGAACTCCCTGAAGTCAGCAGTCTGTCGCTCAGGTTGACCGGCTGCTGATCCTCTAAGGAGGACGAGGGCGAGGTGGTGCTGAAGTCCAGGGGAACACTCAAACCATTCTCTGTCACCTCCCCATAAGGGGCCCCACCATCTGGGGGGTTACCACCCACAGCCAGCTCCGGGGAGGTCAGGGCCGGCAGCCCGTTGGCACTGCCGCTCTCTGAGGAGTCGTCATCTGGAAGAAGGGAAGGAACAGGAGGACAGGGCAAAGAAACAGATACAGAGATGAGCTGTGTGGATGTGGATGTAATCATTTAGCATTAATGTGGGTTTGTTTACTACAATAGGCACTATTTTTTCTTGTGTAACAACAGGGTGGGTGTGACAACAGGGGGATGGGACTTCCTGCCTCATGTTGTGCTTTCTGAAACTGTTGAGGAAGTGGGTAGTGGGATCAACTGTCAAGATGAATAAAAGTTCGAGCAGAAGGGGGGAATCTTAGGAGTTTTAACAGCGAAGCGAGAAAGATGTGAAGATGAGGAGGGACTGATGGGGGAAGGGAGCCTTCACTTCCTGGTGTGTGCAAATTAGAGCTTTTTAACCCACTTTATGGCAGTTTACTGATTTCACTGTGATGGTTTCTACATGTGTTCTGCACACCTATATTCGCTGGAACAGAGTAATTCTCCTTCTCAATGATTTACCCCATTTTCACTCTTTTCTGTAGTGTTCATAATCTGTGCAGGTTCACATTGGCCTTTGTCCTACTTCTCTAAGCCCTGTACCCTGAGAGAGAGGGGTGCACAATGGATTGGGGCTGCGGTGGTGTCCCACCCCCTGTAAGAGTGGATTTATTTGGATTAGTCCGCTAAGAACGAGGCAAGCTGTTTCCTGCATAACACCAATCTGTGCTGTTCCTATGTAATGAGTATAGACACCTTCAAATTCCAGAAAAAGGACCACAAAAAAATAAAACCACATCATGCCAACAACAACCAGGGACAACTATTAGTTCAGGATGGCTGTATGTCCACAGTTTTCTTACCGTCCTCTTCTTTAACGGTGGCTGCTGGGTTGCAGACTCTCTCTCCATTAGGTGGACTGGGCTCAGGCACTGGGGGCTGCTCAGCTGCGACCCATGTGGGCTCAGTGATGTTCATGTCCTCGCTGCTTACCGAACTGTCATCCTGAAGGGAGTCAGCGGGAGAGAAAAGAGACTGTGAGACAGGGGAGAAAACCTGGATGAGCAGAGGGAGTGGACCACTGAGTGTCAGACGAAAGATCCTCTCACTTTTGACAGCAACTTCCAAGTTTCCCTTTGCATCTTTTGTCTTTTATTGCTGTTAAAGGACAGGTTCACACTTTATGAAATTTATCTTAGAACTAAACTGACACGCCCTTATTTACTTTGAAATTGGTATTGATTGCTGTTATTGTTCCTGCTGTTCACAAGTCCATTTTGAAAGCTATGTCAATGTAAGTCATAGGGGACATAATCCATAGTCTTTGTTCTGTGTAACAAAATCATTTTAAAGTTAAAGTCAAGTAACTTGATGTGAAAATGATGCCTAAGCAGTCTGAGTTACAGAAATTATGAAGGTGCCTTCCAAAGTTACAGTATTTTAAGCATGAAATTCCCTCTTTGTGCTTCCACACACTGTGTTTTCTTGTTGACCATTGGGGGAGGGACACTCACAGAAAGTCTCATGTCAAGGAGGAACAATTACAGCCAGCAATAAAGTTTTTAATGCACATTTATGATTTGAAACAATGCGAACCTGCCCTTTAATGGTAATTTTCCTGATTTAACTCTTAATAAAACATGCTGATGTCTGGCAGCAAAAAAAAAGGAAAATGAAGGAGCATCCCTGTTGAGTAATGTGTTTCTTGGAGCACTGCTATTTTTAACTCATGTTACGTAGAGACCCTAAAGATGCTTGTTGTAGCGTATCACAAGTATGAGTAAACCACGGGGGTAAGGATTAGTAAAGGAGAGCAGAATAATCTCACAAACTATTCAAAGGCTGTCCTGAGCTTTTGGCTTCAAACTACAGAATAATAATCTGCTGAACAGCCATGACCACATTTCAGACCAGAGCTTTACAGAGCGGCCCAGGCCAGTTTACTTTATGCTAACATAAATAGCGGCTTCTCCTTGGCATGCATGCACACTGTCATGTATCAGCTGGCAGAAGGATACAAAACTATGACTGTGTGATGGAAACAGAGCAGAAATACATCTCGTCATCTCGTTCCACCCACACAAGCACACAAATAGGCCTAAACTCCTGGGAAAATGCATCCGTCCCTCTGTAAAGGGGTTTTGAGGAGGACCAAAATGCTCAGTGACAGCTCCATTAGGTACCAAGTGAGCAATGTAGCATTAAAAAGAGAGGGAGACACACACAGAGAGAGGGAGAGAGTCTGTAATTACTAGTTGGAAATGTAGCATCATTAATGTCTATGCTTTAGGAAAGTACATAATGGATAAGACAGGAGAATTTACTTTGAAAAACTGAGACCAAGTTCATCGCCCAAATTAATTTACAAAGAATTAAGTTGAAGTACCTTCGGTGGCCTTCAGTCAGATATTGTAGAGTAGAATTGAATATATTTTATAGTCTCAACTAAATATCTGTGAATTGGTGACAAAGGAAGCAATTTTGAGATGTCACTTTGGGCTTTAGGGCATTTTTATTGGCCTTTTCACTATTTTCTAATATTTTAAAGTCCCACAAACATCCGTTGCAGCCCTGTTTTAGTGGTGGTTTTCATAACTAGGCCTGTATCCAGTCTAAATGGCCATACTGAGGTGCATTACAGTGAGGATGTTTGGTAAAAAGGATCCGACAGATCGGAGGCATGTTTTCATCCCCAACAGAATGTATGTAGTGTGTTTCTTTGTCACTTGCCATAAGAGAAAAGCAAGGTTATACTGGAACAATTCCCAAAGTTCTGCAGAACAACATGTTGCAACAACAACAGTTGCAAAGTGACTGCTGCAGCAGACCAGATACACGTTTACAAAGCTTCTACTGATCTGCTTTTGTCAAGAGGACAAACCTGATGCATTTTTAACCAACTGCTGCTTTGAAACTGGTTCTCTAAACCAGCGCAGCAGAGATATGGAACAAATTACTACAAGTCTCCTACAACACTGACATAACCCTCTGTGATGGTTAATTATTAAATTATTGGCCTGCTCATTCTCAGTCTGCACACAGATGCGCCCAACAGTCTGAGCATTTGTTAATTTGTACTCACCCGCAAATCACAGTCTGGGTCATTGTTCCGGATAATCCTAATTATGCGTGAGTGAGGTCGACATTATCATCATCAAGTACCGCTCCCTGCACTTTAGTGACAGTGGTTTCTGAGTGTTTCTGTCACAGCCACACATGGGAGTGGTCTCACATGTGACGTCACTCTGCACAGAAGATTTACTAATCCTCAGTTCACACTGAGCTCCTCCTCCCAGCAGACCGGAGTACTCTGATTGTTTAATAATGAATTAAAAATTAAGGGGGAGGATGTCTTATTGAGCCTGCACAAAGCATTTCTCCCTACAGCCTTGACAAGACTGAAAAAGAAAATAACAAAAGGATTTGTGCAGTCAATACGAATACAATTAGAGTGAAAAGGAGATCTTAATCCACCAGGATACAGTGTCTCTATGTCCACGCTTCACAAACATTCACGGTCCACTTGCAGAAAGAGGCACTTACCCTTTCAGTGGCAGTCATGCACTGCAGTTTCATTTGTTTCAGGTAGGTGGCAGTAAGAGGCATGTTGTAATCAATGAGGTCCGGGACCAGTGAGGTTGGTCTGTCATTTTCTGACAAAGAAAGAAAAGAAATTACAAAACAAAATAGCCTGATATACACACACTTAAAAAAATTATGATTTAATGTCTTATAGAGAGTAATAATGATCCGGTTTACTCATACTCCACATTTCGGAGAGAAATACACTACACCACTACATTTACCTGACATCTAATTACTTTTTAGATTAAGATTTTAAATATTAAACATATGCTCATTTTATACCTTATTATAGATTAAGCACCAAACTGTATATGAAATAGTTAAAATTAGCTCCATGTACAACTTTAATACATAATTATCCAACAATGTAAAAATATAATGCTGACAGGGGCCATTCTGCAAAATGAGTACGTTGTGGTGCTAATACTTCTACACTAACAGGTTTTGGATGTAGGATTTACACTTGTAATTGAGTGCTTTTATAGTGTCGTATTGCAACTTTTACTTAAGTAAATGATTGGAATACTACTTCCACCACTGTAGACTGCCCACCAAAACCCACCCAGAGAGAATTATTTAGTAAACAGAGATTTGATTTTGATACATGGAAAATAATCTATGCCCAATTAATTATGTACCCATGAATGTACAAACACTAATTACTAAACTAATTAAAAAACTATTATTGGATTACTTTGATAGTGAAGAAAAATTTTATTTAATGACTTTAATGCAAGTTCTAGCACTATTATCAGTGGATTTATGGATGTTTATTTGCAATGTACATTATATAAAAAATATCCTCAGAAAGCTAAGTCACACTGAATCAAAAAGAATGTGTATCACGACTGTGTGTTCAGATTGGAATAAGTTATGACTTAGACACGGACTGTGATTTTTGATGCATGTTGCGGGGCAAATCAGTAAAAATAACTAACTTCCTATTGTTTTTTAGTGTGCTGTTCTAACTACACAGATAAAGATCATAATTTAAACTGGACAGTACACCAATAAAGACAACAACAATTTTGATTTGTTTGGCTTTTCATTTTTCACTGAATCCAGCAGGGTCTGAGCTAATCACAGACACAGTAAGACGGAATTGCTGCCTTCGTTCCAAAGGTTGAAATCCAAACAGTAGCCTCAACTGCATGTAACACCTGAAATCAAACAATGTGGCCGAGAGCTGTCTGCAGTCTCCACACAGACCACTAGAGGGATTCGTGATCAGTTTAGTGGGTCTATACAATCCCAGAGATGTGGTCCTCTTAAGTCTTAGTTACATCATGTCAGTAATGGATATATACAATGTGTTTTATTAATGGGGGTTAGATTCAGAGAGTATAAACACCTAAAATCCTATCAGCTCATACTCAGAGTCTGACTCACTGTCACTCAGATACCAACCACAAACTGAAAACCTCTCTATTTTACGTCATACACAAAAATAAAATGTTTTATACCATCTTAGCATGCAACATATAATTAACTATTTTCCATGTCAGTATGTCAAACGATCCAAGCATTATCCACTCTTAAAGGTTAATCTCAAAAATAGCATTACAGTTAATGATGTCTCCTGAATTAGACAGCCATCCACAGCTCTGATGTGTGCTGTTACCTTTGAACTCTGCAGTGCTGGGGTTGATGTGCATCCTCTTCTGACACTCTCCACAGCTCATTAGGAACCGAGTCACCGCCTCTCTGGGCAGGAAGGCGTAGGTCTCTGCTATCTGTGCCGGGGGAGTGAGCAGAAGAGACTGGGTTACGGCAAAAATAAAATGGCAGCAGATATGGCTCAAGCTGTGGCTGAATTCAAACTGTGTGCAGGTGTTTGGGTTTTTTTGTGCCATGCATGTGTGAAAGTTTGGGGTCAGTGATGTGTTATCTCGATGTGGCATGAGGAGGAATCCTCCCTCTAGGCGTTCTCTCATTCCTTCGAATGGCCTAATTCCAGCTGCAGCCATGTATGCTACATATTTCTGTTGGATACCCTAAAACACACGTGGTGTTTGTCATATTTTTGATTCCTCTTCCTGCTCTCAGGTGCAGTGGAATCATATCTACATTTCTCTCTCTCATGCTCAGCCTTCCTCCTCTGTTTGTCTCTACTGCTATGCCACCCTCCCCTCCTCACCCCCTCTGGCGTTTCCCTGTAAAAATGCGACCTTCATGTGACCATGGAGAGACAGCAGGGGTGCCCACCCCCACTGGCCCACCATCACCACTGCCACAGCTCCCCATCCCCTTTGCCCCCCCACCCCTCATCCATCCCCTCGTGGCCCCTTGAGGCAGCTGAGAGGGAAAGGCCACCCAGAGGAGCATGCACCTCCCAGAAGGCCACAGTGACAGTTCCATATTATGCCCTGCCCCAGTGATGCTGCCTCCTCAAAAGGGTACAATCTATGAGACGTGACAGGACCTCTCTACAGGGCAGGAGGAATTGGCTCTATGATTTTTTTTCCAAACCTGGGGGGCAGTGGGGGAGGAGAGGGGGGTACCAAAGTCCTGCTAAACCCCTCAACACTGTACCACAGCTGAACACAAAGACCCTTGCTTTTTCAGGACACCCAAACCAAGACCACACCTCGGTTTGCAACGTAAACTCATACCTCATACCTGTTCCAGAGACATCCATCATGTGACACAAAAAACCTCTACTTTAAATACTTTGTTTTCCTGGTAAAGGTGGGTAGTTTTTCCCTTGGTAACTCCGGATGCCTGAGGTGTTAAACTTTAGTTTGGACATTATAACCCCCTGAAAGAATACTGAGCTCCCTTTGGGCCACTTTTCACATAAAAGGAAAGGAGATGTTGTCTGCATGCTGTAATTTGCATGCTTCCAAAAACAGTTTTATTGATGCATTCTCATCAGTGTCAGCTGTACTTTGTTGACTGCTGATTACCATATGTTAGCAGGCTAACCTGCTAAAATAAGATGGTGAGCCAGTGGTGAACATGGTAAACATTGTACCTATTAAACATCAGCATGTTAGCATTGTCATTGTGAGCATGTTAGCACACACTATCATTTAGCATAAAACACCACCAAGTACAGTCTCACAGACATGGCTAACATGGCTGAGTCTTTTTTGTCAGGTATGAAAAGTACTGTCTGTCTACTGCTCACATGGATGTTTTTCTGACAGACCTTGGTATAGATATGGGCAAAATGGCAGAAACAAGAGGGTAATGTTGACTTCACTGTTAACATTCTCAATATCCACAAGTATAAAGAGATTCTGAGAGCAGTGCTAGAACGGTTAGCTGGTTTTACCCACCGCTTTGTAGGTCTTCTTTTGGCCTGCATGTTTGGGTGCTCTGCCAGGGTCAGCGCCCATCTCCACATGCATGGCATAGATGATGTCAAAGAAGTCTTCTACCACGGCTACACGCTTCAGGGAGGAGTTGTCTTGGGCTGAATTCCCATCTGAACACTGAAACACAAACAGAATGCAGTTTAGTTTAATGTCCCGCTTGTATCATGCACAACAGCTGATTTCTAATGTTATAGCTGTCCTGAATACATGTGATGTAAACAGGATCTTTAAGATCATACAGACACACTGAACAAGGTGACCAGCAGTCATTCTATCTTTAAATTTCTCTTTCAGGTGGAGAAGTCTCAGCGCGGCTGGGTCAGCAACCATGGCCTCATGTCTGCAATGTTTAAAAATAACACCACCAATACTGTACAGGACCAACACTCCCTTTTACCACCACCTCTGGCGCCCATACTGCTGACCCTGTCGTCATAGAAACTGCCTCTGATTTCTCCCGGGCAGGTGTGCTGGGCAAAGGGTCATGTGACACACCGTACAAGCGGGATCGTTAGGACAACGGCCTCCATCCGCAGCACCACATGGGGCTTTCCTCTCCTTTCTGTCCATCTTTTTCTCTCTAATCCCCTCATTCCCACCAAACCTTACGAACAGTCGACACTTTGTATTTTCCACTAGATCTTATCTTTATATTTCTGTACCTGCTGATATTTTAAAGCGCCCCAGCAAGCATAAAATGGGGGAGAAAATGGATTTGGGGATTTAATTAGTTTTTCCACACAGATATGAGACAAGCTTTGACATTTTGTGGAGATTGGGTTGTAGATGGGGAGTGATCTTTTCTTGTTTGAGTGAGAGGAGAGGGTCCGGAGTTCAAAAAGTTGTCCCCCTGGCATTGAGGAATCACACTTTTTTTCTTCCCCCTCTCCTTGACATTTCTGCAGAGTTCCTGGGATCTGACATTTCATTTTCTCGTTTTCCCCCAACTGCGTCTCTCTTCTGCCTCTATCTCTTCATCCCCTACCTCTGTCCCGTCTTTCTTTCTCCACCACCCCCCCTCCTTGCTCCTGCTCTCCCAAGTGCGAGGTAATGATCGTTGCCATGGCAACTAAAACCAGCTCACAGAGCGGGTTTGTTTTAATCCGGCCCTCTCTCTCTCTCCCTCTCTCCTTCTCTCTTTTTAGCCACTCTCCCCTGTCAGCATGGTCAAATGTAATGATAATAAATGAAATAATAACAATCCTCCACCTCATCATCACAGTTGTAATCTATTGGAGGTATCATCATCATTCCCCCGGTGACATCACCACCACCGCTGTTGCTGCTGCTGCTGCTGCTGCTGCTTGGGACAATGGTGTCAGGTCCATTCATGCTGGATTTAGATAATCTCATACAACTGTGGGGTGTGCAGTGCACCCACACCGTTGCTGCATCCTCCAGTGAATTCTACCCCAACAAAATATCTAACACACACTGTATATCCTGCAGGGAATGTATTCTTCGACCTGAAATCCAACCAAAAAACACATACATACACAATATTGCAAACCACCGGTGTTGGTAAGCTTGGCTAATTCTGCTAAAGTTGAACTATTATTTTTATTATCGATTAAAGTCAGAAAAATGCCCATCATAATCTCCTAAAGCGTTGGTGACATCTTCATATTTTTTGTCTGACCAACAGAAAAACAGAAAATCAGCACATTAGAGAAGCTGAAACTAAATTAATATTTTGCATTTTTGCTTAAAAAATTACTCAAAAGATTAATCGCTTATCAAACTTCTTGCTGATTATCTTACTAATTGATTAATCAAGTTCTACTTTTGTATAATACTATGCCTTATTAAGTAAGAACTTGCAGGCTAGACTGCATTTTGTTAACGTCCCACCACGTCAGTTCTAGTACCTGAAGGCCTTCTTGGGCTCCTCTGCTTCGATAAGCTCTTTAGCTTCCAAACACAAGCCGACAGGGAGTTAAACATTCACCTCTGAACACGACATGCTTTTAGTGTGTGCGCCGCCCTGTGTATTTAAGTGCAGCACATATCAGGCAGAGCTTGTAGCCGAAGCATCTCAGAGGAGAACAGCTGTTGAATAGCGCTGTAGATATTTGGTCTCATCAGCAGCATGCTGTTATAAACAGCAAAGGCGACATGTCAGCATCCCTAATCGCCAGCAATGCCGCAAAACTCTTGCCCTCCTTCTCCTCCATCCCTCCTTCTCTGTATCTTTCTAATCCTGTAGGACTTTGCTCTCCCCCAGCCACTGTACAACCAGCCCCCATCCCCTGCACACTCTCCCTGTCCCGCACCAAACCGCTCTGTTGCTAGGAGACTGGAGGGGTTGAGTTGGCTGCCCCCACCCCCGCTGGCAGTCACACACACTGTAGCAGAGAGTCGCTGAGGGGAGAGAGGAGCAGTCCTGCACACAGGCAGGTCAAGAGGAGGAGGAGGAGGTGACAGAGGTGGAGGGGGGAGTTCATCGGCAAGCAGCTGGGTCACAAAGACAGCCCGGAAAAGATAGGAGAGACGCATCACACAAGAAATTAGCTCCACGGGTGAACAGATGAACACTCGCGTGACGGTCAATAATCCCAATTTAGCTTTGCACCTAACTTTAAAAGTCAACATACACACAAAGATGATGCTTTCTATTTGGCGAAGTGGTCGCACAATAAGTAGCTTAATTTGTGGCAGCAGGGATGTGTGCTCAGGTACTTTCTGTGTTTGTGTGTGTGCGTGTGTGTGTGTGCGCACCCAGCAAGTAGGGAGTAAAGATGGCTGTGTCAACAGTAGTCATGACTCAGATTATCTCACTGCAGATGTGACAACAGGTCATATTTTAAAGCCCCGTCTCCCCTCTGTAAATCTATCAGCTGGCTAATGGACACGTAAATGGAACAATCCTAGTTTCTTCTGTGAGGATGTGTGTGTGTGTGTGTGTGTGTGTGTGTGTGTGCTACAAGGGGAAGATAAAGGTTCATATGACAAAGAAAAACTGGGATAAAACAGACTATTACCTCCACAGTGTCCCAATTTTTTAAATAAAATCCGTCCCCTTCTATTTCTTTTCTTTTCACCATCATCCGCCTCTCTGCCTCAATTATAAAGCCTCTGTCATTAAATCCACATTAGGTGTATCCACACCGAGCTCTACCCCTCTGTCCGACGTCTGTGTGTGTGTGTGTGTGTGTGTGTGTGTGTCTCTCTCTCTCTCGGTAGCCCCTTATGATGAACATTATTTGATAGAGTGTGTGACATCCCCAATATCCCACCAAGCCGGAGACACAGACAGTCCCACCAGCCCCGCAGACTAACACTGTTGACGTTCCAGTCACTGATTCAAAATGGTATGTAAATGACTCGCACATACATCATCACATCCCAGAGTCCATTTCACCATTTTCAGGCTATTATCATGCTGTCCCAGTTCGTTAAACGTTGGCCTTGCAAAGCTATTAAATATGACAGTAGTGGTGTGGTAGAAAGATTATTGCCATCTTACAGACTCTCTCTGTGTGTGTGTGTGTGTGTGTGTGTGTGTGTGTGTGTGTGTGTGTGTGTGTGTGTGTGTGTGCGTGCGTGTGTGTGTGTGTAGCAGAACTCAGACTATCTCCCACACAGGGGGGGAGGCCCCCGGGCCAGTTAAAAATGGTGTTAATTTCTCCTCCTATGGGAAAGCAAAGAACGGTCTCTCCATGGCAACAGAGAGGGTGCTGAAGGGAGGAAACACGGAGCATGCGATCAGCGACCCCCTCTTTGTATGAGCACACATACACGCACAACACTACCACATAGGTGGAGTATGGATTTCATTTTGCCTATTTATAGTAAGTCACAGAAACATAATAACGTCTGAAATGAACACATATTGACATAAATTCATTTCTTCATGAATCCCAGTTTGGCTCTCGTTTAATTAACAAAGAAGTGTTCTCCAGCCTCAAACACAGGCACATGATGAAAAAAGTCAATTACCATCGCACATGCACAGGTAAATTCAGCCTTAGTCCATCCGCGACTGATGCCGAATGAGATGAGAATTAGGTGATTCTTATTTGGGGCGGTGAGCGTTTACCATTTAAACCCATGACTGTGAGCCCATGTGTTACCCCTCTAATAAGAGCTGCCAGAGAGGGACGAAACAACAACCAAAAAAAAAACAAAAAAACAGACAAAAGCGCTGGAGAATCTCCATGCAAAAATAGCATTAATGCAAATGCTGTTGAATAATAGGGCCAGTATTCTTTTGACTCTGTGGCCCTTCCACAAAAGAGGAGCTCTCAGGGGAAATGTGGACTAATTAATCAGGTAATAATGATGTTCCTCTTCCCATCTGATGGTGAGGCACAAACATTTAGGGCCCATTTTCCAAGACACAGATTATGAAAAGTGGCGGAGGATCGGACGTCCCAAGACAAATCTGTATTTTTTTGTAAATTGATAGCATTATTAAATCCTCTTTCCTGAAAACCTCTTTTCTGTGACTGTCCTGTTTAATCTTATCCTGTCCTGTCACTTTAAGACAAAACATCATTTTCATTATCAATGAACTGCAGATTAATTGTTAATTTATCGATTAATCCTTTTTGGTCAAATTTAAGAATATACTGAAAAATGGCCCACAGCCTAAGGTGGTGTCTTCAAATTTCTTATTTTACAAGACATTTGCAAAACATCAACTTGAGCTATGAGAAACTGTGATGGACTTTTTTCTATCATATTCTGACATTTTACAGTCCAAACAATTAATAGAGAAAATAATGAAAATATTGATAGTTGCAGCCCTCGTTTCCAGTTAATTTTCTGCTGACCGACTGTGAATACTTTAAGTTTAAGGACACATGTTTTTTGGGGGGTCTGAAAGAGTGTAAAGAATGGTTTTGGACTAATCATATGAGTTCAAATATAAAGGTTTACACAAGCTATTGCTGACTGGATTCATAGTTTGTGACAGCACCTCTAACAACTTTTAAACATCAAGAGAGGTGTTTGTGGACCGTATTGTGTACATACATATATATATATATATATATATATATATAGAGAGAGAGAGAGAGAGAGAGAGAGAGAGAGAGAGAGCGAGAGAGAGAGAGAGAGCATGTCCACTAAAACCTATTTGTGATTTCAGTTGGCATGGCAACAAAAAGCAACAGCTCGCCGTACTTCAAATTTTTCAGTACAACGCTCATGTCAGCCAAGGGGAAATGCACAGGGCGTTTAAGCGTTTCTTTTGAAACTGGCTGCACTCTGACTCCCTTCATCTCGGGCAAGTCTTGTGCTCATACAGTGTGCAGTTCAGTGGTGCATCTCTGTGTCTGTTTCTGGTCCTATTCCCCTCCTCCTCTGTAGCGTCCTCTAATCAGGACATAATGAGAGCTAAACGAGGTTGCATCTCCACACTGAGGGCTGCTGGATTCTGTGAGCACTGGGAGGGCTCTGAGTTGTGCAGAAAGTGGGCGAGACAACATGGGATGGAGGAGATGGAGAGGAAACTCAGAGAGAAAATAATTCACTGTCCGGCCTGAAAAGAAGGCATTTACACTGAGTCTGGGCTACTGTGCCCTGCCTTTCTGTCCCGTCACACACTGAAGCCGCCTTGTATGGTTCACCGACACATAGAAGAGACCTTCTCTGTCTGCACATCAGCCACCATCCATCCCTACCCCCACCCAGCCTCCTGTCATTTAGCCCCATGCCTGCCCCCATACAGAAACTTGGCACACCCTGGGAGCAGCTGCAGCGGGGCTTCCAATGCTTGAGCTCCAGAGACACGCCCCCGGCCCTGCAGCCGTACCAGGAGGCAGTGACCATTGTGTGTGCGTGTTTAAACGTCTGCTCGTGTGTGTGTCACTTTTCCACTGGCCCAGGACAGCCTAGGCCTATTTATAAAGCCTGCGAACACTGAATCAAAAAACCTGCTCTCTAATAGTCACATGCATATAAATTGGTTGATTTGTTGCCTCTGACTCATCATTAGAAGCAGCTTGTGTTGGTTGATGTTTTGTTTGTTGTTTAAATTTCCCAAGTGGAGCTGAGTCAGGAGGAAGGTTTCCCCCTGCTTTATGATATCAGCTACAAAGCGTGAGCATTGCTCTCCAATGAACGGTGAGCCACACTTTTTTTCAGTAAGACTCTTCTTTCTCGGCCTCTCCAATGGTTTAAAATGACCTCAGAAAATTATTTCAGCTCAGTCATTGTTATATGGGCCTCACAGAGAAATCAGACTGACCTGGAGAATGTTATATTGATTCATATATTGGACAAGAGGACATATAAGAATTTATATCAACAAGAAATGACAAGATGCCAATCAAAGCTAATCAACAACACATTTCAGGCACCATCTGCACCTGCAGAGGCAGATCACACCTGCCCTCTTGCCCAGAGGGAAACATAATATTGAGTGGAGATTAGAGGAGTTTTGTAAAAGCAGTTGGCCTGAATCTAAATTGTGCATTCACACAGGTATAACACCTGTCGAGGGATCAGTGCCATTCAATCCAATATCAAAGGATTCAGTCTGTAATCTGTGCCAATATCTTCTGTAGTTTGTTAACACAAAATGTGTTTCTGCTCATTGAGGTCCAGAGAGACTCGGTCCCAGCAGGGTGGGTGGGGATGAGATTATTCCCTGAAAGCCCTTATTTAAAATGGTGGTTGCCTCCTTGCTGGCACAGCAGGCCCCACACTATACAGAGACATGGGCGCGCGTGCACCTGCGCACGCGCACATCGAGAAAGCTACTGGGGCAGTGCTGAGAGTTCACCATGTACATGTTTATCTTGGCGATCCCTTAAAAAAGAAAAAATGTGTGGTTTAACCCTGAACACACCTGCAGTCCCAGAAACATACAGCGGGATATGGTGACCTGACTTCTATTACGCATCCAGTGATCCAGAGACATGTAGAAGTGAAGTCTGAGCACTAACTGTGGGCGTATGTCGCTATCAGTCCCGAGCAGACCCTTTTGTTTCCGCCACAGCCTCTCACGTGGTCACCAATTACGCACAATTGCCACCCTTCATCAAAATGCAGGAACTGATTTTAAAATCTTTCTTTTGCAAAGACAGTCTTAATTATGGAGCTTAATGTTGGAACGTACACAATAAAATGCGGCAGAGGCTAGAGACTATCCTGGACTACACAGGTGTTGCCAGAGCAACGAGTGCCTGCGAGCCGATCCGCATCCTGCCCAGGACAATGAAAAGTGGGGTGCAAATACTGAGACTCACACAGGCTGGCACACTATTGCATTTATATAATTTATATAAAATTAAACATATATTTTCACACCCTATATTCGCTCTCTCAGAGGAAGACAAATGAGTCTCACCGACGCACGGACACAGTCCGTGTTGCTCGGTTTAGACGGGACAGTGAGGGCGCGTGCCTTTGATGAATCACTGACAATAAAACCTGCTGAGCTGCACAGCAGAGAGGTGAATCTGACATCTTCTAAGTTGGCGTTAATGGCCTGTGGTCCCTGAATAAGCACACCGGAGTACCCTGACATACCCGACCCACGAACATGCCGTTGCATCCACGCGCGCGCGCGCACAGCCTCACCATATCGGGCTGCACGAGACCTGAACAGCACGGTTCAAACTAAATGTTGTCAATAGTCAATTATGTCGTGCTTTGCACCCGGCAACGTGCAGTTGACAGGACTTCAACCTCACTAGTGAGATGGCTATGCATGATAGGCTACCTTTTACAATTGCGATTGCCAGGAGGCACCGGCGTTGCTATGGCAGCAAGGGATGAGAGTAGGGCTGCTCTGGTTGGGATGTGGACAAAGTGAAGCTTTATAAGGAAGGACGGGGCGAGCCGGGACGACGAAACATTATAAGTTGTCATTTATTCAAGTGACAGTTGCATGTGTGCAGCCTGAAATAATAGCAACTTATAGGCTGCAACGGGACATCTCATGCGCGTGTACACGCATGTCTTTCTCCTGTCACACACACACACGCACACATAGCCTACGCGCGTGCGCGCGCGCGCACACACACACACACAGAAACACACACAGAAACACACACTTTACCGTTGACTTGACCGGGACATATAGAACGGGTTTCCCTGGAGCTCCTTTCTTGTTGTGCTCTCCCAAAACGTTGGTCCCGACTTGAAATCCTTTAGACTTCACCCAAAATTTGAATTTGGCGTTGATGTGGCTGTTATCAATATAAACGCCATCCGACTCGTCGTTCTGTAACAGTGTCTGCATGATTTTATTATATTTTCGCCGGGTGACGGTCTTTGTTTTACCGGAGTCTCCATAAGTCCGGAGACACCAGTCCTGAAATTCGCTGAACATCTCCGCCTCCAACACGACCGGACTCCGGCTCCTTTTGGGCGCATCCACGCACGCCTTTTTCGTTGCCATCGCTCCCTCTCTCCCTCTCTGTCTGAACCCGTTAAAACAGCCCAGGCTAATAAAGAAAAGACTCTGGTGCTTGCTGTCCCGCGTCCAGGAGGCTCGGTTCAGGTTTTGGGACGCTACCTCCCCGTGGTTTCCCAGCAAAAGTGACCCGGACAGTAGCACACCTGTTTGCAGAGGAGCAGTGCTGTCCCGAACCGCAGCGGTGAAAAATGTCACTTCCTCACATCAACCGCTGAGGAGCAGAAAGGGGGGCTGTCCTACAGTACGCTGAGCGGGTATCTCCCACCTGTGCGTAAAACGCTCTTCTCTAAAGGGTATGAAGAAAAAAAAACCCACAGTCCTCGCTAAACAACAAAGAACACAGACAAGCGTGGAAACAAACGTCGCTCTCAGTTCCTATCGACCTACTTTAACAGACACTACAACACTATTTTCGGATGCGGGTTGCTCAACCCCCATTTAAAAAAACCTTAAAGATGCTCACGGTGTGCTCCAATATGCCCACATATCCGATCAACACGCGCCACCTGGGATTGTTTCAGCTCCTCACACCTGTTTGAATGTGATTCGCGCTTTTACACTGTCTGCTCTTTCTATCCCGTAAAAAACACACACAGTCATATCTGCACTGGTAATTTGCAGCAAAGTCTGCGGTTTACAAGCGTAATGTTGCCCAGACGCAGTGAGAAAATATCCGATTTGGAGACATGGAAGGTGAGCGAGGGGTGGGGGCAGAATTTATTTTATACAGTCTGAAGAATATGCTAGAAAACATTTATAATAAGAAACTCTTTTTGTAGATGTATAGATAGGCCTATATTAAATGTGGGTGAAATAGATACAGTCATGAGGAAAACAATGTAGCCTCATATAACAACTGTGGCTCTTTTTTTTTTTTACATCTTGAATTTTTGTGCTTTTGTGATATCCCCAAAAAGATTGTCTAACTCTACTGGGTAGATTGGGGGGCGAAAGAGTTAAACAAATGGTTAAACCAGTAATTTGAGAAAATAAGTTTCTCTTGTGGTGATTTAAAAATGCTTGTGGTGATTCAAAAAATCTAAATACCTGCCTCAGTACAGAAAATAAAGCCTTTTTATTTAATTTCTACTTTGTTAGTTTCACATTGGGAAACAAGGGAAGGAAAAGCTGCACAAATTTAGGATCTGTATTTGTCTCCGATGTGTAGTTTTCTTCTCTTTCTCTGCGTGTGTGTGTGTGTGTGTGTGTGTGTGTGTGTGTGTGTGTGTGTGTGTGTGTGTGTGTGTGTGTGTGTGTGTGTGTGTACGTACATTATAGGCCCATGCTGGCGGTGGTGACTGCTGCTGTTGCCATGACAGCAGCGCAGCAGTGTCTCCGGCCGTGCAGAGGGTGAGTGGGATGCCCCGTCCTCATCTCGCCATCCTGACTCAGACAACGGCATGCTGGACCAAAAAAAGAAAAGCCCCACCCAGACTGAATGACAAGCAGCTCGACACTATCGTTAACAGCTCGTCAGATAAAGAAAAAACTAAACGCACATGTGTTTCTATGTGAATGGCCAGGGCCTTTGCAAGCTATTTCATTTCATTTCATCATTTGGTCTCGTGTTGTGTCTTCTCTCAGGACTGGCCTGCATGCAGGATGAGCCCCACGGACCCCCATCCACCCCTCAGGAGAGGAAACATCGCAACATGCTGCTCTTATTTTGAAAGGATTCGATTTTAGACGTGAATCTCCAGTTTGTTTATTATTGTTTATTGCCTATTTTTTACTGCCACTTTTTTTTACAGATTTAGTTAGGCCTATTGTTACTTTGCAAATGCAGATTTATTAGCCTACATACAAAATATATGGTCACTTTATCATATATGACGTGTTATTATACATTTAACAGAATATAAATCAGTTGCATCTTGACTAGCAACAACATTGATTCCCATCCTCTTTGGCTTGTGACCCCCAAGGAAGCTTATTGTGAATCCTTGTGAAATTAGTATGGTCACACAGTAAAAATCATGGGTCAAAACTGACCTAGTTCGGGTCGAGCACCAACACAATAATGGATTAACTTTACCCATGGATAGAAAACTAGAAGACAATAATCTGACTGTAGCTCTTTTAGTATTTGGAACCAGCTGTTAATACGGTAACAAGTGTAGCCTATCTTTTGCAGGTTTGAAAGTCAACTAACAATAAATATGTCAAGTTATATTTTCAAGCATATTTTAGTTTGGGAAATAACCCAAATAACAGTAATATGAATAATACTAAAACAGCCAGTTGGTAAAGTTAAAACAGTATTCCTTTGGTGCTATAAAGACCCAAACCGTGTGCATTTTTAATCCGGCATTTCACCGTTTTGACTTAGTCACCTTTGGTGGACTTTCAGAGGTCAGAGGAGCAGAAAGTCTCCACTATTTTACTTATTTTAAGGATTTTTTTAAGGCTGTAAGAGGTAAACATGTGAAGTATTTCACCAGACAAAAAACATACATTAGAGACATCCATCCATCCATCCATCTTCATCCGCTTATCCGGGATCGGGTCGTGGGGACATTAGAGACAAAACAAGAAAATATAAACAAATATCATGAACAGATTTTTTTATTTGACCTTTAATCATCAGGTGACACCTTAGATTTATCATGGGACCCTTGAGGGATCCTGACCCCCAGGTTGGGAACCATTGAGTTGTAACATTAAAATACTGCTTACACATTAATGCATCAGTAATGATAATAACATAAAATTACATAACCATATACTGTATCACTCAGGGGCTTTTGTACATTTTGCTGATAAAACTTCAATGTACATTTTGAATGAATGGAGTGTTTAAACATTGTGGTATCACTTTACTCAAGTGAAGGATCTAAATACTTCTTCCACCAATGGACAAAACATACACATGTTTAACCGGACAACTGCCCTCCTGTAAAAGACCGATCCCTCTCATCCTCTGAGCAGAGATCATTTCTCAGTGCCGCCAACCGTGCGGTTCAGCTGTCAGACCTGTAGGCAGGGTCACGCCTCCTCACTCCTAATGAGGCAAAACTGCTGTAATTACGCTCGCAGTCCCCCACAGAGCACTTTCCTTTCACCATGAGCGGACAGCTCCTGTCCTGGAGGGCCACAGCGAGGGCTGTCTCGCACGGCGATACCCCACGCTCAAAAATAAAAACCCTCACTTAAAAACACAGGCCTGGTGACAGCAGCTTCACATGCATCTGCTCACACCCTGACCTGCTCCCCACTAACCTCTGGATTAACTGAGTAGTATATCCACCTCTCTGCCCACATACAATGTCGTCTCCATGCCACAGACAAAATATTTCCTTATGTGTGCATGGTATCCACAGGTTTACTTTATTTAAAGGTGCACTCCACGGATTTTACAAGCCCTTACTCAGCCTGAGAAAACAGCACAAGATTAGCAACAGAGTGAATATATCTGGTTCTTTGATAAATAGGTACAAAGCTGTGTACATAAATTTCAGGGGAGAATATAAATACACCTCTCAAGGCGCATTTCAGCAAGAACAATCCAACTACAGAGCTTAAAATTCTGACTTTAAATTTATCGTTCAATTTTGTTTAAATTCAGAAACAAAGTTTAGGGTTGTTACATTATCCACTGAGGATATTTTTAACACGACACGACGTTTGTCTTTTATTAAGAAATATTTTACTAATACTTTACTTTAAAACCATAAAAGTAAAGTATTACTAAGATATATATTGTTTGTATTTGAACCATAAAATTAATCAGAAATTACTTGGTCATAAATATGCTATTTTTTGCAACTTCATAAGGGTTAGGGTTATCACATTGTAAAAGTTCATCATATGTTCTGTATTCAAAACCTTAATCTGCAAAGTAACTAAAGCTTTTAAATAAATTTAGTAAAAAGTACAATATTTTCTCTAAAAAATGTAGTGCAAGTATAAATTAAATGTCAAGTTAAGTCTGTCGACTGTCGTTACAACAGCCAGGAACGCTAACAAACCAGCGGTATCGACAGTCCTGGCAAACGACCCCACTGAGGTTAAATAGCTTAGTTTCCCTACCAGTCCCTTGGATGAGGGACGAAACATCTTCTAGTATCTTCAACCAAGTCCAGTTGCCCCTGACTTTAACCGTCTTTGGATAACTATGACCTGGATGACTGAGAATCTTCAAAATTACTTAAGTAACTTGAGTAAATGTTCTTTAAGTTAACCAACACTGATGGTTTCACTGAGTGTTCATCCAACCACACTCAAACTTTTTTCCTCGGAGGTAGTTGCACAGATACTCAGAGGATGTCTGCAGATCTCGCTGTAAAGGGAATTTCCGTGTAGTGTAACACAATCTGTCTTGGAGGAGGGTGCACCCTCAGCAGAGTTTCAGGAGGGACGTTAAACAGAGACAGAGAAACAGACAGTGACACGGAGCAGTGAGTGTTAGACTGAATAAGAGTTTGAGAGACAGTGACACTGTGAGGGGCAGTGATGGTTAAACAAGTTTACCCTGCTCGGCCTGTGTTGATCTCCCAACGTGATAAAGTCTGAGTGACAATTTGAGAACTACTAGTGCCTCCTGATGGTGGAGCTGATGACTGCATCTCCTTTGTGCCCCCCTACCCTCCACCCAATCCTGAACTAGACTTGTCCTATACAAGACCACACAAATCAAAATATCTTTCTGTTTCAGTTCACCGCATGGTTTGTTTGTCTGTGTTGTAATATTTGCATTTTGGACTGAAATATTCTTACATGTATGAATGTTATAATATACCTCCTTTTAGATTAAAAGGGTCAATTCACCCAAATCACATTTTCCCCCTTAGTGGTGTCTAGTCATGAAAATTGTTTTATTTGCTTAGATTTTTAAATATCAACAAGACAATACAAAAAAGTGAGTCATTATTATTTCATTTCTATTATTATTATTTTTGTAATTTTGGGTGCTGTTAGCGTTGAAAAATTTAATTTTAAAGACTCAACAGTATCATTTCTTTCCGGATTGTCTTTGTTACTCAGGGTACAGCGCCTTTCAGACAGGTTAGTGCTTTACAGATAACTGACAAGGTGATAATAAGACAGTAGGAATGCAAACAGTGTAACTATTTTAAGACGAATGCATGTGACAGAAAACTGTTGAAAATGTAATAACAAAACTGATAATTATCTATGTAGAAATCTGTTTGTGATATCTATCCTTAGTCTCCTATCTATACAATAATATAACAATACATTCTAGTCTGCAAATGACTGAAATGTCTTTCAAATTTGATGATGCCATGACAAGGTAGAGGACTAATATATATATATACACACACACATATATCAATAAATATACATACTATAAGAACACTAAAGGATTCTATTAGACAAGGTGAAAATCCTGTAGGACCTTTTGATTGGAGAAATATGTTGTTTTTGTTCTTTTTGTGTGATTTCACCCTTTCAGAAAAACATGACTGTGTTTTCCACTGTGCAGTCTTCATACTGATGTTGTGTTTGATGTGATGAGATGCAGCTGTGTAAAGGAGAGGGGGAGCATGCTGACTGCATATCTAGTGTCTATTATATCAACTCTCTCTCTCTCTTTGTCTGCTCAGTCAGCCACGACACCGACCAGCCAGAAGTTGCATTTACCAGCCTGGCATGGTGAGGGGCTGCAGTGCGACGTGAACACACACTGACAGCCTTATGGGACCATGAGGCAGGGAGGCAGGGAGCTGTGGGTCAGGGCCCGGGGTGGCTACAGGCCATCGGGACGGTGCAGCAGAGAGGCAGCCAGGAGACGACAGAATGGGCACAGTCACCATGGAAACACAAGCGGCCCAGGCAAATCATGGCAACTGGTAACTAAGTAACAGGAAACGGCAGACCATAGAGGGCGATGAGTCTGGCTAATCATAAGGAGAGGGGGTCGAAGAGAGCGAGGAAGGGAGGGACAATGACAGGGAGACAAGGGCCACCGTTCTGGCTCAGCACAGACCCCTCTCCTCCAGAGTGTGAGCTCATTCCCTCCCCACGTGCACTGCACTGACACAGGATTAGTGTCAGTGTGAGCTGGAGAGGCAGCCTCCACCCTTCTTTCACCATCATTTTCTTTGTAAATCCATGAGGGGGTGTAAATGAGCACACACTACAAGGAGAAGGGAAATGAGCTATTAAAATGAGCTTTTGGGTGCGCGCATGAGTGTTGATATCGATTTTTAACAATAACAATATGTCAAATGACAATAGGAAATGGGTCGCTAGTAATGATGAAGAATTATCACCTGAATCCTGCAGCTCCCATCAGCTTTGCGGAGCTTTATGGCAATTTTCAGCTCATTGTTGTTTGGACCACAACTTTACTGTTTTGGTTCACTCTCACCGCTCTCACAGTTTGGTTTTCATTCTCAGTTGGAAGCTATTTTCAGCAAAAAAGCTCTTAAAACCCACTGAACACTACCTGCTCAGCCCCAGACAGACACAGTTAGCAACTAGCTGGTGAACAAAATGAAGCATTTAGCAACTAAAGAGCCAGATATTTCCCTCAGGAGCTGGTAAAGAGCTAAAACAGAGTGAATATTGGGCTTGATGAGTACAGTATGGCTGCCTGCTTGTATTTCTCTTCTATGATTAGTGGACACATTTGAGCATTCTTGTAGCATTTTGGTAATATCTGACATATATATTGTAAAATGCAATTAACCACACAGAGTTGAAAGTGTAATACACTACCTTTCCCCACCTCTGAAAAAACAGAAGACATATTTAATAAAGGTGAAAGCTGTGAGGTGGCTTTAAAACTATTTAGTAAATTTTATGTGATTGTTTTTTGTCTTAAAAACCTCTTATATCATTCAGGTAATCCATAAACAAATCCTTATGAGGGAAGGTAAGATTAGCTCAAAATAAAAGACAGAAGAAACTTAAGTCTTTGAGGGTTTTCAAAAAAAAAACCTTCAACTGTGGAGATGAACAACTGAATCCCTATTATCAACATAAATCCATTAATGAATATATTCATTAATTATTATTAATTGATCTTAAATTTGCATCTTAATTTAAAAAGTTAATTTAAGTTACAAATGAAGGTGTAGTTATCTGTAATGTTATTATGTAAATTTTTACTTCAATCCATTTTCAAAACAATCCCTTAAAATGTACTAATTTTAACTGAAAGCATGCAGATGATCCATTAAAAAGCTGTAATGAGGCAGGTTTACTGAATAATACGTAAAATACTATACAGGTGACGATACAGGTGAGGGCCATATGATCAGCATGAAACACTGTAAATATTGTAAAGTGATAACAAAAGCCAAAATATCCATCAAAGCTAGCTGGCATGTTAAGATAGCAGGTTCAATCCCCCTCTGCTCATCTGGACTTTCCTGATCTCTCCTTGTTAGTTCAGAAGTTGAAATCAAGGAAATTTTGATTTTTAGTGTTTTGTTGTTTTGAACAGACAAATGAAACCACACACACAATCACACATTCATCACACACACACACACCTGTGTTGTGTACCTCAATGAATCAGCATTCATCCCCCGCCTCCACAATGCTAGTCGGTGTCCTTCACCAGTGGACCATCTTCAGCACTGAGCAACACAAAGAACCAGAGGGACATCAGACTAAAGCTGCAGAAACTTCATTTTTATCAACCTGCAGAGAAAGAAAGTATACAGACTTCACCCTTAAATAGATTCACACTGAAACAGATTTGTACTGACAAAGTCTGATCTTCTCTGTGTGAGACTATCTGTGCACTTCCTGAACACTTGATACCTCAGCTGGTAGAGAAGGTGCTTTGTGGCCTGAAGGTTGTAGATTCAAGTCCACCCTAGATTGTTCGTGTTTTCCTTCTGCCAACCCTCAGAGGACTGTTTTCTAAATGTGTCTCTCATTGTGAGAAGCCTGTCTTGAATGAGCCTAACAAACTGAACCAGGATCAGTCTGTTTTATAAAGACACTCTAAGTCCCTCACGCCCTGCAACCACCACAGTCCCCTCCCCTGTTTTTACCCAGTCCATCTTCATTCCCTCAATGGTCTTCAGTATTTACACCGGTCCAGTTAAATTCACTCCCCACCAGATTGTCTAGTGTGTTTTGCCAAAGTACTTATCATAGATAATTCTGGTAGCTGCATGGCTGCAACATGTTGCAACGGCTACTCCAACAAAAAGTATTTTGGCTCAGTTTGTTTGTCTGACTTGGATTGTGATTTAATGAGCCCACCAACAAGGCTCACTTGCCAAATACTAACGTAGAGTCTCCAATGGCTGAATAGGTTATTTAGATTATCTAAATAATATGATTACATTTTCATGTGCAACAGGATGTCACAGGCTTGTGATGTCATTTTGTGGACTACATGCAGGCTTTGGTCGGGCTTCACTGTTTGAACTCACGCTTACCCCCTTAATCTGTATATAGATTAATAAGACTTGGTAATGGGGAGAGAGCCAATAACTGTACTTTCACCAGAGAGCTTGTACAAATGATATGCTAACTGACGTTATGGATACAGTCAGCATATACCAAATTCATTTATAGAAGGCCCCCCGGTATTTTCTAACACATATTGCAAGTACTGCATATTAATACTGGCACTTTTCACGCATTAATTTGGTCGGACATGTAGTGCATCTGATCTGGTCACACACCTGCTCCTCGCTGCCACCACAACATTTTAAACTGTCGCAAATCTCAAATGTGCACTTACATCAGTGGAACTACATGACTGGCATAATATGTTTCCTGGCTCGGCTGTTTCTTGTGGGAGAGGTGGAATATGTACATACAATCGCCATCTTTGGAGTCACCGGCTTTCTCCATTAAAAAAATGCGAGTGGCTCAAATTAAAAGCCAGAAAAAATTAAAATAACTTTAACAGAGGAGATGACGAATTAAAATCTTTAATATATTATAATCCATTTATTTATCATACCAAACGTGGAGCAATCCGCTGAATTTTCACCTTTAAATAAAATATTATGGTATTTTTTTATTGTACAAATTAAAGTGTACCTGTAAGAGTTGCAGACATGACTCTAAATGAATGACAATTGTCGCTCCATAACTACTTGATGTTTAACAAGTTTGCCATGTCAACTTAAAAGATGGTGATATGTCCATGTTGTGTTCACAACTTGTCTCTGCTGCCCACAACTGGCCAAAAAAAAATCAGTTATTGCAGGTTTAAGTTAAATATACTGTAACAACGACCTGTGGAATGGAAAATTTGTGTCAATGAAAAGATAAATAAAAGCTAAATAATTTTCCTTTTGTGTATTATTCAATCAATTACGGATTGACATAATAATTGGTTATTCATTACAAAAATGTGCATTTAAGATACAAGCTACTGAAATGTGTGTGGAACTATCAAGGTTAATAGATAGAGCAAATTATTTGGAGATGATTTTGTTCAGTACAGGTGTATCAAACAAAACTGAAATAGTTACAAATTAAATTAAGAGTGAAGTATAGAAGCAGTATTTACTCAGTATTTTCCTAAATAAAAATCTTAGAGAAATTGCACGTCTGTCAGCCCAACCCGTCTTGAACATGCCTCTGCGGTCTGAGAGGCTTCGAGGGGCCCAGAGGAAGCCTGTTACATTGACACAAAGGCAGATTGTATGCGTGGCCCCGGTGACCTAACCACCGCTCATAGCTTAAGCTTTATCTCTGACACAACATCTGCTTATCAAACTGGCAGGCATGAACAAGTTAAGTGGCAACACATTCTGCTAGTGAAGTCATAAACAAGTTGTCTGCAAGCCAAACATGTACATTACCTGATACGTCCCGTCACAAATAGCCAATTTGCATGTCGCTACTTGATCAACCACTCCCACTCACATGTTTGGGATCTGTCAGTGCCACCTGTGTTTGTGGCCTTGATCATGTCAATTCTACTTGGCTTCATGGCTATAATGGGCTCACTGTGAAGAGACAAAAACACTCTACAGCTCTTATTTTACCCCCCTGATTGGCTGTGACATGCTTATAGTGGACCCCCACAGATGCACTGACAACCAGTTTACCATGGCTGTGTGACACATCTGATTGCACCTGTCAGGCTCTGTCCTCTAAGCCTTATCCCCTAAATACTGACCTTTTTCTCCGTTTTCTTCCCTTCCTGGTTCTCAGATCACTTGTTATTCCTCTTTCTCTGCCTAAACCCCATGCCACTCTCAAAAGTGGTTTAGTTAAGACCTTTTTAGCCTCACAGCCCCCATGTGTTGATATTAAATGATTAATATTGTAATAATTGTTGATTGCATGCATGCTTTCTGCCATTGTTATTTTTTCACTAATTTGTGAAATTAAAAGCCTGGCATTATTCTAAACTTTTATAAACAACAAATCCCATTGTGGCCAAAACCAACAACTTGTTGAAAATCTCAGACAAAACATTTGCATTTAGCAGCTAAAGAGCCAGATATTTCCCTTATAAGTTGATTAAGCAAAAACAGAGTTAAAAGAGTGAATATTGGACTTACATTCATCAGGTGGCCATGAAAATGAGACCAATGTTGTTCAATGTCTGCTGGATGTGTAAATCAGAAACTCTTTGCTAACAGGTTCACCACACTTAGAAGGTGACGATATGTCACTGTTGTCTTTACAGCTCGTCTCTACTGCCTTCAAGTGGCCAAATAAATCTTTAACTGCGTGTTCAAAATCATTTATTTTATGTTTCATCCTGAAAATCGCGTGGTAAACAGTAAAAAAACAGAATTAAGATTGATGTGATTCTCCTCTGTGGTTTATTTGCTTTTAACTGTAAATTATTTCTAGGAAGCGCACACACATATAGGGTTACACAATAAATTGTCTGTTATATTAATTATACTAATTTCTTTGTCTTTGAATTACCATGGTTGCGTGAGGTCATTCCTGTTGGAGTTTGGCATGGCTGAAGACTCTGAAATCCTGGGCACAGCTTATCGGGCCAAACCATGTGCTTGGGGGTGATTTGGATTTAGTTAGCTTTGCTTTGTATTCATTGTAATTGGTGTCCATCTTCTTTACCACTTGTATGTTTAGTTTGTGCCAAGTCACTATATATGCTCCCTCCTGTGTCATGTTTTGTTGTGTTCATTTTGATTTTGATAACCTTTTTACAGGTCTAGTATAACATTTTTGCATGTTGTGGGTAAATAAAACCCCAGGTTTTCATGTATAACTCCTGTTTCCTCTTTCCCTCACTGCTTTGTTCCTGACACTCATTCATAAAAGTGACAGCTAAAGCTGCTCTCAACGACCTTTAGTCTGTTCTTCCCCTTTTCAGACTTTTTTTCTTTCTTTTTCTCAGACCTCATGTTCTTGCTTCTCTGCCCACACTGCAGGACACTTGAAAGTGGTTACGACTTTTTGTATCACACCTTGATATTGCTTGATTAATGTAATTTGGCTGCTATTTCAGTCTTCCATTCAATTTTCACCGTGAGGCAGCTGCAGTGGTAACATCTTGCACTAACATTGAGACATTCATTCAAGATCAAATGGCATGTTAAAAAGTGCTGGAATGTTTTGAGTTAGAGATTTTCACTCTCCATCCAGAGTTAATCATTTGCAAAAATGGTTAAACTGTGTCTGTCTCATTAAGTTATCTAATCATGGAGCCCCACGCGCTTGCAATCCTAGACTAATGCCAGACAGTATATAGAGATAAGAGCTCCTATCCATGATGAGATTAATTGAATTTTTGCTACGGAGGAAATACATATTTACGACAGGCAATGTATACCCTTGTGCTATTTATCCCACTTGAAAAGTGCTTTCTTGACATATTAGATTTTGTAAGATCAGTCAGTCAAGCGTTTGACCAGTGGAATTTATGGTGGGGGTTTTTTTCTCCTTTTGTAAGCATTGTCACAATGGAGACTCCTTCTTAACCCAACACATGATGAAACTATCTCTTTTTAGATGTTTGTCCACCATTAGACCCCCACTGAACATGAGCCACATTAAAAATAGTGAAAATCCAATGCCTTTCTTTCTCTCTACTTTGATGACCCCGCCCTTTGGGAGGATGGGCTGGTGGAGAGACAAACAAAGCCTACCCTGAACCCTGTGGCCTTGCTGTAGGCTACCACAGATGATGTCAAAAGGCCCAGAGTTATTTTTATAATGACATCATAAAAAGACATTCAGGACAATTTGTTGTTTTCAGTATTAAAGCAATATTTCATACTGTAAGAACATTTTCACATTAGGGGTTGTACACCTCACTATCAGTCCATAAATACTGTGCCATGAACGTCAGCTCCCTCGTGGACACATGGTCACCAGAGTTCAGCATTTGTGGTCTTGTTTCTAACCATTCACTTATATTTATTCAGACTGAGCTTGAACATAAATTCAGACACACACACACTCACACATTCACAGTACTTCCATCATCTCTATATAACATACAATAGAAATAACTAATTTAGTCATGCAAACCAAGTTCCAAGCCACAAAATGTTACTCGGTCCCTTGATAATATATAATACAGTATACAACGGTTATTACAATTTTGTCATTGATTTGAATCACTCCACAAGACACAACAATGCACTTACAGTGCACTTATTGTGTTGTAGCAGTTGCCTTTTTCAGTGTTGCTAAAATGCTAAAATCCCTGCCAGTGAAGGCAATGAGGATATTCTCATTAATTAAATGCATTTTGTTTGAGTTAATCAGTGCACCATCTTGCTGTAAAACGTGTCATGTTTATCGCTTGATATACAGTAAAGACAGAAGACAGCAGGGAACCTTTGAGGTATTAACTGGAAGTGATTGTGAAACTGTGAAAACAGTATTGGACAACAAAACATGCCCAGCACTGAATTTTGTTCATTGCTGGGCTGAGCTAGTATAATGGCAGTCTTATTCAACAATAAACTGAAAGTCAACAAATCACAATCACAAATTAACAATCACAGCTGCAAAAAACAAAAAAACTTACAGATAATGCTCCAACAAGGCCATTTGGGGAGTAGATAAAAGATGGCTGTCACATCAGACAAAATGGTAGAGCAATGTAAAGTTCAACTGAAACCAACTGCCGGTAGCAAAAGAGCCTTTAATTTGACACACTAGCAACCAATTGTTCACCATTCGAGTCCAAATCTTTAACCATTTTTCTCCATTTTTAAATCACAATGTCAGAGTTTATACTGTAGCCTAACATTTAATCAGTCAATCAGCCACTCAACCCTTTTAGTGGAAAAATACTGTTTCCAGCCAATCATACACACGAACTAGACACTGAATATAGTCGAGCTGGCATTAATATAGCTGGTAATTATTAGCTGGTGTACTGCCCTCTCCAGGTTTCTGCTCTGCTGGTACAGAAATTAGTGGCTGAGATATGGAGGAAAGGCTGCATGGAACAATAGGCTACTGTATGGGATAGGCTATGGGTTAATTCACTTCAAAGTCATATCCCAAATAATACCAAAACCAAGGTCAGACTTGTACGTGCCTGTATTTTTTTGCCTGTATCTTAGACTAATCACTCCAGCTAGTGCCAGAATTTATTTGTATTCTGATGCAACATCAGCCATTGCTGATTGTGTCTAAAGCTAGGTGAGCACTATAGGTTTCTGTTTTTACTTTTTTGTATACTAACTTTGTGATATTGTTATTGGTTTAAAATTTAAAAAAACACAAAACACTAGCAGACTTGGTTTCAAATTTAAATAAATAAATAATAAACAATAATACAACACCCAGGCTAAGAGTTTGGTTATTCGTGTTTTTGAAACCGTTTTATTCGAGTTGAAGCTTATTTCACAAATGAGAGGCCTTTCAGGCCAAGTATATTTTGTCTGTCTCCGTGTGGCGCCGCAGATGGCCTATGGGCTCGTGGGACGTGTCCTGACGGTTTCACAAAATGGCCAAAGTAGGCGCCATGTTGGCTGCGCTAGTGGCACTTTCATCGGTCTTTTCTTTGTGCAGTTTCTATGAGGCCCTTGGACGGGCCGCAAAAACAGTTACAGTGTAGTCTTACCGTGATAAATGCCCCTCTCCTCCCACCTGTTCGCCAGCGCCATTAAAACGTTAACACAACAGCTGTAGAAACACAAGATAACCAAAATGACGCCATTATACAGTCTATATTTGTGAAAACTGCATCTCATGTATAACTTACAGGACGCGAAAATCAGCTGGTCACAAGTTACATTTTTTATTTTGAATGTTTCCATAGTTGCCTTAAGGAAGATTTTCAGGCTAGTTTTATTTATAACATAACATGTGTGTGACTATCGTCTTTGTAAATTAACGTTACTCAAATTAGGGGATGTGCAACTGTTATTTTTATCTCCATTTTTGTATCAGAATAATGCCTAATTTATACGATATTATACAGTAGCTCGGTTAAATTTCAGAAGGAAACCGATCTCTAAAGTGGGCTAAGATAGAGTAATAGGTTATAACTACTCAACGTTACCGTTATCGTGTTTGTCGACCAACGGAAAAACGGTTAGATTTGTCTGCGATGCGGCGCTAGCATTAGGCTATATATTGGCCTAATTATTGATCAGCCTTTTTCAGCTAATTTTGAGGGAGTGGGGTGATCGCTATTTCAACCTACACAGTTTTGCCGAACTTAATCGGTCCTTCTCAGAAATAGACTGAGTGAGCGGGGTTACCGGTATAGCCGTATTTCTCGCCTTACTGAAAATCGGCGACATGTGTTTACATTGATCACCTTGTGCTAGTTTTAGGGCGGGCGGTGGAAGTTTCGTAATCCCGTGGCAGTAATAGCTAGCAGTCCCACTACGGGACAGCCTCCCGTATCGGTCGTCCAATGGATCATTTCGGGTAATGCAGACGTCACGTCACAAGGGCCGGTCTGCCTATCGTAGGATGTGCCTTAGGACGAAGCTAAGAGTCAGGAGGTTCATCTACATCCTATAAGGGGACCACCGAGGTAAGTTACTAACTGATATCTGTATACAATACCAACAGCTTAAATCCTATTGAGACTTTCTCGTGTATGCTAAAGGCGGTGCACGGATGATACGGACGTGGTCATGTTGTTACAGTTTTTATTGTTATGGTTTGTTGTAAATGTAACCTTCTTCAGGCTCACAAGACAAAGACCGGCTCGCAACCATACAAACCCACGGCGATATCAGCAGATGGGGTCGTGAGCCGGGGGGAGATTTTGATTTTCTAATAATAATTGCAGTTGACATCAATCAGTTTATTTTCGCCAGTTGCTGTAATAACGTGCATATGCGCGGACAGTCAGTTGCATTTTCTTAAACGGTGGTTGGGGTGAATCGGTTTTATCCACTTGCTTCAATGTAACGTTAAAACCGGCCTCATGTGAAACAGTGCAGCCGCTGCACCGGCTTATAACCGAGACTATAGAAATTAACATGCCGGTCGGTGCGTAGTAAGTGTACCACGTGTGGGCGCATTGTATTTGTTATTCCTGCAAAGTAAAATAACAAGATGTTATGTCAGAGCTCAAGCTTCCTTGTCAGTGAAAGTTGTGTACCGAGGACATTCGCGGCAAAAAATGGACAACGCGAGATTTCATTACGCTTTCTATAGGCTGCGTAACGTTAGAGGAGAAAGGGGAAGAGACCGCTGCAGGAGCAGCGTGGTCTTGTAATACCCACAGCTCGGCGTCTTGTGCACTACAGAAAATAGTATGATTCAAGTAAAATACAGAAACTTAAAAGATTTTTTGACAGAAATCACTGAAGCTTTATCCTCTACAGCCAGACAATGGGGATTAGAACCCACCCCCTGTCTCCCCCACCACCCTACCACTAGAAGTCAGCCATGGGGTAAACACAAGCGTTGACAATACCATGTTTTTCTAACAATGCAGAAATTTCCAAATGAAGCAAATAAGTTTGTGAAGGGCACCCATCACAGAAAAACTCAGCTGTGTCAGTATTGTATGAGTAATATAGTTGAAGTAACTACAGAGATGTGGTGGTGTTACAACATTTAGGCAATCATCAGGTCTTATTAGACACATGAATACAATGCAAAAAAAATTACTAACCGCTGTAATCAATCCATGAAATTTTAACCAAATAAAATAAGGTTATAAGGGTCCATATTTGAACTCAAATAGTGTGTTCCTTTTATCCAAAGCACATAATCATTTGCCACTGATTCACACAAACACACATGGCAGCAAGCTACATTGCAAGGTGCCTTGACCAAGGACACTTTGTAGACAGGAAGATTGAATCCTATTGGACGACCTGCTCAACCTGAACCATAGATGGAAAGTAAAAAAAAAAAAAAGAATTATAGACATGAGCATGGCTAAACTATGATAACAATGTTTTTGATTACATTACCGTTCGTTCTTTATATTATTAAAATGTGCTTGTTGTTTTCTTTCCTAGAGAGCTGCAAGATGGCGAGTACAGTGGTTGTGACTCCAGACTCCTCCCTTGATAAGTCCAGCCGCTTTTATTTGGTGACCTGGGTCAACAACTTACTGAAGACCAACTTCAAAGATGTGCGGCAGATGGGTTCAGGTGATTCATTATTATGAGCAAAATTAAGGCAGTTTTTCAATGCGCCTGGTTTTACTGTTAATGGATTGGTTTATATTCGTATTACAGCTGTGTTTGAACTATTTGTTAAGTTGCTGCTAATTTCCTGTTGCTGCTTAACATTCAAAGTTTCCACTGGCAAACCAGTAGGTATTGTGTATTGTGAAGCATCTACAACAAATGCAATGCATTTGTCATTGCATTAGCATAGTGTTTCTCAACTGGGGCAGTACCGCCCCCATAGGGGGCGTTCTGAGGACGATGGGGGGCGCTGGAAGCAATATTTTGGAAAGAGGGGCGCCGAGCTGCTTTTGGGGGGCGTTTGTTAGTTGGAAACTCTAAGACGAGTTTACACTAAAGATTCACAACAATCCAAGTTAAAACTTTAAACTACTTGCAAAGAAACTGAGGTCTGCAACATTAAAACCTAACAGTTTAGTCCACTGCGACTGGACGAGAAAGTGTATTTTGTCTCTGTCAGCTACTTGTGGTGCAGCTCCATGCTGCCTTCACGGGAATGGGAAGTTAAAGTATCATCTGTAAAATTTTACCCCACATGGCTTCAACTGTGTAAACTCTGGAAAACTGATGCTCTTTTTTATGGTATTACCGTGGAAAAGTGTTATTTCTCTGAGGAATACACCATGAATATCTTGTTATCGTAGTGGTTACACATGTAAAAGAGGGATATTCCACTGTCAGACATGGGCATGTAGTAAAATATTATGAATTCGCTTTAAATAGGCTAATGACGTTAGTCTGCTAATATTACGACTTTTTTTCTTTACATGTCAGAGAACACAGATACGTGGGAAAGATTCTGAATGTGCAGAAAGTTTTGAACGTGAGCAGATAAGTTACAGTGTTTCCCATACGTTCATTTATTTGTGGCGGCCTGCCACAATATCGACGCTGACCGCAACATAATGATTTTCGATTTTTTTACTAGGCCAATTTAAAATCGTATTTGATTGCTGAACTGCAGGCAGCGCGCATTCACGCAGCACATCCTCTCGCTCGTCCCTCTCTCTCTCTCACTGTCTCTCCTTCTACTTCATGAACGCAGCTGCACAAATCTGTCCAACACAGCGCTGTCAATGACAGAGACCCAGCTTAAAAAAGTTATTAGCAAGCATGTAAGGAGCCTAGCTCATAAGGAGAGCTAAGTTAATGTTAGAATACAGCTGGGTTTTCGAGGCTAGCACACTGTGTATAGCTGGTAGTCAATATCGACTGCACGCCCCCGTGCGCCACAGTTACACTCTCATTCTGTGGGAAACAATGAGTTATGATATAAATAAGTTATTAACAGATGAGCTAATAAAGTCCAGTCTATAACTTAGTTAAAACGGATTAATTTATCACTGAGATGAAAAGGGGCCACAAACACATTTAAATAGGTTACTTCCCCACAAAAGAGGAGGGAAGACTTAATCATGTGTGTTGACTCAGCAAGGATGATATTAAATAAGTTGATCTACAGGAGAAAAATATTTAAAAGCAATAAAGAATGCCTGAGAGCCTCACTGCATTATATTCTGTTATATGTATATATTTTGAATTGTCACTGGCCACCTGAATTCCCTTTATATAATAAGACATTTCCACCATAAATTGGTGCAGAAAAGGCAGAAATTTTCCGCAGAATGCAGGAAATTAAGTGTTTAATGTTCAAAATCTTCTGGGGGAGGATCCCCATACCCCTCCAAGAAGCCAGTCTCTGGCTTCACACAGTTTCTGGGAGGAACATTCACTTATT
The DNA here is from genome assembly GCF_014851395.1 of Micropterus salmoides. Classification (NCBI taxonomy): domain Eukaryota; kingdom Metazoa; phylum Chordata; class Actinopteri; order Centrarchiformes; family Centrarchidae; genus Micropterus; species Micropterus salmoides. The sequence goes on along the minus strand of NW_024040707.1, from coordinate 9,411,364 downwards.
AGTAATAATAATTAACAATATTGAGGGCAAATAGCCAACATCTTTTTTTGATGGGGGGAGCAGTAAGGGACCTAGATAATGGATATGGGGGCGCTGGCCCAAAAAAGGTTGAGAATCACTGCATTAGCAGAGCTTTGTTAGTGGTGTTATTCTTAAAAAAATAAAAATAAAAAATAAAAATATTACGCAACAGTCATAGGACAGTCTTAAATATTGCAAGAAACAATAGTACAAGCAGAATCAGCCACAGCTAGCTTTTAGATGAGGAGCCGTGTTGTGCTGTGGATAAACACTTACACCACGCCAGCATGGCTTGAATGGTCATGGTTCCTCACAGCTCCGCTCAGCGCTATATCCCCACTGCTGTTGAAGAACAGCAAAAGAGCGTTCTTTTTGCACAGACAACACTTTATGATCTGTCTTTATGTGTGTATGATCCTACAGGTGCATGTCACTGTCAGATCATGGACTGGGTTATTCCTGGCTCTGTTGACATGACCAAGGTAAAGTTTGATGCACAAGGTGAAGATGACTGTAAGCACAACTTCAGACTCCTCCACGAGGCCTTCAGCAAGAGTGGTGTCACAAGGGTATGCACTTTTTTCTCTAATAGAGTAGTATTATAGTTTGCTTTTTTTCTTCTACTTTTGTTAGTTTTCAGAATCTATTCTTTATATGGATAAAATCTTACAAGGAGCAAGCCAATGTTTTGCATGCCTGTGTCAATTAAATTGTGAATGAATTATCATGGGATTGTACTGTATGTAGCCTAGGGAATGAAATTAGCACCTGCCACCTGCAAAATTAAGGGTTGTGTTGTCACCTGCCATCATGACAGATAGGTTTTTCTTATATTAATAAATCTATTTTTTCAAGATGCAATAAAGACTCTAAGTACTCTCCCATTCTGGTGGACCGCCATGGGATCTTATTTCTGAAAAAATATGTTTTTTTGTTTTTTAATCCCATTTCAATTGTGCCCTGAATTACACATACGATGTTTGACAATTTAAAATATAATAATAAAGTCAAGAAAGTCGCAGTTTGTTGTAAAACTGTATAAGTCTGTGAAAATATGTAATTAGAAGGACTACAAACCCAAAAGTTGCGCATGTGACGTCATATCTGTTTCTCTCAATGACTGAAGGTAACATTACTGAAGCTAATGTCAAAGAACTTCCATGAAGCCACATTAGCCACATGTTGTGTTTAGTGTATAGATGAGAGTGGTATTGATCTTCTCATTCCGAAAATGTTGAACTATTTTTTAGTCTATCAACTACAAATAATTGACACTGAAAAATCTACTTGGAATCACTGATCAGATGTCATCTTTTCCGCGAAAGGACAAGGTGTAGGTAATTTTTTCAACTAATGGATATCCCTTTTTGAAACAAAGATTTATTTTATAGGACACTGTATCACTGTATCAAAATGGAAGTTATATTAATTTCTAAATGTTGTCTTCTTTCTTGAATTAGACCATCTCCGTTGAGGAGCTCATAAAAGGGGATTTTAAAAGCAACTTTGAGCTTCTGAAGTGGTTCAAAGTTTTCTACAATGCAAATGTGAAAAGTGAAGACTATGACCCTGTGAAAGCTCGGGACAGCCATGATATTAGCCCTCTTGTGACATCTCTTCTATCGCAAAAAGGTAACTTAACATTTTCTTTCATTGTGATAATAAAATAAGGCAGTGCACTGTATACAGTAATTTTTTTTTCTCTTCCTTTGTCAGACACAGAAGAGAACAGCACTGTGAATAAAATGTTCCCTTACACTGAAAAGTGGAAGGATATTTTTGATTGGGCTGACCATAGTGCTCTAGGAGAGCACTATACATACTGCCGCTCTTGTGACAGGAACCTGAACACATTTAATAGAGGCCTTATTGACCTTAGGCGACATGCAGAAACAAACAAACACAAGAAAAGCCAACGCCCTGATCCGCTACCCTGTAGCGACGCAGCTATTCGGTTTATTCACAAACAATGTTACACTGTATCTGCTAAAGGTCGACTGGCATCTAGACATTTTGCACACTGTAAGCAGAGGCTGCAGTACCCCAAACAAATCACATCTGTTTGCCAACACACTCCGTACTGTGTTTACATTTATGGAGGGGTAACGCTGGGAAAGGATGACACCGTCTCTGTGGTCCTTGTTGGGTTTTTTGATGTCGATGCCTCCAGGCACTGCATCCGATTTCTGGATGCTCTTCAGTCAGGGGGCGGTTCAAGAGATCAAACGGCGGCAGCAGTGGTGAAGACCTTGAAGAAATTCGGGTTGCCCCCAGATAATCTTGTCGCTGTTTATTCTGATGGGAATGGTGCGGCCTCAGAGCACATCTGCTCGCAACTCAGGGAACTCAATCCGAACATCATAGCCTTAGGAGGGCTGTACACCATCGCTGATGCTGCTTGCCATGCTGGGGTTAAAGAGCTCTCCAATCAGGCTCAAGAGTTGATGGCAGATATCCATGATCACTACTCCTCCTGCTCTACCAAGAATGACAACCTCATGGCTCTTTTTGGCTCAGATATTAGTGCGGACAGTCCATCGTTTCATCTCAACACCAGCTGCCTTAAGTTTTACCTGTTGGTCACAAAAATTTTGGAAGTATGGACAGATCTGATATTGTACTTTAAGTCTAGCAACGATGATGACAAAGCCAAGATGATCTGCTCCCAGCTGCAAGATCCAAAAGTCAGGGCAACATTTATGTTCCTGGAGCAAGCCCTGAAGCCTCTGCACAGTTTCCAAAGACGTCTGCAGACACACAATGGGGCTGCCCGAGCTGACATGCTGCTCATCCTAGAGGAAGCTAGTAGCCTGCTGTCAACCTACACCTCCTACTTCCTTAATCCTCAAGCTGCTGCCCGCTTCCTCAAAGAACACAATGCCCAAATCCTTAAGAACAAGAAATTCCACCTGTCGAGCCCTGAGTTCAATCTGGGTGGGAAAGCTGTGGAAGACTTCCTGAATGAGTCAGAGGCTACAGAGGCTCTGCCACTGTTAAAAGAGGGGGCATTGTCTTTCTACATCGCACTCACAGGTATCATTGTAGAGGAGCTGCCTCTAAGCGAGGAGGTACTCAGGAGCATAGCTCAGCTGCTGAACCCCCAGAGCAGACTGATAGTAACAGGGAAAGCAGTTGGGGAGCTTGGGACTAATCTGGGAATCTGCAGCACCCCCGACGAGGTCAACCAGCTCACGAGTGAATTCCTTGAGTATCAGCAAGCTGAGGAGGAAGTGAAGGACAACTCAGCAGTAGTTTCACTAGAGAAACACTGGGCAAGCGTACTGAAGGACACCAAGCCAACCTCAGTCTTCAGGAAACTTCTTTTGACCCTGTTGTCTCTCCCCTGTCCTCCACTTGTGGCTCAGCAGGTTTTTACTCAGGTATGTAAGTGGCTGAGCTGCATCAAAATTATTTGTCTGTGTTCGTGTTTAGTTTTTTGCAAGTTTAATTGATGTTTTGCACTTCTCAGGCCCTGGAGAATGAAGATGCTGCACTGTCCTCTGAGAGTGAAGCCTTAACAGAAAGTGAGTGTGATGTCTCTGACAGCACCAGCAGCAAGGACTCCTCAGTTCACCCTGAAGGTAGGAAGAAGAAAGATGGTCCATCAGGTAAATAAATCAAGTTGAATTTGCTTCTAACTTAATTCATTTAACAATCTGATATTTCAACCACTTTTCATGGGATGATGATAATGAATCGTATGATTTGTCTCATTTTCTAGAACTGAATGGCCCTAAAGTGACAGTGAAGCCGTGTCAAGTTCTCCTTACAAAGATAAATCGTGAGACAAACCTTTTATACTTTTCATTTGCTAAATTTATACTATTTTAAGGAAAAAAACTGACATGTCATTGCTAATTTTACTCTTATTTATTTTGTAAAATAATAAATAAAATCTAAATCTAATTGTAGCTTTTTAGCTGAAAAAAGTGAAACATTTTGAAATATTTTATAATGAGGGATCCTCCTCCAGATTTCCAGTTTTAACAGTTATTTATAGCAATAGTAAAATGTACTGAAATACTTTATGCTTGCCTCCAAAGAGCCAAAGAATGAACATGGAGGTAAACCTGAAGAGAATGGCACCTCGTGGAAAGAGGTAACTTCGCTGTTCTTCTGCTTCTTTATCAGCTAAATCTATATGGAAAAGAAGCAACCTGGTTAAAATACTAGATTTGTAATGGCAAATTGGACTCAGTTAAAAAAATGTGTTTTTGCTGCTTCATTTAAAATTCCAACTTGCCACTTTTGTAAAGTGAATCCTCTACTCTTCATTCCGTCTCATCTCCTTACGGTCTTTTGCCCTCATGTCTTTTCATCTTGATGGCTAACATAATCACTGGTGTGATGAGGTGCAGATTGCCCCTACATGGAGGGGTATGCATGTGTGTGTTTTGGTGTACATTTGCATAATATTTGAGCGTGTAATAGGAGTGTGTTGTCTCTCAGGGGACCAGTAGGGGAAGTTTTGGCTGGGAGAGCAGCTTACGCCAGAAGCCACAGGCCCGTATGGTGTTTCAGGCTGGTGCTAGCTCCTGGTCAAAACCCTTAGATGTTGATAAGGACAGAACAAAGGGCCGGGCGTCCCAAGATGAAGTGGTAGGTATACTTAAGTATACTACCAGAATATCCCTAGGTCGTGACAGGCCTATTTTAACCTCTGAAATGCTACCAGAACAAAATGCCCAATGACAAGCGTGAGTATCTGACTGCATGATTACATCTAAGGTTGGATCAAATCTAAATAACAAATGCTATAAAGAACTTAGGGTGAAAGACAAAAAATTTAAATTAAATTGAAAGTATTTTTTTTTATTCTTTTGCAAAAGCACATTAAAAACAGCAGGTAATTGTTACCCAAGTGTCCATCAATTCACAGGGTATCTGCAGGTCTTTCCTAAAAAAGTTAGGAATTTAATTTACAATGTTGTGAATATTTCTCTTGCTTCTGTCAGACAACATTAGTAATTAATAATTTTTATCTGCGGCTGTCGGGAGACGTTTTAAACTACATGTGAGACCTGTACAACTGAGGCTGTTCTGTCCTTTTTGTGGAGTTTGAGTCAGCACCGTCAGACCTGTAGCCTGTAACCTGTAGCGCCACAGTAACTAGGAGGCTCATCGACTAATAAGTGTTAATTTGAACAAAAATGTAATGGGCCCTGTCTGTGGAGTTTTCTTGTGAAATCATAACAAAAGTTATGATTGCATTCAGTGTTACCAAACAACCAAACATATTGAGTGCATTTCCTTCATCATTAAACAGTTGTATGGCTGATTTCTTTTAAAGGAAGATCCATGTTTACAAGCTAGCAGTGTGTAATGGCTCAGCAGAAAAAGTTCAAACCCAGATGCAGGACTCAGAAACAGACAGGATAAGTAAATGTTTAGGTTTACTCGTGATTCAAAAACAGGCAAAAGTCAAAACCAGGCAGGCTTATGAAAACATATCCAAAAAGGATCAATGTGAGGAGCAAAAGTTTGGCTGGAAGGCAGGGGATCATGCAGGCAAAGTCAAACGCGCAGAACAGATGGCTGCAAAGCTAAGGCTGAAGCACAATAGACAATGTGGCAATGTGTTAATGGGAAAATAATTCAGGGCTGATGGGAAAAGTGGGAACAGGTGCAGATAAGCTGGGGAAGTTAGTTGATGGGGATTGGCAGGAAAACGGGTTGCTGCAGAGCAGGAAGGAGGGAGAGGCAGGATCTGAAATGACAGGGGAGTTAATATGTGCACATACAGATAAACCAAGCACATCGAAAAAACAGATCCATAGCGCTACCAGAGGTCTAAAACTCCACAGAGAGAACTTAAATCATTTTTACATTGGTTACATTTAATGGACATTTAACATAAAATTGAGTCATATCTGTCCTGTGAAACACCATTAAAAACACTTGTGTGGATTGAGCTTAACAAATGAAAAGTTGGAAAATGGAATCCAATCATACCTCTAACACACCTTCATTTCAGATTCATCATTTGCTTTGTTCACATAGTGCAAAGTCAAATTAGACATGGCCCCCATGTTTAAATTCAAGACATTGTCTTCTTTGTTATTGGATTTTGTAATTATTCATAATATTTCATTATATTATGCTGCTTTGAACATAGCAAATGGTCATATTTTAACAGTGATGAAGAGCTCCCTTGTTTCTTGTTTTTAACTAATTCTCTCCTTAAATTATATATAAAAACTATGACGCACGTAATTGGTGGTACATTAAGAAATATGTAAGAAATATAAATCTAAAAGAAAAATCCATGTCCTCACCTAAATTACTTACTTTTCTTGCTGTTTTTAATGTGGTTGACTTTCAGGCAGATGAGGCATCACCCAGTAAACCGACACCAAGAGGACGACGGAAACAAGTCTACCAGGTAATATAACAGCTACAGGAAAAAGCCCACAATACAGATGTTCACAAAGTTTTTTCAATTTTTTCATTCAATTATTGCTTAATTTTGTATGTTTGCAGGATGGGAAAGGGTTTCTGACAGGAGAGCTGGTGTGGGGGAAAGTGAAGGGATTTTCCTGGTGGCCTGGGATGGTGATGGCTTGGAAAACAAAGACCGCTCCCCCGGGTATGCGCAGGGTGGAGTGGTTCGGAGACGGCATGTTCTCAGAGGTTAGAAGTACAGCGCATGTGTTCGAGCTGCAGAAACACTTCACATGTGTTGAACTGGATTTTTACATTGTCATCGCTTTCTGCTGCAGATCTATACGGACGTTCTGCTGACATTCAGTGCCTTCACTAAGTGCTTCTGCAAAAATTCCTTTGCCAGCTTGCCCATCTACAAGGAAGCCATCTATCAGATCATCGAGGTAAGAGGCCAAAACTGGTGCACCATCAAAACATTTTGTACTGTCTTTTCTGTGCGGTTTCTCTTCTTACACATCCTCTTAGCAACTTTTTCTTGCCATCCAATGTAACTTCATAGTAGTTGTCCCACATTTAGCTATCGTCAAACTCAGGAAACTAGTTGTAGTAGTAGTAGTAATGACTTTAGTCCCATAATGTTGTGTAGTGCTTCTCCGCACACAGACAATGGTTTGGTCAACTCAAAGCAGTTCTCATCTCATCAATACTGACATCATGGTGTTGTGATGGTCAGTTGTATGTAATTATGATATACTTGGGTGTTTGAACCTTTAAATACCATTCCTCTTTTTCCGTGAGAGATGAAAGAGGACAGAGATGTGAGTGGGGGATAAGTGGTGTCCACACCAAAGATTTTTTTTCATGGGCCGACAATGAGGATAATGAGGTGGAACTGAGTACAAAGAGACTGTGGCAGCAGAAAACAGACTGGGAGTCGCAGCAAGGCAAATACGGCAACATGAGTTTTAAAACAAAAATGGGGTCGACAGCGTTTTCAATCTTCTCCGCTTCAGGTGTTCGGATTTGCCGTTTTAGTCTGGATGAACGGCGAAAACGTTGCAAAAAGTTGCAAAAAGTCTGTGGTTTAAAAAAAACGTAGTAGTGTGGGTGTAGCCTTCGCCCATCTCCTCTGTTTAGCGATGGTCCCAGAAAAAAGACCATCACTAAACAGAGTCCTAATTGTCTGTTCATTTCTTCCCAGGAGAGTGAAACACTCACATTTGGCCTCATGTGACAATGTCAATGACGGTCGTTTGCCTCCTCTGACCAAGCGGTATCCATCACCTTGATAACGACCCCACACAAAGAATAAGGCCCCATCCACACTAATCTGTTTAAAAACAGAGTTTTAAAACGAAAATTTCCAACTCGAGCGAATTTTCGCGGGTTCTAATCGCCTTCTCGCGTTGTGTATGAACACTTGCGTCGCGAGGATTAAATTCCGCGTTTGGTCTGAAAGCACCATAACAGTCAGTTAGAACTGAAGACCCCGCTTTTATATGAGAGGCTAAACATCTTCAATTCTCTTCAACCAAGCCAATTTCCCTTAATTTTATCCTTCCTTGGATAACCATGACCTGGACAACCTTCACAGACACCTCTTTTCCCGTTATTCCTCCTGTTTCCATTTATTCAGGTGCAACGTTCTTAATATTTATTATTTCTTTTCTCACCGTTATGTTTTGCCAAAGGTAAATGCAGCTTTATTAAATTGAAATATTGCTACAGCAGCTATTAAGCTGTTCTTTGACTTCAATTAAGATGAAATCAGAAGGTTTGCTTATTAGGACCCCTACTGTGAGCAAGCTTTTTCTAAGAAACAATTTTTACCCTCTAATGCAAATATAATAATGAAACACAATCTGTCTCTCAACACTGTCTAACTTACAGCTTGGTGATCATTTGGCCCTGTCATTAGGAACAATTTCTGTTTTGCAAACATCAGAGATGTGCTATGTAACTCAATGCCAGGAAATGTTTGTAATCTGCAGTTAGCAAGTGAGCGATGTGGGAAGTCTTTTGCTGAGGCGGCAGGAAATAAAGAAAAAGAGCTGAAGCTGATGCTGGACTGGGCTTTTGAAGGATTTCTGCCTACAGGACCAGAGGGATTCTTACCTCCCGGTAGGTGCACATTTATAAATGTTTACTTATTTACTAATGATTAGATTTACTGAAAGCCTCAGGGAGTAGACAGGTTCAGACAGTGTCAATGTGCCTGTCTGGCTCTATAAGCAGCTTCACTTGAACTTCTTTCCCCTGTCGATATGTCAAAAGATGTTTCTTAAAAACACATTTTGTTTTTCAAGAAATCTCTCTTGATTTCCTCTTTTTCTGGTCTTCCAGATTCTCCTGCACATCAGGATTCTTGTGATTCTGCCCTGTCGGACTGCCAGCCTCCAGCAAAAAGGAAATATGTTTTAAAAAGCAAGGCAAATGCACCTGCCATCATCTATAAAAGAGGTACATATTATTTACTCCACAAACATAACTACCTGAGAGCAAAGATTTAGGGATTGAGTCATAAGTTTTATTAAGTCATTGTCATCATTATTGTTTGCCTGTTTGTGATTTACTTTACAGAATCAATTACAGAAAGGGTCAAAGAGAAAGGCAAAACAATTGAAGGTAAGTTTTGTGTGAGAGTATTGGAGAAATCTGTCATTTAAAAGCAGATGTTATATAAACATGTTATATAAACATTGTTATTTTTACGGAGGTTGATGGTTTGTTATTTCAGATTTTTGTTTGTCTTGTGGATCATCTGAGATTGAAGTGCAGCACCCGTTGTTTGAAGGTGGCCTTTGTCTAAGATGCAAGGTAATCTAACAACCTGATCACCTTTCTCTTCGACTTCATGTGGTCTGCTTTACTCCATCCCAGCCCAGTTTGTGAATGTCTAACATCCATCAGAAAGCTGCTATTAACATCCCAAATGCTGCAAAACAATCATGTCACTGCTTGCAGGAGAACTTCACAGAGACACTGTATCGCTACGATGAAGATGGTTACCAGTCGTATTGCACCGTGTGCTGTGCCGGCTTGGAGGTCATTCTGTGTGGCAATGCCAGCTGCTGCAGGTAAATACTGCTCAGGTGTTATCTCTCTCAGTGCATGCCAGTATATCAATGTTTATTGTTTATAAACGTAATATTCTGAATCATGATACACAAAAAATAATTAACACTTCATATCAATTATTTAGACAGATTTCAGAAACACTTGCTAATGCCTGCTGAAGATGTTTCACTTTCACTTCTCGTCACCATACAGTCCCATGTGATTCTGTGAAGTCTGACACTGAGTGTAGGCTAAAACATTTTGGCAAACTGGCACCATTAAAAGCATGCTGAATTAGCTTTTAGCAGTTCTTGTTTGTAATGTACTCATGGATGTACAGATAACTATCACTGGATCATTTTGATAATAAAGAAAACCTAATGATTCTCAGGCAAGTTCTGGAGTTAAGGAGCATCTTTATATGATTTCTATGGATGTTTACTGGTGATGATGGTGATAATAAGTCACATAAAATATAAAAACACAGTGTATCATGTCTGTGTGTTCAGATTTAACAGATTTATGACTCAGAGAAGAAGCTTTTGACACTAATAATAATCGGGTGCTAATAGTTTTAAAAGCAAGAAAATAAATCTTCTGGTTGTCCTGAAATTTCCAAATGGCTAAAAATAAGAAATAGCAGTGATGGTCAATGACACTAGTCACTTTCTGTTTCCCACAGTTGGATGGCTCATGCTATCCAGTCTATTTCTTTGTTGCATCTGCAAATGTATCATTATTTTCATTCACATGTATGTTCTCGGGCATTCTCTGTCTCTCCTAGATGTTTCTGCAAGGACTGCCTGGACATCCTGGTGGGCCCGGGAACCTTTGACAAGCTGAAAGACGTCGATCCGTGGAGATGCTACATGTGCAATCCGTCACAGTGTGACGGAAACCTCAAACTCAGGCCAGACTGGAGCGTTAAGGTTCAAGACTTCTTTGTCAACAACAGCGCCATGGAGTTTGTACGTACCACACTTTCTTCCCCCATACATTTCTAGGTTACAGGTTGGCTTGTTTGAGGGTAAATTTATACATTTACACATTCAGTTTCAGTTTAGTTTATTGTCATACAATCGTGTTAAAACATGAAGGCAGCATACAGATTTAAATAACAATTTAATGTCTATTGCAAATGGTCCCTCAGATTTCAGTATATAAAATATTAGGAAACTACTAAAAACTTAACTTTGTTACAACATAAAGGTGTCCCCTGCGATGTAGTTTTTAAAAAAAAGAGGGTAAACTGATGCATAAAAGGAGTTCAAGAACAAAATCAAAACGTGTTAAATGTTACACACTGACAATGAGTATAGAGTGGTTTGTTCTGTTTTGTATTTTTTGTAATTTGATGGGTAAACTACTGGATTTGATTACTATTTTATTAGTACCGTCATACAGTCATTTATGCTTTTAGCTGTTGCAAGTATGTGAGTGAAGCAGCTTTGATTTAGATTATGTATTTTGTGTAGTATGTATTTGTTAAAGTGAGGTGAGTGAGTTGGCAAGTCTTTCACTCTGGTTATGGCTGGTTATGTCTGAAACCCCCAAATTATCTTTTTAAAATGATAGAAACAGAAAGTCTGTCTTATAATATCTATATCGATTGAGGTATAAATAGAAGTATTCTCTGAAACCAGATATTAGGTGGGTCTGATAAATGGCAACTAGATGATGATCATCAACAAAAGTCAGTTAATCGATTAACCAACTAATTGTTTCAGCTCAAAAGACTCTTGTGTATGCTTCTGTATATATAACTGACTGGTGCTGAAAGTATTTATTTATCACAGGAGCCTCACAGAGTGTACCCCTCCATCCCTGCCGATCAGCGCAGACCAATAAAGGTGCTCTCACTTTTTGACGGCATTGCAACAGGTTGGTCCATCATGTCATGTGGCAGTCTTGTAAACTCAGACAAACTCACCCAGACTCTGTGATGTGTTGTTAATACATGTTACTGAAGAGCAGCCTTTGGAACCTGATCATTAACCTGCTTTTAACTACTGTGGCATCATCATGACAGGATACCTGGTGCTCAAAGACCTGGGTTTAAAGATTGAGCGCTACCTTGCTTCAGAGATTTGTGAGGATTCGATCGCTGTGGGTATGATCAAGCACGAGGGAAAGATCGAATATGTCAATGATGTTCGAACCATCACCAGGAAACATGTGAGTACAAGCTGTAGTTTATCTGTGTATACTATAACAAACACTGAAAACAAATCTGTAATCACATTTAACTCCTTCAGTTTGTGTATGTAAGTTCTTTATAGTCATTTATGTGATTTTGTGTCACAACAGAGATGCTAAAAACAATATGAAATATGAACTCAACTTAAGCTCTGTGCTTGTGTGTTGCAGCTGGCTGAATGGGGTCCATTTGATCTTCTGATTGGAGGCAGCCCATGTAACGACCTGTCTATGGTCAACCCTCTTCGAAAAGGTTTATTTGGTAAGTATTTTTGCAGCTGTGCAAGCTGAAAAATAGTAACTGATAAAATACTGGAGAAAATAAGCTCCAGTATTTTAAGCTGTCTGTACACCATGAAACTCCATAAATTACTGAAAGTTGAGGTAGAGCAGTTGGAGGAGATCAGAGGGAAAACCAGAAAATATTTTCTACATATAATATGATCCAGTTTCACCAAAATCAGTAAATAAAGTTGTGTTTATGTACAGTAATCGGTGAGGTACAGTAATCCTGCCCCTCGGCAGGTTTCCAAAAGTTGGCCAATCGGAAGAAAGTGGGGTTTTAGGGAGGAGGCCTAAAACGGAGCTGTATGATAAAAATAATGTGTTTCTTGACCATTAAAGCATGTAAACATTTTCTAGTAGACACCCAAAATAAAAGCAGGAACCTGAAAATGAGCATAATATGGGACTTTTTTATAACTCTTTCTGTTTATCTGTCTCTTTGTCCTGTAGAGGGCACTGGAAGGCTCTTTTTTGAGTTCTACCGCATTCTGACCCTGTTGAAGCCGAAGGAGGGCGACGACCGTCCTTTCTTCTGGTTGTTTGAGAATGTGGTTTTCATGAGTGCCAATGACAAGTCAGACATCTGCAGATTCCTTGAGGTGATCATTTTAGATTACTGGTGAAAGTGTCTTCTAGGCCTGATGGCAGGGAACAGACTGCATTAAGGTTTTTTTGCTCATTATTAGAATTTTTCCCCTTTTTCCCCAGTGTAATCCAATCCTTATCGATGCAGTGAAAGTCAGTCCTGCTCACAGAGCGCGCTACTTTTGGGGAAACCTCCCTGGCATGAACAGGTACATACTAATACGCAATCATATTACTTTTTTAATGCATATTTTCACGCTGGAAAACAGAAATGTATTTAGTTTACATGCCTGTCTGTGTTTCTCTTTAGACCTCTCGCTACAGCTCTGGATGACAAAGTGGCCCTCCAGGATTGTTTGGAAGTTGGACGCATGGCAAAGGTAGAAGATAGATGATAACATGAAGAACCAACAACCTTTTAGTTTGTTGTTGTTAAAGCAGCTAGGAAACAGGGTATCTGCTTGAAACAAATTGAATTCAGTTTCGTCAGATAAAATTTTGAAAGTCTAATCTAATTGAATCTAATTTGCAGAAGAAATGTTAATTATAAAATGTTTTTCTACTTGATTTTGGGCTATTGGAAGTCTATTTACACTTATAAACAAAAAATGTCATTGTTTTAACAGCAGATTGCTGTTCACTCAGCACCATCAGACCTGTAGCAAACACTGTCACTACTGTACCTCCTAACACTCTGATTCTGATTTGTCATCGCTTCTTGCAGTTTGACAAAGTCCGCACCATCACAACAAAGTCTAACTCTATAAGGCAGGGAAAGATGGGGCCACTGCCTGTCACCATGAATGGAAAGGAGGACTACCTGTGGTGCACTGAAATGGAACAGTAAGCATTTGTGGAAAATATGTTCTTGTAAACATACTGTTTACATCATAGCTATAATCTCATGTTTAGTAAATACATTTGATAAAGCATTTTTATCTCAGAAAGTTGTAGAACAAGGACAGTGGATGGGGGGCCTGTTCCCAAAAGCAGGGTTAACAAACTCTGAGTATTCTTAAGGTCAGTTCTTCTATCAGCACTTGAAAAAGCAAGAAAGTGAGATTAGCAGAGGTGAAAACATGGTTTTGGCGTAGAGACTAAAGCTGAGTGAAATGTGGAAACGTTTGAATCAAGTTGACAACAACATTGCTCATTACTGTAAGTGCAATAATAGCGTCACAAGTAAAAAGCCAGTAAGAGAACACCTGGTTATCATATATTTACAGAAATGCGGCGTCCTCAACTGTTGTGCTCAGTCTCTCATTGACAGTGGCGACTTTAAGCATCTGGGGGCCTGTTTCAAGAGCAAATGTACAACATGACTCACGAATCACCAAAATTTAGAAAACATTGTGTACATTAAAACATATACACCTTTCACATTTTTGTAAATATTTGAATATATTTTTTTATGTGACAACACTGAAGAAATGACACTTTGCTAAAATGTAAAGTTGTGAGTGTACAGCTTGTATAACAGTGTAAATTTGCTGTCCCCTCAAAATAACACATCACACAGCCATTAATGTCTGACAACAAAAGTGAGTACACCACTAAGTGAAAATGTTCACGACTATGTTAACAAAGCAGGCCACTTCTGGGTCCACACTTTATAACAGAGGTTAGGTTATTTATTTTGTTCCATGTGGTTGACTCTTTTAGGATCTTTGGCTTCCCCAAACACTACACAGACGTGAACAACATGGGCCGGATGCAGAGGCAGAAAGTCCTGGGTCGCTCCTGGAGTGTCCCTGTTATCCGTCACCTCTTCGCTCCACTGAAGGATTATTACGAATGTGAATAACGACTGTGAACCCAATCTCTCTTGTCAGAGCAGCAGCGGTAAACCTACTGCTTTATCCTGCCCTGCACTACTAGGTAGTTCAAACTCCTTTTTCTCTGAAAGACTTTTTAAAGTTTTTACTATTTTGACTTTTAGAATTGTTTGTGAGTTGTCAGTCATCCATCATCCACTATCATCAGCAGGCACCGACACTTTTCAGTTTTACTTTTTTTTTTCCAGGTTTCTTTTCATAAATGATGGTGCTGTGATCAAACAATAATGTTGTGAACATGGGCCTGAATCACAAAGCAAGATTAGACGGTTAGCCAGCTATCTTTGGGCTTCACTCAGGTTTTCTTAGTATGAAGTTGGTTCACTCCAGTGCAGGTTAACGTTAGAGATCAAAACCTGCCAACAGCTCCATTTCACACACAATCAGCTTAGTGGAAACATGGAGTCATCATTCCTACAGGTTCCTGAAGTAACGGCGTTAACAATAAAGTGAAAGTCAGTAGAAGTGCTTGGCTACCATGATAATTATGTTAGAGAGCGATTAAATATTTTAGCAAATTAAAATTTTTTTTTTAATTTTTAATAAACATAGGGATAGTAAATGACTGCTGATTATAGTTACATTTTAATTGCGCACTCTTGTTAATTAGCTCAGTCAATCAATATTTTTAAATTTTTAACAATAGATCAAATTTCTGTGTAATGTGAAGGAAGTCAATCTTAGTGATGAGCCCACAGAGGTTTATCACCTGACTCTGCAAGTTCTCCCAGCTCTACAGGGATTTTTAGCATCTTTCAGCTCACTGTTTTGATTTCCTGGGTGACAACTTTACTGTTTTTGGTTCACTCTCATAGCATCATTTTCGGAAACGGCAGGCCGCTGTTTTTAGCAAAAAAAACCCACCGTACACCACCTTCTCAGGACCAAACAACAGGCAGACACAGTTAGCAATCATCACTATTCTAGACTACTGCACATGTTGCCTTTATAGTAATACCTTCACTTATTAGTAGTCTTGCTTTTCATAATTTTGAATAATATTCCTGCTATTTCTACATCTTCTTATTCTTATCTCATTGTTTGATCATATTATATTAATATTTTTGTATATTGACAACCAGCCTTATGATACCGGTTATTCAGGATCAATATTGTTAGAAGCCAGGTAACCCAAAGAGAGCCGTCAAGCTTGCTTTGCAGTACAGGCCCCAGGTCTCTACCTCAAAATCTGCAGTTACACTTTTTCATTCTGTATTTAATTTATGAATCTGAAAAAAACATTTTTGATTGTGTTTTCTTTCTACATGACCTGCATTTTATGGGTTTTTTTATTGCATAATCTTACCAGGGATAAGTCTGCTCTAATCATGTCCATCATAAGCTGTGGGTAATTGTATTATTTTCATTTTATTAAATTAATCAAACTATCCAATTTTTTAATTTGAATAATACATTTATTATCCAAATTACATTAATCTCACTGTGGTGCACCAGGGATTTTTTCCAAACTTGCCTCACTGGTTTTGCACATTTATTTTTATTTTTTTTAAGGAAAGCTATTTATACAAGACTAAAACTATTTTGTGTCGACTCATTGAGAACAAACTGTTGTGAATATTTCAACTGGAGTGTCTTTAACATTACTGTAGTGAGATCAATACGGCAGAGGTCTTCTAACGTAGGAGACGTGTACCTTAAAGGATCATAACAGTGGTTTTGCATATTTCCTCCCCTTAATAACAAAGTATTTACACTATAAAACAAAAAAGCCAACCATATTTCACAGAAATGTAATTCTAGCTTGAATAAGATGAGGCACACTGCTTTGCTCAAGTCTCGTCCTCTTCCTCCAGGTCAAACAATAAATACAATTACAACAATGTACTAATTAAAACATACATGTGCTGTACACACAGCATGGAGTTTATTTGGTTTTGTTTTATTTGTTTTTAAGCAATGTATGACAAATAAAAAAGCACAAATACAAAAATATGATAAATAAATTAAGAAAACTAAAATTAAACACATTCATGAAAAAAAAAGAATATAAAGATGATAAAATAGTACATTTACAAAGAATTTGAGAAAAAATAAAGAATAAGTTATGGGGGGGAAACAAACACATGGTGAATAATCAATACAATCATTCATGCCGGGATATATTGATGGATTCAGCTTAAACAAAATCCCCAAATCTGTCTAATAGACTAATTACCATATATAATTACCAGACTCTCTACCATCCCCAACACAAGGGTGTTAAAAACCTTAATGACTACTAAATGCAGATCACCGTATTTTAATAATATTGACACAGCAATAGTGGATTTTAAACTTTTGTTAAGCAGTGAGCTTTGAACTCCCTGTTGTGAACAGGGAATGCATCACGACCACCTGATTTTAGTTTCTCTTTTTTATGTTTGGAGAGTTCATCTGGAAAGTTGTGATGACCATTTTTACAGTACTTTTTGACATTTCATAAACCAATTACTCGTCTGTGTCATCCCAAGACATTTGATGGCATTTTTCACTGTGTACTGTGTAGTGTACCTGCTAAACCACTGGTACGGTCCTTTACATGTCAGTGACACACAACCTTTTAGTTTGAATATAATATCTGTGCTTCTTCTTATGTTTGGTTTGATCTTTTTTTTTTAACATGAAAGCTTTTCTAATTCTCTTAAAACATCGACAGTACTGTTCAGGTGTCCCTAAACGGCGATTTTATGCACACTAGTGTTTTTTTTATTCAAATTGATAATGTTACCTTCACTGAACGTGGAGATGTTTTCCAGTGTTCAATCACTGTACTGTATCTGTTCACGCCATGTTGTGCAGTTATACACAGACAGGCCTACATTACAATCAGGCTGTTCTGATGTGGTCGACACCTTTACCTCATTGATTGTTTGTTTGGGACTTTTGATTCCCGATGGTGCTACGCTAACGGTGCTAACTTTGCAAATACATTGTTTGTTTTTTTACTTCTGCTCTTAAAATCGGCCCCAGCTCTTCTTATCAGTTGTTGTTTTGGTGTGTGTTGATTGTTTAATTGTGGATTTGTTTTTATGAAATGACAGTAGGAATGATGTAGGGAGATATTAGTGCGATGTATAGCTTATTTCCAGCCAATAAATGGCATACCAGGACACAATTAATAAAAGTGTATGTGTGTACTGTGCCTGTTTATGTAATTGTAATAATATTTTTTCCTTTAATTTCTTTAAGGTCCAGACTCATTTAGCCAAACAAAATGCAATGTCCTGAGCCAAAACATCTAGTTTTTAATGTTTTATTGCTTTGCCATGAGTAATTAAACACTCAAAAATTCAGAGTGCACTGGAGCCTTTATTTAAAATAATTAAGTTCATGTGGTTTATTCCCTTAATGGAGATAACTGGGAAATTATGTTCCATAGCTTTGTGGCGCTGCAAAATCAGAGCTGTATGTGTGTCACATTTACTTTTAAGTTAAGAACCTATATTCAACCACAAGAGGTCAACATCGTTCTTCACTGTGCTGCAGTAAATCATTTGAGACATGTTGGGAGAGAAGCAGTGGCTTTACGTTGAGCTCATCAGCCCCCTGTGGACCTACATCATGTCCCAACTGCAGTTGTTTAAGATAGCTGGGTAGAGCTGGAGGCAACAATGACTGAATCCACTCTACATCAATGCAGCTTTCCAGGGAGCTTTGGGTACAAAAAAATAAAACCTCAGACAGTGCAATCTGTTGATCAAATGTACTGGTTGGGAAACTCACCTAAACAGCTCTTTAAGGAAGGAGGGGCAACAAGAAGCAGTAATAGTTACTTTTATTCCGTCTGCTGTGTTATCAATACCAGACATTTACATTAGCTCGCATTAGTGGAAGAAGTTATACTAGATATTTTACTTAAGTAAAAGTAGTAGTACCACAGTGTAAAAATACTCCATTACAAGTAAAAAGTCCTCAAGTACTCATTGTGCATAAAAACTGTTTACCTAAAGTGTTTAACTATCATATTATGGTTCTGGATTACGGAAGCCCCAAGAGGCCATACATTCATACATTTTACAAACTAGAGATACCGGATAATGTTTTTTGAGATCATGAAACTTTGTTTTCCCAAGACATTGACATAATTTGAGATCTCGAGAGAACAAACTGTCTGGTCTATTAAATGATCGCAGGAAACATCAGTGTAGCAACGTAAGAGCAGGAGAATATTGATTACCGCGTCTCTTTAATGAAGCCCTGACCCAGGCTGAAAAAACTTTATGCCTTGCTGTTACACATATTATACAAACAAGTGTGCCTCACTTAAAAAGACCGTTAGTAAGGCTACAGCTTTATCGGTAGCCTATCACATTTAATTCATTATTGTTTTCTCAAGTTCTTGACAAAATTATCCCGTTATCTAACATTTGTTATTTCAAGATTATGACACAAGATCTCGAGAAAACAAATCAATTGGTTATCACGGGAAAACGGAGTAGATAAAACTTATGAATGTAAAGCCTCTTTGGGGTTCTGCACATCAGTACTCAGATTTTACTTAAGTAAAAGAAGCAGTATCACGGTGTAAAAAATACTAAGTTACAAGTTAAAGTCCTGCATTCAGTCCATGTGTATATACTTATTTATATACATTATAGAATTTTGCAGAATGACCAATGTGAGAATATTCCTTATATCACTGGAGTATAATTATTAATTTGTTGATAATAATGTACACGCATGACTTTAATGATGCAGCTGATAAAGTTGGAGCTAATTTCAACTACTTTGTATACTGCTGTTGCTTAATCTATGTCAGTTTAATAGTTGATTTATATTTTGAATTATTAATCTGAATCTGTAACTAATAACTTAAGCTTTGTAGTAGAGTAAAAAGTACAATATTTTTCCTCTTAAATATAGTGAGAAGTATAAAGTAGCACAAAATGGAAATACTCTCATGTAGGTAGCTCACAATTGTTAAGTGCAGTACTTTTTTTTGCTTCACTATTCATTTGCTTGACGTTTCTCACCTGCTGAAGCAAGTTTCAGCTCTTCACTTCCTGCTTAGCCTTTCAAACCTCAGCCCTAGTTATAAATATAACATGTCATCTAGTTGGATCTTTGTCTTTATTAAAATAATTATTGATTTCTGAGTTCACAGTGCTATAAAGAGTGAAAGCTCAATTGGAAACAGATGATATTTCCCAGGGTTTCAGTATCCTTTCCATCTGAGAAGGAGTGGGACTCTGGTTGGTTGGTTTTACGTCCAGTTTTGTCGCTCCAGGCACTTCCTTTCCCTCCTGAACCAGTCGCATCACCTCGGCAAAGGAAAGCTGAGTCTCTTCCGTCTCTGCAGACGTTTCTGCTGTCTGGTTTTTACTGATACCAGAGTCTGAATCAGAAAGTGCCCTCTGGTCTAGCTGCTCAACATCGCTGTCCATCTGCGTCCCATGTGGAGAAGCAGAGCTCCACTGTTTGTAGCTGGTCCGGTCTATCGGCTCCACAAACCTGGTGATGACAGAGAGCAGGGGGGATGATGGCAGTTTTAATAAAGTTGGGGTTTGAAGGGGTGAAAAAAAGTATTAATTTGATTAGGATCAAAATTTTAAGAATATAAATAAAGTCATGATGTAAAAATGTAACCTGTAATGCAGCAGTGGAAAGTAAGTACATTTAATCAATCACAGTACTTTTTGAGGTATTTTTTCCATTTTAAGTTACTTTAGTAATGGATTAAAATATAATAGTATTGTACTTTTTACTCCACTACATTTATTTGATACCTTGAGTTAACTAATTCCTTTCCAGATTCAGATTAATACTAAATATAAATAAATAAATAAATAATTAAAGGATATTATTATATCAAAATGACTTTATTGACAAGCTACTAGCAGGTACGTTAACTGTCTGCAATATGTATTTATGTACACATAAATGAAATAAATAAATAAATGTAGTGCAGTACGAAGTAACAAATTTCAGTCTGAGAGGTTGTGAAGTGTCACGAAAACAAAAGACTCATGTGAAGTACCCAGGATTCTGAGGTAAAAAATGAGAAATGTCACTCAAACCTAGCATTCAATTAAACAAGAAACCAAGGAGGTCATACTAGACTATGAAAATAAAAACCTGAAAACTTATTACCTGAAAAAGATTGTCAACTTATTTATTTCATCAGGGAAATACCACATCCATATAGCCAATTTCTCAAGGTCCGGTCCATCATTTGAACCTTTTAGAATATAATTTTTAAAGTACTTTGAGTCTATTCAATTTCAATCTATTAAAACTAAAACATGTGCCCACAACATTAGTAGTTACGAGAATTCTTTGTAGAAATATGATTGCTTAGGCTACTTTTTCTGTTACGTTAATCCTTATATTTTGTCCTCATATTTATATTTTTTATGATAATCATTTTTGTCTATCTTTGTACATATTATAATTGACACCTATCCTGCTGCCGTAGTCAATATGTGGGCCTAGTTTTGCTGGAAGCCATATTTTGATCTTTTTGTTATGATGCCTTATGTTAGACATTCTGTGTGCCTGTATAAAGAGTCACTTAAGTTTATTTTAAAAAGAGAATAAGCTTACCTGTTATAAAAGAACAACTTCATGTCCAGCAGTTTGGTTTCGTCCCTGTTGTTCTCGTTTAAAACCTTTAGTCCGTCCTGAAACCGCCGATCAGCCTCGAAGTCATAAGAGTCAAACCTCAAGAAAACAGACTCCATCTAAACTCTGATTTAAGTTTGTATTTGAATCATTACCATCTCACCTGAGACAGATGAGAGAGCAGAGCAGTAGTTCCGGGTCTTCTGAGTTTCTTTGGGGTCAACAAATGTTGCTTTAAGAAGGCGCACAGCTGACTGAGAGAGCAGGGCTGCGGCTGTAGCGCCCCCTCACAAGGTTCATGTCATATAATGTTGGCAGTGGTCGAAGTTTAAAAATACTTCTAATCTATTCAAGAATATGCACAATGTAATCCTAAAATCACATAAAATATTTAACGTACTAAAACTGTATTTTGACACATGGACCTTAAATTTATGCTTACATTCTTCTTTAGGGACACATATTACCAAACAAGGTGGGAGAAGTATTCAAATCACTTAGTTAAGTAAAAGTAACAATACCACATTATGAAAATAAGTAAAAAGCCTCCATTCCAATTATTATTGTTGAATTAATGTACAAGCGGTACTTACCTAACCCTAACCTAACCCTAACCCTGATCTTGTAACTTAGTTGGTCGATGTGGCTCTAATTCTAACCGCTTTAACTAGGTACGGTTGTGTAGTTTAATCTATAATAATACATTATCTTTTATAAATGTTTTATATATAATTTTTCAGATTATCATTATTTTTATGTTAAATCTTAATCTGAAAAGTAACTAGTAACTCTAGCAGTGAAACAAATGAAGTGGAGTAAAAAACACAATATTTCTTGGAAATGTAGCAAAAGTAAATAGATTAAATAAAGTACAAGTACCTCAAATGTGTACCTAAGTAGAGTACTTAAGTAAATGTACATGTCACTTTCCACCACTGTTGAATGAATTGCCCCAAAGTGACCCTGAGGGTCTGGGGTCAGTAATCCAACCTTGGTGTTGTGTTGTTGGTAATGTTTCTAGTCAGTTGTGCGTTCAGAGTTATAGTGACATTACAAAGGAATGGTTCAACATTTTTGGAAATACACTCCTTCACTCTTAAAGAGAGTTAGTTGTGAAGATTGATACCACTGTCATGTCTGTACAGTACATATGAAGCAGCCAGCAGCTGCTTAGCTTTGTATATGCATAAAGAATGGAAACAGCTAGCCTGGCTCCGTCAGAAAGTTATTAATTCATGAGCTTTAGAAGTGCTAGTAGGCAGATTTTGTTACTGCTGGACAGAGCCAGACTAACTGTTTCCTGCCTTTACACTAAAACACTTACATTTACCATACAGACATATCACCCTTCCTAACTCTCAGCAAAAATAAAGCCTATTTCTCAAACTGTTTTATTTACTATATTTTTTTAAATATCCTTAAAATATTCTTATTATTATACAGTCATTGACGATTTTACATTGTATTCACATAGCAGGAAATGTATTTCCCCAAAACACACTACAACATTTGTAATGACATGCTAACGTGCAATTACAGCATATGTGAATGAAGAAGGATTATTTACAAATATTACTTTTGTCAGATAGTTTTCTTCTTCACCTTTTCACTGTGAAACTGGGTTATGGTGAAATGAAGACTACTGCGAGGTAACCCACATTGTTGTGTGTAACAGTAGAGGATGAACACGTATGGTGAGCAGAAACGTGACACCGTGCGATTGTGTGACTCCTCCAGTCGCTCTGTCCTTGACCACAGCCGGCCAGCTGCCACCGAGAGGAGACAAAGTATTTCAGCTGATCTGCTCCAAGACAATCTGAGCTTCCATCTCCAGCTGTGAATCAAAATTTAATATATCTGGGTATTCAAATTAGATTTGCTAACTGTTAAAAAGTTACAAAACAAAGCTACACTTTGATGTGCAAGCTGACGTTTTTCACTGACAGTGAAAGTCAACAGAGGGAGGGAAGGGATCATGCTCCTACCGGGCAAGGAAATCTTATCTTATTAACTACTTAGCAGTTACTTTTGCTTTTCTGAGCATGTGACGTAAGAGCCAGATGATTCCTGCAGAGTGAACACCTTTCTATGTCTGTAAAGCCAAGACAGACATGTAGATAAAGAAAATCACAGTAAGTTGGTCAGATCTTAGAAGTTTATTCAATTAGAACATAAGGGTTGTTCTCTACAAAATACTACAAAAGATAATATACATTTAATTAGCAGTTCATATATAAGTGCAGACTCAGTTTTACAAAAAGCTTAAAATTGTAAATATGAAGTTTGTGGTAAGTGAAATCAAGATTAAGCCCATCTATAAAAGGAGATGAGTGTTACAAATTGCACCAAAAGGAAACACTGACCTATAAAAGGTACTCACAGTTCTGCTAAACATCTCACATAGAGTCTAACGGTTCTCCCAGTTCAACCATTACATTTAAAATTCCTTCCCCCCGTGGCTCTGACTGCTCTCAGCTGTCCAGAAGTGTCAGCTGTTTCTCCTCCCGCTCACTCACAGCTCTGTGAGTCTGCAGCCGCGCTTACTGTAGGCGAGTATCTTTGTCGGTGGGGTTTGCTCTGGTTTGGGGTTTGTCTCTGGGTGGAGCGAGATGGGCGAGCAAAGCAGAAGGTCAAAGTGCTGCTGGAGCTGCAGTCGTAGTTTCCGTCCTGGACAGAGAGAGAGAGAGGAGAGAGGACCGAGATGAGGCAGAACCACTTACAAAGAGCTGAGGAAATAATAAAAATGCTTTACAGTACTATACCACTTTGTTGTTATTTTGTCTATTTAACAATCTTGCAGTGTTTTTTGAGTAATTGTTTAGAGAATATCAGAAAATTAGGAAATATGCCCCCTCACAATAATAGATACATTACAGTTTTCTCAGTCGCTTTGGTGCATTTCTCGATTCATCATTTGCAAAACAGTAAGTGCATTTCTCGAAACAGGTAGTACAAACGACACAACACAGTGGATTACCTGCAAAAGCCCATAACTTGCTCAAAATCCTTAGTCTATCTGTCAAAAGCAAATCTTTATGTCATTGAACTTGTCAGTGCCATCAGAACGACAAGTCCTCGTGTCTTGTTTATGAACAAGCAAGTCAAAATGTTTAGCCATCTTGTCAATATAACAGTGTTCTCTTTAAGTATTTTCTGATGTACATTTTGGCTAAGATGATGATGATGATGACAATGATTGAAAATGCACAAGGCTGCACTTTTTTTACTCATCATTTTCTCGTGATTTTGAGATAACCATAATGAGAGGATAATACACACAAAAGAAGAAAAATAAAGTCAACAAGAACAGGAATCAAACTAATCAAACTGAGCCCTGTGCTCTACCAACTGAACTAACCAGTGACACTGGTAATTGCTTTGAAATTATCCTAAAGAAACGCACCTGCCAGCCCCTGTATTCAGCTATGGTTTGTTATCTCGTGATCATGAGAAAATTAATTATCCCGTTCTCAGGGGAAAACAACATTCGTTATATATATATATATATATATAT
Source organism: Micropterus salmoides (assembly GCF_014851395.1). Classification (NCBI taxonomy): domain Eukaryota; kingdom Metazoa; phylum Chordata; class Actinopteri; order Centrarchiformes; family Centrarchidae; genus Micropterus; species Micropterus salmoides. The sequence continues at coordinate 9,386,926 of NW_024040707.1, read as the reverse complement.
ATTACTGCTCACTGTATATTGTTACTGTTTACTGGTATTGAGTATTGGTATGAGTGTTGCTATTGTGATGTTGTTGTGGTCTATTCTTACTTTGTTTATGGTCCTTAAGAAACAACAATTCGTTTGGCTACAGTATATACTTGTAGGCAAAGGATATGAATAAAGTATTTTAACAAGTGTTCAACCATTTTGCATGTAGTGACTAATGCAATGAACTTATGCCTAGATGTTTTGGGGGGTAAGATTATTCAACAGAGACTAGTATAATTCATTGTGATCAGTAGGACATAAGCAAGTGATAATGTAGGAAACAGCAGACAATTGTACATAATCATTTGCATCAGTGTGTCAAGTCATTTGCAATTTGTTGAAAACAATGAGAAAGTGCTTTTATGATGTGCACAAGTGACGAGATCATGTGGAGGTTGAACAATTAGTTTTGAGAATTTCAATTCTGATCTGAGAAAAGCACCAAAGTGACTGAGAAAAACTGCAATTAATAGACTAGTCATTGCAGCACTTGAGCTAATGTTCAGTTCAAAATTATTTAACTTGACCACCTGAGCAGACCATCTCGCCTCCGTGTAACTGTATTCGTTTTCTGGAAATCTCAAATATAGAAATGGCAATGTCAGAGCTCTATTGATGACCAACTCCACAGACTTTTAGATTGTTAACATATCTCGGGTAATACGACTGCCTATGTGAGACAGCAACAAGGTTTTATAAGTGATGTCATTGATCACAAGCTGAAAATAAGGCCTTTACAACACTGAATGGAAGACGCTTTTCAAGTATTTTCCTTACAGCAGAATAAGTTACAGCCTCTTGAATTAACTGAAATACCTCTGACATACATTTTTCTCAGCAGACATTTTGACATATCTCATAGTAGTGAAAGTACAGGCGTTAATAATAACATTAACTTTGGCTCTCAACTAAATCCCGTGTCCCTAATAAGCCATGACCGTGTGACTGTAAGTCCACATGCACAATACCAGGACCCATTAACTGAAGCAGCTAAATGAAATTCAGGCATTATTAATTGTATTATGTCAAAATGTCAGCTGCGAAAAAGGATTATTATGAGCTTCATCAAATGGGAACTGATGTGTTATTTTGTCCACCTCTTTAAATACTTGGTGAATAAGCAGCAGGTGTGTGTTTCTGATGTATAAAATTCTGACTTTAGAGTTAGAAATGTGACAAATGTTTATTACAGCAGAGACGTTTTAAGAGGAGACACGCCACTTAAACAATCCTCAACACAACTGTATAGGGAAAGCCTGTAACGCCAAAGATGGTGAATATCCCGTTCCTCCCCCTAGAAAGCCAATCATCTGTTTTTAACAGCCGAGACGGGAAAAACGCTTCTTAAACCTTATTTGGGGCAAAGTCATTAAACTTTTTCAGCGTTTTTATCAGATTTTACTGGTGATTCTATACATGCATTTTTTATATCCGGGTGAACATTGAGTGCAGTTATAGCTCTCTCCCCATTCATTTAGATAGGGGCCTGGTGGCGCTACCAAGATGGTTACCTATTAGGACTTTGGTTACACTCACCTCTGCCGTGACGGTACTCTGGCTGTGTCTGACACTGTGGTTCAGACTGCCCCCCTTCTCCTCTTTCTGGACCCGACTGGCCTCCTCTCTCTGCTTCATGAACCTCTGGTTGACGATCCTCGTCACGCTGTCGTTCCTGTGCAGAGGAGCGGCAGGAGGCCTTGTTGGAACACTTTCCATGTTCTTCAGCCCAGTCTTCGTCTTCTGTACTGACCCTGGTACTGGTTTGTCTGCCCGGCCGCTCACCCTGCGCAGGAACTCTGTGACCATGCCGTAACGGTTGGCGCCTGCAGACTTGCTGGGAGGCTTGGCGCTGCTCAGAGAGCTGTGGTTCTGACCTGTACCTGCTCTGTGACTGGTTTGGCGGGTCAATGTGAGGCTGGTGTGGCTTTGGTGATTCAGGTTCCACAGCGCTCGATCTCTAGACGTAGATGTAGATAAGGAGCTCAAATTGGTGGATGAGGGGAGAGAGGTTACACCAGATGCAGAGTGTCTCCGATACAGTTTAGGCGAGGAGGTGGATTGTCTTGGCCTCTCAACTCGGCCTGATACCCCATCCAGTGAGGTGGAGATGTGGTGAGAGCGGGCAGAGACTAGGGAGGTGTTCAAGACTCGAGACGGACTGCTTCTCACAGGGACTGGCCCGTGTGCTCCATCTGTCTGAAGACCAACGCTGACCATCTGTGGCTTCATATGGGTCTGAGTACCTGAGCAGGCCATGTCCACCCACTGCCCCTGTAATCTACCTCTCTTCTCCTGTGAAGTGCCGTAAACCGTCTGCCTCCAGCTGGCCGTCATTTCCTTCATGTCGTCACTCAGGTTAGCAGATGAGCCCAGACAAAGCATAGAAAAGGAGGTCGGCGGCGTGCACCATGGAGAGGCAGTGTTGACGGATTCTCTGTCTGTGGCGGGCCTTTGCTTCTGAGCCAGCTGGACTCTGCGGGATGACGGGGGGCTGTAGTAGATGCGGATGGCTGACTTCTCCGGAGCAGTGTGGCTTCTCTCCAGGGACATCTGCTCAAAGTCAAGATCAGGGAAGCTAAGAGGCATGATTAGATGGTCCCATGTCTTAACGGGGTCCTCTTGGTCCAGCTGGGCAGCCTCCTGGCTCAAATAGCACCAGTTCTTCCTCTTACAGCAGCAAAGAGAAAACTGTCGCCTAAGTCTTTTCCCTTTTGAGTTGCACATTCTGTTAAAACAGCAGATGATACATAAAGTATGACCTCAGTGACAAGATGGACAAGATGCTAATGCTTGCAGAAAACACTGACCTGTCAGCTTCAGAGTCATCATGAAAGATACCGCTATCGGGACACTGAGCACAGAGAGAAAAGAAAACACATATATCAGCCAAATGATAGTTACTGAATTTGTGAGCCTGTAGATCCACAGCTATTGGATATATTAGCATTTAATTCCATGTACCTCTCAGCATACCATCAGATCAAAACTTCAATTTGTCCAGTACTTTGCTGTATGAGCAAATACTGTAAAAAGTAAAGAAATTCCCATCAGCCTCAGCTGTATTTTGTGTTTAGTCCTAATTAACAAAAATAACTAAGTAAAATAAACACTAAACATTATGCTGTGTTCATGTCATATGGGATGATTTGTAGAAATGAGAAAGATTCCCATGTTTAAGGCTCGCAAGCCTTCACGTCATCAAGACTGTTTTGTTGGCGTGAGGACTGAAATACTGTGCACTGACATTATAACACTATAACCCTAAAATTTAGGTTTATATATTCTAATCTTATGTGACTCGTCCATATTTGTTTGGTTTTCTGGCAATTCCGTGTTAAGTGAGAACTCTTATGTATCTGAGCTTTCAGAAAATCTGTTTCTGATAATTACCACTTGGATGTTGACGTCTACGATATTTACAGGTGGAAAACCCATGCATCATGCATTAGCATGTTAGCACTGTCATTTTCGAACATGTTGCCACGCTGATGCTAGCATTTAGCTCAGAGCACCGCTGTGTGTTAGTTCAGTCTCACAGAGCTGCTAGCATGGCTGTAGACTCCTAGCCTGATTTTTTCATGACAAACAAAATGTGCCTCGGAGAAAAGGAGGGATTATAGTCTAGTCAGTGGAGTAAGGAGGAAAAACAACCCTTAAAGAAATAAATCCAGCCCTTCAAAGCAGATCCTGACTCATGCTGTTCAGTGGCAACAACTCAAATGTTAGATTACATTTCTTATCTGCCATCCATTCAAACCATCTGTATTTGCATTTGACCAAGCGGGTAATTAATTTGCTGAACGTTATGAAGAATTTGCATTTGTGCACATGTCTGGACAATGCAGAGAATCAATTGAGTGTTTTCATGCCGCATATTTGAACATGTCCTGTTTGGCTGCAGCCTCAACAAGAGATTAGCCTAAATAGTTTGGCATGAGACTTTTCATGATGCCTGTTGAACCGAGTGTCAGGAGGACTTGTAGCCAGGGAGACAGATCATCAGCAGGACTTCCCTGTATCACACAGCCTCACACACAGCGGGGGAGGATGGGTACACATGCCTAAAGGGTAAACACCATCCTTACCTCAGCTGCCTTGCCTTGCGTGGCCTTGGCCTCACTGTCGAATTCAATCCGCTCATCCTGAAGCTCTGCACCGAGGTCTTGCAACAACCCCCGCAGCACAGACATGGTTTTGTCTTTACCCTGAATTAAAAAAACAGTTATATTTAGATACTGAAGATATGTGCCTTAGCCCTAAAAATGTAACTGTGTACTTTTCTTTAATTTTACCTCTTTTCCCTCTAGCCCAGGTCCTTTCACTTGACACCACTGATGGATGATCCACAGAATCTTCAAGGAAAGTTGCATTTTGGGGTGCCTGCAGCTGTGGAGGAGGTCCCATTGGAAGGAAGTTGCTTGTCTCAGTTGTTTTTCTCTCTCCTTAACCTCTGTGGTGCGGAGGTCTTCTACACACTCCTGCTTGCTTAGAGCATCCACATTGTGATCTGCACCATCTCCAGAGAGAAAGGAGAAAGTGTAGGAATCCCAAGCCTGGCCCTCCTTGTGCACGGAGAGTTTGCCTGAATCTGCTCCTGTTAGAAGCGTCTCCACCCTCCCGATGAAAGCCAGTAACATGGCCTGTAGAAGCTCCAACGCCTCGTTCAAAGGCCCTGGCAGGAATATCTTCTGTGCCTTGCCATTCAAGTCCACCTCTGTCGGAGAGGTAAAAGCAGACGAGGGAGCTGAGCAGTGGCCATTTTTGGGTGGTGTCGTCAGGAGTTGGATGGCTGAACCCAAAATGCAGGAATGATCTCTGAGAGCCAGAAGAGTTTCATAGTCTTTCACTGTCATTCCTTTGAGGCCCCTCTGAAGTTTGTTGTTGTTAAAGCTCTCAGTACCATCTGAAGGGTCCCACTCACCACCCACGGGACCTTCTCGAGTAATCTGACAAGCAGCGTTCATCCCTTCAGTCTGTGACTGGTTGCAAAGCAGAGATGTCTCAACATCACTTTTAACTTTTTCTGCTTCCTCGTCTATTGTGCTTTCTATTTCCTTCACCGGTATTGCAGTCAACAGATTTTCCACCAACACATCCTGCTGCTCTTCTTCCTCTTCCTCTTCCCCTCCTCCTCTTCCCATTTTCTCTCTCAGGTCGCTCATTTCTGCTCGCAGTCCCCGGTTCTCCACCTCCAGTTCAACGATGCGCCGGCTCAGGAGTGTGGCCTCCTCTTCCACCAGTTTCAAGTGAACTTTGACCTCTGCCTCCCTGCCGTGGGCGGAGTTTTGTTTGCCCACAGCCGATTGGGTGGCATCTATGTCGCCATAGGCTGAGTGGTATTTGGCCAGCTCCTCGCGCATGGCTTCACTCTCTGATACCAACTTGGTGAGCTTCTTGCACATGAGAGCTAATTCCTCTTTGGCAAAGTGGAGTTGGCACCTGAGATCGGCGCTGTCATCCTTTTGGCAAACAAACAACAATGACAATCATTCTGATGAGGATGATAAATAAGTATGCTGCAACATGCAATTTGTCATCGCTGCAACCACATTTGAGATCAGACATGAAATTACAAACATATCAAACCTCCATCTGTTGAGAGAGCCTCTTCTCAACCTTACTGGCTGTTGATCGGAGGCTTTTCTTCTTCAGAGAGCTCTGAAGGATAAAAACATAACAAAGAGGTTTATCAAGGGTGCAATACAAACAATATGGCCAAAAACAGATTCAACTGAGCAACTTGTCATTGACGACCATGTAAATTATTTTAGATGTCTCAAGTAGCATACACCTTTTGAGGCATCTTTATCTACCTAATAAAATTGTGATGTACTGTACATGACAACTCACTGAGAAATCTTGTGCAAAGCTCAGTGGGTTTCTTCAATATACAAATACAAATAAATTAATAGTTTCTTTCAGAGAGTTTAATGGGTAGCGCTTATATATCTGTCCATTCAGTATGAACTAGGAGACGGTTAGCTTGGCTCTGTTGAAGGTAATAAAATCTTATCCTGCCAGCACCTCTAAGGCTTCCTAATTAAGATGTTATATCTCGTTTGTTAAAAATGTCGGCTTGTGGTATTACAAGGTTAAGTGTCGGACTATTTCTTGGCCAGGCGTCGTGACTTCCTGGAATCTTGTAGACCATGGTTTATACGAACAAGATGTAATGTGTTAATAAGTGAGCTTGAGAGGTACTAGTAGTCTGATTTTGTTGACAGCTGTTTCCCTGTTTTCTTCTCATCTAATTCTTGGCAAGAATGAGTCTATTACCCAAAATGTCGAAGTACTCCTTTAAATAAATATCACTTAAAATGTTCTTCATGCCCGTACAGCCCTTGTGCTACTTTCCATGGTGTGATTTGATCTAAACTTTGTCTCACATCTGTGTCTTTCCCTGCTCCACATGAGAGGAATGTAAGCTTCAGTCTGGCAGCATTGTCTCGCTCCTAGACTCTAGACAGGATGTCACGGTGTTAATAATAGTCATCTTCTACAGGCTTGAAGTGGCAAACTTAAGGAGTGGGTTACAGTCCCTTCAATTCTCTAGGCTGTACAGATCCTGTACTGTGACTTGAAATGTCTATGCATAATGAACATATAAATTTCCATAATTTGTGTTGCATTTGGAAATAAAAGTGCAGTTTATTTATTTTTCCCTTATGGTTTCATTATTGTGACCTGACAGTATTAAGTTACCATTCAAGTCCCACAAACAGGGTCACAGTCAAGTTGCAGCATCAATCTCTGAAATTCTCCTTCACATCCATCTAGACTGTGTTTTGTGCTTCTAGATTAGGTAATCTAAGTGGATTTCCCTATTGGGATCAAAGGGACTAGCAGATGTCTCCAATGAGCGGACTAGACTGAGCTCATGCCAAAGCGCTGAATCCTGGATTAAACCGAACACGTGTCATTGGTGGTCACAATCGTTATCACTGGAGACACTGATGCAGGCCGCAAGAATAAAAGGTGGGCTGGAAATTCAATCACTGTCAGGGTGTGGTAGCCAATGTTTGATAAAAGTGTTTGCGGGAAGGATTGTAGGTCAGTATGTCGGCACACAAACACCCGCCTTTTTGAAAGCCATAATACATGCTGATCCAGATTTAGCCTAGCTTAATAGAAGCAGAAAGAGAGAAAGCGAGAGAGAGTCTATTTTTAAAATCTATCGCACCCTCTCTCCCTTTTCTCTGTCTCCTCAGTTGAGGATATCAGCTGTGCCTGGAGTTCAGGCTTCAGCATACCAGGCTGCTTCACCCTGCCCATGCACCAGGCAGCTGCTGGCCGTGCCCTCCTCTCATATCACTGATCTGCACCCGGGTCATGTGTCACCTGACATCAGGGTGACAGAGGGATGAAGAGGGACAACTGGCAGGGATGGGTGCAGCTGTGTAGTAGCAGAAATGAGAAGGAGTCCTGACCAGAGGGATGGAGGCAGTTTACGTTTCTTTCAAGATTTAGGCTGAATCTCTAGACCCAATTTACAGATTTATTATAGATCCCTCCCTAGACATTAACAAATTACTCTCCTTAAAGTAATAATTTCTGTCTGACATGCATTTCCACAAAAAACTCTTCTTAAAAGCACATCTACTCCTACACCCTTATTTCAAATTCCACAATCTATGAAAATGCAATTTCTTTTTATTTCAAATGTTTAACTGCTGCACACAAGATGTCTTCCACCTCACTGAAAAATCTTCCTCAGTGTTCCTCAGTGCACTGGAGGTTCCACATCATACTTTTGTAAGTTGCATGTTGGACCATGTTTGGCTCCAAACTAATTGTGATGTCACAAAATCATGCCCATGTTAAACTCTGATCTCTTTAAGGTGATATACTTTCCTCCTTTAGCAGATTCACATGAAAACAGCCTTCTAGAGTCAAACTCTGCACGGGCATCATTCTGCACAGTGAAGGTTAAACATCAAAGTGATATGACAGTAAGTAAAACAAGATTTTGACAGAAGGGGAGCTTAGATATAAAATGTTCTGCTTTAATGTCGCACCTCTCTGGCTTTCTCCACCTCAGCCTGTAAGACCTGTCTGGCTCCTTCCAGTTCCTGTGTCTTCTCGCGCAGCGTCTCATTTTCCCACTCCAACTGGGAATTCTTCTTCTGCACCGTCTCCAGCTCGTTGTACAGCCGGAGGGACACACTCTTTGCAACCTGTAAACAAAGCCAACAGCAGGTTAGTGTAGCCCCAATCATGGACATGAGATAATGGGCCCCTGGGCACAGACATGTAAATGGCTCCCCATTCCACTTACATAAGATACAAATATTTAGAAAGAGACATAAAACTCTTTGTAGTGATTGTGTCTCTTTGTGGCTGTTTTGTGTCTCTTTATGGTCATTTTGCATCTCGTTTAGCATAGCATTTTGTGTCTCTTTGTGGTAATTTTGCATCTAATTTTGTATCTCATTCTGTGTCTCTTTGTGGTCGTTATGTGTGTCTTTGTGGTCGTTTTCTATCTCATTTTGTGTCTCTTTGTAGCTGTTGTATGTGGTGTTTTTCTTTCTCGTTCTGCATCTCTTTTTGGTCGTTTTGCATCTTATTTTGTGTCTCTGTGGTAATTTTGTGTCTCTTTGTAGTCTCTGTAGTCTCTGTAGACTCTGGCTCACTGCCCAGCAGGCCTCTTTAGTAATCCATCCATGGCTCCAGTCAGGCAGAGTAAAGAGCTGTAAAGAAAACCTTTTGGCCTTGGTTGTACAAACTCATGAACATTATTTTGTGACTGCAGCATGTTCTCTGCAGCAGTTGGTTTGGCTAAAGCTGAGAAACTTTACAAGGAAATGTTTGTGACAGGAATTCACCATATGAGTGGATGGGAGGGTGAGGGGTAAGGGCGAGGCTGTTGGGAAACATTGTTCTCCATGAGTAGGAAACATAAAAGCACAGTAATCTTTATCAGAATCGGGGCAAATCAATCTGTGGTGGAAACCAGACTCTGTTTCTTTGAGCTGGGTTGCGCGTGATGGTATACTCACCACATAATTACACCACAGTATGCCAAAAATATAAACAGGATGCATGATGAAGACATTTCAAACTAATGACATTTTTGCGGTGCTGAATAACAGCAGGGAGTATTTTACAGCACAGTGAACAGTCGTGACTCAGGCTGCTGCCAACTGATTTCAGTCCTTCAGTGTGCATGAACAACACGGTCACTGTCAGTGTGCTCAAATGAGAAATAGCTTTGTGGGACTAAAAGCAAATGTTCACTTTGATGTTAGCAGCTGGAATTGCAGTGATTCAGTCAAAAGCCACTTTGGGAGAAGGAGCTTTTACTGTTTGTTGGTGGTGAGTGAGTTTTAACAAGACCACACTCAGAGGAAGGAAGGAGGGGGAGTAACTGTGGAAAGGGTAGAGGACTTCTAACCTTGATATCGTGCTCCAAGCTCCGGACCAACTCCCCGTCCACCTGGCCCGTCTGCGCCACTCGGATGCTGCGGCGCTCGGCCTTGCGGAGGCGGTACTGCAGTATGCGACAGGTCTTGCTGGCCTGCTCCAGCTGCAGCCGCAGCTCCTGCAGCTGGAACACCTCCTCCTCCTGGAACATGTCACGCATTTCCAGCATCTCACAGCGAAGCTCCTCCACCTCATCCTGGGACAAACAACACAGATAAACTATTATTAAGGAATAGGATTTTTTTTTTTTTTTAAAAGCTGCTTTATATATTCAAGTATCCTTGTGTGTGAGATGTCGCCTAGTGAACATTATTTTGTGGGGATAATTAAAATATCATTTTTATTTGTTATTGCACCCTAAGCTCATTTCCTGCTGAGCTCCAGAAATATTTACACACATTGTATATTACAGTAATTTACATTAGTTAAAACCATTCTGGCTCAAAGTTAGGGAAATCCTGGTGCATGTGTTGTAGAAATGAAAAGGCAGAGCTACCATCGTTATGAGTCTCAGTATATTAAAGGGGAACTCCACTCATTTTAAGCACCAAAATCTGTTTACAGGTAATGGGAAGCTACTGCAAAAGTAGTATAAAGCCATTTGTGGTTCCAGGGGGACCCGCACAAAATCTGATAAATCGCCAGAAGTGATGTCGCTTGAGTTCGAGTAGGTTGTTGCTGAAGACTACAAGTTTGAAAATGAAAAAGAGGGCATGGTGATCCAGTGGATAGCACTGTGGCCTCACAATAAGAAGGTTGTGGGTTCAAACCCCTGTCGTCCTGGCCTTTTTGTGTGGTGTTTGCATGTTCTCCCCGTGTCTGCATGGGTTTCCTCCGGGTGCTCCGGTTTCCCCACCATCAAAAACATGTTAGGTTCTCCAGTCAGTGCCGTTTCACACTGATAAACATCTGGAGTTGGTCCTCCAGCGCTGCACAGCGGCTGCCCACTGTTCCCTTGAGGGATGGGTTAAATGCAGAGATGAATTTTGAATGAATGAATTTTTCAACATGTATGTGTACGTGACAATAAAAGTATCTTCTTCTTCTTCTAAAAAGAAAATAAGGTGTTTTGGAGTTAGAAAGAAGTGAAGCTGATTACACCCGAATCCTGACTGCTGTAATGTGGCACCTGTTTGACAATAAAGAAGAAGCAATGGAATAAAAAAGATGGTGGATTTGAATGGTTCATTGGAAAATGGGATTTCCTCACGGGATTTGTTTTCGACATACATATAAACAAATTCAAGTGCAGCAAAGAACCTCTTGTCAATGTGCCTTTCTTTTGTATTAATTTTATTGTTGTCTTTTCCTATTGTTATTAGCCTATAATTCATTTATTGTTAATATTCTACACCATGATTTGTAATATTATGCCTTTTAGCAGTTTACTACTCAGCCTGTGAAAACAGCTGTTTAATGTCTTCTGTGTGCTCTGAAGGGGAACATAGGGAATTTAGGAGGTAAGGGAGTTTAATGAAATATGTTATCCAACTGTATTGTGGGTTTTTGGAGTAAAAGTCAAAATTTCTCAACCTCTGCTGCTTCAATGTTGAACTTCTTTTTAAAATATTTCTTTTGTAAGTCCCACAACTTTATGAAAGTGCAACCCTAAATTGCTGGAGTAGCCTACCCCTTTAAATGGCAAAAAAACTAACAAAATAAATCATTCCACTGAGCCCTCTGATTTGTTTAGTTCCTCCTTTTTCTAAAAACCCATAATTCACTTTTCTTGCTGTAAAAACATTGATATAATGCTCAAGTGACATAGTGAATACCAGGAGGACCTATTTATATGGCAAGTTGCCTACATTAAATGAAAGGCACAGCAGTCTATCACTCACATTACATACTGCTTAAATAAATGGCTATAATGTTCTACTTTTGAATGGCGCTAATAAAAAGGGATGTGTGATTATGCAATTTATCAGTTTTATTTCAACATAACATCAAACATGCTACCGATGATGCCACATAGCGTAAGTAATGTAAATAATTACTCTTGACTTTTGGTTCTTGCATGATAGCTTTCCCTCACTTGTCCTGCAGCTTCTAATGAAGATTAACACGAGCATTTACCTACAGAAAATCGGCTCTGGTGCTCAGAAGGCCTCCTGTAGATCTCATAAAGAAGCAACACATGAACCAACACACAAATACGTGGAAATGTAGAGTGTCGTGCAAATAGAATTAAAATTACAAACTAAATTAAACTAATATAATTAAACCAAATTAAATTAACTTACTTTCAAATACTCGTTCTCCGACCTCAAATCCTCCACCTCCCTGACAAGGTCTTCGGTTGTCTCCCCCCATCATGAGATCTACAAACGCCCCTGAAGAGTTAAACAGACTGAGACCCCCTCCAGCAGCATCCGGCTGGGGGGCGCAAGTATCTCTCGCTGCCTTCGCGCACGCTTTGCCCTCGCTGTCCGGGCTCACACACGCGATCCCGTCTATCCAGCTTAATTCATTGTCGCAGCTCCGAGAGTCGTGCTTGTTGCCCTCCGAGGGGCAATCGGATATTTCTGAGCTGCTGTCTGACGAGGAGAGTTTCCCAGAGACGCAGCCGGAGTCTTTGCTCAGGTCCTCTGAAGCGTTGCTGGCGTCGGACAGCTTCCTCTGCGCGGCGGGGCTCCTCTGGCTCTCCACCGTGGCACTTGATGACATTTTCCCCGGTCGTTTTCCCTGCGGTCCCGCCGATTTCAGCTCCTGACTGGACTGTGAGTCTTTGGAGAAGGAGCCACTTTGGGCCCCTTTAGGAGACGGATCTTTCTTCTTCTTCTGGGCGGATACCGGCTGATGCGCCTTGTGTTGTTTCTGGCTCCGGAGCGCAGTCTTTGTGCTTTTGTCTCCGTCTCGGTTCATCTTTCTCTTAACGTTTTCAGCTGTGCAGCTTATTTTTTCAGTTCAAGATGATCACGATGTTTAGGCTACACAGATAGGTTTAAAAGCACTGATTTCCGCAGCTCACTGAATAGATCCGACTGGTTGCTTTTCATCCTGAAGACTGAAACTTGGCCAAAATGCAGAGGATAGAGTGAGCAGCTGGGTCAGACTAGTTTGTCAACGACTTCCGGTCACCATTTCCAAAATAAATCCTTTCATTGACCTTTGACGAAAATGCTCTGCAGTTTCTTTTTCTCTTTTCAGCCAAGTAACATATATATATATTGTTTTTTTACCAATTTTCAGCTTTAAAGACAAATTGCATCAAATGTTTGTTAAACATCCATCGTCAACTGCTTATCCTGCGTACAGGGTCGCGGGGATATGTTAAACATATCCCACAATATTAAATTATGCTAAAATAGCAATAATTCAGAAGAATTAACAGACTTAAACTGATTTCTTTTTTGATTTTATGCCAACATTTCTTTCAACAGTTCACATCTCCCCATCGAGGCGCGAGTTCCACATTTTAAGCTTTTACTTTTTAAAGTCACCACTTTCTTCGGTCTCATGTGACTCTGGGTGACTTTACACAGTTAAGTTTCCACTTTCTCCTTTGGAAAGCTGACAAATAATTAAACAGGTAATTTGCCATTTACCCTATAGTATTTAACCATGTATTTACACAATCAGCACCTTTATTAAATATTTAGGTCACTTGGCTGATGTTAAAAAAGTCAAAAACGTTTTTCTCTCTGCCTTAACAGACTCTGACATATCCATATATGTCAGTTCAGATACGATATTTGCTAGGTTTTAGATATAGCCTACAGATAGATATCCTCTCTCAAATTGATTTTTGGAATAAATCTGGAAATTCTGAGGAGGCCTAAATTTTAGGGTTAACTGATCACAGGTATAAAGCTGCCACCTTGTGGCATTTAGTAGCACCACTGGAGGAACTTCATGCAGCATCCCATGTTTTCAGTTTCAGCCAATTCATCAGACAATAAACAGCTATTTAAATCATACTGTAAATTAAAACAGACACAACTACAACACAAATTCTGCAAGGTGACTTTTGTGTTGTGAATGGATCACGTGGTGCATCACAGGTTTTTATCACATTTGTTAAATGGCCTCTTGTTGTCTGCAGAGATACATTTGAACACAGACCTCAAACACCAACCATTGGTGGAAGAAGTAGGCTACTTAACAGTAAAAGAGTACCACAGTGTGGAAATACTCCGTTACAAGAACAGATCCTGCATTCAAAATAAAAATATTAAAACAAAAATCGTTACTGGTTACCATCAAAAGAAAGCACTCATTATGTAAAATGAATAATGTATGTTGTATTATTAGATAAGTATTAGTGCATTATTATGTGCATCACTTTAATGTTGCTACTGGCAAAGGTGGGGTTTATTTTTTTTCCTATATATGTACTGCTGGGAAGCTTTCACATTTCACCAAAGTCTTATCTTTATCCATAATACTACATTATGATTTACTTGTTGATTATATTTTGTAGTATTAACCTGACACTAAGTAAATAAGTATCTAAAGATGTCAAATAAATGTAGTTGAGGAAAAGTACAATATTTCCTTCTGAATTATAATGGAGTAGAAATATAAAGCAGAAAAGGGAAATACTTGAATAAAGTAGTATAGTATAAGTATAGTAGTTGGGTACATGTACTTTTTTTCACCATCATTCCAGGTTAGAGTATAATTCAGGTCATTTATAAAAACATTTATTGCAGCAATCTTCCTCGTCAACGCCGTTTATCCTGCCCACTCATTGGACACAATGGTCAATGCTCAACGTGTTGTCCATCAAGACATCCATCCATCATAGCTAAACAGTAAAGAACAGGGACACAAAGTCAGAATATCTGTCAAGAAAGTCAAGAAAGGTAGAATTAACATGGGGGTAAAATATCCTGTCTGTCATCATAATCTGTCATACATTATTTTCTTTACCATGAAGTGCAACTACACAATAATAAAGGGGTAGGCTACATGTTATTTTGTAAATGTAAAAGGAGCTTTAGGTCCTTAAAAACACATCCATAAATTCCACTGAAAAAACTTATATATCTAGCAATAATAATCCATTCTCTCAAAATCTGAAAAATAATTTTATTTTTGTATTATTTGTAAGTGTCTGGTGTAATTTGCCTCACTGCAGTCCTGAATTGTTTTACTTTGTAACTTTGATGATGATGATGATGATGATGATGATGATGATATTATTATTATTATTATTATTATTATTGTTATTCGTTTGGAGATAGATACAGCTAGATTTGAAAGTATTCTCCCTTCAAAGCCATTACCAAAAACACATGTTCGGGCTGAGTGACTGCATGGTCATACACTGTAGGCTACACAGCAGATTCATCATTGACCATATTTATAGCGATTTCGCAGTAATGTGGAAGAATGTGGTATTTTCTTTTATAAAAATCAAAATAAAGAAATTAAGTACTTTAAAATAAATGTTTAATTATAATGGCAAAATCCCATATTCATAAATGTAAATTCAGCAGTAAAAAAAACTAACTTTGTACTTTCTTCTATATCCTATATCCAACAACAAATGGCTGAGAAAACTGTCAACATGGTCCTCGTTTAATATCTTTATGTTATATAGGCTACCCCTGCCATAGTTTTAGTATATACTATTTGTGTGATTTGTATACTATTATGTATACCTTTCAATGTCCTATGTAAACTGTTTTCCTCTATTTGCAATAAAGTTTTTTTTTTAAGTACACAGTAGGCTATAGGTCAGAGTTCGCGCAGGTAGACAAGTAGGCCACATACACCTGCTTTTTTTCCGGACAGTTGCTTTAAAACAATTAATTTAACAAGAAATGCTTCTGAAATAAATTGCTTACACCCGCGTTGATTAACCCCAATGTGAGGAGGCACGACCATCCAGCCTATATATTACTTTTTAATGTCACATTATTGAATCTGTGTTGAAAACAGCTTCTGGACTATAAAGTATATAAAAAAAAAATTAACTTCAGCTCTGTGATGTGATTGGCTGTCGGAGCTGTCAGTCACGGTGCCCTTGCCACCTACTTCCGCACTGTTTCAGAGGCGGTGTACTCTTCGATTGTTTGTGTTACTGGAGCGTTCATTTGGCCGCAATTCACAGGTATGATTACACGGATTGTGTTTCAATCTTAGTGTCGGTGTTTGTGTTAATAACGTTAGCTAATCTCCGTTGACCATCTCCCAGCTAACGGTTTAACTCCTGTGTAGCAGCGATGCTAACGGCTAGTTAGCTAGTCCGCTAGCTGAATAATAGCAGAGGCTCTTTGGGAAAGAGAGCTTGTAACAGCAGAAAGCTGCTTTTTAATTCATAGCATGTACTAGGTATTGTTTGGCTTTAACGACTACAGCAAGTTGCCGTGCTTGGTGTAACGAGTCCGTGCTGTTGCAGGTTGTGTGTTTGGCTGTCTGTGATGCTTGGAGAGAGGCTGGGCTGCAGGGACAGGCCGATGGTGGAGACATGACTTCTGAGTAACGCATAGTTACTTTCTCTGCTCAGTATGAACAGCGAGGAAGAGTTTTACGACGCTGAGACAGGTGAGACAAGCGGACAGAAGGTCTCCTTTTAGTAAAAATATATTGCTTCTTGTCTCGAAATGACTGAACACGTCTTTCCGATCTTCCCCTCACCGTCTTGTCTTCATCAGGACTGGAGTCAGATGATTCCTGTGAGGTCAGTTTTAAAGATGCCCTAGTGTTTGACAGTAAGCCGGTGACTGATGGCAGTGCCACACATGAGAATGGGGTGTGGGAGCGCAGGTAAGGAGTCACACAGGAGTGTGGTATGCATGTCTTTAATGCATGTCCACAGAGACCTGACAAGCCAGAGCAACCACATTTTTATGTTATGTTGGCAAGCGCCTCCTCAGTAGAGTATTTGGAGTTACTGCCTTGTTGTAGTACAATGTGTTGTCAGTTTTTGTGCTTAGGAGCCAGCTGTTAACAGATACACTGTCAAAAATTTTGTCTCATTTCCCATCTTCTTTTTTTCCTTTTACATCTTACTTCGTCCAAATGTGTGCCAGGAAAACTCTGCCTGCTGAAATGATCTCCCGGAACGATTACAGTGTTTGGAGTATACTAAAGAAATGCATCGGCATGGTGAGTCCTGTCTGCTTCCTAACCAAACTAAGAGAAGAGATAGCAATGAAAGGCTCATTCTTTATGATGAGTTGTTCGGGTAAGGTGTTTTCAGCAGTGTGCCATACTTTGTTATCTGATCTGGTATAAAGCTGGCCTCTGTGTGTTCCTGCTCATTATTTATCTACTCTGTTCTGATCTCTTTTTATGTGCTCTTGCAGGAGCTGTCTAAAATTGCGATGCCAGTTGTGTTTAACGAGCCGCTGAGCTTTCTCCAGAGAATGTCAGAGTACATGGAGCACACTCACCTCATTCACAAAGCCTGCAGTTTGCCTGACTCAATAGACCGCATGCAGGTAGAGATAACCGATGATTCAGAAGCATTGAACCACACCTGAACAAACAAACATAACAGATCTTACTCTGATTTACAGCTGCACCTAACACTTATCTTTATCAGTTCATCTATTATTTATTTTCTTTATTAATCCTTTTGGCCGTTTGTTCCTTTAAAATTGAGAAACTTTTAAAAATGATCCATATAATATGGATATTATAATAATAATAATAATAATAATAATAATAAATAATAATAATCTTAAATAGCACTCACTTTTCAAGTTACAAAGTGCTTTCACAAAGACAATAAAACACACAAAACAAGTTAGAACGAGAACGATGCTTTAAAAAAGATTTAAATTATACTTTTTTTTTTTTTTTGTCAGTCGATTAACTGATTATTTGATGCTGCTCTGATTTACTTCATGTCTCTGTGACAGGTTGTGGCTGCGTTTGCTGTTTCGGCTGTAGCATCTCAATGGGAAAGGACTGGAAAGCCATTTAACCCTTTACTGGGGGAGACATTTGAACTCGTAAGGTATTGGAGAAGCCTGCAGAAGCTAGAACAGTTTATCTTAATGACAGACGTACAGAGATGAACAAAAAAGTTGTTTTTTTATTCCTTTTGTGCGAGTTTTCAAATGTTTTTTATTTGTTTTTTTTTTAAAGAGAGGACGAGGGCTACAGATTGATCTCCGAGCAGGTGAGCCACCACCCCCCTGTCAGTGCCTTCCACGCCCAGTCTCTGAAGCAGGAGTTTGAGTTTCACGGTTCCATCTACCCGAAACTCAAGTTCTGGGGGAAAAGTGTGGAGGCTGAGCCCAAAGGTACCATGACCCTGGAGCTACTGAAGTGAGTAACTGTGTGAACATGCTCACAAACTTGTTTTATCTTTCTTGTGCTTTTAGCTGCATTTGATTGTTTTAATTAGTTATTACTAATTTGTGTGGGCTTCTAAGTAAGTGGCTTTTTTTTGCTCAATCTGTTATATACACTAAAAACTCTAGATAAACTTAACTTTGTATGAAAATGTTAAAATTCAAGCGGCCATGATGCCAAGTAATCTTTTAATAAGTAGTTTAACGTTTTAGGAAACTAATTTGCTTTCTTGCTGATCATTAGATAAGAATATTGATTCCACCCTCGTACTGTTTCTGTCCATTACATGTACCCCTTTACGAGACGTGCGGTTGGTTCTGAGTCTATTCACTCCAATGGATTATGGCACAGATTCTTTTGTCTAGTAGTCACCAGTTTAATATTAGACACATTTATCACAAGCCACATATCTTCTGAACATTTGGACACTAAAATATCATTTTTCACACTGACAAATCAGGAGAAAATAAACTTTGTTTGAGACCTCTCTCTCAGGAACACAGTCTCGCAAGTTCTTGCAACACATCACTCTGTTGGCAGAGGTGGTTCAGAGAGTTGTCAGCTATAAGTTATATTAAAGTTTGTTATCTAACGACCTACATCACGCACACACAACTTAATATGTTCATTTATTCACAACACTTCTCCACAATGTGGGGAGAGAGGCGACTTCTCAAGTTCAAGGTTAAGTTTATTTATATAGCACATTTAAAAACAACCCTCGTTGACCAAAGTGCTTTCCAGGTTTAGTATACACAACAACAAAGAAGGCCAATGAAAAGAGATGGGTCTTTAGCAAGGATTTTAAAGTGTCAGTAGTTCGGGCAAGATAACAGATAAACAGAGTATTCCAAAGTATTCCAAAGATTAGGAGCAGCTACTGAAAGGGCTTGGTTACCTTTAGTCTTTTACCTGGATCTGGGGACATCATCTCATCTAACTCTCTGCTAGGAAGTGAATATGTGTTTATCAAATGTTGAATTATGCCTTGTAAAATTCTGGCAATTTGTTACAGACATAAAGAAGTATACACATGGACAAACCCGATGTGTTGCGTGCATAACATCATCTTAGGAAAACTCTGGATTGAGCAATATGGGACCGTGGAGATAGTCAACCATAGGTATGGTGACAAATACTTAACAAGATTTACGTTGGTTGGACAAGTGATTATCAATTTGACATATTTGTTTTGAATTGAATTCATCAGCACGGGAGATAAGTGTGTGTTGAACTTCAAACCGTGTGGCATGTTTGGGAAGGAGCTGCACAAAGTAGAAGGTCATATCCAAGACAAAAGGTAAGAGCGTGAGCTCACCGACGCTGATAATAACCAGTGGGTGTGATTCTCTGAACTGAATTTAATGTGTTTGCCGTTGAACCAGTAAGAAAAAGCTGCGAGTGCTCTATGGAAAGTGGACAGAGTGCATGTACAGCGTGGATCCCAAGGTTTACGAAGTGAACAAGAAGTCAGAGAAGAAGACGGGGGCTGACTCAAAAAAGCCGAAACAGGTGAGATGAGTGAGGCTCAGATTTACAGCATATTCTGCTTTGACTGAAATCTAGTGAGCAAACTAGATGTCTGATCTCCCACTGAGATGAAATACTGCTTAGAGTTTGTTGTCACGTTTGTCTTTGACGTGTTTTATCTGTCTTACAACGTGAAGTCATCTGTGAATTTTACTCATCACTCTGAATTTGTTTCTCAAATGGTATCTTTTCCTTTCACAATAACATGCAGTGGCATTAGTAGAAGGTAAGGTAAAAGTGTATTTGATATCTGTAGTGTGCTACTGCTGTTGTCTAGTTCAAGTTATGTTCAAAGTGTAGTGTATGATTAGATCATTGCCAGCACTAATCCATAATGTCTTGCAATGACATGCATTGTTGCTTGAGAGACGTGTTGAATTTGTGGCAACCGTAGTTCTGTGAATCACCTGTTTGCACAAGTACTGTACGCACGATAAGCTTTAGCTTGGTTAGTCCATGTCTGATAACATTATGTGTGTTTGTGTGTGTGTGTGTAGGAACAAACTTGTGAAGGTGAGGAGGCCGACGATATGCCAGAAGTCCAAGAGACTGTGACTGTGATACCAGGAAGTGCCTTACTGTGGAAGATAGCGCCACGGCCTGCTCACTCAGTACAGGTCAGTATCACACTCATACACACACACTGACAAAATGTGTTTTTGTCCAGCTGATTTTTATTTTATATTTTAAACACACAGTATGTAAGTCCTGCCGGTACAATAACAAAATATGTAGTTTGATGATGTCGTGTAGTAGCATAAGATCATGGGAGTTTCCCCCGGAGGTTATTGCAACAGGCGACCAAATTAAACGCATTACACATTATGGATTTCTCTCTGAACATTGTTGGAAACATTTGTGATAATGTAAGCCACAAAACTTATCAAAATATATAACCTAGGCATTTAATGAGGAAATATTAGATATTATACTTTTTAAAATCCTGCATTGTTGCTTCGTAATGCATTGTACGTTACGCAACACAACGTGTATTATGTTCAGTGGTGGAGGAAGTATTCAGATCTTTTACTTAAGTAAAAGTACTAACACACCGTAAAAATACTCTGTTACAAGTAAGCGGTCCCGTCTTGTTAAGTAAAAGTACAACAGGAAGTAAAAGTAATCAATTCAGTAAAATGTCCCCTCTGGTTATACTATTATATATTATGTCATTAGATTATTGTATAGGCAGAGAAAGTTATTTATGACCTATCTCAAATAATTGTAGCGAAATAAAATATGTCCCTCTGTGTGGAGGTATAAAGTGACATGAAAAGAAAAGACTACTTGCAAAGTTACTTTCCACCGCTGATTGTGTCTGTGCGATACAAATTCAACGGGGCTCCACTGATTAAAACACTGCTCTGTAGCATTCCCTGTGGTCAAAAACTCCACACAGTGCCTTTAACTAAGGGTGTGACAGCTAAGAGTTGGGAGGCAGTTGTGGTTTTGAGAAATACTACTTTGTATTTTGTAATGTGGTGACTTAGTTGCAGTCCGCTAGGTTTCTAGTTCCCTAGTTTTGTTTTTATCTGCCCAGAGTTTGAGTTATCTGTCTGAGATTTCTGCCTCCAGCCCGTTCAGCAGAGGTAAAAGGGATTTTGTTTGTCATGCTCACAGCCTTGAAAAGTTGAATTTTACATTCAGCCTTGACAAACCTCATTTGAAAACGTGTGTGTCAACTTTTACTAACAAAAAGTCACTTCCCTCCTGTTGAAGTGGAGTCAGAGACAGCTATATAAAATCCAAAACTATCCTCAGGATTCGATACCACTAGAGTAATGAGAAATTGTGTTTTTATAATTTGAGTGAACCAACCCTTTAAATCAAGAGTAGGTATCAACTTTCTTTTCCTTTTTGTTTTGTTTTTTAAATGTGTTTTGGGACAGAGATTTATAAAAGGCAGAGTTTTGTTTTTCCATCATGTCACACAAAAGTAGTTAAATATATTAAGATTAATTGCATTAGCATTAACAAAGATGTTTTTGTCACTAACCTCTGCCGTGTTTCCTTCTGTTTAGATGTATAACTTCACGAGCTTCGCCATGACACTAAACGAGCTTGAGCCAGGCATGGAGAGAATACTGGCACCAACAGACTGCCGGCTGAGGCCCGACATCAGAGCCATGGAAAATGGAGACATAGGTAACACCAACCACACATAAACACAAGGGTTTGGACTTTTACATAAGCTCAGAGAGGCTAAAACTGTTCCTTCCACACACACGACTACATTAGCACGATCATCTGTAACTTCCTCTTCACTCATATTTTTGTGTTTTCTAGACACAGCGAGTACAGAGAAAGAGCGGTTAGAGGAGAAACAAAGGGCCTCGCGCAGGGAACGCTCTAAGGATGAGGAGGACTGGAAAACCAGGTGTGTGTTTGTGAGGTTGTTTAAATGTGTAAAAGAGCTGGCACATAAATCCCCTCTAAGACATGCACCTTGTTACATAAATGTGATGCCGATTTAACATGCCGGTTGGGGAAAAAAAACACTTGAGTCCCTTTTTTACATTAAAGTCTAGAAGCATTTCTGCAACATTAGTTTAACTGGATGCTGTCTGATTAATTTAAATGTTAGATACACAGAGAGAAAGTCAATAAAATAAGTTTAATAAACCACAAAGACTCTAGAGCCTATTTCAAGTTCGTAAGGAGATTGTTTCATGTCAGATCAGTCTGTAATACGTTTTCCTCTCGTGGTGTGTGGAAAAACAGTTACATTTTTGAAATCTTCACTCATGCCAACAGTACGGATGAATGAACGACTATCCAGCAAAATCCAAAATATGCAGCATGTGAGCAAATACGAATTAAACGAGCCACAACTAAGAAGATAAAATAGTTGCCGTCCTGATCACTTTCCAGAATTGTAAAATCCAGTATTTTAAACCGTTGTGGAGTGTTTTGACGTCTGATAAGCTTTTAAATGCATGAATCTGGACATTTCAGGATCATATTTAATTGTCTCACTGGTAACATTAAAAGTATGCGTCTACCACAAACACCACTCATTTCAGCTTTTTTTTTCCCCCCTCTAAACAGCTGGTCAGTCTTTGTTTGAGGGTAGTGGTATGTTAAAACACAGACAGCAGAATTCACTCCCCCAAAAAGTTTTTAATAAGAAACAGATGATGTATTAGAGGAACCACAGAATTAATGATAGGGTAGGCAACATTGGAAAAACTAGCATGGTTTTGAATTTCAACAAATATATACCAAAAATGCTTCTGAAATAAATTGCCTACCCCAGCTTTAATGTAAGAAAAACATTAAGACAAGTTTTAAAATCCATCAGTGATGCAGAGACCGGAAGACATTCTTCTTTCTTCATGTTATTACTCTTAAGCTCACCACTGTTCTCTGCAGCGACACACTCTCTCTTGTGAAACCATTGGCAAATATCACGCAAGCATTTCTCGTTTCTCTTTCTATAAATATCCTGTCGTGTGAGTAATGTAAAACTCACATCGATGAAGCCAGCCATGTCTGAAAAGGGCTCATGAGCATCTACCAATTCCTGATTCTCTGCTGTCTTAAATTCGTAGAATAAAATAATTACACTACACTTCTCACCATCTCATCAAAGTTTAACTGGAATGAAAATAGTTGGCTTCACAGCCGTGTCTCTTGATGGTGCCAAGGCTCTTACTCACACTTTACCAGCTGAATGCAGCAAAAGCTCTTCATGTTCCAGTGACTGTACACAGCTCATTTTATGTAACATTTCCTTTTAACCCTGCAATTATAAACAGGTTCTGTTTTTAATGTGTCTTCAGGTGGTTTCAGCTGGGAATAAACCCTCATACAGGAGCT
Source organism: Micropterus salmoides (assembly GCF_014851395.1). Taxonomy (NCBI): domain Eukaryota; kingdom Metazoa; phylum Chordata; class Actinopteri; order Centrarchiformes; family Centrarchidae; genus Micropterus; species Micropterus salmoides. The sequence goes on along the minus strand of NW_024040707.1, from coordinate 9,363,871 downwards.
GAGGATTGGCTGTACGCAGGTGGATACTTTGACAGGATTTACACTGACTGTCCCAACATTTATTGACACAGACGTGCGCTGTGAGAAGATCTCCCCTCTGATAGGATTCACTTTATTTCTCAGCATCTAAGATTTGTGTCTTTGTGACTTCCAGACGCTCACTGGTACTGTGTCTTTTGTGTGAATCAATGAAGAGCAGATTTCAAAAAACAGTTTATCAGATTATGACTGTGAACCTTGTCCACGCGAGAAATGTTATATTAAGAACATTTTTTGTAGAGTTTACTCACAGTAATTGTTGACATGAAACATCTCCATCTTTATATGCCCTAATCATGATTGTGACAATAATAGTCCACATATATGTTAATCACCTGTCGAGGGTTTTAAAACAGTCACCTGACCATGCTGCTGCTGCTGCTGCTGCTGCTGCTGCTGCAGGACACAAATCTCTGACTTCTAGAGGATAAATTGTCAGTTTTAGTTCAGGTACTCAACCATAATCTTAGCTGTAGACAAACCACACACTTATGTATAGTTGCATCCAAATATCAGGGGTTATTTAAACACATCTCTTACTTTTATATGTAATAAAAGTAAATTATAGTATAATTTGAATATTAGATGTCTATTTTAGTTAGCTGTAAACATCCCTAAAAAGTCATAATTTTCTATGAATAGAGACTGGCAATAGAGATGAAAGCTGTTTATAACCATGTTTACTGGCACAGTAAACGGATATTGTTTGGTACATTATATTGTTGTCCACTGTAACATACTAGATAATGTGTATAATAATTGGTGCATGCATGGTCACCAAGGTGATTATTTACACAAGTTAAAGCCATAAAAACCTTCTCTGCACTAAGTTTAATAGTGTAAAAGCATTCACATAAAACGTTAGAGCAAAGGGACACAGAGCATAATGGTGGTTTTCAAGGTCTGATACTATAAGAGCCATGTTGATGGGACATCCTGAGCCTTAGTACAGTCAAAACAACAATAATCCTTTTATCCTTTGTATTACTTCCATTTGAGGTGTAATCCTGCTCTAAGTTTTGGAACTACAGATCACATAATTGAGAGGAGGTAAACAGGAAGTAGAATCTTGCCATGCAGTCAGTTAGCTAATTAACTGTAGGCTACAACTTGATCCTCATTCTTTTTAGCTTGTATTTGTTTACATTTTGGCAAATTGGCACCATTTAAAAGTGTTCCGAATTAGCTATTAGCAGGTCCTGTTTGCAATGTACCCAAGCATGTACGGACAACTATCACTGGATTACTTTGATATTGACGACAATTTAAAAATGTGATGTTTCTCAGGCAAGTTCTGGAGTTGTAAGAACTGTCTTTAGTATGGGACTTCTAAACAGGTTTGTTTGCAAGATAAAGATTACCCCCGAGAAGTGTAAGCCACATTGAAACAAAAAATATGTGTTATATGTTTTTGACTGAGTAATGACTCCGAGAAGAAGTTGGAATTGTGAGGCAAATTGTGGCTCACGTCTCTCTCTCCGCCTCACAGCTCGAAAACCTCCGGCTTAAAGAGAAGGCTGTGTCATACCGACTCCTGATCATAGCCATTTGTCTTCACACATGGACAAGTAACTCTGAATGTTCAGAGTTTCCAGTTTGATGCCTTGAGTCATTTTTCCATGCCTTGAGTCATTTTTCCATCAATCAAAGCTTTTGTTTTCGGACACGGCAGCAGCACATAAAACAGGGCATGGTAGCCGTCATAAACCTATGCAAACTGCTCCACCCAGTCTGTCCTTCTGAAATGTGAAACAAAGATAAAACACTCCTCTTTAGCTTCTAGCCAATGTGTGCTTCAGACACTACAGAGGCAGGTAATGAATGTTGTGTGCTGTTAATATAACTCTTACATAGATAACATGCATACAGCAGTGCGGGTTGTTAGCCAGTAGAGAGATGTTACTTTTTGTTTCCACGCACTAACCTTGAATAAACTGCACATTTGAATGCTCACAGTCCAATGCACATATTGTCTCGTGAAATATCCTACATCATGTCTTCTCCCATCTGCTCTTTACTTTACTCTGAATTTAAAGCACTTTGAGAGGCCAGCAGACACTCAAAGGTGCAGGTTTGGTCTGATGGTTCTCCTGATCTCATACTCTTTACCCTCTTGTTTGTCTAGCATCTATTTGAAAATGTTTACATTGTATGTTCATTGATCTCTTGTTTCCTCCTCATACTGTTATCCACACACAACCATATGCATTCATGGCATATTTGAGAAATAAATTATGGACTATTAAAACTACCAGCCCTGTCAGTGTTTGCCAATCAAGATTTTTCTTTCAGTAAATCAGTTTCACACTTTATACCATCTTGTGACACCAGTGTGTGTTATAAAAACCAGTGGTTCCAAACAGAGGGGTCACAAGATGATTTAAAGGATAGGAATGAAAACAAAACATGTTTCTGCTACACAACATAATTTTTTTCTAATCTTAGTCTGGATGCCTTTAAAATGATACAAAAGAGACAATCTGAGTGGGGAAAACTACTTGTGACTTGATGACATAATGCTACATTTAATTTTACATAACGTAAAACGATTGGGAACCTGTGGTGTATAAAACCATAAGGTCTCTACTGTAAAGAAAAAAAAAATCAACTGTAATTTAGCCTAAAACTGTAGAGTCAAAATTTATTTCCACATCAAGGCAGGATTACCAACCGGCAAAGTGGGAAAGTTCCCACAGACCACCATGCATTTGATAATTAGTTTGTGGACATTTGATGAATTCTATCTTTGTTTGGGAATATCAACTGACATGATACAGGCTTAATAGTGGATTCTGCTTTATTGCCTGATCTTTTCTGAAATGAGAAGGCCCATTGTGTCAAGGGCTAGTTATAAGACCCTCATTATTTCAGCTGATTTTCTGCTTACATTATGCATAATCCTTCATTTCTGGGATCATGTAATGTCACAATAGAAAAATTTTACAAAATCCACAAAGATGGGGAAGAAGTGGGAGTTAAACTGAAATGTTACCACTTAAATGATTGTGACATCGTCAACATTTTCTTAAAAGTCTGAGTTTATGTCCAAAATAAACATATTTTCATAACCCTCTGCTGCACTTTGTGTTTAGTGGTAAAAATGTCAACATGCCAAACCAAGATAGTGAGCGTTACCTGCTATACATTAGCATTTTTGCATGTCAACATTAGTATTGGCATTTTGCTTTATCTTTTTCCTTTCTATCCTCAGTGAGAAAATCTCCCCTCTGATAGGAATCATTTGCAACAATGACCAACAACATTCAATGTCTATGTACAGGTACAGTGTTTCTGTAAATTGTGGAAGATAAGTGGTCATACAGTCCAATTAGCCAAAATGGATTTTTCACAATTTGGAATAAGTTGTTTCTTATTAATAGCTTATTTAAATGAATAAAGCCATTAATTAGGTCTCATAAACCCTTTATAAAGGATGTCTAATAAGAAAATAGTACTAAATACCATCTCCTTAAACGTGTATTTTAAATATATCTATATATCTTTTAAAGCACTGAACATACAGGCAGTGTGGTGTCATCTCAACCGAACATGCGCAGTGGCTTTAAAGCCCTCATTATTGGCACACGGTTCGACCAATCATAGTGAAGCACCCGCTGCAGCCAGCCAATCACGATCATCCTCAGTGAGCTTGACCGTTCTCCGGCTGAACGACAATTCAGTGAGAACATGTAAGTATAAACATGTTGTTTTAAAATGTGTTTTGAATTGGTAACATAGAAAACAGGTGTGTGTTTAGTCCACGTGTATGAAATGTGAACCTGCAGCTGAGTCGTGACCACATTAAGATGAAAACACGCTGCTGGCTGCAGGATGCACAGTCATCTGGTGGCTACTGTGGCTGCTCCAGTAGCTGTTTTATTATGGGAGCACTGGGAAGAGTTATGTTCCAGTCCTGTTTTCAATCTCAAATCTTTTATCATATTATTATTATGATTATTATTAACATATTATTATGTGGTCAGTTTATTTTCATGACAGTATAGGAGAGTGATGAGAGGCAATAACAAAATAATTGCTATACATTAAATAGGCTAGAAACATGAACGTGTAGACAAAAATTACCATTTCAATCATTCATGAATTAATCAAGTGCTGGATAACATGTTCATTAGCAGCAACACAGCAGGAAAAGACAACCATATCTCCTGCAGTGTAATATCTTGGACCAAAGCTGCTCTGTGTCCAGCTGACCTCTTCCTCCTTTCTGTCCTTTGCAGCAGTCTTTCCTTCTCATCATGGCGTCTGGAGCTCTGTTCCCCAGCATGGTGTCTGGGTCTCGCGGCTCCTCCAGCAAGTACCTGGTGGAGTTTCGGGCCGGTAAGATGACGATGAAGGGTAGCACAGTGACCCCTGACAAGCGCAAAGGTCAGGTCTACATCCAGCAGACCGACGACTCCCTCATCCACTTCTGCTGGAAGGATCGGACCACCGGGAACGTGGATGATGTAAGTGACAGTGTCTGCGTGTAATAGTGACTTGACCTGTGTTTCAGCCTTTAAAATTAACCCCTTTTCATGTCCTGATTTAGGATCTGATCATCTTTCCTGATGACTGTGAGTTCAAACGGGTGAACCAGTGCACCACCGGACGGGTCTATGTGTTGAAGTTCAAAGCTGGTTCCAAAAGACTCTTCTTCTGGATGCAGGTATGCAGCTGGACGGTCTGCTCCACACACTTCAGTGTTCATGAAGCTTTGGTTTTCACTTGACACAAGACACAATACATTTACAAGAAATAAATCTATAGTGAGTGTAATGGCACTGGTGCATATACTGCAATTATATTCTTTCCACATTTAGTTTTTTATTCAAATATAAATTTAAATTCTTGGGAAAAAATCCCTTTAGGTATCTAGGAAAGATATACATTAGTGTCCCTGTGGGCTGTTTTCAGCAAGGCAAGTTTATTTGTATGGCACATTTGAACAAGGTGATTCAAAGTGCTTTAAATAAAAGAAAAGCAAAATAGGTCAATATAAATATACATTTAAATACAGTTAAAATGACTTAAATAGAAAATAAGAACAAGATAAAACAGGAGGGTAAAAGTTACAGTGCAGTGTAAGATATTAATCAAAAGTCTTATTAAAGGGCAGCAGCAGTTTTAGATGGAGCATAAAAAATGAACAATGCTTCTTTATGTTCAGTTTTAATTATAGTGACAGGCCTGTCCCAGATGACCTGAGAGGTCTGGATGGTTCATAGTGTAAGTAAATAAAAGTTAATTTAATATAGCACCTTTCACAGCTCAAGGTCACAAAGTGCTTTACAAGAGTAAAATATTAGATATAAGACCATCAAAAAAGTAAAGAAATAATAATAATAAATAATAATCAGACAATCAAACATAAGCGATAAGGGAACATTGAACAAACATGATTGCACACTTTAGACAGCACATGGCGAGACAAAGGCCAGCTTAAAATAAAAGAGCCCTCAGTTGTCTCCTATAGGCATCAACAGAGACGACAGCGAGGAACGACCAGTAATAGTGTGTTCCATTTGACATGGGAAGTCAGAATTTCCAAGTTCCATGTCAGAAATCTCAACAGGAAGTTAAGTCAGATCTTCAGATCAAATCTTAAGTCAGATTTCCGACTCAGAAAGTCAGGAGAACATCACCAAACCCAACCTCAAAATCCAAGATGGCTGCTACTGGAATCAGTAGTGAAAGCTATAGTAATATACTGTTTATCGCACTTCTGTTTTATTTGTGTCTCATTACATCTGTCATACACACAGTCCTGTCCAACTTATATCTGTAGACATGTTGCTACGGTGTTTCTGTGTGCAAAATATTGCGTAAAGCTGATATTGCTAACTATGGCCAGAGGCTTCATTCATGGTTTTCTGACTTAAATCTGTTGTTCTACTGGAACTCCGTCAACTTGGCTGTGAAGTCATTCTCAGCTCCGACCTTCGACTTCCGAGGTAAACGAAACGCACCATAAGCCCTGGTTAGAAGACCTAAGTGACCAGGTGGTGATATAGAGGTGAAATAGGTTAGAGATGTACCCAGGTGCCTGACCATGCAGGGCTCTATTTGTGAAAATGAGAACATTAAACTGAATCCTGGACCTGAAGTGTAGCAGAAGATCAGAAATGAAACCATTCAGTGCATTATAAGCCAACAGCAGTATTTTGAAATCAATTCTTTGACAAACAGGAAGCCAGTGTAAAGACCTCAGAACTGGAGCGATGTGATCCACTTTTTTTGGTTTTAGTGAGGACTTGAGCAGCAGCAGCGCTGCGATTATTTTGTAATTTATTTGTGCAACTGGATATTGGACTTCCTCAGACGCCAGTCTGTTCGGATTGGCGACCACACCTCCTCCACTCTAGTGCTCAACACCGGAGCCTCCCAGGGCTGTGTGTTCAGCCCCCTCCTGTAACAAAAGAGAATAAACAGAGAAGTACTAAAACACAAGACCAGCTGTGGTCCAGAGACCTGCCGCCTAGCACGGCTTCGGGCGTCTGGCCCCGAGCAAAGGGATGCATCATCATTTACACAGTCTAGGTTTCAATGTTTTGGGGAACAGAGATCCTCTCTCGGCCTACAACATTCCAGGAGAGGAGAGAAACAACAAGAGGGGGAAAGCACCAAAACAATCTCACAGCTCGGACCTAAACCCTAGTAAATGTGGACAGACTAACATAAGGTGTAGGAGAGGAAAGGTTAAGGATAAAAACACAACATATACACTCACCTAAAGGATTATTAGGAACACCATACTAATACTGTGTTTGACCCCCTTTCGCCTTCAGAACTGTCTTAATTCTACGTGGCATTGATTCAACAAGGTGCTGAAAGCATTCTTTAGAAATGTTGGCCCATATTGATAGGATAGCATCTTGCAGTTGATGGAGATTTGTGGGATGCACATCCAGGGCACGAAGATCCTGTTCCACCACATCCCAAAGATGCTCTATTGGGTTGAGATCTGGTGACTGTGGGGGCCATTTTAGTACAGTGAACTCATAGTCATGTTCAAGAAACCAATTTGAAATGATTTGAGCTTTGTGACATGGTGCATTATCCTGCTGGAAGTAGCCATCAGAGGATGTACATGGTGGCCATAAAGGGATGGACATGGTCAGAAACAATGCTCAGGTAGGCCGTGGCATTTAAACGATGCCCAATTGGCACTAAGGGGCCTAAAGTGTGCCAAGAAAACATCCCCCACACCATTACACCACCACCACCAGCCTGCACAGTGGTAACAAGGCATGATGGATCCATGTTCTCATTCTGTTTACGCCAAATTCTGACTCTACCATCTGAATGTCTCAGCAGAGATTGAGACTCATCAGACCAGGCAACATTTTTCCAGTCTTCAACTGTCCAATTTTGGTGAGCTCTTGCAAATTGTAGCCTCTTTTTCCTATTTGTAGTGGAGATGAGTGGTACCCGGTGGGGTCTTCTGCTGTTGTAGAACCATCCGCCTCAAGGTTGTGCATGTTGTGGATTCACAAATGCTTTGCTGCATACCTCGGTTGTAACGAGTGGTTATTTCAGTCAAAGTTGCTCTTCTATCAGCTTGAATCAGTCGGCCCATTCTCCTCTGACCTCTAGCATCAACAAGGCATTTTCGCCCACAGGACTGCCGCATACTGGATGTTTTTCCCTTTTCACACCATTCTTTGTAAACCCTAGAAATGGTTGTGCGTGAAAATCCCAGTAACTGAGCAGATTGTGAAATACTCAGACCGGCCCGTCTGGCACCAACAACCATGCCACGCTCAAAATCGCTTAAATCACCTTTCTTTCCCATTCTGACATTCAGTTTGGAGTTCAGGAGATTGTCTTGACCAGGACCACACCCCTAAATGCATTGAAGCAACTGCCATGTGATTGGTTGATTAGATAATTGCATTAATGAGAAATTGAACAGGTGTTCCTAATAATCCTTTAGGTGAGCGTATATATATATATATATATATATATAAGGCATAACAATAATAGCAATAGTAATAATAATAATAGAACATACATAAAAGATTAAATGTAAGAGGACACAATTTTCTGCCATAACAGAGATAAAGACACACACTCCTGTCTACATCAGTGGAGGTGAGGTGGAGCAGGTGAATAGTTTCAAGTTCCTGGGAATCAGCATCACAGAGAACCTGACATGGTCATCTCACATCTCCACGCTGGTGAAGAAAGCTCAGAAACGACTGTATTTCTTGAGGAAGCTTAAGAAGGCCAAATTCCCACGCCAAGTTTTTGTCAGCTTTTACAGAGGAGCAATAGAAAGCATCCTGACTGGAAACATCACTAACATGGGATATGCACGGCCCAGGACCGGAGGGCTCTGCAGCGGGTGATTAAAACTGCTCAAAAGATCATTGGCACCCATCTCCAGAGCATCAGTGATATCGGTGAGGTGAGGTGTCTAAGCAGAGCCTAAATGATACTAAAGGACAGTACCCACCCAGCCACAGCCTGTTCACCCTGCTGCCTTCTGGGAAGAGCTATAGAAGTTTCTGCTGCCGCACCACCAGACTGCAGAGCAGCTTTTCCCCCCAAGCTATCAGACTCTTAAACACTAATTCATCCTCAGCAATGCTCCCTTAATTATACTTTATTTATGTTTAACATTTTTTTAATAATTGATTCTGTATTAATGTATATTGTTTGCTATGTAGCAGAAGGGAGTTACAAAACACAATTTCACTCTATAAGTTGTTATATTGTGACAATAAACCTATCAACCTACCTACCTATTTTAGGGAGACCTGTAAAGACTGTTACAGAAGTCGAGTCGACTGAAGATAAATGCATGGGCAAGTTTTTCCAGATCCTGCTGAGACATAGGTCTTTTAATCCTTGATATATTCTTCAGGTGATGGCTGGCTGACTTTGTAACTGTCTGAATGTGGCTGCTGAAATCCATGACTACACCAAGATTTTTGGCTTGGTCCGTGGTTTTTGACATTGCTGATCGAAGCTGAGCGTTCAAGACTCACTGAGGACTTACAGCCAAAGCTGGAGGTGGATGCCGAGGGGGGTTAAGGGGAGAGAAAACAGGAGTAGGACGAGGGAAGGGGCAGGGGTAAGTTTGGTCACAGCAGAAACTAGCCCTTTGATCTGGTCGTTGAACTCCCAAGTGTTTTGTCCTATTCTTGTTTTGATTCCTCTTGTCTCTTGTCCTTGGCAGAGTGAACAGATTAGTGAGGCTGGAAGTAAAATAGGTTGGAGATTTACAATTTCACATCTGACTTAACAGCAAACAAAAAGGCATTCAGAAAGTTGCGTTGTGGCAGACAGGCAGGCTTTATATCAGAAATATGTTTTCTTTTTGTCAGCACACACAATGCTATGAAAATCTTCTTATTCTTTTCTATTAATCTCTCTTATTCCTCTGTGTCTTAGACCTCCGTTGTTGTCCAAACACTATTAAATACTTTGATGAGCCACACTGTTTAAATGGGTTCCTTCATCAATATGAACATGGGCACTGTAGCTTATATGAACTCAATTCCACGTATACCATCTTGCTGCTGTAAATGCTCATTAGAGCACCAAATATGTTTTAATCCACAGCTAAAATAAAATGCTTCCGTGTGAGTAATGTTGTAGTTTTTCTAATGTAATAAAATAGGAATTTTAATGGGAGCGTTTATGGGAGTCATTGGGAGGAAGACGATTGTCGACAACTTCTTATTTATTGGTTTTGTTCTGCTTCTTCTTTCTTCTTTTACTCCACAAAAAGTGTTTGGGTAGCAAAAATTGCTGGACGAAAAGTAACAGATATGAAAATTATTTTGTTCCTTCTTTTTAAATACTGCTGACAGCGTCAACTAGTCATGTGCCAGGCATCATAAATCTCTGTATTTATTTATTTATTATTTACTTGAACTTTGGTCCCTGCTTAGTCCATGTATTGTGACCTGTGTATTCGCTGCTTTGTTCTGGTGCCCAAATGCAATATGATGTCATTGACACTGTTTCTGAATGCTTGACTGATTGTTGTTGTCTTGTCTTGTTTGATATGACTGGTAGGCTAAAACTGAATTGCCCTATGGGGATAAATAAAGTTGTTTGAATTGAATTGAATAAGAACAAATAGAATAATGCCAGCCATATCATTTAAACACTTGAAATTCTAACCAACTCTGATTACATATTTCAAATGTATCTTCAAATCAACATAGAAGTGATCACTGCAAAAAGAAGACAAGATTGCTTATTGTTAAAACAAACAACTTGAAAGTTTATTTTTTAGAAACTCATCACCAGTGAGTGCGCTAGATGAAACCTCTCTCGGTTTTGTTTTTCTGATCAGGAGCCGAAGACTGACAAGGATGAGGAGAACTGCCGTAAAGTCAATGAATACCTCAACAACCCGCCCATGCCTGGTACTCTCGGTAGTGGCAGCAGTGGAGGACACGATCTGTCTGCTCTGGGAGGTAACAGATGCTCACATCCCCCTGATTATTTTCCTAATGTGGCGGAAATATGCTGCCTGAAAACATCTAAAAATTTTATTTCATTATGCTGTTCTATTTTCATGTCAAGGGGAAGGTGGCCTGCAAAGCCTTCTGGGTAACATGAGCCACAACCAGCTCATGCAGCTCATCGGACCAACTGGACTGGGTGGGATCGGTACGTAACATCCTCAATCTGCGGAGCTGACAGTATGACAACATACTAATCAAACAAAACCTTGATTGGTAAATGCAGTTTGAATGCTCTAAGGAGAATAATGTGGCTGTTTTTATTTCTGAAAACCAGGTGGTCTCGGGGCACTGGCTGGTCCAGGTTTGGCCAACCTCCTGGGCAGCGGCAGCAGCAGCAGCAGCAGCAGCAGCGTTCCTGCAGCCAGTAACTCCTCCACAAGGTATCTTGTTCCTGTTAAATATCCAAGAAACATCTAGCTTCTTATAGAATATGTGTTGCTTTGTATCTTGTATATTTGGGCCTATTTTCTTCTGCTGGTAAAATTCCAAACTAAGAAAATCTTAATGTTGATAAGAAATACGAGGTGCAGCTATAACACACAGTAGAGAGAAGAGTGTAACAGAATCAGCTGTAGTGTGACAAAAAACATTTAACTTGTTGGATATTTTCGGGGGGTTTGTCCAAGAGCTAAATGCTCTGAAACAGGTCCAGTAAATAAACCAAGAATTACATCTAAGGCTAACGATTATCTCCATTATCAACTATTTTCTCAATTCATTCATGAATTAAAAGCCCAAGGTGATGTCTTCGGATATGTTGTTTTGTCCAAAACCCAAATATAATCAGGTTACTATGGGACTGGAACCAGAGTATGTTTGGCTTTTTTGCCACCAGAATAATGACATAAATGATGAATTAGAAAATTAAGTAATTTGCTAATTATTTCAGGTCTAATTAGATCAATAAATCCTAAAAGTACATTTTCATTTTCTCATTTGGCAGATGCTTTTATCCAAAGCGACTTACATTTGAGGAGTAAACATACAAGCAAGAACAAAGCATCAACAGAGCAAGAGATCTACAAGTGACAATTATTAGGGAGCCGTATTGGTTTTGTTCTGATTCTTCTTCGACTTCTTCTTCTTTTTCTCCACAAAAAATGTTTGGGCAGCAAAAATTGCTGGATGAAAACTCAACAAAATTGGCAAATTCCACCCACTACTCAGGTGGCGCCATAACAATCAACTTTGCGTTTTTGCAATTATCTCGAAAACGGCTTTGTTTAAAGTCAAACTTCTTTCATTATTTTAATCTCTGGATTCATCTGCATCTTTGCTCCAATGGTCTTCTGCTCTAAAAATGTCAAACTATACTTTTCATCTCTTTTCTCTAAAACCTATTTTTGCGAACTCGTCCCAGACGGTTTCGCCCATCGACCTGAAACTTTGACAGGAAAGATCCTGGACGTTGCTGATCAAAAGTTATCAAAAGAGTTTTGATATGTCAATCTGTTTTTTTTTTCATAAATTTTTACTTTTGTGTATTTACGTACAATTTCACATAAATGCCCGTAAATCAAAGTTGGCTTAAGCTATTGTCACCAAACTTGATGCGTCTTGATGCTCAGACGCTCGGCCCAAGCTTCTCTGAGCAGTCCTGGGATTTTCTTCCACTAGGGGGCGCTACACTTGCAAAACGTTTATACCACGTAATTTGCTGGATCGATTCGCGGGTCACTACTCAGTTGATGTATAAAAATTGGTAATGATTGTGCAAAGTGGGCGTGGCTTATTACAAGAAATGTAAATTTCTAGACATTTCTTGACAGTTAGCGTTTTAAGTTTAAACTGACAAAACTATCCGGCTCAACTTGTGAGAAGGTGTGGGTAAACAGCCTCTCACCACTAGCTCAGTCAGTAAGTCACCTTCTCTGGAGATCTGCAGGTTCAGGGTTTAAATCCACAGGTGAGCCAGTCAGACGTGCTGACAATGGGGGTGTTCCGATCGTTGCAGTTGTCTATTTTATTTGGATCCCTAGCAGTTTCTTCTTATTTTTCTCTGCTTAAAAGTGTTTGTGCAGCTTAAACTTTAAATCTTAGAAACACAAAATGTCGCAGGTGGGTTGAACATTTCACCCAGTAGTCAGGTACATATAATGACACAATGACTGATCTCAAGGCGATGCTGTAAAAATCAAGTTTGTGTTTCCGCAATTATATCAAAGTCCAAAGTCTTTCATCTCCTTTGTCTCTTAAGTCGTCTGCGTCTGTTCTTCTCCTCTGAAAATGTCAAATGTTGCGTTTTTCGCGGCTATATTTATTATTAAACCTTAAGAACAACTTCTTATTTATGAGCAAAAGGTACTTTTATTTGTCACATACATGTAGCGAGATTCATCCTCTGCATTTAACCCATCCCTAAGGGAGCAGTGGGCAGCCACTGTACAGCGCCCAGGGACCAGCTCCTGATTGAAATGCAGTGTCTGGTCAAACTACACTGACTGGAGAACCTACCTAACATGTTTTTGATGGTGGGGGAAACCCACGCAGACATGGGGAGAACATGCAAACTCCACACAGGAAGGCTGTGCAATCACTACAAGAGCTCTGACAGCATGTGGTAGCTTGTTCCACAATTGTGGTAATCACAATAGGCAGTAGAAATAATTATTTTTACTTATAATTACTATTCTGTAGGTTAAATGAAAATAGGTACAATTACAAAAAAAATCAGCACTCTTCACATCACATGTTGGTGATGTGTATTAGTGCCTTGTGTTAGAAGTTTGTTTCACTAATTGTCCAGTGATCTTGGATTGACTGAGGATTTCTCCCCTCTCTCCTCTCAGTCCGTCCACCGCCGTCACCCCCACCTCAACCTCAGCTACCAGTCGGCTCGGCTCCTCCCAGGTGCCCACCACCCCCATCACTCCCTCCGCCACCTCGGCAGGTTCCCCCACAGCCACCACCCCCTCCACCCCTACAGTGAGCTCTCTGGCCGCAGGGGCAGCCAATCCCACGCAGCCCATCCAGCTGAGAGACCTGCAGAGCATCCTGGCCACCATGAACGTGCCTGCCAGCGGCCAAGGAGGTGAGGAACCGACCGTAGACAACATAGCTTCAGGCGGACTGAAAACTGCGCTTCTCAGGACTGAGATAAAGAAAATACATAATTAGGACTTAATTGGGGTAATTTTCAACTAATTATGCAGCAAATAATTAGCATTGTGAAAGCAACAGTCTCTGTAATACTGTGTAATTTTAACTTAATAAATTCTGCTTGTTGCAGACAACATTCAGACTCCCGTTTATCATCTAAGAGGTATAATCCCTACCACCTAGATTAAGTTTGGATCACATTATTGACTTCAGAGTCACATACAGAAATATGCGTTCTGATTATGCTGAAGAAATAGTGATTTAACAACAGTAGGTAAGAAAATATGGATGTTTTTAGATTAACCGGTCAGTGGTGGTGTTTGTTACCTACAGTGGACCTCGCTAGTGTCCTGACGCCTGAGATAATGGCTCCCATCCTGGCCAACCCCGAGGTGCAGCAGAGGCTGATGCCCTATCTGCCCTCTGGAGAGTCCCTGCTCCAAAGCTCAGAGGAGCTCCACAACACGCTCAGCTCGCCTCAGTTCCAGCAGGTAGAGCGTACGCTGCTCAACGTCCTCTGTGGTTTCCAATGTGAAATAATTAAGTACATTTACTCAAGTACTGTACTTGAAAAACTTCTACTTTACGTTTATTCCCATTTCATGCTACTGATTAGTTTTGGTGCTTGTTACTTTGTAGATTAAGATTATTAATACAAAATGTTAGTTAACTAATATATGAAATGTTATGATAGCTGAAGCTAACCAGCTTTAAATAATAGATAAAAGGATCCCTACTTTTACCAGCTGCAACATTAAAGTGAACACAATTGCATTACTAATTCTAATCCAGTAATTTTATATAAATGATTGCCAAATGGGCCATTATACTGCATAACTGTTGTTGTATCAACATTTTGATACAAATATGTTTATGTAGTATTTTTACACTGTAGTATTGCTACTTTTACTTAAGTAAAAGATCCGAATACTTTGTAGCTCAGTATCATTTGAAAACTAGAAAGATGGTGATGTCTTCTTTTTAGTTCCAGGAAAGTTTATTTCATTTGCCATCCATCACCAGACTGGTATTTTTCTTTTTTTGTTTATGGACATATATAGATGGTTTTTGAGATTTGTGGTCAAACAATCATTTAACAATTCCAACAGATTATGATCTTATTTGTTGCCTGTGTAAGCAGTTTCAGGCTGGACATCTGATAAATACACAAACCACAACATTTTTCTGTCCTTGGGCACAGAAATAGCATGTGAAGATACTATATTTTCCTTTTAGCCTCATTATAAATCGCTCTTTTGTTGGTATTTAGCATCTTGTTGTGGTTTTCGATCTTATTCTTGATATTTATTGTCTCTCTGCAGGCTATGAGCATGTTCAGCAGCGCTCTGGCGTCTGGGCAGTTAGGGCCTCTAATGAACCAGTTTGGCTTGCCTACAGAGGCCGTCGATGCGGCTAACAAAGGAGGTCAGTGTTTCGCCCACATCAAGCTGAGACACAGGAACTGTTTGTGTCACTGGAAGAAAACTTATTTGAACTTTCATGTCTACACAGGAGACTGTAATTAACTGAGAAACCTGAAATGTTTACAGTGACATTACTTTTTATCAAAAGGTAGAGTGTAACTAAGTACATTTACAATTTTGTACTTTACATGAGTATTTCAAAATTATACTTGACTATGGGTCAAATGGAAATATATTTTTTACTCCACTACATTTGTGACAGCTAGTTACTGTGTAGATTTAGATTTTACATATAAACATTTGATCTTATAAAAAGTACAGATGGATTAAAATGAGCTCCTCTACAGCATTTAACTGCTTACACACTAATGCAGTAGTAATGATTATTGCAATAATATAATATAGCATAAGATACTTTAAGTACAAATTGCTGCTACCTATGTATGTAAAGGTTTAGTGCAGGACTTCCTGCAATCATTCTGATAACTGCGTAATTCCAATTTTTCAAGCAAAAACTACAAAAAACTGAGCTCCCAGCTTATCAAATATCAACATTTACATTTTGGTTTTGGACCGTTTGTTGGGCAAAACAAGATATTTTAATATCTCATAGTGAATTCTTAATGGACATTTTTCACTATTTAAAAAATAAAGTATGATAATCCCTCACTATATTGGACTGATAGTTCATATAATTAATTAAGAGGCTAATCTGCATAATAATTGATATTTGCAGCCCTAATTTCTGGACATTTCTATAATTGCAGATGTGGAGGCTTTTGCAAAAGCCATGGAAACGGAGACAAAGTCAGACCAAGATGGAGACACCAAAGACAAGAAAGACGATGACGAAGACATGAGTTTGGACTAAGAACTCTTTACATAATTATTTAATGTATTTATTTAGCTGCTTCTTCTGTTTTGTAACTGTTACACACGAAGGATAAAGATTATGGTTAAAAGTAGTAGAAAGTGTAACTTAGACCCTCCCTTCGCTGATAAATGCCGTGTTCATCCTCCCAACACTGTGTGGAATTAATATCTACTGATTTAACATGTATTCTACCTGCACGTCTGTGCTGTCCAAACACAAGGGAACAGTAAAATCATCACAAACACATTTGTCTGATGTGTTTTTTTTCCCCCTGACTGTTTTGTTAACGATCACTTGGTGCATACTTTTAGTTTCCGAACCGCCCTGAGGAGATGAAAACATCTTCATACACAATAAATTGATTTGACTAGAAAAAACAAACTCAAACTTCAGTGTCTGAAAATATATTTCAAAAACATTGAATTTCACAGTTTAAAACAATGAATATTCACCAATTTGACACCAACCATACAAGTACAACAATTTCTGCAGTTACACAAATGTGTTTGGACATTTATTGTAATACATTTTTTTTTCCACCACTGCAGACACAGACAACAAACTGAATCACCATCATGTCCACGGCTCTGAGAAGTCTGATTAATCTCTTTGACAGATAAGAACAACCTCAACATTTAAAGACCTCTACAGCAGCAAGTAATGCCAACGCTAAATATCACTTACGATATGGCCACTTCACTGCCACTGTAGTTTCAGGCACTTGTACCCCCCCGCCCCCCACACACACGTTTATGCCTAATGGCATCCAATCTGAATAGCCACTACACAATAAGTTCTGCAGTTTGGTTAACAACGTCTGGCACATGTAGAAGCATCTATTCACATAAAAGGAGTCACAATGGTTGCTTTTCCCCATATTGTCAAAGTACTACAATCAGTTACCTTCCATTGACTTACAATGGAGCACAGGTGATTTCAGTTATAACAGCCATAGTAACAATGTTTAAACTTCTCTTTGGGTTAGATTTAATGAGCCATTTAAAGATATGAGAAAGTAAACTTCCTGAGAACTTAAAAAAATATAAAGAAAAAAAAAAACAAAACAATAAATTCCAGTGCACTTTACGAAAACATATCCCTGGGTAACAATGTGATACAAAAACTAACTATAAATAATATGCCTCCACAATCATGTTTTCATTCAGTACAACTGGGTTTATACTGTATATCTGCAAAGTCTGACAGAGCTGCCGCAAAAGTCTAAAATAATTATCCATTCTATTCAAGAATAAGATAAATATATGAAATACAGTACAAATATCGAATGAAAACAAATTAAAGGCCACTTCCTTCTCTAATAAGAGAAGGAAAATAAAGTCATGTCTTTCACCAACAATCTACAGTATGATGGTTCAGCCAGCTAACGCTTCAATGTCACAGTGGAGTTTAAAAGGCATTTACAAAATCAACAGTATGGTTCTTTGTCATTTTATAATAAATACTATACAGGGAGTGCATATAGCAATGAGAAAGGTGCAGGAGAAGCATTTTCCACAAATACAAACATCACAGTGTACATATCATGTAAATAGGAGGTGCAGAATACTACGACGTACCAAAAGAAAAAAAGAAGGGGTCACGGGGAAACCACAATTAAAGCACAATTAACGTGCTCATTGAACATCTCTAACATAGAGCTCATGACTGGTTCGACATCAGAACGTCACACAAACACATTCAGAGAGATGCACATGCCAACAAGTGTAAAAACTAGTTATTCTTCATATACAGCGAGTGACTTAAGTCACGACTGACAGAAAGTAAATAGTACCAAAATTCATTGTTTCAAACACCACAGCTTATAAACTGGTCGATACACCACACACACACTCGCTCCCTCAGCTACAATTGCAGCCGTGAACTGTGATATTAAAACTGACAGTTATCTAGCGATTTACATTTGCTTATCTACGGTATTAAATTCTACCGTATTAGTGTTATTAAAAAAGGTTTATTTTAAGTTTTATGTCTGTCAGGACTAGGGCTGAAGGATTTGGAAAAAAATATGTAATTGCGATACAATTTGTGATATTTGAGAGAATGATCATTTTAACATAATTCTCAATTTTCACATATTGATTCTGTATCTGTACCAATATTTTATTTTATTTAAAATTTAATTTTGACACACATTTTGCCTTTAACAAATATTGCACCTCCTGCGATTTGAAAGTTGCGGTAGGGCCATATTGTAATTTCGATAAATTGTTCAGCCCTAGTCAGGACATAATATTCAGCGAAATTAAAATAGAGCATTTGATCAACCAAAAATACCCTCATACCACTGCAACCGTACACTGACTCTGATTCTAAGTCCTAATTACCACACGCACACACACACACACACACACACACCCCTTGCTGATGTTTTTAAACCCTAGAGTGTCAGATATCACCATGTCCAGTCTAACCCTGCTGCACCAGTCTGCGGTAGTGCGGCATGACCTTGCTCTCGGGCAGGTAAAGTCCCATCTCCAAAGCAACCAGCACTGGGAACTCCAGAGGAATCAGCTCTCGTCTGTTTATACGGAAACGCTCCTCCAGCTTCTGCTCGGCCGCGGGGAGAAAAACCAGAGAAGGAGGGTTTAAAGGAAAACATGTCATCATGTGGTTGATGTAAACAAGATGCAGAGGATCACACTGAGATGTTGGGGTGGGTCATGTGTCATGGTGTTTCCAATAGAAATGTTTACTTTGTCAATTAGGGATTATGATGATTTGTGATAAATGGACAGCTGTGAATTGCAATAGTTTAATGGCAGGGTTATCAAAATAACTCATTATTAATTAATTTACACTTCTCTCAGTAGCGACAGTCCACTTTAATAAACAATCAATGTATATATATTTATGTGCTTTACCTGTCTACATTGTGTCCTACCTCTCACCAAAATCAATAGCAATATTTTGTATTAATATCAGATTTTAAAGAACTTGAGGATAACAATAAATGAAGAATAATCCTAGGAGAAGGACATATGGCAAACCTCACCACCAAGTATTTGTCCTTATGTCACAACCTGAGGGACAGCAAGTGACTCAGTGAACTGTTGCACTTAACGTTCGCTGCATGGTAGGTTAAATCTTGTTAAATCCTGTTTGTAGTTTACGTTCTTGGTTGTTTTGTTGCTTTGGCAACATTGTTTTACTGAAACATTCATGCCAGTAAAGCACACTGAACTTAAACTGTCTATAACCGGTTATGCATATACATTTACTACATAACTGCACAACCTACTACATTAGTTTATTTTTGTACACTGTACACCAGTCTACCACAGTATATTATTTTATTATATTTCATACATATTATATTTTATTCCTATATTTTAAAGTCTGTGTCTTAGATTCTCATTTTTTTCCATTATGATTTTCTTTTGTACATTTTTATATGAGCATTGTTGGAGGGAGCCTGAGCTCAAGAATTTCACTGCCTATGACTGCATCACTGTAATTGTTGTGCATATGACGAATAAGGAACTTAACAGCAGCTCACTGAATGAAAATTAGCTCATGTTAAGCTAATATCCTTAATATTTAAAGAATTGTATTGTATACTTCCCTATATATTATTTTTCATTGTTAGTGGCCGCCATTCCCACATTTCATTAAAATTGCCTTCACACACACAAGGAACTCACAGGAAACAAAGCATTTATGTAAAGTTTAAAGGTTTATCTCCTTGACATTACCCTCTTTATTTCTGCTAGTTCACATTAAAAGCATTCAGCTGGCGAAATGCAGGATGGCTTTTATTTTTGTGGATGGTCTTGTGAAAAATTGTTTTTCTGGACATGTAACCACAGGTGTCACTAAAATCTTAAGGATTATGACTGTAATTTGTTTTGAAATGTTTCCCTACTGTAGGCACAGATTCCCCTCCTCATATACAAAGTGTACATGCTGTATATGATCAATGTTTAACAGAAACATTATTAAAGTTTTAGTTCGCTCAGCAGCAGCTGAATTTGAGGAGCTGCTTCGCTGCTTCATTCTTCAACTTTAACCAGTTTAAATAATTCAGCTTTTATGTATGGAGCCTTTACTTGCATTGCATTGTAAAGAGCCCGTTTCCTGTTTTCTCTCCTGCCGTTGAAAGAATAATGTTTGGTACACTGAGCTAGGTACAACATGTGTTACAGGTTTTTCCACCCTTCTGTTATTGGCATGAGGAGGGTGACAGGTTACATGCCCTCCTCTGTTTTATGTTTCCACTCTGTGATCTGTTTCTGTGGAAACTTTACTCACATCAATGAGCTGTTTGACTTCTGGCTTCCTCAGATCACTGCTGATCTTTGCAGCCAGCAGCACGCACGCCGCCGCCACCAGCTTCCTGTTCTGTTTGTTGAGGCGACCCTGCAGCACCAGCTTCTCAAAATAAACAAAAGCCATCGCTGTCGTGACCGGCTGTAGACCGAACTCCTCACTCACGGCCCGCATGTCTCTCTTCAGGCTAGTGGAGAGGAGGAAAGAAGTCATAGTTACTAATCAATTTTCTAAGAAAGGATTTGGTGACTTGATTTAAAAACTACAAGGAGATGTGAGATGGTGTTCAACCTTCAAAATCTCTTAGAGGAGAATTTAAAGATCCAAGGTTGCAATGTAATATATCTGTACCTTCTTATCTTGCTCAGAGTCAGCTTGATGTGAGGAAACTTCTCCCTGAAAGTCTCATTCATGTCCTTCTTCAGGTCAGATGGTTTCACATACTCAATAACAGTCGTCTGCAGAGGTGAAAAACAAACCAGCCTGTCAGCATGAATTATAGCTACAATAAAGCTTTATGTTTTGCTTTTTTTAAAAACACACACACACACACACTCTGATGCTAGAGGTTACAGTCTTGTGACAAGGTCTACTCAGCCGCAATAAAATCATGTGAACGGGACATAAAGGATGTATTTTACTCTCTGAACGGGGCTGGAGGACAGTTCAGAGGTGGAGAACTGCTTCATTTCACAGGTTATGAGAGAACAATTTCAGTAAGTTAACTCAAATTAAACTGTCCCTGATTTCTGAAACAAATAAAAGACAGCCCATGTGAGACAATCAGTGCTTTTACATGCACTAAAGAAACTTCCTTCTTTTAGTAATCATGATTTTTTTTGGTGTGTTTGTCGTAGTCTGGACATTGTGTTACTTCAGGGTTCCTGCAAAGTTCACAAAGTGGAATTTAAGACCTCTTTAAAACCCCAGAGTGCAATTTAATAC
This sequence comes from Micropterus salmoides, assembly GCF_014851395.1. NCBI lineage: Eukaryota > Metazoa > Chordata > Actinopteri > Centrarchiformes > Centrarchidae > Micropterus > Micropterus salmoides. Next base: position 9,342,719 of record NW_024040707.1, on the reverse strand, counting down.
CCGGATTCACTGGAAAACCAGTCGGGACGATAAGGCCTATAATTATTTATTATTATGTCACACTTTTTAGTAATTCCAAGCAGTATATAATAATTATTTCTAATGCTAATTAATTGAATAACTGTAACCTGGGCATGGATAAGCAGCATAAAATTGATGAATGGGTTAAAGCTGTGGTAGGCAACTTATTTCAGAAGTATTGTTTGTTATATTTGTTGAAATCCCCTTTACATCCCAACAGCAAGCAATAAATCATATGCTCCGACACAAAAACGAACAAAAATATGTGGCTCTCTCAGGATAGTAATAATCACGGCCAACCATTTGATTTGGTCTGAATGAAATGACTGGCTGGGTTGCCTACCTGCACGCACCCTGCCTGTGCGTTCATTGCAAATGAAAATATGTTTGGATGGAGTAGGATTTCTTAAGTTGGATACTTTCCAAATCTCCTGCTAGTTTCTTGAACATTGCCTACTCCAGCTTTAATTAATATAAGATTTTAGCTAAAACCATTATTAGACAATTGTCCATTCCTATCTAATGTAGGCAGCAGCAGTGAGTGTTTGTGACAGGTCTGATGGTGCTGCCCCCTGCTGCACATTCAATATACTGCTCAAACAATCACGCTTAGTTTACAAGTTTACAAGTGTGTGAGGTCATCCGAGGGCCCGTAAACAGATACTAAAACATTTTGAAAGTAATATGACTCACTACAGTGGCCAAGAGAAAAGATTTAGAAGTTTATAAATTAAATACTTTTTAATCCCTTCTTATGGCTTTTATCAAAGAAACTTAATGGTTTTTAAGACTTTACTGGCAGATACCCTGTAGTTTCAGTTGAACTTTGGATGGGATTATTTTACATACAAAGACGCATTGCTACATGTAATTTTCTCTCCTTTAATCCACCTGCTTCGCTGTTACTTCCCCTGACTGCAGTCTTTGTTGCGCACACACAAGCCAATTAGAGACTCCGTTACACGTATACGTGCCAGACAAACTGGCGTTCACCAGGAGAAGTAACTACAATCCCTTTTCAAAAACAGGTTTCCTGTTTACATGGTGTTCAAGAAATCAGCTTAATGGAGAAAGCTCACTGTAACCTGGATATTTATCAGCATGCAAAAGCACTGAATGAAAATAAACTCTCACCACGTATGATGCAAATATCAGAACCCTCTTGTGTCTCCCACAGGGCCACTGAGGGTCACTGAGCAGGTTAGGATCATACTCTGCCACCTCCTCTACACCTGAGGAAACACAAAAAACCAGAGTGTGTAAAAAAACAAACATCTGAGGTCAGTTAAACTGCAAAGAAGCAGATCGGTTGGCCTACATTGTTCCTGTGCCACACTGTTGTTCAGACGCGCAGGGGTGAAGTTCCTCTGCCCGTTGCCACGGAAACGGGACTGAGTGGTCTGAGCTGTGCAGCTCTCTGGCACGCCGCCACTCTTCTGTCTCACCAACGCATTTGTCGGATAAAGGAACTGAGCGTATGACACCGTCTGAGGAGGAAAAATTGCACAAATCAAGCAGATCGATCTGAGTAATGGGTGTGTTTCTGGGAATATCTGTTCTCTGTTCTGTTCTGATCGTAGTACCATCTATCAGATACACATTTACCTTGCCACAGGCTCCCATCTCCACACCTTCCAGGCAGGGAAGCAGGTCAGCAGCCACCACAGAAGACAGCCTTTGTCTCTGAGCCTCCATCTTAGGATCACTGTTCAGAAAGAGTCACATTTATGTCATTTTCGCCACAAGAAGAATGTACACTGCCCTTTCCTGAGAATGATGATGACGGTGCCGGATCAGACAGGGGAGGTGATGAAAACATAAAAGCAAGGCGTGGGTGGGTGCTCTCTGCTTGGGATGGTGCTTTCTTTATACCTGAGGTGAGCACTCTCTCCATAGGGCAGCACTGAGAAAGCAGCATATAGTGACCGCTTGGCACAAATCAGCACGATCCTGCAGGACACATCAAGTACAGGCAGACAAAACAGATGGTGTGTCAGTCTACAAGCAACAACTACAGTCACTGCTACTCAGCAGCTGCTGTACAACACGATGTTCATCAGTGCTGGAGCTGCAGTGACAGCCAGAGCAGTCACAGAGCCGCTTCAGTATTGAGTTGTACTGTGTCACTAACAAAGCCAAACAGCTATCTACAGCAATCTAAAGCTCTGAGCAGGAGGAGGGAAACCTGAGAGCTCTTGTGTTTTACCATTGCATTCAAGATAAGTAGAGCTGAAACAATAAGTCCATCCAATATTTAGAGAGCAGGACAGCCGATATCAAAACAAATAAGTACAATACAATAATACATGGTCACTTAGCCAGTAATTTTGTTGTAGATAGAATTTTTATCAGTGAACGAAACAGAAAAATACATTGAGTCCGATTAATCGGCCGACCGATAATCAGTCAATTACTAGAGATCAGCATCTGATTTTATGAAAAATATATAACTGGTGATCTTTGAAATTCCCAGAAGGTTGTTAAACAACTCTTACTGCTGTTCTGACTCCTCAAACACTCTTCTAACCACCTGGATGAAAAGATATTCAGTGTACTGCACAATAAAAATATTTTTCTCAAGTTGTGACTGTATCACCTAATCCAGGTTGCTGGAAATAACATATGTCCTTGCCTCTTTTTTTGGTAAATTACAAGCAAAACATGATGTATTATTTTGATTACAAAATACAAGCATGAATATATGCCAATTTAACCGATAATACAATTTCAAATTTTGGTTTACCTTGAATGAATAGAGAAAGCGGACATGTCGTGGGATAAAAAGGAGACGCAACTGGGAAAGTGACAACATCCAACATGCAGAATATTAGGGCAGCAACTAATATATAAATTAGCTTTTAAGACACCAGAAAATATTGAAATACAAAAATTAGAATTTACAAAAGCCCAAAGTGATCTCTTCAAATTTATACTGCGACCAAACTGGAAAGATCAAATGTTATTAAATGACTTAAACAATATCAATTTCAAAATTATTGTCTGTTAATGTTAGGTTGATTGATTGATTGATTAACTGACTATTTATTGCAGCTCTACAGGACACAGAATATTTCTTCATTCAGGTTAGAAGAGTCTTTGTAGGCTCTGAAAATACCTTTTCAACATAAAAGTTTTTAAACAAACTTCTGGGTTTTTAAAGTTTGTGAGTTGTATGTCTCTGTGACGTAATGTTAATCCATGAATGGCACAAGCTGAGGCAGAGAGCTGGACTGGCTGAAAATAGGGACAAGCAACCAACAAACGCAGTACCTCGTTCTCCAGAACGAGATTGTTCGGACAAAAATGTGGACAAACCACTCAAAGCCTATGTAACAGCAACACAGCCAGTGAACACAGACGTGCTTTTCGCAACTAAGAAACCTGCACGCACACCAGGAAGCTTCAGCTCCTCACAAAACACCAATCAATAACATACAGTCAGCAGCCTCTGGGTCTCAGAAAGAAATATCAAATCTCAGTTTCATAGCCTTGATAGCTTTGCTTCAGCTCAGTATGTAACATGCACTGAGTGACTCAAACTGAAACAGACAGGCAGAACTGTGGGGCAATTTGTGATTGCTAGATCATTGTTTTGCACACACCAGTAGAAAACACAAATAATCGTGTGTGGGCATGAAATGTTGGCAAAGTGAAATGTAAAAATGGGAGTCAAAGACACATGGTTTGGCACATGGTTTGAGAAAAAACTGTATGACATGTTTTTTTAGTGTCTACAGACAGAGTAAGTAAGAAAAACAAATACATCAACAGTAAAAACAAGATGGTAGCGATCTTGTTTTTCTAACACTGGTCCACTACATTTCAGTCTTGTCTAGCTTTGGGGGTTACTTTACTGTTGGTGCAATAGGGTGTTACATTTCCGCACAGCACCTCTTTTGGCTTTTGCAAGGCTTCCAAGAGTGATTAAATTCACTGTAGCCGTCACCACTCGGCAGCTGTAGTGCTGTTTTTCCTCTGCAGGCCAAACTAAGACACTCTGCAAGAGTTAAGCAGCTTATTACAATACTAGCAGGAGGAGAATAACACTGCTTATGAGTTGAAGGTTTATTTCAGAGTCCAAAATAAAACAGCCTTTGTGTGTTTTTACATTTCTCTGACAGGAAACTTAGTGTAGGAAACGTCATTGAGTCATTCTGCTGTATATATAGTATGTAAATGTATTTGTATATGTAAATGCCTTGTGGAGACTCACCTACTTCCTCTGGTATCATACTGCCTCATACTCTTGATGAAATGGACTTTCTTTGGCACCTTGGGTCCCGGAGAACCAGAGACATTCCTCAGCCTGAGTAGAGATCAAGAAAGACACAAAATCCCACTTCAGTAATGCTGGTCTAACATGAACCAAACAAAAGGACCTTCACACTCACTCTTTCAGCGATTTAAATCTCCTTAAGTCACAGATTTGGAGGTAAAACCCAAGTAGATAGTCAATCCAACCCCCCTTTTACAAGAGGAATACGATTTATTAAGTCTTTTCACATGAACAGAGTTCGTTCTGGTTTTAAAGCAGGCAGGGGCTTGTTTATATTCATGACACTAATAGTACTGGACACCAAGATACTGTTGACCATAACAGAACACATAGAAACAACCCTATTGTATACTATGGGTAAAATTGTACTTTCCACCTATATATCCATACTAATACTTAACGTATCATACACGTTTTAAAGGTTAGAAGTTTAATTTAAACCACATAAAATGCTGGAAGATTATTAATGCAACAGGAGAACCGAAAGCGAAATCTTCTCATGATACCTGCTGGTTTCATTTTATGCGGAAGTCTGTAGCCTGTTTAAAGGCCCATGGTGAGATACCGACCACTAATATGCTCACCTCTGCCGTGAATCCAGAGAACTACCGGCCGGGACCGGGCTCAGTGCGGTGGGCATTGACCTGACACGGGAGCAGGGCTGGTGTCCGATGGGTCCAGGAGACAGAGGGGTGTCTGGGGTTAGCGTTTCGGCCGCACTCCCGCCCTCCAAAAATACCTCGTTAGCCCCCACAGCACTTGCCCCGGCAAGTCCCGGAGACATTACCAAAGAAGGTCGGGTTGGACTGACCACCCCTGGAAAACTGGAGGACGAGCCACTACCTGCCGCTGCGGGTTCTGTCACCTGGGGGAACGGTCCTTGGCTATCCGCCGGCAGGGGCACGACCGTTGCGCCGCCGTCTCTGACCCGGAGTCTGTGCTCCTCGGTGTCAGTATTTCCATTGCTAAGCTGACACTTGGGCCGTCCGTCGAGTGAGATGTTAGTAAGGAACAACAGAGCTGCCTGTCTCCTCCTTGAATCCTTCGCTCTCCTCCGGTGCTCTCGGTGGGTCTTTGCTGGATTACTGTTACCGCCGGTTGACTGCAGACCGCAAAGAGCGGTCGCCATTCTAGTTTGAAATGTGGCCGTTGTTAGCAAAGGCAACGAGTGACTGGTACCAGTACGCTAGCCCCGCCCCCTACATGTCGATTGGCTGTATGGTAATTATGCGAACTAAACCTTGTAAATACTCGTAGGTGATTGGATAAGAGAACTCTTATGCAAAATAGATTCTTGTTGCTTGCAGTTGATTGGGTGTAGTAATATAGTGGGCGGTACGCTGGAGACAAGGGAAATACCTGCATTCGACAAATTCACCAATTAAATTTGATCTCTGATCAATTTATATGAATTAAATGAATGAATTATTAAAACACTGGTTTTAATACAATACAATAATACAAAAATGTATACAAAAAACACGTCTAAAAGCTGAGAATGCTTATTAAAGGGTTCCTAAGCAGTAACTAATGGCTGTTTTGATGGCTAATAGGTCTAACTCATTTACTGATGTTTTATAGATCAGCAAGTTTATTGTAGCCAGGTTGTGAACAGTTCATTTGGCCGGTATTCATGCTTTGTATTTGGTAAAAATGCATACATTTTGGTAATCTTCTGATAAAGGGTTTCTCACATTCTATAAACCATCAAGTCATGTATTACATACACATGTACATTGTGCTACACATACTTTTTTTGTTTTGTTTTGTTTTACAAAAATTCGTCTTGTCTGCTGTTGGAAAAGATAAAAAAAAGTGTTGATAAATGGGTTTTGGTCCAGATGTGCACTAAACCATTTCAGGTTGTCTTTCTGATGAATTTAAGAAAGACCCAGGCAGGTCTGTGGTATCAGAATGTTTTCCTTTTGAGAAAATGGCGCCAGCTATTTAATTAGCATCAGTGGAATGTGAAACTGACTGTTATCTCAAAGATCTCTCATTTTACTGCAGCAATAGGAGTTAATGGGACAGCTCGCACATGATTTGATCACACCCCATTGACTTACAAACATGAACCTTTCCAAGATAGAAACTGAAGCATGAAAGCTTTTCTATCTCCAGAGTATAAGTGATCAATAGAATAGACTGATGGAAATCCCTAACCTTCCTTCTTTCACAGTTTAGGAGAATTATAACACTAACAGCATGCAAAAGAGTGTTTGAGACAAAGTTCACCTGTTGAGAGGTCACTGACCTATATGGATGAACAGTAGCAGTGACAAGTGTGACACTGCTGCTAATCCACTGATCCACTGCAACATAGAGATGGGATTTAGTCTCAAAGTTAATCCAATCAGAACAATCTGCCTCCTTAGAGGTATCTATCTATCTATCTATCTATCTATCAGACATTCATATTTCCCCAAAGGATGAATAATAGTGATTTTGGTGACTCTTCTAGCACCAGTGTGGGGTTCACATTAGTCTTTGTATACTTGAAATGTATAGAAAACATCTATCTATCTATCTATCTATCTAGTCCTTGGCAATATTTCCGATTTAGGATTTGGGATATACTGACATGATAAGTGAGTTTACGTTCAACAATTACACACATATGACTAATGTTGTTTATGCTGATATATCCTATTCATTTATAAATATATTTTAAGACTACATTTAATTGTGTTTATTGTTTTAAATGTTCAATCATGTGCTTTTTTTAAATCATGCTAGCAGCAGCTGAGGTCAGAAATGTTGGTCTGGAATAAATAAAATTTCCCCAGAGGATGAAAAATACTGATTTTGGTGATCCGCTGACTCCTCTAGCACCATTATGGGGTTCACATTAGTCTTTGTATACTTGAAATGTATAGAACACATCTATCTATCTATCTATCTATCTATCTATCTATCTATGAAAGTGTCTAGTTTCACAGTGAAAAACAGAAATAACAGCAAAAGTCAGGTAAACACTTTGCTCTTTATTTTTTGCAACAACAACATAATGAAATTGTCTTCTCCTTCTTGTTAATTTTTTTCTTGCTCTGAACAGCAACAGTCAGGCATGACCAGTTTAAGGCTTTTTGATTCTAGCTTTGCGTTTGTGTGTGAGGTACAGCCCCGCCCAACTCCTGCCACAACAAGCCCATTTTATGGTACACTGTGTGGTTGTTACGTGATGGATTTGAACAGTTAGCACCATAAATGAAGCCTCTCTGGCTTTGTTACTGCAACAAGGGTGGTAATAATGCTTTGTGGGCTTTATTTATTTTAGTGTCATCTGGGAAAACTGAGCTGACTGGACAGTGTTTACAACAAAACTGTCATATCTCAGTGACACAATTACAAATTAACTTAAATGCACATGGCAGGACTCTTCCTCACATACACCCATATGCATGCTGGTATGTGAGCTCACACATACACGCAAACATACACAGACACACACGCACGGTTCCAAAACAACCCTGATAAAAGAAAGTATGGCAACACTCTATTTTACAGGTCCATGAGGTCTTAATAATTTCCTTATAAGGTTCCTGGACAGAACTTTGTTATTCAGTGTTTATTTGATAAACTACCAAATAATCAATGCCAATTAAATACTAAGCTAGCGTAACTATGACTTTATCAGTCACACATAAGAAGAATGACAATTGCAGTAATAAGTGGATGATGAATAAATAATTTCTTGAGTTTAAATAGTGCAGTTCTTTCAAGGAAATTCCTGTGGAAATAAACAACTGCTTTAAAACTCATCATAAAATTAACAGTGTCGTTCTTTGACTCTAATATTTGTATCAAATTAAATATCTCTTTCTAGCAAGGTTTTGAGGAAATTATAGGAAATAACGGACCTGTAAAATAAAGTGTTACCAAAAGTACCACATGCCTGTACCATCAATAATATCAAAGCTATTCTCTTAGGAGTCTGGAGTCCGCAGCTAATGGTTGGTGTTTGTTTTTTTCCCCTTTTTTTCAGACAACAAAGTATTGATACAGTACAATTACAGACTGTGCTGTCCCTCTGTAACTTACTCTTAATTTTACAGTTTAATTTACATGGAAATTAATTACTGTTGAGAGTCCTATCCGTAGAACACAACCTGCAAATGTAAATGTAAATCATAATGTAGCTATTGTTCAGTACATACACATTCTGAATGAAGGTGCATCTTATTAGAATAATAGTGACGGCATGTCCCAAAAAACAACAGATTGCTTGTAAACACACACAAATCTCTTTTTTTTGTTCTAGCTTACCTCGAAATAACAAATATAGTACCACAGGGACGTTGTAAATCCCACTAACAGCAAGAAAAAGCTTGAAGCCTTTTCACAAATAATCACATTTTCAACTGTTTTTACATTCAACTCAAATGTTGCTTTTGAACTGCCCTTCAGATGTGAAGCAGCATTCTCAGAGACTCCTTCAACATGAGTGAGTAGCTATGGAAAACTATGATTTTGATTACCTGTGTTGTATTTATTGTAGATTGTGTTTAAAATTACAGTGCGAGTTTTACCATATCCTCTCATACTCACTCTCCTACATCGTGTTCAGTGATGTTTCACTTCTAGCTGCCATAAATAATCATGCATGTTGAAGCCCCGTCTCTGTTGTCGGCCGCCTTGAGAGGGCGTGCTGAAGCACCTTCAGCCGAGGAGGACTTTGTGCCTCTGATTGATAAGCTCCACTTCTCCGCCTACCTGTGCTTCTCTCTAAGTTCACTGGACAGCAGACTTTGCTGCCAACATCGACCTCTTCCTGTACCACACCCTGACCTGAGAAATGATACAGAAACCAAAATATGCACCATCATTAGACAACATCACAGCACTTTGTCTTTGTAAAAAATAGACACCATTTCTGTTCCACCATTCCCTTTCTGTTTGTCTCCATTTCTTGACAGTACCGAGAGCAACCAAGTAGGCGTGGAGCTGAAAACAGGCTGCTCAGGGAGAGTCATCCACCTGCCATTTTATTTAAGGCAGGGCGTCCACATGGCAGCGAGCTGAGTCACAGCACCTTCAACACATCACACAGTGGTCTCATACTCCATCACTTCTTTGGGTGTGCCCAGACAGCGGTACTGAATCCTTGGCGTGACCGGGGCAGCGCTTTCAAGTACCAGGATGGTTTTACGCAGCCGGCGGTCGATGAAGTGAGCATCCCAGGCGGGGTACTTCTTCCTGGGCAGATCTATTCGGATGACAGGTCCCTCTGTCCTGGGTGTGAGGTTGGGCACTGCAACCTGAGCTCCCCGAGGTGGTCGTACTTGAAACACGTCTCCATCTACCCCAGTCCCCTGCTCTCTGTCAGACCCTTTAGTTCTCTGAAGGGTCCTAGGGGGGCTGCTCACCAGGTCTGGCGGGAGGCTGGAAACTGGGGAGGCCAGCGACTCCACAGGCAGCTCCTTCTCCACAATATAACCCCACCCTGAGACCGGGCCGTCAGGGTGCAGCAGACAGTAATACACAAACATGAAGAAGGTGCCCAGAGCGTAGCTGCTGGCCACCACGCACACCATGATGACGGCGTAGAAGTCTGAGGTACGAGGGCTGCGGTAGAGGTACCAGGCAGTGGTGAGCGCCACATTCTCAATGAACACAGTCAGGCTGTAGATCAGCATCCTACAACGAGTGCGCCCCTCTCTCACACTGAACCAGCAGAAAACATACATGATGCCCACCATCATATTATAGATGATCTCCTCCCATTTGGACATGCAGAAGTCCGTTTCACCTTGAATTATCCAAAACGTCATGATGCACCAGTGGGCCACGATGAAGATGCCAAAGTAAAGCTGGAACACAGAGGCAAACAGGGCGAAGGCCAGAGTGCGGGCTCCGATGGTGAACAGGTGCCACAGAATCTGAACTATGACGGCTTTGTAGGTCATGGGTAGCTTATCGTCTCGGGAGTCTCTCAAGACTTTCTGATAGGAGGCGATCATCCAGGCGAGGGATATCAGTGAGGCAGAAGCTGAAAGCCCTGGGGAGACAGAGGGAAGGGAGGTGGGAAGAGAGAGACTGAGCAATAGGATGGAAATGGCTCTGGGGTAGCTGCCATTTAGCACAGCAAGAATATAGATTTCCCTGCTCTGTGGGGGCCGGATTGAAGCGAGCACAAGTGACTCATCATGGACAGCGTGGGCTGCAGACGTGTGATTGACTGATGTGGTGATTGGTCATTTTTGGGGGCACTCACCCTGAAGGGGCAGCACTTGACTGGCCTGGATCATGATGCTAAGCTGCAGCACCAGCTGAGGGGCGCTCTTCAGGAAGGACTCAAGCAGACGCAACATGCTGATATCGGCGCTCTCAAACATCATGCACCAGTAGTAGTGACGGCGCTCGGGGTCCCTGTGCCAGCGACTCTGCACACCCAAATACAGGGCGTGGACGTACCTGTGTATCACAGGCAGACACAATTCAGACACATTCATCAGTGCATTCAGTTTTGTTGGGGGAAAAAGTTAGATTGAACAGAATTTGAGGCCTTAATACTGTACTTCAAAAACTTTTGGACATCAAACACAGACTCTCAGAAGTCATAACTCATTATTGCAAACTCTGGGAGCTGTCAGTAGTTCTTGCCAAAAAAGCTGTTTGCTTGCTCCTCTAGGATTTAGATTAGACTGAAACTGAACTAAGCAGCTCTGTGGTTTTAATTTTAGGACAGGCATCGGAGGGGATGAATGTAGAGCTTGTCTGCAATCTCTCTTCAAATAAAATCAGTCAGAGAGCTGCACAAAAAGCTAAATATGAGAGGCTGTGGAGAGAAAAGAAATCCAGTCTTCAGATTGATGGTGGCGCCGGGGGGATCGCTTTAAATCCGTTGTTGAACTCCTGAGCTTTGCTGTCGTGTAGTCCCACTCTCCTCTCCACTGGTTCTATAATTACCTTGTATAATTAACACACATCATTTTGTGGCTACACAAGTTCAAGCTCTTGCAAACATATTTCTGCATAAACCTGATATAGATTTGTACCATGAAAGTATACGACATGTAATCATTACCTTCATCACTGCACAGCACTTAAGTGTTTGAAAAAGACTGGTTGGTTGCCACGGAGGACTGAAGCTATAAACGTCTCTGTAATTGCCTCGGGGACAAGGGTCAGAGGAGACCTATGTCAACAAGCCCAGTGAACCACAAAGGGGTTTTGTAACCCTTTTTTGTTCTGGTTTCTGCAACACAAAGTGTGCCTTGGGATGTAACACACTGAGAAAATAGAGCATACGTGCAGTAATGAGGGTCAAAGACTCAGCCACACACACACACACCGCTTACACTGTGTCTGTAACATAAACCCCATATCCCATCTCTTGCGTGCTGACATTTAATTCTGGTAACCCATATTGATCCCCGGTTCACCTGACTAACTGTGTATCAGTGACAGATCATTCCTGAGTTAACAGCTGAGGGTAAAACACACAGCGTTAATCCTCTTAATGTGCAGACACGCTGGTCTGAGGGCAGCAGCGATGAATGGCGCGCTCACACTCACATACACACAACAGCTTTAATGGCATTACCGGTAATTCTGCACTGCCACAATGTTTTAATGTGGTCCTGGACACACTCACACACACAGAAGTCTCCGGGAGGAAATGAGGAATCAATATATATTACCCATAGGGCTGTCTAAGGAGGCAGGAAGAGAGAGACATATTGACACAGACAGAAGCAGATAAATCAAATAACTGATTTGCATCTGATGTCATCATTACACATAATTTGTCTTTCTATAACCAGTGTCTATAAAATAAAAAAAAATGTGTCATTGAATATCATCACGTTTTTGTTTAACCCTCAACCCACCATAGTTCAGCTGAATGCCTCCTTCTGACTGGCAACAGTTCAAACCTGTCAAAGCCAATCAGAGCACTGAGGCTTGAGCACTGCCTCACCATCACTGACTGAGTAGCTGACCTACAGACCTACTACCATTGATGTAAGAGTAATGCCAAAGTGTACACTGGTTTGTTTTTAATCTCAGGGCATTCCTGCTAATTAAACATGTTTTGGGCTCAGCTGAGAGAGACAGACTTGCAATCTGGAAACTGCTGGGAGATTTGAGAATATGGATTTTACAAACATAAGAGAAGGGCCCTCAAGCTAAGAGCTGAAAATACACTAAACAGAGATAAGGAGGAGGGCACTGCAAATAGGAAGCAACTCTCATGCCATTTATAACTATTCATTTTCTTCAGCAGCCCCTTTCTTTGCAAAAGACAAAGAGATTTTTATTTTCTATATAAGGGGATTGGTGTCGATGAGTTGATGGTTTTCCCGGGAGATGATTGACCTAAAAGCGCGTCAGGGGGCTGGGGGTAGAGTGGGTGGAGTCTGAGTCTCCCTTTCCAAGCTGGGGAGAAACGTCAAACAATACAAAAAGACATTCTGGGATTTTGGGTACAGACCTCCCGGAATGATTACGTTTCATAAGCGTTTAGCCAAAGGGGGTGAAGCTGGGCTTTGGAGAAATCATGTGCGCACACACACACACACACACAAAGGCAGAGGCAGAATGTGTAGTTTCCCCTTCCTCTCATATCATGTTACGCGTGTTCAGACTTACCGCCAGACCTGTGCCAGCTGAAAGATGTGAATGATGGCCTGGAAGAGCCACATGAAGACTCTGCAGCAGCCCCGGGCTCCTCCCCCGGTGCCCGGCCCAGGCAGCACCCCGGCCGCAGCAGTGCGGCCAGCGCCCCGCTCGCCGCTGTCCTTGGTGCTGAAGTCGCTCTCCTCCGCTCCCGACGCCGCCACCACGGCTGCGGCAGCCGTGCCGCTCTCTAAGCTTTCCGAGAAATCGTAGGCGAACCATCGGAAGCTCAACACTTGCACGACCACGGACGGAACTATCACAAAGACGAGAGTCAGTGCAAAGCACCAGTAGTCCCTCCTTAGGTAGTAGTCCGCGGCCAGCCACAGGTCTGAGGCCCCGTCCGAGAAGAAGACCAAAAGGGCGCACAGCGTCCAGCAGAAGTCCGGGAGCGAGTAGCGCTGCTCGGCGGAAGGGCGCTGGGGAGGCCGCGGGTCCGACCTGGGAGGACACTCGGGTGGGATTTCGTTTCGTAGAGAGACGGTTGTACCATCAGATTTCGCGGCCATGTTTGTTGTAGGGAAGAGAGTGAGTAAGAGATGGGAATATGATGGAAGGGGGGGAGGGGGGTCGCGTAGCCTGTCGGTCTGTATGCATGCGTGCGGGAGAGAGGGAGGGGAAAGGAGGCAGGGAGGAGGGCCAGGGCAGCTACCACCGCTCATCAATCAGCGGTGATGATATAGAGAAAGGGGATTTTAATGGCGAGGATATAAAACCTCTAGTGTGATGTCTTTAAAAATAAGATTTCTCGGCATCAAAGTGGGGTTTGGGTTGTTTGGTTACAGCTAGAGGTTATTATCGTTCATATTCCTGCACAGGTAGCACGAGCTCCACTTGCACAGCTGGACCAGTAGGATTGTGACATGCCATCTTGCTTGTAGCCAGTGGTGGAAGAAGTACTCAGATCAGATTCAGTTAAAGTACCACAGTACATTATAAAAATATTACAAGAAAAACTCTTGCATTCAAAATCCCAATGAAGTAAAAGTGCAGAAGTGTTATCAGCTAAATGCCCGTAAAGCAGTGGTTCTCAAACTTTTTCTGTCACGCCCTCCTTTAGAAGCCAAAACAAGTAACAATATTGAATAACTGATTACTGGCGATTGAAAAAAAACAAGAGTCAGATTAGCAAAATAGCCTTGCAAGCATCAGAGCACTTTTTTATGCCACCATATGAATCATATTCATGCAACTTAAGTCTGCGCAAAATTCATGACCCGCCTGAAGTGGCTCCACGACCCCCAGTTTGACAACCACTGCCTTAAAGTATCAGACGTTCTCCTTCTGCAGAAAAATGGCGGAAGTGACTTGATATAGGCTACTGTTTTATTATTAGATCCAGCTCTATCCATGTGAATGTGGAAGAAGCATTTGGCGGTTTAAGCTGGAGCTTCTTTTAAATAGGCTTCTTCATATGGTTATTTAGTTCAGTCACATGCCCCAAACGATAAGGGGCAGGACTCCTCAAAATGGTTACAAGATTTTCTTCTTACAATTTCCACGACAGTGGTAAGATGGTAGGAGAGAAGCAACAAATCTATCTTCTGATACTCAATTTAGTTTTAAGTTTTGGATTTTTCTCTAATATATTTGCTTTTTTATTGAAATATTGTATCATTTCACCTTTTTGGGTCATAAACAATTATTTAAATAAAACCATCTGAGAAGTTTAGGGGAAATGTCTCTTGTTAACAATTCAAAGATATCTGAAAGATGACACTGTGAGGAACTACTGGTTTCATCTTTAATAATATAGTCTTTTTTCATATATGTGGAGGTGATATGTGCATTTGATTATGTGTAAACTATAGCTATCAGATTTTAAAAAAGTACATGCACAGACATAAAAATGCAAAAAAAAAAAATGGAAATACTTACATTGGAGCTACAGAGATCCTATATAAATTTACTTACATAAATACCAGTACCTTCAAATTGTACTTTATTACAGTACTTGAATAAATGCACTTCCCATCACAGCTTAGCTTAACTTCAAAGGCACATGATGTTATTACAACACCTCTGCTACATTTGCACCTGGTGTAAAACTGTCTATCGTACTGCCAGTCATGTACCGGTCATCATGCGGTTATATTTGCAGTCAAGTGATCCGACACCTGAGGTGGACGAGCCAAGGGAGCCTCTAGTTTCTATTCTGCTTTTGCTTTTTAGGGCCTATGCAGTCACAGTTCCTCTTTCTCTACTCCTTCCTGTCTTGGCTTGAACCTCCACTGCAAGTCAGCTGAGCCAACTCCTCTGCTAAAAACCTGGTGACTTGGGTTTTGGCTGCCAACAGGGAACACTTTAGTTACACTTTCAGCTTGTCAAGGCTCTCTCTTGGAGGTATTGATCCCCTCACTGCTGTGTGTCCTTAGAACACCAAAACCAGAACTTTACAAATAGTTATTATATAATATAATAATTTTGTCTGCTGTAGAGAAAACACACGACTGAACAGCATTAAAAGTGGTTTTGTTCCAACCCCGCAGAATATTTTTAACAACGCTAAACATTGTTTAAGACATTTAAAAATCAATTTCAATAAAGAAAAAAAGACCAAAAGTAATGAAAATGTACTAAAATTTAATCATTCATAAAAGCTGGAAAATCATCTGTGACAGCAATATTAGAGTTGGTTTAGTACAATATATTTTCAGCCTCAAGACACAAATCAGAACACGCCATTTCCCCCCCATCAGTCTATAAAATACTAATTTCCTTAGCTTTATTATGCAAAAATGGAAGTAGAATATATTATGGGAAATATGGAAGGCTTGCAGCTTTCAATATAAAACAAAGTCACTTAGGAAAGATGTTATCTCATCAATACACATCCTTGTAAGTAGGAGCGGGTAACCTATGGACAATGATGCATCCTTGTTGACACCGTTAGTGCAGAAATGTATGAAAAGGCCATCATTTCACATTGTTTTGCAAACGTATTGTCACAAACAGGCCAAAAACTGATGTTACTTTTAATAAAACATTTTAGTTCCCATATATGGATTTAAACCTGTGGTCTCTTCTTTTACATTGATATTTCCAAAAGAAAGACACCTTGGAGAAATAAAAACAGAACAAAAGCAGAGTTGTCATCAGGCTGACAAAAAAAAAGGAGGTGGATTTCTTTGCCATTAAAAAGCAGAGAGGAGTATCTTGAGAGAATGTGCCATCTCCTGCCATTTTGCGAGTGGTGAAGTATCTCTGTCAGCCTTTTTCAAAATGCTCTGGAGAGGACTTGGAATGCTGGCACGATCCACTGGGAAACAGTTAATCATTACAAGTTTCTGCAAGTAAGAAAAATAAAAAGTCAGTGCATATTAAACATTGTGAAGGACATGAGCTGTTTGCAGGGAAAAGAGGAGCCTCAGTTTAGAAGGTCCCAAACTTAAAAGTCATGAACGAAAGTGTTTCCCATCAGTATATTTTAACTATATACACAGAGCAATCATTCACTCTCCACTCCCCTGTACCTGTTGCACTGCTTTACATGTTTAGTAAAGTAATGTCTCTGATATTGTTTCCTTAGAGAATGTCAACTTTCTCCTGGCAGATGAGACTGAAAGTAGTTGCACTAAATCTCGGTTGTCCGCCTGCCTTTGCTCCAGGTGAACCCATTCTTTCAGATTTGGAAAGAGACGTTTCGGTGCCAGGTGTGCCGCACTAAATCAGAGTGCAGAGTGTTTTTGTTGCATCTTGCTAAATGTTAAAACGTAAAATAGGAAGCCAATGTTTATGCTCCATGTTTGCAGCCTTGCTAGAAAATTAAATGATGACTCACAAAACGTTTTGAAAAACAAAATGGGTCCAACAATAAATACTCAACTTGTAGTTTGAGAGCCCTGCTTATGTGTTTGGGAGATTATCCCAGTGAGATAAAAACAACTTACTTCACAGTGAATAGCCAGAATAATCCATCAGTAGTTACAGTAGTACGGCACTGAACAGAATATACTTTGCAGAAGGTTTGATGAAATCAAATCGGTCAATAAACCTTAAATATTATCATACCATTATTCTTTGCACATTTTAGCCCCTTAATACAAATCACACATTTAAAAGGTTACCGTTTTTGCTTGCTGTAATAAAATCTCCTGTTCATATTTTCCGTTAAAACAGCGCTTTCTAATGCACTTCCTATGAGATGAGGGACAAAATCCATCCTTGATGTGTGCTAAAATGTACTGCAAAGCTTATCTGAAGTTAATGAGGCTTCAGCAGTCTGGGTCAGGCGAATCGAGCGGTTATCTTCTTTAGTAAAAAAACAAAACAAAAAAATCCCTTTTTGTGGGAGGATGGAAACAAAGAATGGATTTTTGTACTAAAAAGACATTGGAAGAGCCCCATGACGATTGTGAATTTCGTCCCCCCCCCTCCCGTCTTTTACATTACAAGTGTATTATGAAGGCTGGTATGTCACAGTTACAATGCTCCGACAGCAGGTGGAGCTACAGAGTTCATGAAAGACTTACAACATTACCATCTTAGGTCAAAATAAATGGTGGTTGTAGGTTTCAGTTTCTTGGTTGTCATTGGTTCTAGTATTCCCTTCTTTTCATCAGTATATATGAAAATGGAGGGTTTTCGTTTAATTGTTTTTTTTTTTTGTTTTTTTTTAATGCAATATATAAACTGCAAGGGACAGGTGGTATGATGGTATAACTGGCAAAAACTGACACGAGACTGTGTTCATTTAGTAAACTTCCCAAAAGATTTACTCTTAAATCTACAGAGATGCTTTATGAGTCATAATTTTTTCAAAAGACATCAGTGACAGCAACACTGAGTTCACCGAGTTTATCCCGTTACTGACAACACATTACATGCTTGCATGCAATCAGAGTTAATGAAATTACTGTAATAATTGCTGCAATAAACCTCTAAATATTCAGTGAGCGTCCAGAGCTCAGTGAGCAGCAGGAGCCCTGCACATGTCTGGAATATATTTTTATTTCAACACCCACTCACCTGGCCTGGAGCTACTGTGGGAAGGCTTTTTAGAGCAGTGTGCAACTCGACTTCTTTTTTGTCTTCTTCTTTTCCATCGGCGTTTTTCTGTTGATCTGTCGCACCAGATCGTAGAAAATCTACAGCAGAGGAAGAGAAATGCTTCAGCAAAGAACACAGACCTGATATCTGGCAGTGCAAATTAATTTTCTCATGAAACAGAAGAAGGTTATGTTATGGGAAATATGGAGGCTCTCAAAGTCACTTAGGAAAGATGTTATATCATCAGTACACACCTTGTAATTGGGGCAAGTATTTTATATACCGATGGATGTTTCTTTTGTTAAAGCAGAATGTATGAAAAGGCCATAAAGCTGCAACAATTAGTCAATTAATTGATCAAAAGAAAACTATTTTGATTAATGGTTGAGTAATTTTGAGTAATTAAGAAAAATGCCAAGATTTTTTCTAGAATCTCAAATAATATTCTACTGCAATTATATTTCTGGTAGAGCTGAACAAATTAGTAATAATTTTTCAAGGAAAATGACACGAAATATGGGGACTCAAGTCTCTAGAATATGAAACATTGCTTCGGTTTTTATATTATTGTAAACTGAAAATCTTTGGCTCCTGTACAGTTAGTCGGCTGAACAAAAAATTAAAAAAATAAATAAATAAAAAGACATTTGAAGATTTGTCAAAAGATTTGGAAAATTATGATGCTTTTTTCACTGTTTAAACATATTAAAGACCAAACGATTAATCAAGAAAATAATCAACAGATTATCGATACAAAATTAATTGTTAGTTGAAGCCTTTAAAAAGGACACCATTTCACATGGTTTCTTTTTCAAATTACATTGTGAAAAACTTCCCCTTGAGCAGTGACTTTAGGGCCAGTTCTCCTCCACTATCTCTCTTTTTCCACCTGATCTCTGCCTCACTACACAGACTTTGGACCAATCAGAAATTCACCCAGTCACCCTCTTTCTCCTTAAGCAGTCTGAAATCCGACGTGTATCACACAGACTCTCATGGACATTAAGGATTTGTACGCATCCAACTGTTCCAACTGTTATCTGGTGCGTCTAGCACATGAGTAAGAGACAGAGTGTTCAGGAATACGTTATCGTTGTTAGTGCTTGTTTGCTCATCGTTTGCCTGAGTTTATGTTAGCTAAGCTAATGGAGCTCATCTCTGGCTCACTGTGTGGCTTCATATTAGCAGCAAATAAAGACACTAGAACTGAAGACATCTGTGTGGTTCTGGTCAATCATCTGCAGCGGGTAACTTTTTACACCTTCCTCACAATCTACACAGCCTAACTCTTCGGCCTGTGCTATACATTCTGTATGTAGCATGGCAGTAGTATTTACCTCATTAACGTTGATCTTTGATTTAGCTGAAGTCTCTAAAAAGGCACAGTTGTTCCACTGACGGGCCAGGTTCTGGCCCTGCTCCTTGCCAACCACACGCTCGTCCTCCAGGTCACATTTGTTTCCCACCAGGATCATGGGAACCTGATTGATTAACAGGAAAATACAATATATTAAATATTGCTTTGACATTTCAACACAGCACAATGTTTCAACAACCGGTACTGGTTTATGATCTTATGTACAGGAGATGCACATATTTAACAGCAAAATGTTTTAGCAAAGTGAGACCTCTACCAAGAAACAGTCCAATCAAGCAACCTGCTATGAATAAATAAAGCACACAATCAGCATGTTGTTTATCCTCTCTTGAACTCAAGAGATAAAGAGACCAAGACTGAAAGTGGCAGATAACATCTAACAACAGCTCTGACATTTCCACCCTGTCTCAAAGTTCCTGCCCCCCTCTTGCTCTACCCTCTCTCTACCACAGAGCCGAATCTAATGAGGGAGTGATGAGCCTGAGAGGCGACGCAGGCAGATTACACAGAGAAACACCAAAGGTTATCACAGAAGAGAAACTCTCCACAGACTGAGGAGGCGGCCTGATAGAGAATAAAACATTATAACGTATATATAAACATATTGTTGCTGTCTGACAAAAACAATGTATCTCCAAATTTGGTGATTTTGATTTTCTACATCATCTAAGTTTACATTCTGTATTTATGTCCAAACATCCATATTTCATGCATTTGTGTGGGCCCAAATACGTATATGTCTCAGTTGTACATTTTTCACATGTATGTATGTAAATCAGTGTGGTGTACTTTTTCCTTCCAGATGCATGCACACCAAGTATACTCACTCATATCTGTGAACATGTCTGACCAATGGTGGTCTAATGTTTGTGCCCTGTTGGTTTGTTCATGAGGAAATTAATGAGATCTGTTTTTTCCCCTTTATAGCTTGAGGAAATGATCAAATTTTAAGATGAATAAACCATTAAAAAACCCATCTGAAACATCCGTTGTCACAAAGCTAAACAGATTTGTTTAAAGAGCTGCAACTAGGGATGGGTATCGAGTAGCGATACAGCCAGAAACAGCCCAATATCAAGTAGAATAGAAACGTCTCCAGTAAAACCAGTACTTAAATCGATACTTTTTGTAACCAGATTGTAACCAAATTACTATTTATATTGTTTTTGTTTGCAGCCAAACACGCAAGCAACACACTGAAAGAAAGAGAAGAGCACGCCTTTTTTCCCTTGTGTGCATGCACCATAAACTGTATAACAAAAAAAAAGGCCTGCACGCGCCAAGTCCATGCGTGATTGTAACAGCTGCTCACCTTCGGCAGCGGTCTCAGGCAGATTTATCACTGTTGCAAGTTTATAACCACAAGCTTGGATTTTCGTTGGTTTCACCTTCTGGCATCATTTAACACCTATTTTTTATTTGCTAATCCCATCACTTGTCACTGATCAGCTGATTTTACTCAGAGAGCCTCTGGCTACAGCTGTGGCTGGTTTGATTGGCAGGACGTGCAGCCTCTCTTTCCCGGTTTGTGAGTCTTTAGTGTAGTTAAGTGACCGTTTAAACAGGCTCTTTTCTTGGTTTATACTTGTGATTGTCGTTTTTGGAGGAGGTTTCCAACTCACCACTGAAGGAAAAAGTACTTGGGGAGATCTTTCAATTCAGAAAATAATTTTCCGTTGTTTTCTTTCAATACACGTATAAAAAAAAATACCTTAAATTCATTTTCCACAACTTATTTGGTCACTAAACTATTTAACTCCTTCTCTCATTCAAATATAAAAACATTCGCAAGTTGTAGTCTTTCCCCATATAATCCTACACGTGAGGATGACCAAATTAGGATGAGGAGTGATCTGATACAATTTCCCAATACAAACAGTTATTTGAAACAAGAAAAAATTAAAATAGATAACCTTGCTTATCAATAACAACAATAAAAATAATAATAGGCTATCAATCAACTACTATGGCTTCAACAAGTGGCATTTTATGCAAGGTATCAAATGAAGTACTTTATTGGTATCAGTAGCTGCAACGTTTATCAGATTAATCAAGCCACATTAATGGGCATCTATTTGTATGACTGATCATTTAAGCAACGCAAAAATGCTAAACATTTGATGGTTCCAGCTTCTCAAATGTGAGAATTTGTTGCTTTTCCTTATCTCATATCAAAGTAAATTGAATATTTTTTGCAAAACAAGACATTTCATCACCTTGGGCTGTAGGAAATTGTTATTTCTTTTAATTAAAACTAATTAAAACTTTTACATAAAGCAATCAAAACAATTAGATTATTCGACAGTGAAATTTTTTGTTAGTTGCAGCCCTAACTGTTTTGAAGATACAAGCTTTACACAGGACAGCGACAATATGCAAAATCATAATCAAAAATACTTGAGTGTGGAAGTGTGAAAAGATAGATACAACACTTAACACTCACATCCTCAGTGTCTTTTACTCGCAGGATCTGTTCCCGGAGGTCCTGTAGATCGTTAAATGTCGACTGCGCTGTGATGGAGTACACTAAAGCAAAACCTTGGCCATTCTTCATGTACAGGTCCCTCATGGCCGTGAACTGTTCCTATATAAACAACAACAGAGGAGAAGCCATCAGCAGCCTGTTTGCATTCATCGTGTAATGCCCCTCCATCTGATGCCCGGGTCTGTCTTGACTTACTGTTCCAGCTGTGTCCAGGATTTCAAGCATACATTGCTGCCCATCGACCTCGACTTGCTGTTCGAGAAAGACAAAAAGGCACACGAAGGCGTTTACACAGCCAATCATGGAGCTGCTTTGACAAAGTTCAGGAGGTCAAACGTCGTACGTAAAGTGTGCTCCTGAGCTTACCTTTCTGTAGGAGTCTTCTATTGTAGGGTCATACTTCTCCACGAAAATGCCTTGCACAAATTGGACTGTCTGAAATGTACAAATGAAGCAAAGGAAAACATCAAGACAGAAATATTAATCAAAAACTGGCACACTCTTTCACTGTTTGTACTAATTTATCCTATTGTAGACTCAAATATTATAATTCAGCATCATAATTTATCTCTGTCTAGAAGCCTATTTCATTTCTTTACAAATATCATTTATATTCTTGAAGCTGCCCAGCCCATGACTCAGGCCTATTCTTCCCTCCTACTCTTTTATTTATTGTGGCCTCCTGAAATACCACACCCCCATATAATTTATCGGCAGAAGAAAGCCGTGTACCACAATGCAGTTTTTGTAGAACTAAAGATCTATCTACACTTTTAAAGAATCTCATTCTAATTCAAAGCTCTCTAATTAATTGTAAAGTGTATCATAATCATGTCAGTAAAACTAGTTGTCGATGCTGCTGAGTCCTACACATGGCAGCAGCCATAACTCACCAGTGCTGATTTTCCCACGCCTCCTGATCCCAGCACCACAAGCTTGTACTCACGCATGGTGGGCAACTTCACTGGACAGCACAAAGGTCTGTGAAAGGACAGAACGAATGAGAAAGCTAGCCAGCTAAATCTAAACAAGCGTTTTCCAAGAACACATCTTACTGTAAAATTTTCATCAAGACAAACAAGTGTATTCACAACATCTTTTTTACCACAGGAGAACATAATCAGTGATGTACAGTACATTAAGTAGTTAAGCCATCAACTAAGCTGAGGTCATTGTGAAAACCCTGTCATTGAGGCACCACAACAATGAAAAATATAATTACATCAGCAGATTAAAATGTAATTCCTTCGCCAAAAATTAGCTCACTTTCCCACCCACTACCATGGGACTTCAGCTGTCATGACAATAGGGGCGTCGCCTTTAAAATAATAAGAACATCAAGAAGAGCTGAAGGAAACCGAAGACTGGATTGTGAAGTACAGAAATTCACATCAGCATTTCAGCCAGTAGTAGCACTGGCATCAAGGAATAATTTAATTTCTGAAAATGGCAGTGCAGTCTGTAGGTAAGAGTTCTGGTGCCACAAATAACTTGATCTCATTATGATACAGAGGAGAAAGGCCACAGAGAATGACCTTATCATCAACTCCATAAGCCTGACACAGTTTAGACAAAGAGTACGTGGCCTAGAAAATATTGGCTGTCAGAAGAACCTTCACAGTGTTTAGGATGAATTTCAATCTAATCATCCGGGGATCATTCAGTGAATAAAAAGTGATAAATGTCTGACAACTTTCCTGATTATTATAATTATAAATGCACCATTAAGCAACTGGGTAATAAAGAAGGCTTTTCTTCTGTGGCACTGTGGTCTTTTCTAAGACAATTTAATTTAGGTGTCTAAATTAAGCTGAAAGTGTGTTACTGTAAACACTGTGAAAACCACCACCGCACACTGATAATCAAATCCGTCATTGTTGTGGGTTTCACATTCAGCATTTCAGAGAAAATTTTTATCTTGAGGTGCCCTCTAATTATCAAATTAATTCTGATTTTAAGGTAAAGCTCAGAGATTATGAGTGGCAGCACAAAAATATATCTGGGGTGGCCAATAATCACTTTACAAAACTATTCACAAGCATGTACAAAGCCACAAGTGGTGGAAAGTGCTTTCAAAGAGCTACATTTTAAATGCAAATGTAATCTTCTTTTGATGTACAAATGTCAAAAGAGGGGGTGATGCACAGTAAAATCTCATTTTAAGAACCTCTTTGAATCTACTAAGCATACAAGGTCTGTGAGACATTTGTCAGATGTTGAGACAAACAATACAAAAAACCACTGTCATACTTGACCGGCATTTGCAATTCTAACTACGACGTATGAAGCGCCACCAGAAACCCACAGTGTGAGACAGGCACACGAGGCACTCCACAAAGAGCCATTGTAATGACCCTCCTCTACTCAAGTACACCATACAAACTGGAAAATGGAGATCAGAGGGTGCATGCGTGACCACTGCGCTGAAATCATTAGCAGGGCGAGGGCGCGCACCTAAGGGTGATGCTAATGCATGCCTGATGCATTTGTTGGCCTAAAAATGTAGGTAGAGGCAAACCACTCTGTGTTCAACATGTAAATTCATGTAGGTGTCACAAAACTTGCCTCAACATCAGATAAGAAACCTAAGCCTGCCCCTGATTAGATACGTGCTCAGACTCAAGCACTTCAGCTGACAACCTTCAGCAGTCCTACTCATGAGTTTTTGGTGGCTTTGCTGATAAGAGTGCTAAGCAATGCTAGAAGCAAACCAACACTTTATCCCACATTTATAATAAAGAAGAAAATTTTAAAAATCTACCGAATTATACAAATGGACAAAGCCTTATACAAAAGTGTATTTTAAGCAAAATCTGTGCAGTGAAACAAAGAAGAACACACACTCATGCTGTGAAAACAGCTTTAACCTACTGTGTACACGGCTGCTGCAGATGACAACTCCCTCTACATCTGGGGAGGATGGGGGGGGGGCAACAGATCCTCAGGTACACTGATGTCAGCGGGCAGGTGCTGAGAGCCAGAAAGCTAGGCTGCACCAAACTGTTCAGACGGGAAGCTGGCCCTAAATTAAACCAAATATTTAAGTGTTTACATTCAGATCAGCACTACATTACTGTTTTCTAGATAAATGTCCAAGTGCTGCATATCGAAAGGCACACAAATAAGAAAATGTAAAAAAAAAGTTTTATATGGCAGATCACTGGAAAAAAAAAAAAGATGCAATCAGAAGTATTATTAAATAATCTGCTGATCATTGTATGCGTTGGTGATGCTTTTGAGGGATGACTACCTGTTGCCAATTTCAGGGCTGTGTGGACCTACTTTATAGAGTCAGGAGCTGAGTTGTCGCATTACATAACAAACAAAATTTATCCCTTCAAACACCTGTTGCTGATCAACACACAAAGAGTAAAGAACATTGATTACAAAGCTAGTGGATTTATTTTAATTATGGACACCTGGGTTACTGAAAGCTACTCTTCAGTGACATACAGAAAACATACGGAAAATATTGTCTCAGAGCCAGAAGAGGGCAAATGGATTTAAAATTAAGACCACAACATACTTCTACATGACGTCCGTAAAACACTTTAAAAAGTTTAACTTTTAAGTTAAGTTAACGAGTAGCGGTAATATATTGAAAAAGAATATAAAAAAAACTTATTTTCGTGACAACTTGTAGCTGGTTTCGAAAGGAAGGGTGTGGCTATTAGTTTCCCCAATGCTGACTGTGACTGTTACACCGTTTAAAATGATCTATCAAATTAAAAAATGGGTCGGCATAACTTAAATGTGAATTTAACGCTAAGTTTCAGATACCAAAAAGAAGCTTGACTAACGTTACGACTTAGCTTGACAACTAAAATTTTAGCATTTAGCTAACACACATGCTAGCTAACGTTATTTGGTGTTAGCCTGGAAACGAAACGAGCTGTGCAGCACAAACACTGCCTTAACTCGCGCTGGTTTGACAGAGAGAGAGAGAAAACTTGAGTTCAGTTTAACGTTAGTTCTTGTTTGTCAAACATTAAACTCCATTTTAAGTCGCCTAACGGTCAACACAACTGTTTAGCTAACACAGTGGGCTAATAAGTTAGTTAGCCAGTTAGCATAAGGCTGAACTCTCAAATCTCGGTTTGTATTTAATTTAGCTTTGAGACGCTCGCTGGGTACCCGATAGCATGTGGATAAACTAACGTTACTACATATCTGAACGCAAATGGGATAACGTTACAACCGGTCATTAAACTACTTACTCGTTAGTTAGTCATTAGCTGACGTTAGCTACCTAACCAGTCATCTAGGTTAGCTTGTAAGCTAAGCCATTTTGCCCACAAGAATTATTTCACTACAGTGGTGCCAGAAGTAATTTGCTGTCTCATTGGAGAGAGCCCAAATATTAGGGACTAATCATTAAACCAACAAAGTCACAAGCTGGATAATTAGCTCTAAAATGCTAATTTTACACAGCGCTTAAGCTCCTCAAGACACTTACCGTGTTCCGCTATGTGTGCGCTAAATCACACTGGGTGAATGTACGGAAGGGTCGGGACTGCAGCTATCGATTGGATCAGGATCAGCCAATCACCGCTATCCCGACTAAAAGACAGCGCAAACTTTAAGATATAAATCCATGGTCTAAAACAAACACACGGTTTATTCTCTTTGTAAAGTGTTTTCAGTACTGCTATCAACAGTTTACCGTTGTTTCTGTTTCTGTTGTTTACATAGTCTGGAAGAATGCAACATATTGTAATAGGTATAATAATAATAACAGAAAAACTTTATTATGACAACACTTTTCAAAACAAAGTGCTTTTCATGGTTCATACAGGATAAAATAGTTCAGGACTGTTGTGTAAAGTCAGACAATTAAAATAATTCAAACTTACTGCTGTAGATGTTTGGTTGAGCTAATTTAAACTACTTTACATGCTGTTGTGCAGTTTAATCTATAATGCATCATATTCTATAAGACCATCAGATCGACACATTTTCAAAAAGTAGCCTAAACTTTTTATGAGAAAAACGGCCCTGTTTTCAGCTTTGTGATGATGCAGCTGATCCAAGGGGGTTTGAAATAATTTGTTTAGCTTAAGAAGTAGGATCATTTTCTCAACTCATAAAGGCACTTACTGTAGGCCACTGTTTATCAGAAAAAAATCAAATTCAAAATCACCACATTTGGAGACATGGTTTTCAATGAATGGGAAAGGTGTGAAAATTGCCTATGCAGAGCCCACAGGATAGCCTACTAAAGGACAGTACCCACCCAGCCACAGCCTGTTCACCATGCTGCCTTCTGGGAAGTGATCAGTCTATCAGACTCTTAAACTCTAATTCATCCTCAGCACTGCTTCATTGATTATAGTTTATTTCTGTTTACCATTTTTTTTTACAATTGATTCTGTATTAATGTATGTTGTCTGCTATGTAGCAGAAGGGAGTTACAAAACACAATTTCATTCTATAAGTTGTTATATTACGAAAATAAACCTACCTACCTATTTGTACTTAAGTACAGTACTTGAGTAAATGTACTTGGGTACTAGCTCCTTGCCAACCAGCTACAAAAGTAAAATGCTTTCACATTAAGCATTGATAATAATTATTTGGTAACATAACAATATTGTACAACACTTATTACTTTTACTTTTGATACTTTCAGTACATGTCTGCTAATAATAGCAACTGCAACGGCATTTAGAATTTACACTTTAGTTATAATCTTGTTGGAGCATCTTTCATAATATCTCAAAAATTACATTTGCTTTCTCAAACAATAGAAGAAAAAGAAAATACACAGCAGAGAGAGAGCAAGTGCTATGATTATGAAAAGTAGCACAGCTGCACTGAGAACTGATGTTTGGCAGGTTTATTTTTGAGGTGAAGTGCTTTGATGTGCCCCATGTGACAAAAGAAAAACTTCTGTTTTTTGTTCACTTTGGCATTTCTGACATCTATATAGTTTTACTATCTGAGCTCAGGTTTGAGTTTTTTTGGTCAGAAATGTTCTGTTCAAAGCATCAGTCAGTGTCTGTTCCTGTTTCTTCATACTTTTAGATAAAAAATGTATGGTATTATTCCCTTGTTGCTGGATGGATTATATACAACAACATGTCTGTGTAACATTTAGCTGATACACATATACTTACCATGTGAACAGTATCCCTCTGAACTAGTGATCTGATAAGGCAGTACATGTTTAACTTGTAGGTCACATGGTGCTGCTGAGCAGACTGAATGCCTGCCAGTAGCCAGTGGACACAGACTTAGGTGATGATCTGGTGTTGAAGGTAGCACACCTGTGTCATTACACATCTGTCTCACCTATGTTTTGGTAGCAACAAAATGCCGGTAGAGAGTTGAGTCACCTTCCATATTGCCTTTCTGTTTCAGTTTATTCACCTGAGAGGTTCATGAGTAAACAACACACACGCTCACTGAATAATATTAATAATATCTATAATTCAGTCAACTCAGGGCTGTCATGGTTGGATTTGGAGTTTTGCACAGACAGTCACGTTCCCTGGAAGATGAAGCCTACTGATTTTGGTTATCCCCTGACTTTTCCACTAGCGCTATGAGCAGGTTAAAAGTTTTCATTTGTCCAGTGAAGCACATACAATATCTCAACATGTACTGGATGGACTGGATGGACTGCCATCAAATTTGGTATGGACATTTCAAGGTTATCAGACAATGAATCCTAACATTTTTGGAGATCCCCTGACTTTTCCTCTGGAGTGGGTCGTCCACTAATCAGAAGGTTGAGGGTTCGAGCCCCACCTCCTCTACATGTCCAGTTGGGGAGGACACTGAACCCCATACTGATGGGTGTCAGTGTGTGTCTGAATGTTAGTCTGCTTAGTTAATGTGTGTATGGGTGTGACATGTAGTCTAGTGTTGGAAGACTAGAAAGTCCTATAGAAGTGCAGTCCATTTGAGTACAGACCCACAGAGCTGCTAACATGGCAGTAGACACACAATGACAGAGAAAGATGTAAATACAAAGTGGATGACTGAAGGAATCATTTAGATGCTACCAATAATATGACACACCAACAACCAAAGACAACCAACCAAACAGAGTCTTGGTATATACACAAGACTCTCTTTGGTTTGTTATCTAACACAACTTTTGTTCCTGATCATTTACTTAATGTAGGTGTGTCATATTATTGGTAACATCTAAATGTTTCCTTTAGTTTCCTTTAGTTCCTTCAGTCATCCACTTTGTATTTACATCTTTCTCTGTCATTGTGTGTCTGCAGAGACAAAGGCCCACATGAAAGAGAAAGACGCCCAGATGGTCACAGTCCAGTGACTAAATGGACTCGATGAGTTACTCTTACTGCATATCTTCCTCATTACACAGTCTAAATATGGAGTTCAGGACAGACAAGAGGCTGTGCATCCTCAGATGACTTATGACTGCAAATATTATTTGATGTATTGTCTACTGGGGACAGTGTTGCTATGTTACTCTAACAAAAGGTTCCTGCCCATGTTCTAAACAAACAGATTAAAGAGTTATTACCACAGTCATTGTCATAAACTACTAAATGACAACTGTAAAATTATATTGTGAGTAATGTAAATGTATATATATACACACACACACACACACACACACAGAATATAGTATCGTCCTACAAAGAGACCTTATGGCATTTTGTCCTTCGACCTCATTATACAAACCAGAGATTACCTTAAAAAGAAACACACCCATGCATGTTTGTTCTTATTTGTACATTCAGTGCAACATTGGTGACTCAGCTTTAGGTCAAACTTACAAATAAACTGCACTCAAGTACAATTTTGAGGTACATATACTTTACTTAGATTCATACATTTACATGTATAACATAGCATGTAAATATGATGCAGTGCTTTATTATTAAATTAACCAGAAGTGTAAAGTACCTACAATTTGCTACATATTAACAAATTACAATGATAAGTAATATTATGACTGTATTATTCATAATACACAGAAAGGAAAGAGTGTTTCTGCATATTAAATACTTTTACTTTGGATCCTTTAATTACATTAGCAGATAATATGTTTGGAATTCAGGACTATGGTATTTCTACTTTTCTTAAGTACAGGATCTGAATACATCTTCCACCACTGCAAATAAAAGAGACATCAACAGACAATACATAGTGTATATGAAATGAAAAGGATCCACTAAATGTACTGTTATAAAATCCTTACAAGTCACTTCTTGCTCCAAGAGTTGACCTTTCACACCAAATCAGTAACAACATATTTCAGATTCAGTTTTAATTCATTTATTTGTAGTCACAATGTGTAATGATGAAATGAATCCAATTCACGTCATGATTTAACATGTGCCACATTTTCAGGCCCCCATGTTATAGCCTAATACTCCACATTGTTAGGTCCACTGTTCCCGGGTAGTGTGTGTGTGTGTGTGTGTGTGTGTGTGTGTGTTCCCTTCTTGCAGGAGTGGAGGAGCCTGTCACCAGCTGCCAGCCATCAGCCTCATTATGCTCTGCCTTTTATACCTGGTCCTTGCTTCCACTCAGCGCCAGATCGTAGACTCTCGTTCCCAGTCAGTCTCGTTCAAGCCGTTCTTTACTTAAGTTCTAGTTCTTGTACCTGTTCCCTACTAATACTGTTCTTCTGTGCCGCAGATATCCCCGCCTGGTCCATCCCCTGCAACAATTCCACTCCTGCTCAAGTGCGCCCGAGACTATGGGCCCATGCCCCACGGACTTTCCCCATTCCCGAATTCCCAGCCTGGATCCCCCACTCTCTAACCCAGCCTCTGACTTCCAGCATATCGTCAATAAATCCTGTTTCGTTCACCTACTCTGTGTCTCTGAGTCTGATACTGCATTTGAGTCCAAAAACCCCAGCCACAGCCTAACACTCATTATATATCACATTATGAAATAATATCACATCTGCCAATCTACTTTTTATTTTTTGCAAAATGGAAACAAGAGAGGCCTTTAAGGGAAAGAAAGGTCTGATGTTCAAGGAGCAGAAACACACCCAGATTGTCCACCAGACAGCAGGTGTCTCATTGATGTGTCATTTCTCTTTTCTTGACATCCTGCAGCTGTTTTGTGAGGAGAATTTAAGGCAGGACTGAGCCTAATGGGTTCACTCGGACTGTTTCTTACGAACTTTGTTGTTGGAGTTACTGGCGGCGGTGGAAAAGGTATTCAGATCCTTTACTGAAAAAGCACCAATACAACAATGTAAAAATACTCAAAAACTAAAATGGTCTGTGAACATATTGTGTGGGTCAGTGCACTAAAGACTAGCTGCTGCAGAGGAATACAGTTTACAAGTGAAGATGTACAAGGCTGCTGAATGTTCTTTGTATATCTAGTCCTTAAAAGGCTCTGTGGTTTGGCAGCAGCTTCCTCTAAAGGAATTTAATTTGTCTTCACATTAGAAGTTGTATGAGCCGTTTAATTCCCTGAGCTTCACTCTGCTATTAGACAAGGACATTTCCCCCAAATACAAAGACTTCACATATAGGAAATGTCTAACACTGGATTTATTAAAAGCTTTATTTCAATTACCAGGAAAGAACACTGAAGTGATCATCATTACATTATTCAAAAAACAAAACACGGTTTATGTTTGGCGGCTGTTTTGATGAAGCAGGAAAAACCTCCATATGTTGAAGGAACTGATTTGACTTATTTTAATCTCGCTGACACATCACTTTCTTTACTCAGAGTCCCTTTCAGCAGCTGCAGGTGTTGCTCAATGTTTGTCTTGGTGAGATCTAATACAAAAAAAAAACCCAGACCTAGAAAGACCTAGAAGACAAATGCAAAAAACACAACTAAGAGCTCACTGTGAAGTACATCAATGGCATCTGATCCAGCATACTTCTAAACAAGAATTGTGGTTGTCTCAATTCTGTAGCCACCAAAATACACCGAATAAAGCTTACTTATAGACTGATAAGAGTTACTGACACATCAGAACAATTATTAAGTCATCCTGACTACAGCTGATAATCATTTTATTCTGCACTCACTGGCCATGGCGGCTTTTCAACAGCCAGCTTTGAAGAATGGAGCAGACATGGTAAATGGGATGTATTTTTCAATCTTGCCATAGATCCTTCATGGTCACACACTGATGATCTCCTACTGGCATTTCCTGCTTTCATTAGCTTCCACTTCGTCTTTACATTACATTTTTGAAGAGCAGGTCTATGGTTTACTGCGCACTGTGGAGCATTCAGACTGCCTGAAATCTTTAAATAATATGTCATAAAAGCATGCTGAGCTTTAGCTGCTAAAATATATATTGATTTATAATTTCATTTGAAGTTGGAGTGGAAAAATAATGATGGTTGTGACCCCACAGTCAGCAAAACAGGTCTTTAAAGTCATTAATTCTTGTTATGTGAGCTGTGAAATCTACTTGTTAAATCCTGAAGAAGAATTCATTACACTCAACTTTATGCTTCAAAGTTAAGTTTTCACTGAGAGTTTAATATTTTTGCCATTAGTCCCTGGCTACTGTCAATCTACTCACACCCGCAGGAAGAAATCAAAGTAAATAATCTTGCTCCTTTACGGTCAAAATTTGGGTTACCAACAAAAACACTGTAATGCAATAAATGTGGTAAATGTACACCAGATATAAATTATAAAAAATTAGCTGAGATGAACTTTGGGAGGACATCTAGTGGTTTCTTTCTACTTTCGTGTTCAAGTGAAAGGACGAGACTTCTCCATAGAACAAAAGGGCTTTATTCCACAATATAAACTTGTAACATCTTCAGCTACCCCTTCACACAGTATCCTTTGCTGGGTTACATGCTGTGGTGGTGCATGTCAGCAGTATCCCGCGACATTGCCTCTCCACAGCTGTAACCCACCTGTCTGTGTAGCTTTCTGTACATCACACCATCGCTAACGCACCAACAACAACTCAGCGGAGATCAAGCCATTTAAGTCAATTCAGACAAAAATTATTGCTCAGATAAATAAACCTATTCTACAAAAAAAAGGGAATAATTATATTAAGATGCATGTACTAAACACTGGATTTCAAAGAAAAAAATTGTAATAGTCATTTTTTAAGGGGGTGGGGATAGTGGATGAAAACCTTAACTTCTGTCCCCTTAGCTCTGGTTTAACATGCAAGGAGGTTCCAGAGATAATATTAACCCTTGATTAACCATCTTTTCTGGGAGCATCATGTTGTAAGACTCCTTGTCACCGATGTAATGGAATCCCATGCAGCACACTTCACATCCTGTGTTTTTTTTTTCCATTTAGACAAGCACAAACAATTCATAAGAAGAAAGAAATATATATATATATATATAATATAATATATATATGTAAAAATACAAAAACAATTATAACTAAACATAGTTCTGGACAACAAGTCAAAGAGGAGATAGCACCGTTGTTACAAAAGGGTCGGACAGACAGGACAGGGGTGAGGGGGGTACAGGATCAGTGACACATCCAGACTGGTGGCTCGAATAAACGTACTGACGACAGGTAGACCTCTTCAGCTGTCCTTCAGAAAATTCTCTTACTTTCTCTTCATTTTCTCATGTGTCCATCGTTCAGTGTACACCTGACACAAATGTAGTCCTCCTTCTCTGCCATCTCGGCTGTAACACCGACGCAGACCTGGTGGAACCACTGGTTACAGCTGCCGTCACACTGGACCCAATGCACCTGCAGGAAAACACACGCACATGTTGTTTCCACCAAGAATATGATTTCACATTAAACCTGTAATTACAGATTTTGGCCAATTCGGTTGCAGCAGAAACTCTTTTACTCTCGACCCACTCCTGAGGCGATGAGAGATGTGAGAGTGAACCAAACAGTGAAGTTTTGGAGTCAGAAAATCAAACCAATGAGCTTAAATGTACTGAAACGCTCTGTGGAGCTAAGGGGAGCAGTTGGGTGCCAGTTCTCTGTGGGTCCTTCAGTGTGAGCAACACCTTTCACATATAAGTAGTCATGTGATCCATTGTTAAGATAACAATATTGATTATAGCAATGTTCTCACCTCATCTCCCTCTGGCAGCTGACACCTCTCTGCCGGACACACAGCCATTTCCTCATCTGAGTCGTCAGACTGGGAGAAATCAGAGCGTGGAGATGACGAGGTCGAGGCTGGTCTGCGCTGCAGGTTCTTTTTATTCATCTTTTGTCTTTTGTGAGAGTGTTTTCTGGGCTTCCCCCTGCCCTCTGCGACGACACCTTCCCTCTCCAGATGTCGCTTTGCTTTCTTTTCTGAGCCACTCATAGTTTCCCTCACATCATTGGCGTCATCCTGAAAATAAAAACCCAAATTAAAACTGATACTGAGGCAATTTTGAGGAGTTCTTTAATCAAATAGGTTGGTGGTGAAAGTTTGTACCTGGTCCAGTGGCTGACTTTTTCCCTGAGAGTTAAACTGCATGTGTGTGTCACAGTCAGCGGATTTGTCCTGTGGTGGCGACATGCATCTGTTTGTGTGCTGGCTGTTGGCTCTGTCTAATAAAACATGGTAAAGGCTCTGAATCTCTGGCAGAGACACCTGC
This sequence comes from Micropterus salmoides, assembly GCF_014851395.1. Lineage (NCBI taxonomy): Eukaryota > Metazoa > Chordata > Actinopteri > Centrarchiformes > Centrarchidae > Micropterus > Micropterus salmoides. The sequence continues at coordinate 9,308,430 of NW_024040707.1, read as the reverse complement.
AGAAGGAGCCCCTCCACCATGAGCTCCTCCAGATCCCGACTCAAGCCTGTCGCACAGAACAATACCCAAAACATAAACATAAGAATCTATAATGAACAATGTACAGAAACAGGTTTCTTCACAGTTTAGAATAAGATGACACTGACCCTGCAGCGGGATGCATCTCTGCTCGGTGTAGAATACTGTCTGAGTATGGCTTGTCCTATTCCACTCTGGAGTCAAACAAGGAGCCTGTAGCAAAAACACCAAATCCCAAACTTAACACCTGCATAAACTTTTATAACTGCTACAGAAAGTGGCACAAGGAGATGAAGAAAGACCTGAGTGTTGTTGTGAGCGTCGTGGCTGCTTGATGCCCAGCGGGTTAAGGTGGGGGGAGTTCCTGGTCTCTCTTCCAGTTCTGGCAAGTTACAAGACTGTGAAATCTGCTGTGCTCTCTGCTGCCAGTCAACTGTCCTCTCAACCAGATAGTGCAGTGCATCGCCCTCTGGCAGGCGCACCCCTGTGTGCCGCAGCGATGCCAGCAGTGAGAGGACTTTGTTTAAGGGGGGCCTTTCTGATCGCTGGCACTGTGGACAGAGCCACGGCTGTGTTTCGCAGGAGTCTGACGCGTCTCTGACACACACGCTATGGAAGGCATCCCTGCAGAGTTCACACTGTAGCATCGCACCCATGGGCGCCATCTGACAGACACACACCTTCAAGTCCATGCAGTCTGCTGTGGGAAGGAGCTTTGACTCATTTGCTGCCCTGAGATTAGAGAAAGCCTCCATCTCCCTCACCCGCAGCTCCTCCAGAGTTGCCATCTGGTGGATTAAACAGACTCAGTCAGACCATTGCCTGAAAGTCCCACAGTCCCTAACACATTATCTTTGTAGGCAACTCTTAGAAATACTACACTTACGGCAGAGGTAGAATCCTTGGTCTCTGAAAGCGCTTTTTCCACTTCACTGAGAGTGTTGAGCCTTGGTGTTTTCTTTTTGTTACTTTTAGGCGATTCTTTCCCTTTCTTGGGCTTCCTCTTTGGAGAACCTACATTTCCAACTTCACATCTTGGACACAGGACCTGGGATGAACAAAATAACTGTCAGGCTTTTGTAATGACTGGCACAGAGGAGTAAAGGCCACCGTCCACGGGTTTTTTTCTACTACTCTGCAGAAACATGAAATTCAGTTGTAAATATACATAAATGCCTGTATTTATTGGCAATAGGCTTAAAATCAACATTGAAATTATAACTTTTTTGAGTGAGTTTGTCTTTACACATATACAACAGAACTATTGTTTGTGTTTGTAATTAGTGAGAGAGGCAGAAAAGAAGGAAAAAAAGAGAGGGGGGAAGGAGGAAGACTTCCATTTTGTCCCTTCCTGCTCTCTGTGATGATCAACACTTTGTTGTGATACACAACTCGTGACTTATTTGCTTTCATTTAAATACTTGTCTGTTCCTGTTGTAAGACAAAGGAACGAGTAAGAAATATTGATGTAATCATGGTTCATAGATTATACAACTCCTTATTTTATTATTGTCTGGCAAAATAAACATAAATACAGGTTGCCTTTGGTTTTATAACATCTTATTCAGTAATTATGGAGAAAGTCCAGTTGTCTTCTAAAAGTACAGTCATGAAGCTTCTGTTACCACATGTAAATGAGCTGCACACATGCATTTAATATTCTTGTAAAACATGAAAAATGTTGGTATTAGAAATGTGGCAGCTGAAGAACAGATGCTCCACTTCTGAAACATTTCCAGTGGATGGTAAAAAGGAGGCCAAACGTTCATCCAGTTGACATACGGAGTGAGTGAGCTGAACTCTGATCATCTCATGGGCATATTATTCATTTTAAATAATTTGTGGGATTTTACCTCCAGTAAGGTATGGGTCGAGTCTCTGTGAAGGAAGGTTGTAGCTGCAGATTCTTTCCATTCTTGCACTTCTACCATTAAAGACTCCAGCCTGTCTAAAGGCTCCAGGTGGACTTGAATGGCTTGTCCTCTAAGCACCATGTCAGAGAGGCTGTTCATCATCGGTAAGCCACCACTGGCCTGAAAAAAGCAGGTTATTTCAATCAGAGAAAAATTAACTCACACAGAGAATAATAGCCATTGATAACCTCCTTTCCTAGTCACGAAATGTCAATCGTGTCCTAACCTGAAGCTCCTCGGCTTCTTGAAGCCACTCTCTGGCTTTTCTGATGGTATCTTTCAGGAGGAGACAGTTTGGGAGGTAAGCGGGGATGCCAGATGTCTTTTCAGCAGCAGCACTAAGAGTCTCTATGGAGTGTGGTGGTCTAGAGGGCAGACAAAACACACAAATGATATTCTGTAGGTAATAAACTCGGGACACAACCTGCATATCTACAAAGTAAATAACTCACTATAACAAGAATTGTCAGGGCATTTTCATCCGACATCTTCACAGGAAGCTGTCTGAAATTATTATTATTTTTTCCAACCAACACTTTGAAAATGCTCAAAATATCCTGTATACAGAAAAATTTAAAGCCAACAATGACTGTAAAAAACATGAATAATTACATGGAACATAACTTATCTCTTAACATCTTGGGCAAAACACTAGAAAATACTTATTATTATTTTAATTATAAACATTAATTTTTAATACTGTGAAACCCAAAATTCAAAGCTGCAGAAAACTAAGCATGGTGAAGGAACATAACAATTTTTTAAAAAAATGTAAAAATTTAGAGCCCTGACTTGAAATTAGTTTTTCTGATAATGGAAAGAAAAGATGCACATTCCTGCCAGCCATGCCATTAAAGCCTTTGAAAAGCATGTGTGACAGTTAATACTGAACAGCACTGAGTACCAATGGAATGAGGGCAGAACTAAATATGATGCTCACTTTTTGTTGATCTTGTTGAATATTCTAGCGGCAGCATTTTGCACTAGCTGTAATTAAAATGAAGCAAAATCAGGAGCACTGATGTAATATTACATTATTCACTTACAATCAGTGCAAATACCAGGACAGAAAGTTACAGCTATTATACATAATACAAAATGTTTAGTTTTTTTAGATTAAAGCCACTATTTTACAACCTATCACAACGTCTTCCCGTTGATGCTTTGGATGTTTTTCCCTCCCTGTGGCTTCGATGCTAACGTCATCATGGATCAGACAGTGCTGCCCTCACCTGGCTTTCAGGAGACTGCTCGCCTTGTCCTCCCAGTGCTCGGACACAGTGAGAAGCTCCTGCAGGCGGGCCATGGCTTTCTCCACGGACGGATGAGGCGACAGGCCGACTCCCTGGTCGATGAGTCTCCTCATGGTCTCCAGAGTCAGGGTGGCTGGCTGAGCGCTGGCCTGCTGCACCCCCTCGAGCCAGCGTGCCTGTTCCAGCCTCCCTCTCAGGCAGGGCAGCTCAGGCAGCTCCACGTCAAAGTCAAAGCTGACATCTAACAGGCTCTGGATCTCGGCGACGCTGGGAACTTCATCTGCCAAGACCTTCTCACTGTGCTGCTGGAAGTCTTCGATGCGGTTCAAGAGTTCCTAATGAAAGGCACGAATTCAAACATACAGGTAGTCCCAGTTAATGCTTTTGCACACCTGATTCTGTATTATATTATATCCCAAACTACGTAATTGTCTAAAGCTGAGCAGACACTGTATGGATTAAAGGATAGGTTCACAATTTTTCAAGAATGTCTTAAAACAATAGACAGGTGCCCGTGTGAACACTGAAACAGTTTTGCTTGTTGTAATCGTTCATTTTTTCACATACTGGCTGGAGATCTATAATGGTAATGAGTCTGGGTTAAACAAATCAAGTGAATATCTTCCAAAGTTACAGTGTTGTTAGTGTGAAATTTCCTCATAGTGGTACTGTCCCTCCACTGCAGCAAGGAACAAGGAAACGCAATCTTGGAGAATTTGGTTCTAAAAATACTGTAACTTTGGAAGATAACCACTTGATTTGTTTAAAGTCAGACTGCTAAAGCCTCATATTTTAAAATGTTTTTGCACAGAACAAGAACTGTGGATTTTGTCCTCCAACACAGGAATGGACCTTTTAATGGCTAGTATGAACAGAAGGAATGATTACAGCATGCAAAAACTGTTTCACGGTCCACATGGGCCCTTTACTATTGTGAATCTATCCTTTAAGCCCAATTTTAACATTAAATTGGTCGCCTCCAACTACTTTCTGCATCAGGCCACATTTCTGCCAGGTTGGCTTTCGTTAGACATTCAGTTTAAGAGGGTCACAACGCCAAATTACTTGCTTGAACGATCTGGCTTTGATATATACTGTGAGCTTTTTTAAGTATCACTGGAGAAGTATTTTACATGTTGTGGCTAAAACTGTGGTCTTGACTGAGACTCCGGCGATATAAAAGTGAACTTTGCAGTGACTGTGGCCGGTCAGTTAATCTGTACAGTGTAAGCATAAAAGTAGCAGGTTCTTGCTGATTAGTAAGTGAAGTATTAGGTTGAAAGAACATACAAGACTAACAAAAACATTCAGTGTCTGCCTAGCCTCAGTTTAAATTCATTTTCTGTGGTAAAAATCACAGGATGCAGCTTACCTTCAACTTGGGGGCTTGGGGGAGACTGCAGGAGAGGTTATACAGCTGCCTCACAAATGAACGCAGCTCCTCCACAGTTAGCTGGCTGCATGATTTCCCATTACCACATCGATACCTAGGGGAGAGGGTCCAATGAATTACAGAAAAGGTACCCCATTAAGGCACTATTACCTGACTTGTAAGGAATGTGAAGACAACTAATCCATAAACCTAGCTCATGCAGTATATTTACCCTACCTGGTCTGCCTCTTGCCATTTAATAGCTGCTGTGCCACTGTGGCACACTTCTCTGCATCTTGTGTGACCAGACGTAGCCGACGCAGCAGGTCATTGTCGGGGAACAGCTTGGACTCTGATTCCGCAAGAAGGGAGCGAAACACTGGCAGGCCTGAGGAGAGAACATCTGGTCAATCACAGTCTGACACAAAGAAACATTCACAGTTTACACATTGCATCTACTTGTTTTTCATCATTTTTGGCCACAGTGATTGTGTCGTTTTGTCGTGTTTCCAAATCATGCAAGTGGCGTACTCATTTTTAAATATGTTTTTCCTACATTCCTGGGGCCCATTGCTTTCAATTCATGTTAGTGATCTATCAAAACCAAATCATCATTATGAAACAGTAGTTTGCACTGTTTTTGTTAAACTTACTTAAGTTTTGAGTTTTAATAGTGATAAAATGGGAGAGTCATCTGTGAGTCTTTCCTTGTGGTGCATCCATGTGCTAACAACAGCAGCATGTCATCCATAAGCAAGGATGTTTGGTAACTCAAAAACTAGGTGTAAAAAATGGTCTATGAAAATTATTTTGCTGACTTTAGAGTATTTGCTACAGAACAGCACATAAACATACTATTCCTGTACATGAAATCCATGTATGCTATCATTATATGGCCATGGCTGGAGGACCCACATAGTAGTTAGTTAGTGAACACAATGAAGTAACCCAACAAAGAACTCTGCAAAGTAGTGATGCTTTCACAAGGAAATGTCCTCTGACTAGAAGACATTTACACTTTCTACAGAGCAACTCTTGTGCCATATCAGTTTGAGCCACAGTATACCTTGGGGGAAATGGTGCACACGTGAGCAGAGTGAGACAGGGAAAGTGAAAGAAGAGGGGACACACGGTGGCAACATCATGGGATCAACCAAAACACTCTAACTATGCAAGTGTTTTTGCTACCATGACTGGGACATTTTGAATTCAGTTCTAAACCCCCCTTTTGGTTTACAAAGCACTTGCTGGTCAGGCTCTACAGTACATCTTTGACTTGCTGTTTATAACCTGGAAATCTCCTCCATGTGCCTAGAGCACTTTCAAAGTCTGGTGAGATGGCATACAGTATTTATGCACCTAAAGAATGCAAGAGTGTGCCTGCTGATCTTAAGACTTGTTCCGTCACTGTGTTGTGGTATGTACATAGAACAGTTGTTCATCCCTTCAAGCTACAATGTGAATTTTTGTGAGAAACGTGGTGAGCTTCATGGAAGCCACTAAGTCCAATCAGAATGGCTTGTGAGCTGAACATCTGTCCTGCTAACTTATATATCTACAACATGGCAATTAGTCAGAGGATAAAACATCATAATTACTTTGAATTATAAACATAGTTTGGCGAGAGAAGTATTGAATTTTAAGGTGGGTGGATCACCTGAACATTTCATTTAGAAATTTTTAACAATTTGCTAAAGCATGGCTGCATGCTTTGGGAAATGACTGGCACCAACGGACGGTGTAAAGCAGATAGTATTTATGTGGCTGAAACCACTAGTATGGTCCTTTAATGCTGTGTTTTCTTATATACGTTTGCTGCTTACCTTTCTTTTTTTCCAGTTTAGCCTCTAGAGTTTCTGTCACAAGAGAGGCCCAATTATCATACAGTTCAGCTCGCTGCTTCACAGCATTCATCATGGGGAACAGGTCGTCCAGTGTGTATCTGTAACTGCAGGAGCAAACAGAATACTGAATTTATTAGGTACACAGCAATAATAGGACAAACAAATCTACTTCAGGAGGAATTTTAAATATATTTTTGCAGACATAGACAACATAGATCTCACAGATACCGTGTGCTCTGATCTTTTGTGTACAAAGCCTGTTAACTGCCTGTGAATCAGCTCCAGAGGGACTTACTTCAGTGTGTAGTTGGTGAAGGGGCAGGAGCACAGGTCGTTGATGTGGTACAGACAAACAAGTACTCCTGGGCTACAGGGACAGGTGATGGCAGACAGGTAGCAGGTGGTCCTGCACTTGGCACACTGCCGCTCATCATCCTGGAGGTTATCGTATTGTGCTTCCTTGCAATGTAACACACCCTGAGGGTGTTGAGACAACATCAAAGGTGTAAAAAGCAAATCCAAATAGGGAGCGACACCGCAAATTTGTTTGTGAACGTGATCTCTCGTTTACATGTTTAACACGTAATTGTAAAGAAAGCCTGGAACCTTGCACTGAGGCGCTGTTACAGATTTTTACACACTGAGAAGAAATATTATTCTGCATAAATGTACTTGTGTGCACATTCTGTCTATATGTAGGCCAGGTGCAAGATAACAGAGTACCTGAACATAAATATTCTGCACAATACAATGGTGTAATCACATGACAATGAGGACTATCCTACCATTTTCTTCACTTTATCCCTCAGTTCCTGCTCTTCTTGGATCATGGCAACCATGTCCTTATGGACAGCGGATGCCAGGACCACATCGAGTGTGTCTGCTTTCGAGGCCATGATGCACACCATCTCATCGTGGGAGAACACATTGTACCGATGCAGCGAACGATAGTGTTCAACGCATTGCCTGCCGAGAGGTATCTGGAGTTATGGAAAGGAAAGAAATGGGTTGTAAGGACAGTTAAAAAAAAAATACAACGTGACAGGAGCAGCTAATGCATGAAACTTACAGAAAATTAATCTGCAACAATTTTGATTATTGATTCTTCTGTGTCACTGGTTCCAGCGTCTCAATGTGATTGGGACTTCTTATTCTTCTATGATAGTAAATTGAACATCTTTGGGTTCTGTTATGTTTGAAAAGGTCTATAGGGTCTGGAAACTCATGATGTGCATATTTCACTATTTTAAAGACCAAATGAATCGAGGAAAACAATCTGTAGATTAATTGATAGTGAAAATAATTGCTAGTTGCAGCCCTACATCAAATAAAATCGAAAACACTTCACATTGAAGGCGTTTGACAGCACTTATGGTTTGTTGGTTGGGAACCATTAATGTTTTTTGTGAAATACTGTTGAAAAATCAATAACAAATAACAATGAAAGAATACTTTAAAATGAGTTCTCTCTCTTTTAGAAGTGCTGCCAATTCATGCATTAATGAATGAAAAAGTATTTTGATTACTTTTACAACAAGATGAGCTGTTTGGAACAACACAAATAAAGTGATGCATACCCAGTCCACAGTGCAGAAGTTGACTGCCTCAGCGAAGTTGAAGCCCTGATTGAATCCGCTGTGGTAGGATCTAGGGAAAGTGATGACAAACTCACCAGCACACTGGTTTGTTCTGTAAATCTGAAAGACGAGACACAAGAAGATGATTCCTGTTTGAGAGAGCAGCTGCTAATTCATAAAACCGCAAGCTGTGCATTACTGAGGATAGCAGATAGTGTAATAGATAATAGAAGCTACATAAACACGTACTGGGACTCCGTGGGCCATTAGGGTGTTAGGGTTCATGATAGTGACCAGCTGGTGCAGCAGGTCAGGCTGAGACTCAAACAGCTCCGGGGCCAGTTTCCTCATCACTTCCTCCAGCTGTTCTGCAGCAAAACCAGGGGCTCCGTACCAGGTTTTGGGTTCCCCCCTTGTAGATTACAAACATAAGATTTAGGTTGATATCAAACAAACATAACACAGTCTTGTCCTGAAATTTACCACCACATGCCACCATAAATAATCTCTTTGCAATCATTAAGAAAAGTCCTTAAGTTAGCAGAGCTTTAGTAAGAGCAGACTGCTCTTCTTAAGTACCAGTGCAGGTAGTTGATAGAGTAGCTCCAGTGATCCTCAATGTGCCAGCAGAAGGAGGAGAAGCACATGCCAACATAAAGCCAAGGCAGTGTCATGCCACAGATGTCAGCTGTCACATGAGTCAGTACAGAAGGGTTCATCATCGCCAGGTTGTTCAGGTTCCAGCCACACTTGAGGTATTTCTGCAAGACAGGCAACATTCAGAGTTTAATAACAACAATTACTCTGTAATATACTGTTCATTTCACTTTTTACATTAGGCTGATGCTATCTGATATGGTCGGATACAGCTACCACACAGGCATTCAGGAGTGTTAACCAAGTTCAATTTAGGACATTTTAAGACCTTCTTAATACCTTATAGAACACAAGTTAATACCTGTTTCATGATCATACTGGCCAAAGTATAAAGGTATGATGGAAAACAAGCAGGGATGAAACGACCTAGAATTATTTATTAATATATCACTTTGTATAAGGCGTCCCAGCAGTATATAACATTCTTTCCTAATAATATAACTAATTTCTTTCCATGGATAGAGATTTTTGAGAAAGTTACAGATTTTGTGGTGAAATATTACCCATATGCCGGCCGACAGTGATTTTTTGAGATGGAATGATAATTTCCCTTCTTTATTCGGATTGTGCTGATGTGACTTTGCAAAAGTACTCACAAGGCTGCTTTCCTAAACAAATTACTATAATAAAGAATATTAAAGTTAAATATTCTTTAACATGTTAAATAATTTAACATATACATTGTCTAGAAATTAACACTAAGAATATAAAGACCTATAAATAAGCTCCTGTAAATCCTAAGGGAAATGCTGAATGATGACAAAGATGTGCTTTGACCTTCCAATGTGCTACATTACCGACTGAACTAAAACTGCCTAGCTGGCTATCTTGCTAACACAGACAGATGTGATATGAATGAGTGACATGACGGTTGTCAGGGACAGGGTTATATTAAGAGTTAAAGAGTGAAATCATGGGTTCGTTGTTTATTAACTACTGGAAAAAAATCTATGGCAATAAGAGGCTCGTTTCACGGGCCATACCTCATCAGCTGGGGAAACCTTAAATTTTCCATTCGGAATGGGGAATCCGCTCCCAAACTCCTTTGAGGCAATATCTGCTCCATATTCTACGGTAACATCCTCGTCAATGGCTCCCACCAAACGCCAGAACTCTTTCTCCACCAGCTCTGTGGGTACCATCTGTAACAAATACATGAAAAAAAACAAACAACAACATTAAACTCACAGAAAGAGAGACGGACAGATTTATTCTGAAAAGTTTTGTACTTACATGAACTGGCATGTTGAAATAATCTGATTTGAACGCATCAGCCATTTGCCCAAATGCACGCAGGGAATAGTCTCTGTATGCTTGTTCAAAGCCGAACGCCTCATGAGGTTTGCTGCATTCCTACGGGGAAGATACAACAAAAATCATTGAACAAATCTGTTTAATGTATTTCGAAGCCATTTCTATATTCCCCCTTTTTTAATGTTAGTATCTTTTAGGAGCAGAGAAACTTGAAGTTTTGAAAACTTGCTAATCAGACTTTGCGGCTTATCTTCACCTGAGCCAGACACTTGGGGCACCTCCAGTCTCCTCTGGGGACGTCGTGCAGAGGAGGGATCAGGCAGAAGGTGTGGTAGCTGTCGTCACAGCCGTCACACAGCAACAGACGGTCTTCTTCTCCCCCACTGCCACACACCAGACACACAACCAGATCCACCTGGAGAACAAAAGGGGAAGTTTGTAATGAAATCTGTTTCAGAGCCATGACTACTAACAAAAGTAGCTTCAAGACAGGCATGAAAAACAACACAAACTAACTCACACCAAATGGATTATGTATATTTAAAAGAGCTTCAAAGTGCAAGTGAAACATATTCTTGGAAGTGTTGTCTAATGTGAGGCCCCACCTACACTTGTCATTCTAAGTATGTTGCATAAAGATAAAATCCAAATGAGGTTTAAAACACTTTAATTTACATTTATACATATGCGTCTCTGTTGGCCTGATCACCTTGTATTTGAACGTATTTGTAGAAATCCCTGGAGCCGTTTTTCCTTGTTGCTTTAATGAGACAGAGAACAAACAGCTAATTTCAGTGCATTTTTTGTAGAACTTTAGTTGGGTTTTTATCACAAGGACAAAGGAAACAGACCATAGATGTGTTAAGGAAGTCAGACAGCAAATTACTATTTCCACAGACTGCTTACAGACATAATCGCACTATGGGAGGAGTAAAGCTTACATATGGAGAGACGCATTTACATCTTTTCAACATTTGCTAGAATCAGATTTCAATCCGTCATGAATGTTTCTTGGATGCATTTACACTTAGCTTTTCTGTGATCTGATATCAAGTGTAAATGGGGTCTAATTTTCCAATTTTGTTTCTTCATAGTTTATTTCTAGTGTTATGCAATAGTTCAAACTTTTTTCAAAACATTTTCCACTTATTTTTTACACAATAAACAATGAACAAATAAAACACATGAGCTTGGACTTCTAGTGATGCTTTAAACTGACTAGCCTATTAATTTCTGATCAAGATATTTAATATCTCATGCAGGTACAGCTCATCCAAAGAGATAAAAGACATTTCTACTCACTGGACTCGCGGGAACAGGAGGGATGAATTTCTTGTACCGTGACTTGGATTTATCAGCTTCAATTATTGGTTCCTTACTTTCAACTGGTTCCTGTTTCACTGGAATGGGAATCTCTTTTTCTGCAAGACAACAGGAAACCTTACTAACACTATGACCAAGCGTAGCACTTTAATGCACACTTTACTAGGAACTTCTACAGTAAATACACTTGGCTTTAACCCTTCCACCATTGTGCATTTATAAACAGAATATAAAAATGTACTAAATGGTTTATTACACTATAACATAGGTGTACAGGGCTATAAGAACATTTCTAAGTTTACTAACGTGCAAGATTTGTCAACAATTATAACTTCTCCTATGAAAACATGTTTTATATTATTACATTTTCATATTACATTATTATATTGAGTTGACATTCATTATCTGTTTATACACCAGTCTCCATTCATAGGTGCCCAAGGAGGAGTTACAACTGTTGAAAAATACATGAATGGAAACAATATGCTTCTAACTACATTATAGTTTGTTATAAACTATTTATACCATTTTTATATACTGCTCATAAATGCTAGATAGGGAGGCTTAAAGTGTTAGCACCCTGGGATGGGGAGCCTGACCTGGTTCTTGCTTGGCGACTAAAGAACCCATCCTCCGCCTCAGGTTCGGCTTGCTCTCGCTGGGCTCACTTGGTTCAGTCTTAACACAGGTTGCCTACAAAAAAAGTGAGACGTGAAAGCCCCACCACTTTAAAACTATTAAAATAGTGATGTGGGTGTGGCAATATGTGGAGAACAGTGAAGAATGGACAGTTCTTGTCAGGTGTTTGTGGCGCTCTTCAGCGATACCCACCTCACACTTCATACGCTTGGCTCTGCGAGCAGTGGGGCAAGTGTCTGGCGTCTGGGGAGGCTGCCTCTGAGCCTGGTCCTGCAGCTTGTGCTCCTTAATGTCCGTGCTTCCTGGACTCTCAACTGACTGGACTGGCTTCTGAACACACTGAAGGAAATAGTGTGCCAGTTAAAAGCACAGCTCACTGGCTGTTACAAGCATTTGTGTGCCTAACTGGAAATACCTGTATGCTCAAAGGTAGTGATGAGTAACTGGAATGTTATAGCAGATTCAACTTTAAATTTGAATACCTAAACACTGACATGATAGATTTAAGTGTCTAAAACAGGAAGTGTGAGCAGGAAGTGTCATAGCCTACATTCTAAAATGATCTCTTTATATGATTATTACTTCCCAGTGGTAATAAAATATGTAAGGACAATTTGTTAGAATAACTAGGAAGTATCAGCAGCTACCAAACATGACATGAGAGACTGGAACATACTCCATGAAAGACAGTATTTGGTATTAACATTATTTTAACAGCCAGAGGACAAAAGAGGCCAGAAAGGGATGTGGAGGATGTGGTTAGTTCCACTTTGTCACCCCAAATGGGGAGTGCAGAAACTAAGGAGGAACATGCCAAATTAGAAGATGAAAGACAGATTTGAGCTGAGGGAAGGGTGCACAGGTAATGAATTTCAGAAGTTTCATGTTAGTTGGAAGTTTAATTAATTATAGTAGCGCTTGAGAACGACAGGAGAGATCACATTTTTTATATCTCTATATTTGAACTGATTTGTAATTAGCACCTAATTGCTGACTGCTGCCTTTCACAGAAACAAAAGAATGATATTGTGCCAAGATACAGTTAAGTGTAAGTTGTAGGTGAGGGTCACTTGTTTGAGGTGATAATTTAGCTGTAAAACTGGCTGATGGTTGTTCTAAGAAGGGTTCAATTCAAAATATTACGTCTGCAAATATAACAACAATAAGCTGTAAACAAAGTATGGTGCCCAGCCATAGACAAACATGCATTTTGTTCATTGTGAGGCAGAGTGGCCTCCAATCATGACACAAACATACCTTTTCAAGTTCGGGATCAGCCTCCAAACGCATCAGTTTGGAAGCTAGCTCTGGTGCCTGAGGCAAGAGAGAGCTTGGGTAATTAAACAATTTAGAGTGACCTGTCCAACAGGTCACACAGTACCAATCCAAGGACCTTGGATAAGCTCTCTTGCAAAATGTTATGAATATTAGGGTACAAAATAATAAATTACATGGCTAGACACCAGATAATAATTTCACTTTTTATTTTAGTCAGACAACAGAGTTAACTTCTCCAAAAAAAAAAAAACAAATAAAAAACACCCAGAAAAGATACTGTATAGAAAACAAACTTCTATCTTCCCCAACACAGTACATGCACGCCCTAATACTGCATTTGTTACCATTCATCTATATAGTCTTAATGTAATCCACGTTCCCTTCAAATCTTGAAGGGAAACAGAGTTGTTTTAGCATAATAAATGTAATTCAACTTTGACTGTAAAATTAAAGACTTGGTGGTAATAAACGTTATGGATAAGCATTATTAGGGCTTTGTTTACAGAAGAGCCACACACGGTTTCATGTGTGACAGCGTGGCTTTGTGTGTATCTTCAGGAACAAGATACACTGTCATAATGATGCACGTGTCAAACTCACCAGGAGGTTTGCTCCACTCTGAAACAGGTTGTAGGGATAGAGAATTTTCTCATAATGCCCTCGCAGGTGTGAGCCAACAGCTTTACCAGGGGCAAAGCCCATTTGTAGTGCAATCTTGGTCCATCTCCTGTCCCGACAGACAATGTCAAATCCACCCTCGTCTGCTACCAGCTGAAACGACAATGAGTTAATGTTGTGAGTTTAATTGCATTTTTAAAAATATATACATGTATATCTATAAATAATGTGCAGTGACATTAATTATCAACCTTATTAAGCTTATATAAATCCAAAATCTTCCTCTCTACATGAGGAATCTTCAGCACACATCCCTGCAAATCCCAAAATTTGGCAATCTGGTCCAAGAAGTTGAGCTTTACTCTGGTCTGTGCCTGGAAAAAAGAATATATCAGAATAGACAACAGTCAGCTACAAAAAAAATGTATAATCAAGGAAATCAACCGAGACAAGGACAATTACTAGGGAAAATAAAATCTTAACAGGCTGATATGTATCCAAGAGCACGGGGTAGTGTACATTTTACATAAATAAATGCACCTTCAGTGTAATTAAAAGCTTGGATTAAATAACAATTATGCATGGCAATTTCCAGTCTAAATTCATTGGTGAGCAATTACACTAATGAAGTAAAAACATAGCAATGTAATGTATAATTTTAGTGTAGCGACACACAAACATAGTTATAGTCAAATTACCACTGGTATAATCTGACTAACAAATCTCACCTCCAGTTCATTGAGCCTCTGGATCCGAGGAACAAAGTGAAGTCTGTCAACATCGCAAGCGAACGGAGGCTGCCAACCCTAAACAGCAACAGACATACACATGATGGCACATGAGGGTCTTCATATCATCTTTTTATGAAGTTGGCATTTTTTAAATTTTCATTCTTGCATTGATAATTATATTACAGAGACTATTTGTCTTGCCTCTCAAGATGGTCCCCTTGTGACAATTGTTTTTAAAAGCATGGACCCAAACTTTTTGAAATTTTTGTTTTCTTTACCCTCGGAGACTTAACTTAAACTAAATTAGTTAGATAAAAGAGACAAATGGCTACACAGTTTCAGGTTTGTAAAGTGATGTTTGGCATTAAAAAAGCAAGGCCTGCTGATACTGAAAGGACACAGTGATCCTTTTCAGTTTATAACTCACAACACCAATCAATATCTGTGTCAATACAACACACAGCGAAGCATAAACAATGGCAAAACCCTATCAAAACAACCAGGGACCCAAGTTCTTGTTTAAAGTCAGTAGCCAACATCCCCCACTGGCACACAAAATGGCCAGATGGAAGACTCACTCACCAGCTTACCACAAAGCCAACATGGAGGACAACACCCTACAACACAGGCTCATACATGAACAGTGGCTCATCTTGCAAGAAAATTTTATTACTACCATGCAAGTGTAATGTTGTGTACTATGGCGGGGGAAACTACTAAACTTACTTGAAACGTCATAACTTCTTATTTAACAATAACAGTGGTCTTTGTGAATAAATACCCCATTGTACTTCTAGTCACATTCTTGGGGGTAATTTGTCTGACACTCCAAACTATGAAAGGGAACATTTATGTCCTCCATGAAATAAATACACACTTCCTCACGATGTTCATTAGAAATTGCCAGTTGACCGAGAAGTGATGGATCACACAGGGCTCAAGTACACTGAATGACCCAATGATGCTCTTCCAACAAATAATCCATAATTAACACCAACTGCATGATTTTTAAAAGGACATAAAACTTAAACACAACAAGTAAGAATGCGAGTTAACATAATTGTTTATCTTATAATCATCTTCTACGCAGCAGAATGGCTTCCGCATAGCCAGCTATGTCAAAGCCGTGTGCTAAATTATGACAGGTTGCTTGGTGAGCTGTTAGCTTGTGTTAGCCTACTACTAGCTAAGTGGCTCAATGACCGGACCGGGACCAGCGAGACTTTGTTGACACACGGTGGACCACGACTATTATCCACTTGTAAACACACTGGCGCATCTATATTGCTGCGAGCCACACCAAAGTCGACCAAAAACACAGCGCGGTAACGCCTTATGTAATTATAAACGAGAGCCTGCTAGCTGTGGCAGCACAAAGAATGAACATAGCCGTGTATCCGCCATGTTGAACAGTCCCTTTAAATCCCGTGCGCTTGGTCCATCTACAGCGGTCTTAACGGTGGACTAACTCAGCATCCGCGTCGGTGTACCGTTTAATCGTCTTTAATCACACTCACCGGAGGCGGTCGGACTTTGCAAATGCCAGTTTTTTCGGCGATGGGACGGATCTTATTGATGAAGGCAAACGGATCTCTAAATTCTTCCCAGCTGGGCTCGAAGACCGGGCACTCCGGAGGAGGCTTGAACTCGTCCGGCCGAGGCAGGCTCATCTTTAACGGACCGACCCGGTGGTAGCTCGGACAGGACAGGTCACTGCTTCTTTTTTCTTTTTTTCCCGGTTTTTCCTGGAGGAGTGTTTGTTTTCGGTCTCCCGTTTGTTCACCGTCAGACTCTGTGGCAGTCAGTCGTCATCAACACGAGAGGAGGCAGCTTACACACACACAAACATACACTCACGCACACACACATCCATGCACAGTGAGGAGACTGTTCCAAGGCATTGAGCACGTCCGCTCAAAAAACTAGACACCACACAAATCAAAATGTGGCTCTCTGACTAATTGTGCATATGAACTGTTTTGAAGAGTTGCAAAACTAGAAAGAAAAAAAACACCTATGGTTACGCTTGCTTTTTGTTGTAAAGAGATGTAGGCTAAGTTATATAGTTTGATGTTGGCATGGTAAAAAGGTTGTAATGATGTAGCCTATGTAAAAGGCAAAATCCAAATTATTCAAAAACGACTCCTAAAAGTTAAAGCGTGTGGTCTGTCTCAGTTTCCACAATGTTTTAGGTGTTTAATCGAGTTCTTCTTCTTCCATGTTGGTCAGTGTTGTGGTGCAATAGATCTGTTAGTTTGGTTTTATTACACACCACACGTTGTTGCATTTAAATGTCTAATCTCATTGCCTCACACTTTAGTAACTGCACAATCTATACCTGGATGTACCCTAATTTGCTGTTGAAATGATGTGCAGCCATAATGCCACAGCCAAAATCAAGATCTGAAACAGACTGCATATATAAAACTTTTATTATTCTAAAATATAATAAAAAATATAGTAATAATAATAAACAATTATAACCTTTATTTGACCAGAAAAAGTCTCGTTCAGATTTAAAAATATCGTTTACAATAGTGCCCTGGCTAAGACAGGCAGCAGCACAATTAAGGGTTACATATACATGCATACATAAAAAGAATTGCAATGAAAATAAATAATACATTACAGGATCATAAAATATAAAAAATATTCCATCAAATATTAAACAAATTGCAACATTCTACGTTTAACACCTGTCCATATTTAAAGTAGCAACAAGGAAATGCGATTATGATGCCTGCTCTACAGGCTGTAGCCTTAAATCCTGGTGAGACATCATCAAGTGTAACGATTCTTGACATTTCCACTTCATCATTGCCCAACAACAAAATTGCATCTAATCGTAATTAACATTAACTAATTTCCCGCATCGTGTTATTATGAAATCGTGATCTGTGAAACAGTTTTCGTCTTTGTAGACTGTCTTATGTTTACACTTGCGCGGATGAATATGTTCAGGTGACACCTTCAGGGCTACTGGCACTCGCTGTTTGAGTAACCAGTCTGTGCAGTTGATGATGTTTTTTATGAACATATATAACATATGCTACTAAACACAATCAGAGGCTGCTTGAATGCAAATCCTTCATGTTCTTGGAAGCAGTTTAGTGTAATTAAACCACTTCACTTCACCTCACTGCAAAAACGTCTATTGTTTGTTTAGGAATGTTTTATTGTTGATGATCAGTGGTGGAAGAAGTATTAAAAATCACTTACCTAAGATAAGATAAGATTGAACTTTATTCTGAGGGAAATTGTCCTGCAGCAGTTGCAGTACAAAGTAGGAAAGGATGCAAATAAGTATAAGTAGAAATACAACACATTATAAGGAAAGGTCCTCCATTCCAAATTTTACATAACTAAAAGTACAGAATATTTAGCAACAAAATGTACCTAAAAGTAGTCATTATGCAGAATGACATCTTTCAGTGTTATATTATTGAATCATTATTGGTGAATTGTAATGTGTAAGCAGTACTTCCATTGTAACTTAGTTTGTCAATGTGGAGCTCACTTTAAGTACTTCATGTACTGTTGGGTAGCTTAACTTATACCAATACATGATGAAGTAGCTAGTAACTATAGCTGTAAATTAAATTAAGCGGAGTAAAAAGTGCAATATTTCCATCTGAAATGTAAAGGAGTAGAAGACTAGCATAAAAGGAAGTACTTAAGTACATCAAATCTGTACTGAAGCACAGTCACTACATATACAGTACTTAGTTGTATTGTTTTTTATTTGTTGTATGGATTTGATAGTATCATGATTACCTTGGTACCAGGACATCAAGGAGCACAATGAAAATAAGTCTTTGACTTTTGTTGTTATCCTTGACATTCTGTAGATGACCTGGGGTCCTCCATCTCACTGTGTCAAATAAACTAAACATTATTTGTATGATGTCCTTTCACTGAATATATACTCACCTGTGATACTGTGATGTTTTGCCAATTAAACATCAAAAGTCATAGTTTCTGTGATCCCTCTTCTCTGACGATAGACCTAACCAAACCAAGTCAAAGTGTTTTGATGAGCGTAGCTTTGCCTGCATACTTGCACTGAATCAGTCAAGGAGATACAAATGATGATCCTGGTGACCCCTGGCCCTGCTTAACAGTTACAAAAACATACATTGGTTTACCACCTTGATCCTATATGACATTTCCTAATTATCACTTATTAGCATGAGTTCGAACTAATGATGTCTCAGATGTTGGCTACAACGATGCATTACTTCTGTTTGGGGTCTCAGAGACCTCAGCTGTAAAACATGGTTAGATACAATCTGTATTCATATTCTCCATATCTGTGATTAGTGTTAACAATACTTTTTACAAAGCACTACCCCTCCCAAATGTCAAGCAAGTATATTTGGTCTCACAGTCTCCCGTTTGTTTCCCTATTACTGGAGTTTTATAAGAGGTCTAATCAGACCTCTCTGGTCTAATTGACCTTAAACATATTTGTCAATATGAAGGAAGCATTCTGCACATTTCTTTGTCTGTAAATTACTTTTTGGCAATACATCGCCCATATAACATATAAAACGTTTCCTTCTTTCCCTATACAACTATTTCTGTATGTGTAATAACGATGCTGTATGCCAGTGGTGGAAGAGGTATTTAGATCCTTTACTTGGGTACCAATACAACAGTGTAAAAATACTCCATTACAAATACAAGATGATGATCAGTCAAATGAAATTAAAAGTAAAAGTACTCAATTATTTGATTAAAAATATCAGAGCAGTCTAGAGAGAAAATGAATCAAAAGTTTAGAAACCAATGGTTCACCCTTTACAATATATTGAATTTTATAAGCTTATCAAATGTTTTCTTTATGTAAAATCTTCAGCTGAAAAATAACAAGTAACTCCAGCTGTCAAATAATTGTAGTGGAGTAGAAGTATAAAGTAGCAGTAAATGGAAACACTGAAATAAAGTACAAGTTCCTCATTTGAGTAAAACTACTTAGTTACTTTCCACCACTGCTGTATGGCCATTTCAGTTTTTTGTCACCTTCATCAAATGTGCAAGCCCAGTTTGTTGCAAAGGGAAGGGTTGCCATTTCAATAATTCTCTATATATTGGGTTTTAATAAGGTAAGGAGGAATGTATTTAAAGAAAAAATTGGAATTATTACTGTTACTTATTTCACATACAGCGGTATGAGAATCTGAGAATCTTCACAGATACTTCCTCATTGTTCCACATCGAGGAATGAGGAAACAATGAGGAAGTATCTGTGAAGATTCTCAGTCATCCAGGTCATTCTGACCGACTTATAGGGAATCCCAGCCATTTAATCTCTGTGGGGTCATTACCAAGGTGATGGATACCGCTTGGTTTGTTCGTGCTCCTGGCTGTTGTAATGACTGTCATTGTGGTCATTCAACCACACTAAATGGCAGGGATTCCCTACCAGTCAGTCAGAACTGAAGAAGCCCTTTGGATGAGAGGCGAAACGTCTTCAAGTATCTTCAACCGAGACCAGTTGCCTTTGATTTTAACCTTCCTTTGATAGTGACGAAGTAAAGCCAATGTCAATTTTGGTAAATTTGCTTGTACGTTCATTTTAAGGTCTAATCTTCTGGGCGTGTTTGCCTTTATTCAAAAGTGGACAGAGAGGGAAGGTGGTGACCTGCAACAAAGATCCCTGGGCAGATTTGTAGTGGGGACTTGGTGGTTACATGGTGTCGTCTTAGACCACTGTAACACCCTATTCGCATGTCTCCAACAAGTTTAACACAGAATATGTCAAGACAAACTTATTTGACAGCACAATTAAAATACAATTTAGAGTAGTTTGTCTTCTTAATCCAAAGCTGGCATTATAAAAATATGGCAGTGACAATTATTAACTCTGCCGTCGTCACAGCCCAAAGCCTCACGAGGTTCAGTATTCTTGTCCTTCATCGTCATTTTCAGAATCGGGGCTCATTTGACCCAATTCCTCGTAATCCCTTTCAAGACAGGCCAGGTCCTCTCTGGCCTCTGCAAACTCTCCCTCCTCCATGCCCTCACCCACATACCAGTGGACGAATGCACGCTTAGCGTACATGAGGTCGAACTTGTGGTCAAGGCGAGACCAGGCCTCAGCAATGGCGGTGGTGTTGCTCAGCATGCACACAGCTCTCTGGACTTTGGCCAGGTCCCCACCAGGAACTGCAGTTGGAGGTTGGTAATTAATGCCAACCTGTTGAGACAAAGAGAACGATCAGAAAGATAAAGTATCTCAGGCTGCACGTCACTTACATTCATAAGGTTACTCACCTTGAAGCCAGTGGGGCACCAGTCGACAAACTGAATAGAACGTCTGGTCTTTATACTTGCAATGGCGGCATTCACATCTTTAGGGACGACATCGCCTCGGTACAGCATGCAGCACGCCATGTACTTGCCGTGACGAGGGTCACACTTGACCATCTGATTGGACGGCTCGAAACAGGCGCTTGTGATCTCGGACACAGTCAGCTGCTCGTGGTATGCCTTCTCAGCAGAAATGATGGGTGAGTAGGTAACCAGTGGGAAGTGGATGCGTGGAAATGGGACCAGGTTGGTCTGGAATTCCATCAAATCGACATTGAGGGCGCCATCAAAACGAAGGGAGGCCGTGATTGAGGAGACAATCTGACCAATCAATCTGTTGAGGTTGATGTAACCAGGACTTTCAATGTCCATGTTGCGACGACATATGTCGTAGATGGCCTCGTTGTCCACCATAAAGGCGCAGTCAGAGTGCTCTAAGGTAGTGTGGGTGGTCAGGATGGCGTTGTAGGGCTCCACCACAGCAGTTGACACCTGGGGAGCCGGGTAGACGGCAAATTCCAGCTTAGATTTCTTGCCATAGTCTAGAGACAGACGCTCCATTAGCAGAGAGGTGAAGCCAGAGCCAGTTCCACCTCCAAAGCTGTGAAAGACAAGGAACCCCTGCAGGCCTGTGCACTGGTCCGTCTGATGAGAGGGACAGAAGGAAAGGATAGCTTTTTAATAAAATCTCAAAACAAAATAAGCTTCATATCTCTTTCTGGAATTTGCATGATAAAGGTCATTCATCGGGTTTTATCATTACTGACCATTTTACGAACACGCTCCATGACTCCATCAATGATTTCTTTCCCGACAGTGTAATGGCCACGAGCGTAGTTGTTGGCTGCATCTTCCTTTCCAGAGATCAGCTGCTCAGGATGGAAAAGCTCTTTGTACTTTCCAACCCTTACTTGGTCTGAAAAGAAAGGTTTTCTTCAGAAAGGTGTCCTGCACAACTGCAGCTTGGTTTAACTTGATTGACCAGACCAGTGTCAAAGGTGGATGTTTACCGCTGAAACAGTCTAATTGATCAACTTTACTGTCACGTTATCTCGACTATTGCAATTACTATATTTCAACAAAATCAGTGTATTGTTCGTACATAGGCAAGTCCGTTAATGCAGCAAATTCATGACTAACTTCCCCTGATAAAATATGTAGATTTGCAAAGATACAAACTAAAATTCAGACTGACTTAAAGGGAAATATGTATGTATTGTATAAAAAGATGCACACTCATATTTTCCATTTACATGTGATGGAAGCCATAAAAATGGGGATTAAAATGTCTTGAAATGTAGTAAAAGGTTATCAAGTCAAAAATATAACTGAATACGTGAATAAATAATACTGGACACACATGCTTGTACCCATCTATTTATCATACAAGCAAAATTTGAAATGTGGTGAGGAAAATGGGAAATGTTGATTGGGAAAAAGAGTGAGTGTGTAAATGGCTAAAGGATAGGCTCACAAAAGTATGTCTTAAATATTCAGGTACCCATTTGAACATTGAAATAGGGTTTGCTTGCTGTAAATCTCCTTTAAATCTTTTAAATGTATGTCCCACCCCCACCAAAAAAGGAAAACAAAATGATTAACTGAAAGACAAATAATAGAGTATAATAAATTTAATTTATTTTAATAAAGTGATTGGAAAATCAATTTTTAACTAAAATGATCATATATTGATGTATCCTTTTACTACATTTTGTCAGCTTTGGGGCTCCATAGCATTGGGGCTTCACTGAAACTATATCACAGAAAATTTAAATGATCACTACATATTGTAGTTTTAGATTGTGTGATGATGCTGAAAAATGTGGAAGAAAATATTTTTTACTTTGAAGTTTTTAGTAAACTTTAGCATAAATTGAAGGGACATGTCGGAAAAATGAATTTTGCTTGGCTAAAATCAATCCAATACTGCACTTTGCAACTTACTATTTACATAATACACTTCTGTAAATGTTAGCCAGCATTGAATAAAAGCTAAAAGAGTCACCACTGTGCTTGTTGCTTGGATACCAGAGTTCCCATCAGCAGTTACCTGCATGACCCATTTGGATGGAGATGCACTTACTAGACGAATACAATCACACATAATAGGACGACATGAATGTTAATAAAAACAGAGAGATAAGGAGGGTAAAAATAAACACACATACAGGAATACTCACCAACCACTGTGGGCTCCAGGTCCACGAAAATCGCTCTTGGAACATGACGCCCAGAGCTCCCGGTATTGAAGAAAGTGTTGAATGGGTCTGAACGGGAATTTGATTCTGTAGGATTGTCCAGGAAGACGCCATCAGGCCCGACGCCGTGCTCAAGGCAGAAGAGCTCCCAGCAGGCATTTCCTGTCTGGACACCCGCCTGGCCCACATGTATAGAGATGCACTCTCTCTGAACAGAAAGAAACAACACAATTGCGAGTTAAATACATGTCACAAGCTCACAAAACACAAAGCCAAACAATCCTTGTTGTACTTCTTTTAACATCTTTGACTCCCAACATTCGTGGTTTAGCAGAGCCATTTATTGCAAACCTGAAAATGATCAATAAGGAGTTTGTTTGTCATATTGTTTTGTTAGAAATATGCAATTTTGACATCCATCAATAATACCCACAGAGCTCTTTAAATTCCTTCACCACTAGAGGGGGTCTTTATCACATATGTGTCAGTGAAACTTCTTCCAAACAGATTTAACATAGGGATGTGAATCTAAAAAGCAGCAGAATACTTAACAGTGAAATTGAATCCACACTGAATACTTACAACTGAAATTTAAGTACTACTGAGTTTAAAGCGGCTATAATCAATATTTTTGTACAACAAGAATGGATCCAATGACAATGTGACAACAATGTGAAAGGGTCACATGTAGTGATGAACTTATAGATAATTTTCACCTGAATTGCAGCTTCTCTCTAGCGTTATGGAGCTTTATTATGTTTAAGCTCACTGTTTATCTGTCTGGCCCACAACTTTGCTGTTTTGGTTTGCTGTCACCGCTCTCATAGGGTTGTTTTGGGTCTCAGTAGGAAGCTGTTTTCAGAGAAAAAGCTCTAAAATCCCACTGTACACTACACGCTTAGCACCAAACTTCGGACAGACACTGTGAGCTATTAGCTGGTGAACATAGTGCAACGCTTATCAGCTAAAGAGATAGATTGTTTCACTTAGGAGTTGGTAGAGACCAAAAAGAGCTCAAAGAGAGGGACTATTGGACTTACATTCATCAGGTGGATGGAAACACACCTCCAAATTTTACTTTTACGATAAAATACATTCATTTGCTATAATTTCTGTCGTATTTAAATTTCAACTGCAATTCAATTACACAATTAGGTGTTCAGCTGAAAAATTTTAAATAATTACTGCTTTTCTTTCAGCTCGGTGTGCAATGCAAACATGTTTGATGATACACTGTATTATTCATTATATTTGTGTTCTGCTTTACCAGTTGTTGAGTGTAAACAATTAAAAACAGGCTTATTCCAACACTGTGTTGCATTTTCAAAGTGCTTCCTGCAGTCATGTTTGAACATGTTGAGAATTTCAGGTTTTGTTTTCCTTGGAGGGAGACCATCCCCCAAGATGATTTTTAGCCGTTGACTGACATTTGTAAGACATAGGTAAAGTGTGCATATAAACGTTAATAAAAAACTTGAGTATTCACAAAAAATTGTCTTTTCTACTGAGGGCCAGTTTAATATTCTTATGCTGAAGATGAAGCTTTGAGCTCCTCTCTGTGTCTGTCTCAGTCTCACTGATTATACACTTACAAAACTATTAACACAACAAAGTGCAAAGAGTAATATAAAAGATGTTATTAAAGCATAAAAAATGTTGGAGCTGCATGTATGTTAACACAAACACTTTTCATTTAAAATACAAACACTGTGCATGCAGCCAGACGTTTGGGGAGATATTTTCTTATCTTGCATAGATTTCCCTTGCAGACAATACAGACAGATATTGCTGCCGATTTCCAAAAAAGTGAGATACATAATTTAAAAAAACTTATAACCAAATAGTAAACTTTCCCAGCATGAGTTTCCACATCTCCAATTAATTGTAATTATCTTACCATGTCTGCAGATGATATAAGTAGTTGGTTTTGGTGCAGGATACTGTAAGTTTATCAGTCCGCAAGGCTCCAGACAGTTCCTCGTCTGTGGGACAGGTAATGTGCTCTCTTTATATCTGCAGAGAGGCTCACAGGTGTGTCGGTCTGACACTTATTCAAACTTAAGACGGCAGAGGAGGGAGAAGTTAGATCAAAGGAGGGAGGGATGATGAGATTCCTCCCTCAAAATATTGTTTTAGCCACTTTTTTGCTTATTACAGCACAAGAAAGCATATTTGGAGAAAATTAGACACATTAAAGATCCAGCCTCGTGTCACTGGCAGCAGTGGAAGAAGTACTCAAATCTTTTACTTCAGTAAAAGTAGCAATACCACTGTATAAAAATACTGTGTTATAAGTAAAAGTCCTGCATTCAAAAATTGACTTGAGTAAAACTACGAAAGTATTAAATGTACTTAAAGTAGTCTACAAGAAGTTCTTGTGCAGAATGGCCCATTTCAAAGTAATGTATATATGACTGAATTATAATTATGTACATTTAATTTAATGTGCAGCCGGTATGGGTGGGGCTTATTTTTTGGTAACTTTATATACGGTACTGCTGCTGTGAATTCCACCAAGGCATCAATAAAGGTTTATCTTAACCTGTAATAATTGTACAATATTTGCCTCTGTGTTGTAGTCGAGTAAATGTATAAAGTAGCATAAAGTGGAAATACTCAAGTACAAGTTCCTCAAAAAAAAAGTACAGCAGTAAATGTAATTAGTTACTTTCCACCACTGACATCATGCAAGTTTGAGGTCAACAACCAGTAAAACAGCTTATGCACTCCTTGAAACCCCTCTGTACTTTATTATCCTGTTGTGTATTTGTGCCTTTAATATTTAAAACTGTACAGTAAGGAAAGTTGATGGTGAAATGTATTTCTTCTGAGATGTTATCTTACCAAACTTACCTTCTATTAAACCTTTAATGTTTCCCTTTATCAAGAGACATACAGAAATGATCCTGTGTGGTGAGATGCTTTATCATTTTTCATTGGTTAGAAAGGAGGCTTTTCTTTGGAAACAGAGTTTTAACAGTATTTGATTGCTCATTCAGCAAATCAGACAAAGCGCCACAGGAAAGTTCCTTTAATTTTATCGAGGTAACTTTCCCGATGGTGAGGTATTTTGCCAGCTTCAACAGTTCAGTAAACATGATATCTTTCTTTTTCAGGAAACATCAGGACAACATAGTGTCCAACAGAGCTTGATTCAGCCATCAGATGAAAATACATTTGGTGAATGGAGGGTGACACACAGGGAAACACAACATTTACCAGCGTTACATTTGGTGAATTTAAGTTAGAAAGAAAGGGGGAAAATATGGTGCTGTAGGCTCAGCGATGCTTTGAGCTGAATGCTAACACCAGCATGCTAACATGCTGATGTTTAGCAGTGGTGGAAAGCACATAATTTAATTCTACTTCAGTATAATTTTGAATATTTCCATTTTCTGTTACTTTATACTTTTACTTCACAACATTTGAGTAGGAACAATTGTACCTTTTACTCCACTACATTTATTTGAAAGATTTAGTTACTAGTTCAAACGATAACATGCATTGCTAAAGATTAAACCAGTGGTTCCCAATTATTTAACTTAGGAAAGCAGTGTCTGGTCGGGCTCTCTTGTGATGTTGCTAATGTTGTTTGTTCTTTTCGTCTTTCCTACCATATTAATCATCTCAAAAGCATCCACATTTATCTTTCTTTTTATCTGACCCTTTGGAGGGGACCTATTCCTAAGTCGGGAACCACTGGACTAAATTACCAACTGTATGTACAACAGTAAAGTATTAACAATTTTAATAAGAGTCATAGAGCCCCCTTTTCTGCAGAACAAGTAATTTTAGTTTTATTACTTTAAGTTTTTTCTAAAGTAATTTTGTTGATAATACTTTGCCCTGATGATGGCGATATATAAAATGTTAAGGGATCACCAAAGTTATTAGAATTTAGTTTGAGGGGGACAAATGTCTGTACCAAATTTCATAGCAATCTATCCAATAGTTGTTGAGATTCTTCAGTCTGGACCGCACTAAATGCTTATTCTCATTAAAATAAAAGATATTGGGAGGCAGGACAGTGAAACCAGTAGATTGGTGGTGTGGACATTCAGTTTTTTCTGTCTCCATATGGTCCAATGGACAAGTTGTACAGGGATAAAATAGATGCGTCTACTCTGTACAGTCTGGTGAATTCGGAGAGCTCAAACTGCTTCTAGTGACTGATTCTCCACATTTGCTCTGTGGATGTGAAAGATGAGTTTTCTTACGCCGCTGACTCAGCGGGCGACGTGTGAAGCAAATACACAGTGTTTTGTCACTCAACAGGCGCTTACAGACTGAGAAGATGCACCACAGATAAAACATGTCAGTTCTCTGTTTATTCACTTCCCAGGCAACAGTGATGTTATGACTTTGTGTCCTACATGTACACGTCTGAATTTAAAAGCTGAGGGAAAAAAAACAAATCACATGCAACTCATACTTAGTATTTTGTGATTTTTTTCCCCCAATTGTTCCAGACGGAGGGACAAAATAATCATAATCAACTGGTACAATTCAGTCATTTTCTAAAACAATATTTATCTCTAAATATATCTTCTGAGAGCAACAGTAAGTAGTAAGTAACCATTTGTATTAAAGTGAATTTAAAACCACTGTTTACAGGAAGAATTACAAAAAGGGTTGAATTACTGACCCATTAATGACCTTGCAAATGCAGAATGAGTACACTTGATAATAAGCCAATGTACTGTAACTATCATCAAAGTCAAATGGGAGGCAACATGGATGTTCACTGTTTGATGTAGGCCAAAGTCATAAGGCATATAGCAGCAACTGGAGTCTACGTCGGCTCCTTCTTTTTATGTTTTCTTATGATGAGTAGAAATATATTGCACTTTGAAGACAAACTGAAAAAATAATCTCACAGGTAACGACAGCAACAAGCACCACCGAAGAGAGACATGCAAGTGGTGATGGGCTCCTTAGAGGCCTCTTTTGAGGTGAAGTCTACCACGGCGAAGCTGAATCTCTGTTGCACGGCCCAAGTCCCGGAGGGTTGACCATCCAGTAGAGGAGGCAGCCCTAACTATTTGCATACTGGCGAACAAACATCTCCCTTTGTGGCTCCGTTTTAGTGGCATTTTAGCAAAGTCTAGCTGCCTGTCATCCTGTCTGCTTTTCGTCTTGTGGCTCTTTATCTTGGCTAAGATCACTTTTCTCGTAGAACGCAGACACCTGCATCGCACCGTTGTGTCGCCATCGAAGTAACAACCTCCCAGGAGTCGATAACCGGGTCGTAACATTCAATACTGCTGAGAAGAGAGTTTCCATCATATCTATAGGGAGATGTGAGACAAACAAGGAGGAACTGAGAGTTTTAACCACAGCGTTCAGCACTTCTCTACACTGCAATGCTGTGCAGCCTGAACACAAGTTCACTCACACGTTAATTAGTAACCTCTCACACTACAGCTGTGAGAGCTAAACCAGCAGAGCGCAAAGGAAACATTAACAGAAACAGTGTAAGTGACTTCTGTTCAGTCGCCACTTGTGGTAATGATGTAACACAATTATCATTATTCAGATAAACTTTATAACAAAAGAACATTTCTTAAACCACTTAAAAGGATAGGTTCACAATCAAAAAGTCTATGATCAAACAATAGTCAGGTACCCATAAGAACATTAAAATAGGTATATCTTAGGTATAGGTAAATATTTGCTTGCTGTAATAATTCCTCCTGTTCATACTTGCCATTAAGAGATCTCTTCCTGAAGCGCTTTCAGTGTAAAATATAATATATTCAAAAGTTCATCTGATGCAGCCTGAGTTAGACAAATCAAGTGTGGACAAAGCAATAAACTGACACTTGATTTGGATAATTGAGACTGCTGAAGCCGTATGTTAGCTTTGGCTAAACTTCAGGATGCATTTTTTGCACAAAACAAGGACTGTGGATTTTGCTCCTGATTTCTTACAGTGTAGTCGTGCTGCGAAGGTCTCACTTCTGAGCCAGTATAGAGAGGAGGAAGGATAACAGCAACCCATAAGTCCCTCAGCATACATGTGGCATGCAAGTGTTGAAGTTAAACTTGAAGAAATTCAAACCTATCCTTCAAACCCACTGTCACAGAAAGGTCATTAGGATATTCTTTCCTACCCAGCGATGGCGTACAGACGTCCTCTGAGAACAGTTGCTCCTACATAGCATCGAGGAGTGGTCATACTGGCTACGGTGGTCCAATAGTCTGTTCTGATGTTGTAGACCTCAACAGAGTCAAGGTGTGAAACACCATCAAAGCCTCCCACTACATAGATGTGGTCATTGAGTAAAGCCACACCAGCCCCTGAAAACAGTTGCAAACTCAGTCAAACAGTAACACAGAACAGAATAGTTAGCTGTAATATTTTACTTCATTCTGCTTTCTTACCTACCTGACCGCTTGGTGGCCATCGGTGTGACACTAGTCCAGTGGCCAGTGTGTGGGTCATACCGCTCCACTGAATTCAGGATATTCAGTCCATCGTATCCACCTGTCAGAGAAATGACAAGTGTGGAGCTGCAGCGATTAATCAATTAGTCTATTGACAGAAAAATACTTGGCAACTATATTGATAATGTGATTTAGGGCTGTCCCTGTCTAAGAATTTAGTCGGGGTGGGTGGGTGGGGCGTTACACACGGCAGCTCCCCTTTAATCTTGAGAAGCTGCAGAGCTACACTCTCTGTTCATTAATCACTGGGTATGCACCTCACGGGTCTATTCGAAGTACTGTTTAAAAACGATATAATATTCTTTGTGTGGTTCGTCAATGGTGATCAATGAATTGAACGTCCCGCGAGGTGCACGGACAATTAAGCAACAACACCGGTCTGCTCTGTCTCTCTTCCTCTTCGCCTAGGCTCCTCCTATCAAAGCAATGAATCTTCGACTACTTGGGGTCACCCCTAATGTCATCATCTTCATCCTCTGGAAAAAATTGTGTTGGGCATTTTTTACTTTTTTTCAGACATTTTATAAACCAAATGATTAAGTGATTAATCAAGAATGTAAATATTTCAGACTTAGACATGTGGCCCGAACAGCATCTTTTTCTGGTAAATTACGTTTGAAAGTGGGATTGTATTATATTCTACAACTAGACTATTACCGTATTCACATCAGAAATTATTGTTGTGTATCGGTGTAACATTAGGTCTTACAGAGTGTTTTATTATGAGTTGTTAGATGCCTTACTGTTTCTAGGTTTGTTAAACAGTTCATTCCACATTTCTTTTGTTATGCTCCATTTTCTAGTTTTCCCCCTTTAAAAGTTGGTTGCGAGTGTCAAGTCCATTAATAGTGTGGGTTAGAGTTAGTCAACCATCAAAGTATTTTGTCTGCCTAGTTAAACCTACAGGAGTTTCTGAGGGCTCACGTGCCATGGAGGAAACAACTTCATGACGAGTGAAAACAAGTCTGAAGTGTATCCTGATGTCTTTACTGCAGAAATGGACCACGGACTGAATCATCTGTCAAGCTGACAAGAACTACTGCTGTCACAAAAAGTCAGAAAGTCTGAGATACGCTTAACTCTGGAGAGTTTTTACCTCTTCCAATAGCCTAACAGGAGAGATTATGAGTATGTGACTGATAGGAAAGATACACAAATGTGAGATTTATTTTTGCTTTAACGGTATTGTTTTATGTTTGACTTTTACAATAGAAAAGGCTCCAAGGACGAGGAATCTCTTGGATTAATGTTAACTCAGAGAAACCTTTCCAACAGGACTAATATGAAAGTGTATCATATCTTCAAAAAGTCTATTTTCAAAAACAAGTGTTTGAAAAAGTTTGTCGTCTTATATCAGGGTTGTCTTCTATTTAGGCCAATATGGTTAGCCAATGTCAATCATTTGCTGGTTCCAGCTTCTCAAATGTTTGGATTTGCTGCTTTTCTTTTCCCTATGAGATGGTAAACTATGAGTCTTTGGGTTTGAATAAACCACCTTAGGCTCTGGTAAACTATAATTTCTGACATTTTATAGATAAAATAATTTGCTGAGAAAACAAACAGCAATTAATTGATGATGAAAGTAATCATATGTTGTAGTCCTAATAAGTCTCGAAGTTTTCAAGGATTGGGACGTTAAGATTATCTATCCATACCTAGACAGTATATAAGTCCACTGGCCACCACTAGACCAGCTCCTTCTCTAGCTGTCTGCATGTCTCCCAGCATGCTCCACTGGTCGATGTTTGGGTCGTATCGCTCCATACTGGTATGGCGCCGGCTGCCGTCGAAGCCACCGGCAACATAGATCATGTCTGTCGAGAGCCAAACAACTATATTGTTACTGTGTACCTTTCTGAGACAGAAGAAAGGGCATTTCACAGAACACACGGGCAAAGGTGCAAGTCACTTGGCACAGCAACTCACTCACCTCCGAGTGTTGTGGCTCCAGCAAGGCCACGGCGCACATTCATGGTGGCGACGGTGTACCAAACACCGTCCTCGTCCGCGGTGTAGTCTAGGCACTCAACGGAGCTGAGCCTCGACCGGCCATCGTAGCCTCCGATCACATAAACTCGATCATGCAGAGACACAGTGGCGACGTAGCGCCTTTTCCGTGCAATGTTCTGTTTAAGACATACCTGTCTGTATTAGCCAAATATACTTAGATGAAAAAAATCTGTCAAATGTTCAATACTTACAGGAAGAAAGCTCCATTCTTGTGTTTTTGGATCATATTTCTCAACTATGTCTATTGGTGACTGTTGGCTGCCAAACCCACCTATAACCAACAGGACTTCTTTGGCACCTGAAAGGTAGAAGAAGAATAAAATCACTTTTATTATCAGTGTAGATTACAAAGTAGGTATGTAGGAGATGCGCATATAGCTATTAAAAACAGGATTCCTACCTAATCTTGCTTGTGTGCGTGGGCCCTGCATCTCACTCCTCAGCTCCGGTCTTAAGTGGAATTTCTTGGCTTCATCAACAAGGTCTCGACATGGCAGGCTACACCGAATGAGGGGCTAAAACGTGTCAAAACTTGTTTAATTATGGTGGTAACTGTGATAAACACGTCAACACATAATCCTTCATTGGAAGCTTGCCGTATGATTACAAAAACCTGCGGGGTGTCGCCTGGCTCACCTCAGCATCAATGACATCGGTAATGTAGCGGGGGGTCAGGAGCGGCATTCGAACAAACTCCAGCATGTCTGGCAGATAGGGCTCTCGCTCTTTTCGGTTGTGTTTGACCCAGTTTAACACGGCTTCAAATACAGGCTCCTCCGAGTCCACCTTCATACAAACGGCATAGAGAGTGAGAAGAACTACAGCTACCTTAAAGCCAGTAAATCCACATATTATTCAAACAATTACCTGACAACTGCGGTAAAAGATGATATTCATCAGCGATTCTACCATCCATCCATAACTATTAGCATTCATTATTCAGCCATTGCAATTGTTTTTTTAATTGCAAAGACACATTGTGCAACAATGCAGTATGGTAAATGTAAAAAAAGCCAGAAATTCTCACCCTAAAATAAAGTTGACACGAAGAGAAAGATTTTACTGAGGGCAAATTATGCGTGACTGCGATTTACATGTATGGTCTAGTTTTATTCTAAAAACAACAAAAATTTCCAGGAAAGAACCATTTGAGAGAAGTGATGATCTATAAATCTTCGTATGATAATAACTGTGTTTTCACAAATCACGGCATGTGGTTGGGAACAGGAATTTCCTGAGCACAAAGGCAAACTTAAATCAGGTTTTCTTCTCTGCAATTTCATTGTCAGCCCACTCGGCAAAAGTGAGTGGAACTGGAGAGGGGGGGCACTAACTGAGATTATAGCAGGTTGGTACATGGTTTTCTTTGTTGCACTCAGGTGCAAGACAATAAGAAAGCTGTGAGTGTCAAACTCAGTTAACACCATACTATTAAAGCTTTTCAGGCAACTTAACACCATTACTAACCATTACAGATACAGCGGGTATATACACAGATTATTGGAGAGCAGATATGCAGTTATGGTATCAGGTATTTAAAAACATCCACACAACAACTGACCAACACCAAAAAAGTACAAATGACAATGACGTCCAGTTTTCCTACCTGGATTTCATCACATTTTATAAGCTTTTCAACTTCTGTCTGGCTGAGCAGCATGAACTCCTCATGCTGAACCACCTCGGAGAAATGCTTCTGTGAAAAGAGCTCGGCAGCCTGCATCAGGTCAAGGCAATTGTGAGTTTCGGCAAAGTCACGAATACCCAGACAGTTAGAGGGATCAAGCTGACTCTCCAAAAAATCACAACATGCTCTTTTCACCCCTGAGGAAAACAAAGATACATTCGTATAAACACACATGTCTTTTTCAAATTCAGTCAAACCCTGATCGACTAGACTCTCATGTCACTCAACAACTCTGAATTTGGAAACGCTGAAGCCATTTCATTTGAAAAGTGGCGCCATTCCACTGTGCCTCAGGGATTCTAGCAGGGTTCAAGTTAAATTTAAGACTTTAAGACCTTTCTAATATATACGCATAGAATAAAATGCATTACCTGTTTCACCTGTACAATGTATGAAAGTATGATGGAAAACCACAAGGGACGATATAGCCTAGAATAATTTATTATTATTTTTCATTACTTCCCAGCAGGATATATTCCTGATTATATGATTAATAAAATTTACGTGACCTAGACTTAGGCAAGTGGCATAAAATGGATGGATTGATTAACCAATTTAATAGGATTAATTAAGTTTTTGCTAAAATTGATATCACTTGCTGCTGTAGCTAGCAGTAGTGACAGTGCTTGCAACAGATCTGATGCTGCTGAGTGAAACTCAGGACCCACAACCCACAACCACAGCAATTCCACTTCTTTTAGTATAGGCGTAAGCTATAATGTCTCTCATAAGCCTGCTACCTGATACGAAAACATTTTATAGCTACCACTACTGCCTATGGCAGGGAAGAGATAACCTTTAAGACTTCTGTAAATTAAATGTGATTTTTTGAGGATCCTGAATTTGATGCTTTTTAAGACTTTTCAAGACGTGCAGATACCATCTGCCAATATTCATAATGTAATGCAACGATATCAGCTGGCTTAAGAACATACTTTTCAAATCAAGGTACAGCAGGCACTCCTAAACTTACCTTTGAGCTGTAGCAAACACGCTGCAGGGAGCAGTTCCTGTACATTCTCCACTGTGACTAACACAGTCTCTGTGTAGACAAAGTCCAACAGGATCTCCATAGTCGCTGCAGTGAGCCCTTGGATGTCGACAAAAGATTTCCCCTTCTCTGCAAGCTGCAGGTCCACAAAAACACATAGTATCAGGTGTAATGACAAGAAACATTTCATTAAGGGATTTGTTCTAAGCATTTGTTATCATGCTGAAACTATTCTGTTTTGTCAACTGTGTCTTCTTTGGTAAATTAAAACACTGCCTCAAGCCAAAAAACAGAGTGAATAAACAGATCATATTCAGATAGGTAACTTGGACATATTTCCCCTTATTTTCTTAATTCTATCAAACCATATGTAATATGCTTCTTTGTTAGCACTGAGCACTTTTTAGTGTTACCTCACTGGTGAACATTGCACAAAAGTAGTCACTGCAGGCAGCCAAGACAATCCGGTGAGCTGGAAAATCTGTGTTCTCCACCCTCAGAGTGATATCGCAGAGTGTGTTGCTCTTTCGAAGCGAGTTCATTGCATTGAGGATGGATTTGGCATGGGAATTGGTCATGATGTCCTTGGGAGCCATGCTGCCTTGATAATCTCTCTGAGATCTCAGACTACTCCAGGAATCTAAAATAGATAGACAACTCAGTGTTCAATACAGCATTTGTACATACAGCACTTATTACATGTGTTTTATCATTTGGTGAGTCAGTGTTTGTGTATATATGTGTGTGCATTAAACAGACAGAAGACTGTAGCATAGTGACATGCATTTTTGGTGTGAGTTAGAAAGCTCGAGAAACAAAGATTGAAAGTAAATTTAAGTGTAACTGTAATGTCCAATTTGTGAGATTTACACAGCTTTTTAGAGGCAAATATTAGACGCTATGTTAGTTTATTTCATTGTCTGATAGCTAACGTTATAGTCAGCAGATTAAGATTGTTCATGCAAAACAGCTAGTAAACATAAAGTAAAAAATTGTCTTTCTTCAGGAACAGGATTTTAAACTTTGATCCAGAAATATGTTTTGTTGCTAATACTTGAGTGTTTCATTTGTGACATTTAGAATACAGGGCTTATACTTTATAAATGTGTAATTGTGCACATTCCTAATGCAACTTACCGTTAAAAGATTTGAATACTTTTTCCACCACTGGGAGGCAATAACTATAGCTACACATTAGCAAGCAAGCAGCTAACGACAGCTGAGGGCTAACGCCAACGCTAGACAACTAAAGAAAACACAGCCATATAAAGTGAACTGGAGCCCAGCGGAAGACAACACATATAGCGACACACACAGAAGAACTTGTCAAGAATTTACATAATACCTGTCGCTGCAGTAAGGCTGATTCAAAACGTTTAGCTAAGTTGCGTTGCTAGCTAGTAGCACCAAAGTCCCTTGTCCCAGTTCTTGCTGTCAGTCACACTGTGTGGAGAAAGCTACTGAACCAACAGCTAATCCATGATGACCCTCTGCTAGGTCACACTATGCGGACATATATATCTGGAATTTTAAAATAATTTCATATCGCATCCCCAGTATGAGTTTTAACCAGCTAGAATATTTCGTTGACTAAAGCTGCAGCAGAGACTCCACAGATTGGACGTAAACAGACCGTTACGTGACTGTACGTGAGTTGTACGTGCGCGCTCCAGGCGCCTACGTTCAAGATACAAGATGCCTTCCGCGCGTTCCCGCTAGTTTGTCTCTACAGCTGCCGTAGGAATGGTAAAGTGACTGTATCATACAAAGTGACATATCCTGGTTTGTTAAGGATTTACAAATCCAACTTCACACCCCGAGAACCCGGAGCGGAATATCATCTCTTAAAAAAACCCTCTTTTTTTAGGCACCAGAGGACGGCAGCGACACCGTGTAGGAGGAGCCAGCGGCGTGTTTCCGCTAAAACCAGGCCGAGAGAGGTAATACGGTAATCTATGCCGCCGTACTGAGAATTACACAGAATAGTGGCGGAACAGTCGCAAGATACTGCGGGACGCTTTTAAGAGTACACCGTGTTTAATCACTGGGGAGCTGCGGTTGTCCATATCTGGGGAAGAAGAAGGAGTGGCAGCTGGACTGTCAGCAATGGAAGCCGAGTTTCTGGAAATCGATGAAACCGGGAGTTGGGGCGCCGTTTATCAGGTAGGACCCTCTCAGCAAATCAAGGTGGAAATGGACTGCTGGTGAAGCTGCCACTTTTTTTTTTTTTTTTTTAGGCCAAATGATAGCTTATGCACAGCGAGTCTGCAGCGGCCTAACATCAGCAAACGTTAACATTTCTGTCGTTATCAGCCTTGTTCCGTCTTTAGTTTTAGTCGGACCAATACGATGATTGATGTGTCTGCCTGGTTCTCGAGCGAGAAAAGCACGTCCAGTCGCTGAACTGTTACTTTGTATCTGTCAGGCAAATTGTAAATGTTGGTGTCCGTTGTCACTTTTTGTTGCACGTGTTTTTGACATAAATATTTCAGCTTTCAGTCACTTATTGTTCAGTTACCTTCAGGGCTTTGTCCACAGTTTCTTAAACAAAATATCAGTTCACTACAGCTCAGCTTGAGTCAGCTGGTATTATTATATTTTTACAGGTTATTTAGACATGTTCAATACCCGACTCCTCACTCACACACTCACACACACACACACACACACACACACACACACACACACACACACACACAAGGACACTTTCAGGGAGTATATATAAATATCTACAGCGAGAGAACGCACTTTTACACATAATTAAACATAGGATTAACATTTATACATTCTTATAATCTGTTTTAAAGCATATAACAGCCATGGGAGACAGTCTGCACCGGTTGCATCCTTTAATGTGATATAAATGTATTGTTCATGTATTGCTATATGCGCTTATTTTTTATTTATGCTGTCACAGGAGATTCGTCAGCAGTCCTGTGAACTCCCTTGCAAGGTTGCCAAATTACCTGAAAACAAGAATCGGAATCGTTACAGAGATGTTAGCCCATGTAAGTTGCTCTTTTTTTGCCCGTCTGAATGCACTGGACAGAACAGTCTTTAACATTTAAAATAGTCATTTAAATTGATGGCAGCTCTGTAATCACCAACTTAATGTTACACAGTGGCGACTTATTCTTAAAAGTTACAGCAGCATCAACACTGTTTCTAAGCTGTACAAACATGCCAGTGTACTGCTGTTTGACCTCAGGTGCAAGCACTGTAATAATAATTTGAAATAACACAATGGCAGTATTATGCAATAGTCGGAGAGCTCACTGTGGAGGGGCGGACGTAATAAAGGATGTGCTTTCCAATTCATAACTTTTGGCCTCTTTTCAAGAGCAGCAAATGTCTTACTGTGTATTTATTAAAGGTGTTCGTATGATAATAGTGCATGTAGGTCAAGCTACATAACGCAGGCATCTTCTAAACCATATTATGTAGGCTGGCTTTTATGTACTCTTCAGTCACACCCATTAGCATCTTTAATATTTTTAAGTCCATTTTATTGTGTTTATTAGTTTATTTAAAGGGGACGGTGCATATTTGCACCCATATTCCCGACACAACTAGACAGTGACAACAGATTAAAAGCTTTAAAACAAGTATAAAACACTAAACAAGTTAGTGTGGATCTATAAAACATCACATTATTCATGAGTACGTGTCTCAGTAGATTTTAAGTTTGATTTAAAACTGCTGCGTATTCCTTCTAACCATGCATTTTATTCTGGAAAGCTCTTTGTAAACACCGTCTAAGACATTGGTTCTCAAACCCCCTCATTTAATTGTTATTGTACCGTATATCTTTTTTTGATGATCACTTCAGTCATACAGTGCATTTGACTACCGATGTGTCTTTTTATGTAAGCATAGCTATTCGGTGAACATTGTAGTTCAGTGTTTGAATAATTATTCAGTAAATGTTTATTTCTGGAAAGTCACAGTGCAACAGCTGAACTATATGTGGTTTCCCCTTTTTCACACTAAATAAGCTATGCAAATTGTGCCGACCGGGTTGCAAATAGTTACCGTATATGCCATCAAGCGTGTGTCTTGATATTTACTTTTAACAAGGTGTGAAAATCAGTAACCTGAAACCAGTCATGCTGTTTACTTTTTAACTGAAATATTCTTCCACTGCTTATCAAAAAAGATGACGTTTTCCACCTCAGTATTAAAACCATAAGCTGACACCTGTGTTTTGTCCGAAGACAGACTTGTCCTATGTTCTCAGCAGCTGTGTTAGTGTGAGAATTGCATTTCTTGTCCCCGGGGGGTTGTGACATATTAAAAACACACAAGCATATTTTCATGATTGTTTTTTTTTCTCTTCTCCTCAGTTGACCACAGCAGAATATGTCTGCAGCTGGGTACGAATGACTACATTAATGCCAGCCTAATAACAGTAGAAGAGGCACAGAGGAAATACATTCTTACTCAGGTAAGCATGGAGAAGATTCAGCACACTCCTCTGGAAATGTTGTAGTCAGATGGTAATCTTACAGTAATCTTAGTCATCAGTAAATATAAAAACATCATAACCTTCACGAAGGGAGGATATTTCGGAGGACTGTTGTATTAGGCTGCATTAGTTTTACCTAAGTGTACATAATTAACTGGCAACTGAGTGTGTAAATATTTAATGAATGGTTTATAACAAATGATAATGTAGTTGTAAACAGATTGAAGTTTTTATTAATATATTTGTCAAACACTAACTCCTCTCTCCTGCGGGAACCTACAAGTGTAAGCTGGTGTATATAGAGTTAATCAATGACAATATAGTAAAATACAGATGATAAAAATATAAAATATCATCTTTGGAATTGCTGTACTTTATTAAGCACTTAAAAAGTTCCATACCTGTGTATAACTATGTTATAGTGTGTTAAAAAACATTTATTAAATAAAATGTTGTATTTCAATATTTACAACAAATTCCACTGTGCTTTACCGTCTCATGTTTGGTTCATGTGCATTTCCAACATCTTTTTTATCATTTTATCATCAGATTATCATAACACATTTTAACAGAATTAACATAGATCCAATTAATATTTTAACCCCAAAAAACACGCACAAAAGGCGAAAGTGCTTTTAAAAGCATTGGAAGTTGCCTGAGGCCCAAGGCAACTTGTGTAGCATGAGAGGAAAAACAGTGAGCTCTTCCAAAGCAGTCTTCTTTTTTTAAGAATAGTATGATCTGCAGTATCAAGTGCCTTGCTGAGATCTGTACCATTTTTTTTAAGTTATACTAACAACTCCCCCACCCCCCCACTGTTTTAACACAACAGTCATTATCTTTCAGGGACCCCTTCCAAATACATGTGGCAACTTCTGGGAGATGGTTTGGGAGCAGAGGACCCGCGGTGTGGTGATGCTGAACCGAGTCATAGAGAAAGGATCTGTAAGCATTGTTTACTCTTCTTAATGTGTGATATATTCATTATGTCTTCTTTGCCCCAGTAACCCCATTGCTGTGCTCTTACTGTTATGTTACGTGTTATGTGCACCTTCATTTGGGTTTAGGTTAAATGTGCCCAGTATTGGCCACAAAGAGAGGAG
Source organism: Micropterus salmoides (assembly GCF_014851395.1). Taxonomy (NCBI): domain Eukaryota; kingdom Metazoa; phylum Chordata; class Actinopteri; order Centrarchiformes; family Centrarchidae; genus Micropterus; species Micropterus salmoides. The sequence goes on along the minus strand of NW_024040707.1, from coordinate 9,268,740 downwards.
AAAGATGCTGTCTTTGAAGATACCAATTTCAAGCTCACCCTTGTCTCAGAAGACATCAAATCTTACTATACAGTCCGTCAGCTGGAGTTGGAAAATCTGTCTGTAAGTTGCTGTTTTGTGCCTGTGTGTGTGTTTGAAAAAGAAACACGTCTCCAGATCAGAACTACACCCTTTTAATACTTGGTGCATGTGAGTCCATGTCTTTTCTTTGGTCTTTGAATTCTTCTGATCTTCTTTTACAGACTCAGGAGACTCGTGAAATTTTACATTTTCACTACACCACCTGGCCTGACTTTGGGGTACCAGAGTCTCCTGCCTCCTTCCTAAACTTCCTGTTCAAGGTGCGAGAGTCGGGTTGTCTGAATTCAGACCAGGGTCCAGTGGTGGTGCACTGCAGTGCCGGCATCGGACGCTCTGGGACCTTTTGTCTTGTGGACACCTGCTTGTTATTGGTTTGTACGATTTCTGCTATTGAGAAATAATGACTTGCACACACTGTATATTTTGTACCATTTTTGTTGACATTGTACTGGAATGAATAGTGTTTTTATTTTGGTGTAAGTGCAATAGTAGAAAAACACAAAATTCATTAATAGTTGTAACAAACAACAATTCAGGAAGAGTTTAAGCGGGTCTGACAATCATGCTATTAAACTCAACAATTATATTTAGAAGCTAAAGTTTGATTACTCAGTCTAGACTCTTATGTACTGGATGTTGTTGCTTTCATATGTAGATGTCAATTCGTAAAGACCCGTCTTCAGTGCGCATTCGTGATGTACTGCTGGAGATGCGACGCCATCGAATGGGCTTGATACAGACAGCAGATCAACTTCGCTTCTCCTACCTTGCCGTGATTGAAGGTGCCAAGTACATCAAGGGAGATACATCTCTGCAGGCAAGTCCTCCTCTATTATGTTCTTTGTTCTTCAGGTACAAATTTCAATTCCGATTAAGAAACTGCCTATGCACAACTTGCTATATGTGCTATAAGAGATAAAAACATTGTTTTGTTTGTCTTTTTCAAGGAGTCATGGAAAGCGCTCTCAAATGAGGAAGATGATCCTCCAGAGTTCACCCCCCCTCCTCCTCTTCCTCCTCCTAGAGACCCACATAACGGCAAAGTTGAGCCATCCTTTTTCCCCGAAAATGTTGAGATCATCCAACAGATGGAGATCCGCAGTCTGGGGTAATCATCCTAATAATGTTTTTAAAAGATTTTATTTCAGTTTGTCTGTCATCACTGGATTAAATTATTGAAAAAACAAACAGAACAGTATTAGGTTGTGCCAGCTATTTGTAAACCCATCACTAACTTTCTTCCTTCCTAAGTTTGTAGTAACTGCGCTCCAATTGACTATGCTACTTGTTGCGTAACGGCTGGGAATAGAGTGAACAATTAATCAAAATCTCATCGACATCACAATATGGCCTACTGCAAACTTCAAATCACAGGAGGTGCAATATTGTTGTTGCTATATTTCCTGGCCTTCATATCATATTCTACATCTTGGTTTGGTACAGATCCTTGCAAAAATCACACCATAATCATTTAAATATGTTTTTCAATGAAAATGGGAATAATTATGTAAAAACAACCATTCCCTCTAAAATCGTAAATTGCATGGCAATTGCAATATCAGTGGAAATGATCGCAATAAGATTCTTTTTTTCAAAATCGTTCAGCCCTAGCTGAGTACAGGTGGCATATAAACAGGCAGGTGCAGTATTGACTTTCTATCAGCTGATAATCAAACAGCAGCAGGTGATAGAAAAGCTGTGCTAAACTTCTGGATTCAGTCACTACAATCCGTGTGAAAAATGTGTTTTTAGTTTGTTTTTTTCCTCAGCGCTGTTGGTACATGTGGTAGTTTGTTTACTTGCGACACAGAGCTGTCAGTTAAAGTTGGCACAAGTTGCCGTTTTATGTGCCTAATTGAAACCAGGAGTCCACCCAACAACTACTCAGCTCATTTGAAACCAGTGATTTACTAAATCAGATTGTGCCATTTAAACTTAAACGTCATAGCTAGTCAGGGCTTAAGAAATGGGGATGAACCGAACCGAATGTTCGTCCATCGAAATTAATCGGCTGAAAATAGCAAAAAAGCACATTCGGTGTTCGGCCTAATAAGTCAAAAGGTCGAAGAAATTTTACCGAACAATTACGTTGACATGTCGGCAGTGTGGAAACAATTTTAAAGTGTCTGAGAAAGAAGCAAAAATGGCCGTTTGCAGACACTGTTCTGCTGCATTGTCTCCTAGCACATCCACTTCATCTGTGGCTGACTTCTTTGAAAAGGCAACAAACGGTCTGACCCGCTGAGTGTTTCAGTCACTCGTTTCTGAGAAGGTGATTAAGTTAACCGCACCTAAATTTGGAGTTCACACGTATTGAAGCCTTTATGGTAAATCCACTGAAACGGACTAGTGCGAGCTGACAGGCAGGTTAGCGACGTTATCCTGTCATTTTCTGTCTTTACAAAGACAAGTGTTGCAGTATGAAAGTCCTACCTGAAGAGAGGCTGTTAAGTCTTCATGTTACGCGATATGGGAATCAAATTGGGTCGGACTTGATGAATTTAATGCAAGGATACACATGTGACAATGTTCGGTTTTCAAAATAAGGTGTCTATACAGTATGGCAATAAGATTAATTGGATTATATTCGCAGAAAGAATAAAACATTTTACATGCGTACATTAAAAGTAAATACATATACACTGCTCAAAAAAATAAAGGGAACACTAAAATAACACATCCTAGATCTGAATGAATGAAATAATCTCATTAAATACTCCTTTCTTTACATAGTTGAATGTGCTGACAACAAAATCACACAAAAATTATCAATGGAAATCAAATTTATCAACCCATGGAGGTCTGGATTTGGAGTCACACTCAAAATCAAATTGGAAATCCACACTACAGGCCGATCCAACTTTGATGTAATGTCCTTAAAACAAGTCAAAATGAGGCCTGGGCATGCTCCCGATGAGGTGGCGGATGGTCTCCTGAGGGATCTCCTCCCAGACCTGGACTAAAGCATCCGCCAACTCCTGGACAGTCTGTGGTGCAACATGGCGTTTGTGGATGGAACGAGACATGATGTCCCACATGTGCTCAATTGGATTCAGGTCTGGGAAACGGGCGGGCCGGTCCTTAGCATCAATGCCTTCCTCTTGCAGGAACTGCTGACACACTCCAGCCACATGAGGTCTAGCATTGTCTTGCAGTAGGAGGAACCCAGGGCCAACCACACCAGCATATGGTCTCACAAGGGGTCTGAGGATCTCACATGGAGGGCTGTGCGCCCCCCCCCCCCCCCCAAGAAATGCCACCCGACACCATTACTGACCCACCGCCAAACCGGTCATGCTGGAGGATGTTGCAGGCAGCAGAATGTTCGCCACGGCGTCTCCAGACTCTGTCACATGTGTCACATGTGTCACATGTGCTCACTGTGAACCTGCTTTCATCTGTGAAGAGCACAGGGCGCCAGTGGCAAATTTGCCAATCTTGGTGTTCTCTGGCAAATGCCAAACGTCCTGCACGGTGTTGGGCTGTAAGCACAACCCCCACCTGTGGACGTCGGGCCCTCATACCACCCTCATGGAGTCTGTTTCTGACCGTTTGAGCAGACACATGCACATTTGTGGCCTGCTGGAGGTCATTTTGCAGTGCTCCTCCTGCTCCTCCTTGCACAGTGGCGGAGGTAGCGGTCCTGCTGCTGGGTTGTTGCCCTCCTATGGCCTTCTCCACGTCTCCTGATGTACTGGCCTGTCTCCTGGTAGCGCCTCCATGCTCTGGACACTACGCTGACAGACACAGCAAACCTTCTTGCCACAGCTCGCATTGATGTGCCATCCTGGATGAGCTGCACTACCTGAGCCACTTGTGTGGGTTGTAGACTCCGTCTCATGCTACCACTAGAGTGAACTGTTGTCTATTCCATTTGCACAACAGCATGTGAAATTGATTGTCAATCAGTGTTGCTTCCTAAGTGGACAGTTTGATTTCACAGGAGTGTGATTGACTTGGAATTACATTGTGTTGTTTAAGTGTTCCCTTTATTTTTTTGAGCAGTGTAATTTACTTTACCAAACCCTCTTGGGCCTTGGACCCATCCACCATAGTTTCTTCAAATCCTGTGGGAAACACTGAGTAAAAAGCACATTTTGATTATTTGGATTATTTGGAATGATTTTTAAAAAAGGCAAAATAAATGGAAAAAATGTGAATGTACTTGTTCGATATTCAGCAAATTGTTTCATTATATTCAGTTTCGGCTTCAGCCAAGAATTTTCATTTCGGTGCATCCTGTTCGAAGAAATGTTTAAATCGGTTGCTAGGAAACATTTGTAGCACTGTCCAATCAAAAGTAAACAACCTTGGAATCAGAAAGTCACTGTAGTAGCACGAGCTGTAGCGTTTTGGAAGTTATGCTGCAGCTTAATTGTGATATAATGAACACCTGACAAAAAGTTGTAAATGTAGTTATGACTCTGTTATTTCTATGTGCATACATGGAGAAATGTGAGAGTTAGTAGTATTCATGCAGTTTAGAATGAGTGGAAAATATCTCATTATGCTAACCTAACTGATATTATTTGGTTATTAAGTCTAATGTCACTGGCATTATTTGATGTGTGCTATGTTAGTGAAATGTAAATTAAAATATTTATAATAATATAAATAATAATACCACTAAGCAAGAACTAGTTTGTGTGGTTTAACCCATTTAAATTTAGTAAATACTTTACAAATAGGCTACTTTTGAACTTCGAGCTGGTGCAACTGGCTCCAGGAAGGAAAAATCCTTGCATCTTCCAAATGTTATCCATCCAGTCAAACCAAACTACACCAAATTGCCACATGGGGGCATTAAAGCTTAACTTTACTCTCTTAAATTCTTTCCTCACTCAGTTCCTCACAAGAGTCTGAGCTGCGAAAGAGGAACATTCCTGCCCCTCAGCCGCCTCCTGACGATGTTGGTAGCCACATGGAAATCCAACATCATGCCTCCGAAGCTTCAACCAAATCCCAGCAGCAGCATGAGACCAAGGAGCAGGAGCTGCCCGAGGCAGTGGAGCAGCCAAAGGAAAACCCTCCTGTGCCGGGGACTTGGTCCCCTCTAGTAACCAACGTGTGCCTGTGCACTGCACTGGCACTCGGTGCTTATGCCTGCTATCGAGCCTATTTCCACTGATGTCTGTCTTTCCTCCTCCTTTTTGTTCCTCTATCTCTCCACTGATGTTGCAAAGTGGACTAGGCTGGCCAATCAGCCTGATTTGACTCTGGGTTTACTCTGCGATTGAGTGGATTATTTGGACTTCAGCAGATTCATGTTCACTCGTCTATTTTACAAATGCAGTGTGAGAGGTTGGCTGGTTGGGAATAACACCCAAACGTTCTTTCAATATGTCATCTCGGATGCTCAGGGCCTCAGTTTTTCAGGTGTCACATCCCAAATACGTGTGCCGACTTAAACGTAGACTCAACAGATGATACATTTCCCGGTCTGTAGAGGAAACAAAGGGTTTGGTTTTAGCTCCCCTGTTCTGTGAATCAGGATGAATGGCCTATCAGCCCATTTTACCTGTGTCTCCTCTCTTTACCAAATGTGTATGTGATCTTCCATTTCATCCTTTACTGAGGTGTCCGTTAAGATTTCACTTTTGTTTGCTGACATGAATGGATAAGAAATCATAGAGCCAGATTTTTTTATCAGCCTGTCTGAAAATATGCCAGTAAGGGAGACAAATGTTTGTTCTTTTGTTGTGGGTTAATATTAAACCCAACAGTAAGGTGAAATATATGAAACTAAGAGGGAAGCAATCCTGTGCCCACTAGATAAGAGATGCATGCTGGGGTGGTAATTGAATTGTTACCTGTCCTCACTAGTGGCCTGTGTAGGGCTGCAGGAGGCATGCTAGTTGAGTACATACAGTAAGTGTGTGGTTTTGTGTGTTTGTGTATGTACATTTGCACGAGTGGTAGTTAGTGGGGCTTTCTACTGATGCTTGAGTTAAATCTACTCCGTGAGAAATATTAACATTTACGTCAAATGTGAGATGTAGACTGGGTTTCCTACCAGTAACTGATTCCCTCTTGAGTTTTCTGTCCCCGTTGGCTCAGCAGTGACACGTCTCTTTGAAAACAAAATGGTGCAGGGGCAGGGTCACATGTCTCGTTCTCCAAACGCCATATTGACAATGGAAAAAATCTTGATATCTTGATTTTTTTATTTTGTTTTTGGAAGGTTAGAGCACCTGGCTTTTGCTTAGTCACTGTTTGCAAGAACATCTTATCAGTCACATGGGATAAAAATGTGTGGAGGCTTTTCCTGCCGAGAGAATGTGTAACATAACCTGAATGCAACTAATATATGTTGTAAAGTAATTTGTGTTCAGTCAATGGAGTTGTGCACGAGAATGCCAGCTTTATGAAACATGAAGTAGCTAACACCCAACTCCTTTCGCCAGCAATACAAATTATTGTGTCACCTTTTATTTTATCAAACTCTGAGTTTGAACAGGGAACCAGGGATTTTGAACAAACCAAAAATCAAACACCAGCACAGGGATGAAAACAATACACTGTAGTGATGATCTGTTGTACTATGGCGTGGCCCTGAGCTGGCAATATTAATTTGTATGATTTTACTTTTTTTTTAAGCATGCTGAATTTGTGAATCAACAGGTTTGTCCTAAAGAGATTAGCTAAGCTGCTAGCATTCAGTTTACCTTCGTGACTCCACAAAGTTCAGTTCGTGAGTCCGACAGCTGTACCTTTCTTTAGAATGTATACATGTATGTCCTCTCCAAGGAGACGATCTTATTAGATATATATAATTTTTATTTTTTTTCAAATCAGGTTACAGTGTGCTGAGGTGTTTTTTGTTTTTGTGTTGTTGTTTTTTTTGCTTTAGCAAGGGATTAAGTCTCAGCAACCTGTGGAGCCACTGCATTAGTTTTTCCTGTTTTTCTATACTAATGCTGAGCTCAAAAACATGTATTTTTTTATTTACATTTGTTTTCCTTTTTAAATAAAAAAACAAGTCTACTGTTGATTTACGTCTATAACCTCATTCTCAGTCTTACTTCTAAACGATGGCTATGGTAATAAAACGTCACACATCACTGTGTTTATATCTCATTGTTGGATCGATAATGCAAGTAGTTGAGGCTGATGGTGACTACTTGTTTTGAATCAGACCGTACTAGAAAAACTGAATGTGTCACAGAAACACACTTTTCTCATACCTTTATTTAAATTTATACAGAGAACAAGCTGCTTGTTACAGCAGAGCTCATGTCCAACACCTTGTGAGGGTACCAAAGCACTAATCGGCTGCATGAAGTTTGCATCTTCCATCATTGAAGTCATTTCAGTGTTTCCACATGTCTTTGTTTATGACCTGAATGAGCAGATGGCTTTTCCACTTTTCAGTTAGTCATCATGAGTTACTTCAGATATTACAATGAAGGTGTCACAAACTGAATGCCTTAAAAAACAATAATATTTTGTATTATTTTAATCTGACCTGTTGCAGCTACTTACATAATGTATAGTAAGTAAGCAAAGAAAGGGTATTTATATAGGACCTTCTGAACACTGAAAAAAATCAAAGTGCTTTACAGAAGATGGAGAAATGGATTAAAACTTTAAAAACACAAGAAAAGGAAAATAAAATCCAAGTAAAAGAATATAATGTTGGAAATAAAATAAGATAAAATGAAATACAGTTATACATAAAATAATACACATGAGATAAAGCTATAGTGCAGTTAATTTGTTGCTCCAAATTCAATAATGCAAATAAAAGTGCAGTAGAGAAATCAATCAAAAGCACAGGAGAACAGCAGAGTTTTAAATTTAGATTAGCATTTGAGTGCAGTTTTTAGATCACCAGGAGGCTGGTTCCATCTCTGCAGTCTTTTGTTCTGACTTGAGGTGCTGCCAATCTTCAAGACCTACTGGGTTTTAATATTTATTATATATTTTGGCCGAAGGCTGTTGAGTGCTTTACAAAATAGCAGCAGCACTATTATTACTGTAAAATCTATTCTCTAACTACCTGACAGTGAGAGTGATAACAACTGCAGTAATGTGATCAGTTCTCCTGGTTCTTGTCATTTTAATTATAATCAGTATCAAGTTAGTCAATCAGTGAAATGCTGCTGCACTAAAACAAACAAAAAAAGGCCCAGAAGTATTGGTACTACTTTATAAAAAGGTGCCTTTTATATAATAATTTTCTAATGCTTATAGATCACTTATAAAACATAATTAGAACACATTTTGAGTTCCCAGATTAACTCATTAATACTTGCTTGTTTTTTAATTACTCAATAAAAAAATTATTTACTTACAGTTATATATGATATAAAGGCATTTCTAAAGGGTTGTATTAATTCACTCAGCAGTGTTAATAAGTTAGTAATAAATAGATTTTGGTCCATGTGGTCAAACAGTTGACCCAGTCAATTTGAGTCTTCACGACCCCAAAAAAGTCATTATTGATGGTTTATAACTCATCTGTAATAAAGACATGGGTAAATTATTTATTAAGAATTAATAAAGCCATTTGTTACAATACATTTTATTTATTGTGTTGCAGAAAAAAGGTTTGAGTGCTTTAGTTAATTCTCTGCTTCCAGGGTGAAGTGCTGTAAAAACGCCACAGGGTGGCTCTGTAGGATTGTGAAATCGATTGAGTGACTATGGCGCTTTGGCTTTTGCTGCAACCCACTCTTTCCTGTTTTCTGTATTGAACCTGGGTTTGCTCATCAATTATGTTTTTAGTTCCAGTGAACTGGAGTCAGGAATGTTTTTCCACTGGCTTCAGTTTTTTAGGGTGAAAAGTGATGCTGCACGCCACAAATATTGCTCTCATTTTATTAAACCACAGGCATTACTGATGAAAATTTGTTTCTCAATACACACAAGTTCCTATTAATACACAAACACACAAAATTATAAAGCTGATGTCCAAACTGCTCCACTAAACAAGGCCCAAGATTGAAGTTTAGGTTTAGATCGAGGTGAATGCTAAAGGAAGGAACAACATGTCTTGAGACACAGGAATTGCTTGAGTAAATTCCACCACACTGTTGTAGTACAGATGATTTGGCAACAGTCCTGGCTAGAACTTCCTGTTTGGGAAATAAGAGGCAGGCACTGGTACGTGCTGTACAGGAATGCAACTTAAACAGAGTGAGTAATAGCACCACCACCACCACCACCACCACCACTGTGTTGACGTCAAAGTGAACAGGCAAGACGGAACAAGCTGGACTCACCTACAGTAGGAAAACTACAATCAAGGTGTGACCAGGGGCCGGAAGTCTTCTTAAAGCCACAGTTGTTTTTGAAAGTGCGCACAGCCTGATCTGACAGTGTTGTCATGACTCATGCTCTTTGAGTTTTGTCATTTCGTAACTTTACTAATTGTAAATAAGTTAAATGTCATTTTGAATGTATGTCATATCTATTTACGTCATCTATCCTGCCTACACATTTTAATGTTCTTTATTTTGGTAGGAAATTCAATACCAGACTATGACAGCTCCCCAAAAACAAGTGACATGAACAGATGTCAAAAGTGCACTATGTGTTGTCCCACAGTGCCGACTTACTCAGCCATATTGTGCACACTGCTGACTCCACATTCACAGTTGACCCAAAAGGATATCTGCCCTGCCTTGCTGACTCTTTCAGCATGTGTCCTCAGTTTAGTTATTAACCTGGAACTTCCCAATGGCTGGCCAGCTGTGAGGGTGGGTGGGACGATCTTTTACTGTAAGCCTCTTTTGTAGCCTGCAGATCTTTTTCACAGGGAGCCGAGCAGGGATCAGGAAATTCCTGAATGTGAGGGGAGTCAGATCTTTCCAAGTGTGACTCTGCAAAGTCTGAGTCACGAAGAGAAACACTCCAGGGCTGTACAATAGAAGCTTGATACCAGGAAGTGTGAGTACACTGTCAGGTGTACCATGTTTCTTCATGCCCTTATCATTTCAAAACCTATGAAATCCAGGGGAGTGACTCAGTATTAGACAGCTTTCAGTATTGACCTGTGGTGAAAAGTAACTCAGCACATTTACTCAAGAATTGTACTTAAGCATGAAGTACTTTTTACTCCATTATATTTATCTGACAGCTTTAGTTAGTAGTTACTTCTCAAATTCATACTTTGCATTAAAAAACACAAGCTTATAAAATACAATGTATTGTTAAAGGAATAGTTTGAAATTTTCTGAAATGCACTTATGTGTCTAGTTAAGACAATCAGTATGTCTCCTGTCTGTACTTTAAATATGAAGCCGCCAACCGGTTAGCATTGCATAGCATAAAGACTCGAAACAGGGAAACAGCTAGCCTGGCTCTGTTCAGAGGTAACAAGATCCACCTACCAGCATCTTTAAAGATTAAACCAGTGATTCCCAACGTCTTTGCCTCCTCACTAAAAAGGCAGTGTCTAGTTGGGGCCCCTTTCCAGCAGTTAGCTCCAGTGGAGAGAGATTTTCTAAATCTAAACTTAAACTCAGATGGTTTAATTCAAATAACTGTTAAGGGCCGAAAGAGGTTAAAGTTATGTGCAGATGAACTTTATTGTTTCTTCTTTCCTACCCCATTTTTGATCTCACGACCCCTCAGATTTATCTTGTGACCCTTTGGAGGGGCCTCACCCCTAGGCTGTGAAATACTGGGCTAAACTACAGATGGGGACCAAAATAGGCGGAAAAAACCTGAATAAAAGAGAAAGAGAAACATATCAAATACAAATGTTTCTGTGCTCCAGGGCTCACTAAATGGTTTGTTAAGTTTAGAAATGATGTGAATAAAACACTACGGCCTTTACAGTCACCAGATCTCAGCCTAGTTTAAGACCTTGTAGAAGACCTGTGTAAGACAATGCTCTCCACCACTTTCTCCATAACACCAAATGATAAAATATGAACTTTAATCTTCAAATCTATTTAGTGACGTCTGTGACTGTCTCTGATGCTATTTGTCCTTTTGTTTTACGACTGGCTATGTTTGTTTTTCTTTCTATCTGCTGTACTCAGCTCGCTCTTGAAAAAAAAAATCCTGATCTCAATGCAATTACCTGATTAAATAAAGGTGTTATATCCAAATGATGGAAAAACAGGTGGAGGAATAGTGTTCATCCCAGAGTTCCACAAACTCAAAGCTCTGAAGGTGCCGCCTACCATACTGAGACACAGGTTTTTCCTGTAGCTAACTGTATATAAGATATTTAAAACTAGCTCCACCTCAACCTGCTAGATCAGTGATACTAATCACTAATCAGTCACAGAGGCCATTTTTCTGCAAAACAAGTACTTTTACTTTTGATCATTTGTGTACATTTTGCTGATAATACCTCTGCACTCAAGTGTGATTTTGAAGGCAGGACTTCAATTTGCAATGGAATATTTTTACATTGTGGTACTACACTGGCAACAGCCCACCCTTTATTCCTTGCATAAACATGGTGATCTATCTTAAGAATATAGCTGTTTTTCCTAACCACACTGAGCAATTGTTTTTTCTCAAATGTAAAAGCTACGTGTTATTGTTGTTCTCATTAAACTGCAGTGTCTCAGTCAGAGGTTGATGGCTTTGGTTACGTCTGTTGAGACATTCACCCATAAGCAGTTCCTGTTCCTGTTCCTGTCCCCCTAGCTGCTGCTGTTGAGGACCAACGGTTAAGACAATGTGACATACAGAACTGTCATAGGCTAAGTTCGCGCATGTAGGTCATAGCATAAATAACTGGTGCTTCCCCTGGTGCTTTGAAATCCACATCCTTTCTCTTACACGCAGCAAAGCGTGATGACGGCAACATCAGTCCACATGTAAACAAAGCTGGCTGACCTGCCTGCCTAACCACAGATGTCACCATGGTGTTCTTTTGGGTTGTTGTTGATGTTTTTTGATAACAACTGGGAAAAATACGACAAATTGCTGCATCTGATGTGTGATTGTGAGTCTTTTGCTGATGCAACACTGACTCCGTGACATATGCGCACGCGCACACACACACACGCACACACACACACACACACACACACACACACACACACACACACGCTTGTCAATGATTCTGTGTTTGCAACAACAGCTTTTTGGGAATGAGGTGAAAGGTAAGACGTGGTGGTGAACGTGAGGATGGTCACATTGTTAAACTAGTGGGTGACGAATGTTTTTTCGTGGCTGCCACCATCATCAACACACCCTTCCAACTTCCTGTTGAGTAATTTCTACATGTCAAAGCCCACACATGACTGCTACTGTTAAATAAAGCTGGATATCTTTTATTTTATGAGTGTATAGCTGAGAATTTACTGTACATTTTACTGATTTGGTCTGCAGCAGCTCGTCAACAAAACAGTGTTGTTTCATTTTGAAAATATCCCCCTTCAGGCTGTTTTACATGCAGTCACAAGATCAGAGGAAAACAATCCCAGAATTTTATCTTCCTATCATTGGTCTAAATTCACACCTACCCTTGCTTAATACATAAAACATATTTTTATTTTGCTTCTTTTATTTTGTTTATGTTATTATTGGTGCAAAAACAAAACACTGAATAGTCACTTTACAGCTACACTATTGAGAGAAACAAAACTAATATACACAGACAAAGAAGTTAACATAAAACAAAAAATAGAAAAGCATTGTCATAATAATTTATAAACAATAATAAATTATAGAAATAGAAATTTCACACAATCCTACAGAATGACAAATCAGTCAATAGCTGCTATACAAGTTAAAATTTCAATGTCTGGCAGAGCTGTTCGATTAAACTATGTTCATCTTCATCACCTGATTTAATTACTTGTCAAATTTACAATAAATCCCCTTTGCATACCATGTATTTGCACAATTAGGTGGAGCATTTCTTCAGTGGATACATTTTCACTTCCATAGTTTTTGAGGCCTGGATGTCAAAATAAAACAGGATGTTAGCTTAACTGACGAGCGTTTCAGAGTGTCTGGTAATCTAGGAATTTTTTATAGGAGAGGTTTGAGGAATTGTGCAATGCGCTGAACTTTCTATATTGCTTGAAACTTCAGAACCTCAAAAGGCTGGTTGGATGTCTTCCCTTTTCATAAAGTCCTGCAATAATGAACTATATAAGAAACGGTCTGTGTCGAGGAGCCAGTATATTAGTAGTAGTAGTGTATCATATAATCATATAATAGTGTGTTAAATCAATGTTGGCTCGTATCTGGTGAGAAGTGATTTGTTGATCATGGATGATTTTCTTATTGTGAGGTGACCCTGACTGAAGGAACTCATATTCACAATAAAGGGGAAATTTTACCAGTTCATTATTTAATATTTCTGAAATATAGTATCAAATGCCATCTTTTGTTTTAGTGGTGGAAAGTGAATAAGTCAATTAATTAATTAATTATTCAGTCACGTACATCTGAACTTTACTATTTTGGGTACTTGTAGTGTATTTTACTTGAGTTTTTCTGGATTCTTTTAACCAATTAACCATTTTACCCTACTACAAGTTCTACTCCACTATAGTTCAGAGGGAAATATTATACTTTTGTACACAGCTATATTTATTTCACAGCAAGAGTTACTTATATACATACAAATTAAGATTTTACAAATAAATCATATGATTAGCTTGTAAAAGTTGATGCATTATTATAGATTAAACTACCTACGTTTTTGCTCAATCAAATACACTGAACAAAATTATAAACGCAACACTATTGTTTTTGCACCCATTCATCATGAGCTGAACTCAAAGATCTAAGACTTTCTCTATGTACACAAAAGGCCTATTTCTCTTAAAAAATTTTCACAAATCTGTCAAAATCTGTGTTAGTGAGCACTTCTCCTTGGCCGAGATAATTCATCCACCTCACAGGTGTGGCATATCAAGATGCTGATCAGACAGCATGGGTACTGCACAGGTGTGCCTTAGGCTGGCCACAATAAAAGGCCACTCGAAAATGTGCAGTTCCATCACACAGCACAATGCCACAGATGTCGCAAGTTTTGAGGGAGCGTGCAATTGGCATGCTGACTGCAGGAATGTCCACCAGAGCTGTTGCCCATGAACTAAATGTTCATTTCTCTACCATAAGCAGTCTCCAAAGGCGTTTCAGAGAATTTGGCAGTACATCCAACCAGCCTCACAACGGCAGACCAACAATTGTTTTTCATAACCAAAGAATTTCTGCACAAACTGTCAGGAACCATCTCAGGGAAGCTCATCTGCATGCTTGTCATCCTTATCGGGGCCTCGACCTGAATGCAACTTCGCACAGCCATTGAAGAGGAGTGGATCGACATTCCACAGGCCACAATCAACAACCTGATCAACTCTATGCAAAGGAGATGTATTGCAATGCGTGAGGAAAATGGTGGTCACACCAAACTGCACATTTTTGAGTGGCCTTTTATTGTGGCCAGCCTAAGGCACACCTGTGCAGTACCCATGCTGTCTGATCAGCATCTTGATATGCCACACCTGTGAGGTGGATGGATTATCTCAGCAAAGGAGAAGTGCTCACTAACACAGATTTTGTAAGATTTGTGAACAATATTTGAGAGAAATAGGCCTTTTGTGTACATAGAGAAAGTCTTAGATCTTTGAGTTCAGCTCATGACGAATGGGGGCAAAAACAAAAGTGTTGTGTTTATAATTTTGTTCAATGTACTAATAAAAATGATATGTACTTAGTAATGCATTTTTAATATTAAGGCCAGACACTACAGGTGAATAAGGTAAAATTTCAAAAACTAATGGATATCACCATGAAACTTCCCCAGTTGACATAGATACATTAAGACAAATTTTTTGTATTACAAGTTTTCTGATATGTTATGTTTAAATACGCAAATGATGCATTATCTAATTAAATATGCGCTAATTTACACTTCCAGAACAGAAATCTAAACATTGTATAGAGCCAGGATCATTTTCTTGAGCTATTAGAGTCAAAGTTTTTACAGAGGGATTTTTTGATATCTCCATAAATCAGAAAAAAATTATTCTTTTCACATGTTTTCAGGAACAAAATATTAAATAATTCAGACTATGAATGACAGATGAACAAACCCCTCTGTAAAAATAATAAAACTGAGTTTAGTCTAGTGAAGTGGAGATTTCCAACTGCAAGGCACTCCACTACAGGTGAATCGGGTAAAAAAAAAAAACATTTTTCATACAGCTTAATTTTGCATTTTTTCCTAAATTTTCTCATACATGAACGTTGCTCTAATAATTAAGCCAGCGCTCATTTTGCAAGGATGGTCTGGTGTTACACAAGATATGGGCAGTGATACTTGCTGTGTAGTGACCGCAAGTCACTTCTGCACGTCAGTTTTGTATTTTCACAGTCATCTACAGCAAAAATAGCAGAAGTGAACAAAGATGTTGAAATCTTGGTGCACTTCAAGACAGATCATGTTCTGGTCCATTTACCGTAGCTCAGGCGCTCTGGCTTCCCGTTACAACCCATGGTCCGGATATCCGGTGTCCCTTTAGAGGAGGAACTGTAATTAAACAAGCAAAATCACTGTGTTAAAATCACCAAACATAGAAATCTTCTGTCTTTGGTCTAGACTCGAGAATATTTTTTGCAAATCATCTTTTGCTTTAAAACTCTGCGCAAACGCTGTCTAAACAACAAAGTTAAAATCTTGTCCAGGATGATGTGACCCTACAACCAAAAAGATATCAACAAAAGGCTTCTGAAAGATTATGCTCAAATATTTCTATATACAACATCCGAGTGTGACTCTAACATGACTCTAAAAATCAACTGTTAGTCAATGGAAGTTCTCTAAATTGGGGATAATATGTGAAATGAAACAAAATTATAAAATGTATGAACAACTTTTACAAATGCAAACAGGATTGATCCTAAAATGGAAGAAATAGCACAAGTGAGCACTTCTTTATACCTGTTTGTCAAAATAAAGACCACAATCAAAATTGAATCTGTTATCAATTGCAAAAACATTTTAGAAAGCATATTTCGAGTATGTCTGGGTTAAAAACAACCACCTATATAGTTTTATATGCATTCACCTTAAGCTAATTTAAGACATTAAGAACACATTAGGAAAGAATTTGCAACAGTGACATATAAATAGTAAACAAAACAAATGGCTCAATTGTGTAATTCTGCAAATAGCAAATGAGATCTGGGATATAAAAATAGAAACTAACAGAGTGGTTTCTGTCCGACACATAATATCAGTTAAAGGATAACTTCGTTAATATTCTATACTTTCCTTATTGTCAATCAATCCCATAAAAAGACCAAAACCAACAAAGAACTGATCCTAGTAAGTGTTGTCTGTGTAGCCAAAGTCTGATAAATCTTATTCCTCTCTGCCATACAGCTCCATTGTTGTCCAAAATCTACTAAAAGCACACCAAAACGCCACACTGTTGCACTGGGTGACATGAGCCATGCACTATTTATGCCTGTTTTAGTGAAGTTTGCTTTAAAAAAAACCCAAAAAACTAGCTGTCCAGCTGTTCAAGGAAAAATTTAAGTATTTGTGCCCTTTTTAAAGCTCCACAAACAAGGTAGGGAAGTCAGAAATGTACTGAGCTGGACTAACACACTGTTGGTCTTTTCATTGACTGTAAATAAAAAATATTGAATATTGCCAGCCTTACCCTTTTAGATGCATTGAGGAACTATGTAAAAAGTAGTTTTTAAAAGCAGATTTGAACAGAAAAAGATATTAACTGTATAACTGTGTTATAGTTATGTGCACGTTTGCATTTTATAATTGGTGTGATGAATTAGTTAGTTGTTTAAATGTATATGAATGTCAGAGCAACTTTGTATTTGTTAAACAAACAGCAGCTAAATGTTGGTTCAGTACTTTTGTTATTACAAAGTATCATATTGGAGCTGCAAATTATTATTTTTCACTATTGATTCATCATTTTGTCTATAAAATGCCAGAAAATAAAAACTGTTTTAATTTCCCACAGACCAAGCTGACATCTTTAAATCTTGTTTTGTTTGACCAAAACCAAACATGACCAAACATAATCAGTTTACTAGTTTACTATCAGGTGTGACAAAGAAAAGCATCAAATCCTCAAATTTAGCTCAAAAAATATTTGACATTTTTTGCTTTAAAAATGACTAAAACGACCATTTGATTATCAAAATAGATGCCAATAAATGTTCTGTTGATCAACTTATCAATTAGATGATTGTTACAGCTCTATAACATATATTAATTTAAACATGCATCACAGCTGTGATCTTACGTGTGGAGCAACAAACCACTAGTCCCGCTGTTCTGCTCCATGTTCATAGTAAAACTTAATTCAAACGCCCACTCCTGTTGGTTGTGGTATGTGGTAGTGACAGCCAGAAAATCTGGACCAAAGCCAAATTAAATAATTAAAAGTGTTAACTGATAGAACATCGAGTTTTCATCATCAAACTTTCTAGATTAATTTGGGACACACAATCTGATACAACATTGTGGAAAAGTGTTTTAGGGAACAAACTAATAAGATGACTTATTGGTAGAAAAATCCTTCCATTTCTCAACAACTGGTACAGAGTGGACATTTAAGTGACAGAGGTGTGTGTGTGTGTGTTTGTTTGTATTGCTTTATCAGAGGAGTTTTTAGGAGGCCAGTTGGCGTACGGAGGGGCTGTGATGCAATGAGGAGTTTACGGACAGACACTGCCCATTGACGGTAAAATGTGGAAAGAGGGCTGGGCTAAACTTTCAAGAAAAGAGGTCATCCTGTGTGGGAATTTCCCTCTCTCCTGTCAGCATGATAGCCAGGACCAGGGAAAGACTGCGTGGGGCTCCATTAGGAAACAAGGGGTCATCGAAGAAAGAATGCCTAGAATGTTTGACTGATTCTGAGCCAAGACTGACGGCGCAGCTAGAGCAGGGACTGTGCTGGAAACATTTCATTATAAATACATTATCTGAAATTACATTACTGTGTCTGCAGTTGAGTTAATGACTTTTTCTTGAAACAAATGTTTACTTGGAAGGGTTTTTTTGCCAGTAAAAGCCTAAAGCCAGCCAGACAACTCACAGCTATTGTCATGATAACAATGTCTTCTTTAAATGTGGGTGTAGCATTCTTCAAGTGATGGTGTGTTGGAAAGGGAGGATATTGCACAACAGTTAAAAGCTAAACTGTTCCATCATTCAGTGAGTGTTGAAATATCCACTGCACTCAAAATCCCACTGCACAAAACAGCAACAGTAACAGTTTTAATGTTGTGTTTTCAGTGCCAGTATAGTCAGTTTGTCCTCTCTTGAAAAACTAGCAGAGGTGGTTTATCCTCTTTTCTCCTGTTTGACGTGAGAGTTGGAAAACATTCCCCACCCTGAACTGTCAAACAGCACATACAAATCCCACCATGCCTCTTTTTTTCCCTCCTCTGTCTGGGGTTTTCTTTGCTTGTGACAGATATGCTTCATATTGTGTACACAGTGAAATGCAGTCTGAGGGCTTGGTAAATTCCACTGCAAACCAATTGTCAACTTATCTAACATGTCTGGTGTAACCTACTTTGTCTCTCCCATTTCTAACTTCTACATTTTCTGCTGAGGGTTTTCCACTCGAGATTTACTCAGGATTATTGGTATCTCTCCTTCACTCCCAGCCAGGTCTTGGCGTTTGAAGCGAGACCTGAGGTGGGGTGAGGAGGTTAGTTGCTGATTAATTTCCATGCAACCTTGAACCCCTCTCTGGACCAGTGGACCCAGCAGACTATTGACAGAGCCGTGTGCTAAAGATAAAGCTAACATTTCTCTGTGGCGTGCAGTGTGACCAAGTTTTTTTTTTTTTTGCTGCTCTCAGCAGTATCATTTCAGTTTATATTGGTTGGATGTATTTTAGGATCTGAGGACTTTTTGTGAATTCAATGAGTAAACAGAAAAATGAAAATGACGGTGGCATTAAAAGTTAACCATAGCCACACAGTGTGGAGAGTCTGTTTCTTGCTTTTTTGAACCTGACCTTTTTATTATTTAATGGCTGATTAAACCACTGAATACCATGTTCTGCTCTGTGGAAACTAAAAAATGATAATGAAATGTAATGATGGTGATCCGAAGCAATATTTAAATTACACAGGCCTGCATGCACTTGGTTGATGTCTCCTTCAATTTTGGCATATCTGAATTTAAAATATTGCAAAATTGCCTCTGCAATATGTTGCAATTGAAATAGGCCTACATCATAATACGCAGTCTGACTATCATGTGTGTATATTTAAGGCAAGCATAACACCCCTGTATGTCTGTCTTTCTGAGCCTACACCATGCTTCAAAGGGTCAGAAAAGAAGAAATTACAAATGAAATCTTTTAGACAAAGTATAAATCTGTTTAATTCAATATAATATCAAGTACAATTAAAGCATTTCCCCTTTTAATATTAAATAAAGACTTATTTCATTCATTGCCAATACTATTACAAAGAGTTGCATCATTTCACTGCAGTACAACACATCTTTTCTTGAAAACCAGTGATCCATATAGGACAAAATGTAGAAATTCACTCGCATGTATGTAAAACCTGCACAGGAATACTGCATACACAAAATTACATCTGAGAATCAAGCTACTGTGACATGTGAAGAATCGTGAATGATTGCGCAATCCATGCGCCCACTTCTTCAGTCCCATTCAAAGTGCCCTTGTAAACTGGTGGTCACTGTCTTCACCTGTGAAGCGTACCGTTTTCAACACTTGTTCAGTGGATCACCTCCGCCTCTAAAGTCCATCAATGATGACAAGCAGCTCAGAGATCCTGGAGGTTTCTATGGTCCGGTGGCAGAGAGCAGGTTGCGCAGGGTGGCCAGCTCTCTGGACAGCTGCTCTACACGCTTTTGTAAACGATCATTTTCTGCAGCCAGTTCCAGCACTTTATGTTGAGTCTCCATGTTGCGCATTTTGGCTTTGTCCCTGCTCTTCCTCACGGCGAGGTTGTTCCTCTCCCGCCTCACCCTGTACTCTTCACTGTCCTTGTCCAGGCGTTTCTTTGCTTTCCCGCTGGACATTTTGCCACCGTGCGACGGTGACCTGCTTTTACCTGACGGGGCAGGTGTGCCGGGCGGGCTGGAGCAAGTCGAGGACGCGGTGGAGATGTTTCCAAGACTGCCGCTGGTGGACTGGTAATGAAGATACCTCATGTCAAAACCAGACGACCCGTTCTCCATCTTTGCGTCTTCCTGGCTGTCGTCTCTCTCAGCAGCAGCAGCCGCAGCTCTGTAGCGGCTCCCGACGAGTTCAGGGCTGAGCACACTATCCACACGGGTCTCCTGCAGCTCAGCGTAACCCAGCGCGTAGGGCTCCCTGGGGTCCCTCAAGTTGTCGCACTGACTCGCCTCCAGCTCGTTCAACAGCGAGTAGTTCTTGTAGTTCTGTAAAGCTGCAACTCTCTTGATCTTGTTGCTCTCCGCCAGGAAATCTGAGAAAACGTCTCCCTGTTGCTGCTGCTGCGGACAGTGCAAAGCTGAATCCAGGTAAACGCTGAAGTCTATCGCTCTCTCCCGCTCTTCAATGCCCACCTCCGTCATCGGGTCGCCGACCCTCCAGTACGAGCCGCTGCCGATGGGACTGATAATGCTGTCTCTACTGTGGATAGCAAAGCTGCCCTCGTCGTAGAAGCCGGCCACTTCCATGGATCTTAACACCCGCCGGATTGCAGGAGCATGGAGGGCTGAGATGAGACGCCCAGAGTGGTTTTGGTTCAACTGCCTCACTTGTGAAATGGCTCAACTGTCGGAATGTTGTGAGTTTAAATCCCCTGTGTCACTGCCTGTGACAGCATGCAGTGAAACTACTTTGGAGAGACAGCGCGCATGGATCGGGGAAGGAATTGACAGATCTTCCTGTCTTGGGGGGTTTTAGTACAAGCGAGGGGCGGGGTTTAGCTGGGCAGGTGTGTGACGCGCAGCGATGGGCCAACAGGACAACCTGTCCTGCTTTCAGAGGACTTTTCAGCTATTTGTGTTTGGACATAATAAAAATCTGTTTTTTTGTGTGTGTGTGGCATTTGGGACAATTAGTTGTGGCATAGACTTTGGTTTGCCACCCAAGAATAAAGAGGGGAAATGCAACTTTAGTGGCTTTCATTAATTCCTCATTAACGACACAGAGACAACTAAAACAGAAATAAAAAGTGAAAATACAACCCAACAACAGTCACTTCATCCAGAGTGCGGGGCGACGTCTGCCATAAGAAAATGCGGTGAATACTTTTAAACAGCATTTGATGACAGCACGTCCATTCACGCCATCTACAGTCACATCTCACAGACGCGACAATAAAATCCCACTCAGTGGTAACCATTTTCTAAGTTCATGCGTAATCATTTCATAACAAGATACTAATGGAAGCACATATCCAGACAGATGTTTCCCCACAACATTCACAGACTAGTCGAAACCGGTCTGTGTATTTTGCTGTGTGGTGAAACTGTACAAGATGATGCATCCACTCCAATACTGCAGGGTGGGTGTGATGAGAAATTTCGTCAGCCTGGTTTATGTCTGTAACGGTTCAGTGTGTTTTTAATAACCCTTTCTCGAGATGTCTCACGGAGCATCGTGATTTTCCTGTCAGAACATTAATGTAAACAATAAACAGGGCACAAACATGTGATAATAACCGGGCCCAGTGACTTTGGTCAGTTGACAAAACAGGTCTTGGTATTTTATACACATGGTCAGCAGGTCTAATGACCCTTAATGCACACAGTCTGTTCATTACAGCTTTTGAGATATAGACCTACAGTACAATTTGTGAGCAGAGACAAGTGTGGATTTTATGTGGTCTTACTGCCATCATGTGGTAAGTGCAAGGATAACTGACATTACAGTAACAGGGTTAAAATAAATGTTTGGGACATGTGTCTTCCCACAAACTGTTTCCTGGTGTGCAGCCAAAACCACTTTTCTGTTTGAGTACGTCTTCAAAACATTTCTTGAGAAATATACACTCTTCCCTTTTACCAGTTGGCTCCCCCTCATACGCATGCACAGGTGTTACAGTTTATTCTGACTATCTGTGACTTTAGGGCTGTATTTTTTCCCCCATGTGCTTGGATTAAAAGTCAGTTGTTGAATGCACAACTGTTGACTCCATGAACAGAACACACACAGTGCTGGATTAACATGTTTTGAGGCCTTGGTGCAAATATGTACCATTGGGCCCCAACTGACCACCCACCCCCAGTCTGTGGTATATGTGTCCTGTTGCACGTACAGTGGCACACCAGACAACATGTTAGCTTTATTATGCCCAGAGACTCAGAAAGTAACCAGGTCAGTAAAGAATAAGTGATTATGCAGAATGCCCCCTTCCACACTGTCAGAGTATTATTTATAATTTATTATTATATTAATACTTAATACTTACTTAATAATGAGCCAATATACTCATCAGGAGTGCTTGTTGGATTGCTGAATAGCTTCCAAGTCCCCTCTCCCCCAGCCGACATCAGATTAAAACTAAAAATGTGCATAACATTTTATAAGCTGATCAATTCATTTGTATTTAAAAGTAAGATAAATGTTGTGGAGAAGTATAAAGTAGGATGAAATGGAAATGCTCAAGTCACGTACCACAAGGTAGGTAAATGTACTAGGTTACAGAATCCACCAGTGCAAACAATGAACTTATAGTATTAAGATACAATAGGGACACACATTTTGTTAGTTGTTGCACAATCTGTTGCCTGCTAAAGTGTCTGTTGAGCAGTGGTGTAAAATAACCTTAAGTCGAGTACTGTAAGCCTACTACAATTTGGTGTGCTTTATTTGAGTATGTCAAATTTATGCTACTTTATACTTCTACTCCACTCCATTTAAGAGGGAAATATTACATTTTTCACTCATTTACATTTCAACAGCTATAGTTACTGGATACTTAGATTCATATCGTTTACAAAAAACACAAGCTTATACAATACAATGCATTGTTAAAAGCCAGGAGAATGAAAAAGAGACATCTTTCAGTATCAACCTGTGATGGTATGTAACGCACGCAAGTACTGTACTCATGTACATTTATGTGCTTGTACTAGGGGCGGCATTAGCTCGGTCTGTTAGGACTTGGCT
Source organism: Micropterus salmoides (assembly GCF_014851395.1). Taxonomy (NCBI): domain Eukaryota; kingdom Metazoa; phylum Chordata; class Actinopteri; order Centrarchiformes; family Centrarchidae; genus Micropterus; species Micropterus salmoides. The sequence continues at coordinate 9,245,617 of NW_024040707.1, read as the reverse complement.
CCCCGATGGCAGCCGACTGCTCCTACATAGGATGGGCAGAGAACAAATATCCCCTTCCCCCTCCCTTGGGTGGCAGTAGCTCAGGCTGGCTGGACACTGGTCGCTGGTTCGAGTCCAGCTCTGACCACAGATGTGGACTGGTAGCTGGAGAGGTGCCACCTCTTGGGCACTGCCGAAGGTGGCCTTGAGCAAGCCCCTGAACCCCCAACTGCTCACTCTGACATCTCTCCATGTGTGTAAAATGCTAACAATTAACAACAGAGTGAAAACATCTACTCCACTTTAACTTTCAAAGGGAAATATTATGTATTTACTCCACTAGGGCACATTTAACAGCTCACAGAGTAATGCTAATGTAGGAACCATTGATCCAGTAGGCTATTTGACAAGGGAGATTTTTCCTAATGTGAACTTTCACTTCTGATACTTTGCTGTACATCTTGCTGATAATACTTATTATGAATGTAGGACATTTAGCCTACTTGTATCGGAGTAGTTTTACATCACTGTAGACTATTGCTAATTTTACTTAGTGACTTTTTTAAACTGTGGCAACAAGTGGCATTTACAGGATAATGATGAATTCTATAATGTAGTGTAACAGTAACATAAGAGGAGGAGATTCATCAAAAGGTCAGTTAATTGACTCAGTAATGTCAGTTAAGCTAATAGCTAATTATCAAACAGCTAACTTAAAGTTAGCAAACATTAGCTAACATTAGCCACAATAAACAACTGATCATACCAGACCAAGTGAGGCGGTAGCAGCAAAGCCCCTGACTGTAATGAATTGAGCAAGGATGCGTTTAAATGTTTATCAACTTTGAATTGTAGGGGGGAAGAATGTGTCTTATTTATATCTTATATGTAAAAAGTGTCACTTTACGTAAAAGTCAATACTGCTTGAACAAAAGTTACTGCACTGTTTACACACCTCACCTGACTATATGTTGTCCATAGTTGAAGCTGTAGCGTCACAAAGTTTGACATGTGACCCATGTCGCCAGTTTTTATGAGGTTCATATCACGTATACACAGAGAGAGCTCCATCTACTGTAGACTTCATCCAGCTGAGAGCAGAGCGGGGACTAGAGGACGGGTGGTGTCAGGAAATTCGGTCTTTCCCCTCGTAACCTGCATTGGTCACTCGGCTGCGTGTGGAACATTTTCTCGTCCGTTGATTGGCTGCTGCGCTCACCGACTTTCACATGATTGGTTAAAAACGTTACGCTGTCTGTGGGCTGAGAAGTTGATGATGCAATTGGTTCCTAGCTGTGAGTAGAGAGGTTGAAGGGGCTGGGCCCACAGCGGAGAAATGGCGAGAATGGTTACCGAGAACGGCTGTGGAGTGGAAACACAGAACCCAGAGCCGCAGGGACCGGGCCGGGGTGCGGCCAGATGGGGTCCACAACACGCCGGTGCCCAAGAACTCGCCAATTTATACTCACCAGGTGAGTCGATCCCCTCAGCAGCGCCGTCTTATCGGCTTGTTCACCCGGTTCAAGTGTCCCTGAGTGGTGTTACTTAACGACAGGCTTTTTACGTAGTTACCGAGTAAGAAACTGGAGGAAACCTCTGCTAAAAACACTAAACAAGAGCACCAGTTTATCTTATCTAACTGCTACAATTAAATGACAGCAACAATCAGCGACAGTCACACTTTTGTTGTTATACAATGGGAGTCATGTGAGATGAATTTGTGCTCGAGTCGCTGTTGTCATTTGACATTTCGAGCATCAGGCAGATGTTAGATGTTAGAGGAGAATCCACTGCTTCTGCTTTAGGCTCAGAAGCCACATTTGGCCACGGAGCTGCTGTGACCTTTCATAACCGTGTCGATGCTAAGTCTGCCCATCTGTAACTCAAGAGAGCAATGCATAATCAAAAAACAAAGGTCTAAATTGTTTTGAGATCTTGGCAACTCCCCTGTGCCAGTTTCTCCACCGTCATTCATTCCATTTGAAGTTGAATGCAAAAAGTTTAAGGCCTTCACGCCCATTGTACAAATACTTGATGCCTTTTGAGGTCCTCATATCAGTTGAGGACCTTACAAGGATCTGAATCTGACAGCTTTGACTGCATTGGTTGGATTGTACTCTTCTTTGAGTTGTATGACATGGACAGGTATATGGGACAGGCCCTTGCTCACTACTCAGTATGCTCAGCACTGTAACAAGAAAAGTGCAACAGAAATGTTGCCTCACTGAGTGTCTCTGTTGTGAAGAAGCACAATATTAATTCTGGTAATAAGGTTTTGTTTGGATCAGATGACATCACATTAAGTCTTATAGACTGGAGGCAGTCTGTGCTGTTTATGTGTTTAATCCAATCAAACTAATGTGTATGCTTGTGTTTTTCTTTTAAGGCAAAAGATGTCAAGAATGGATAAGTGTTATCCTCTGCTTCTCTCTCATGGCCTTCAATTTCATTCACCTACTTGCCAACTTCCATCTGGGACACATGTGGTACATCCTGTTGAGCATCGGTAAGAGTTGACTGAAAAATGATATGATGTTCTGATGTTGAACAAGTGTTGGCTGTTCTCTCATCAATTTTCTGTGCTGCTCTTCTGCTCAAACTCATTTTCAGTGGCAGGAATACTCACCGCAGACTTTGCGTCTGGATTTGTTCACTGGGGGGCTGATACGTGGGGGTCAGTGGATCTACCCATCTTTGGAAAGGTAACGTATCCATGAGTCATTTTCAAACCTATCTCCCCAACAAGAATCCATTGTTTGTACTCTAAATAATCTCAATAAAAAGTTTTCCTGCATTTACAATTTCTTGTTTTCCACTCTGTTGGACTGTCTGATCTGTCCTGCAGGCCTTTATACGACCTTTTAGAGAGCACCACATTGACCCCACAGCCATTACCCGTCACGATTTCATTGAGACCAATGGTGACAACTGCATGCTGACCATAGTCCCTTTGGCGAACATGGCCTTCAACTTCCTCATACTCTCCCCTGGTGAGTTTTGTATTAACAAACCAAGCCTGACATTTTCTTCTATATGAATATGCTTTAATCTGGTTTAAGCTGTTACTTCTGAATAACCATGCAGGGTTTCCCGTCTCACCTTGTTTATGTCACCTTTTTTTGCAGCGGAGGTTTACCATAGCTACCCCTGGTACTGCTACTTGTATGCACTAGCCATCTTTGTGACTCTTACCAACCAGATTCACAAGTGGTCGCACACATACTTCGGCCTGCCTCGCTGGGTGGTGCTCCTACAGGACTGCCACATCATCCTGCCCCGCAAGCACCACCGCATCCATCACGTCTCCCCTCATGAGACGTACTTCTGCATCACTACAGGTTTGTCTTTATTTCCTCAAGGGGGATCATAAATCAGTCTGAATGTAGTGTTTTGTCAATGACATCTTACGGTTTATGGAATGAGAGTCAGGCAGGTCATTGAGTTCTTTCTCTCCAGGATGGCTGAACTACCCTCTGGAGAAGCTGGGTTTTTGGAGGTACCTGGAGGATATTATCCAGGGTGTGACGGGAGAGAAGCCCAGGGCTGACGACCTGAAATGGGCTCACAAAGTCAAGTAACTCCGCAGGCTTACTGCATCCTACCTCAGAAGATGCTGGCTCCGTCCAGGCTTCTCACGCCCTTTTTGCCTCACTTAAACTGTAAAAACTAACAAACACTTTCTGATGCCATAGCTTTAAGTCTGTTTTTCAAAAGCAGGGCTCTGTTGATGGATTTTTTCACTCACTCATGGAGATCATCATTCAAATTGCAATATATCCTAAACTCTTCGTATGTCAAACAGAGCTCATCATTTTTTTAATGTGATTTACAAACGCTTCTGCTAAAAAGGTTTGGTCAGATACATGATTTGAAATTGCGTTCCAAGGAGATTAAAACATTTCCCTCACATCGATTAAATTATATTTATATCAGTTTTTGGACCCCCCCCCCCATTTTAAGGGTCTTCTTGATGTGCAAGTAATAACGTTGGATTTAAGCCATGGTAAGAGGTAGGGTGGGGTGATACAAGATTTTGAGATGCTTTACCAATGTTGATAGCTAAAGATTTGATGATAGCCAAATTGGGTAATTACTGTTACATTTGTTGACTTGCACGCTTGGGTTTAGCTGCACACTTCTTTTTTATTTTTTAATACTAACCATTGCCCATTGTTGTGTCTAGTAACTTATCACAAATCAACATGCAACCATATTTTTAATAGTTTAGTCATGGATTTGTTAATGTGGGACAATGACTACAGTTGCAGTGGAAGAGTTGATACCCAAGTCATCCCTCCAGGATGCAAAATGGCAGGTCTGTCAGCTCAGAGAAACTAGTTTTAAAGTAAACAAACCAAAAAGAATATAAAAATAAATTGCTCAAATTGCTGTCAGATCCTAAGCTGTCATTTTGATTGGAATTAGTTTTTTTTTCTGGATGATGAAACAGTTGAAACAGTTGTCATTTTTTTAGGAGATGGGTAATTTTCAGTAATTTGATCTGTGTTTTGTAACTGTAGTCAGGGTTGATGCTAGGCCATTAAAACATCTGGGCGAATACACATGTATTGTGCTGTTGTTCTGCTGAGGCAGCCTGGCCCTACTGTGTAGTCTTTTCAGATGATCACGTGTCTTCTGTGAAAAACATTTTTAGTTTTTATTTCACTCCTGTTAACAGTTTTGCAAGAAAGAGTTCCATGCAGTTTTTGTCAATCTGCCTTACACTCCACAGATGCAGTACTGGTGTCTCTTTTGTTTCTTTTGCAGCACTTCTTGTTGCACTGGTAACATTGTTTTCACCACTCGCATCATCTTTTGTATTTTGGGAAGGAATGTTGCCACCGTGTACTGTCTTGGTAACTGTGACAAGCAGACTTGGTGATATTACAGGGACTTTGGTGAAGGCTGACGATCCAGGAATTTCTTCACTCCTATAGATGAGATCATGGAATTTAATCAATTGGTTGGACATTGTTTTTAACACTTTAGTCAGTCATTTGTAAATGTGTTGTACAGCGAATAACTATGCAGTGTAATATGAGGCCCTTAACTATATGTCTTAAGTCATCCGAGTAGGTTAAATGCCTTTCTATTTCTAATTATTTATACATATTTGCTAAGTTGAAAAACTGGAGCTCAAAAATTTAGCTACCTAATAAACTGCATGACAAAGTTACTTATTAAGATGTCACATACACTGACGTAAGAATGCATGCATGCATACAGCATGGCGGCTTGTGCATATAATTTACTGGGTCATCAGCTTTCCTTTGAGTTTGTGTAAAGCAGACTCTGACTAGGGAGGATTGTGCTCGCTTCAGATGAAATTAATTGTACTGCTTTCAAAAGATGACCCCAAACTGACCAGATGGTCCTGGGTTTGAACTACCAAAATGTTATCTTCATTCCAAGGAAATCCTGGCAAATACTTTCAGGTTTAAATGGGAGAAGCTAACCATGCTGTTCAGTTGGGTTAAAGGCTGAATTATTAAGCTTCTGGTGTTAAAGTCAAAGTAGGCAATTTAGTGATAGTTCATTTTGAAGCCAAAATTCTGTTTTATATTATGTAATATTCCAGTTTTTGAATCCCTCTTACTTGATTATATAAAATGATTCACCATAGGCCAACAGCAGAAGTACACTGCAGATTGCATAGTGCTTGTGGTGTATTGTGAGAAGCAGTTTTGTAGGTAGTAGGTAGTTTTATATACGCTGGTAAATGGAGGCCTTTATGTCACTTGCATCACAATTAGAGGCTTGCATTGAAGTTCTAGTCCTATAGTTCAACATTAGGCTAATATTGCTGGGACACTTCAGTAGACCCATTTGAACTTTGACAGAGAGGTTATTTTCTGAATAGGATTCTTGGCGTTTGCTCTTCTGAATGTTTCGGCGCTTCAGTAAATTGCTTTTTGTGATGATATAGAAGTTGTGTCAATTTTAAGGACGCTTTGTGTTTTTGTATTACTGCTAAGGATAATGGATATAAATACTAGACATGACATGCCATAATTAGTTTGGAGATTAACAAAACCGACTGCTTTGCAATAAAAATATCTGGTGAGCTCAGAAGGAATCCATACTATAATATTCTTTGCTTGGAGACAATAAGATTTGCTTGAAGACAGACTTGCTATTTATGGCTGTCATAGTCTGGTTGAGAGTATAGATCTAACATACATTAACTTATTCATCATTGTTATACTCCAGATGATCTCAGGATTGTGGTTAGAGTGATTAAAGTAGTTTGACATGACATTTGTCACTCATTTCCATCAGATTCTGTTGGCCAAAGTAGCAGAATGAATTTTAATACATTATAGGTTCTACTGTAGCTATATATCAGTACAGTGAACCTGGCGTCTTTTTATTGAGGTAGAATTTGAGTGGATTTGAAGGGTATTTTGTGACAATGTGTGGTAAGCTTAATATTTTACCACCGGAAACAATTTTATGAAGGCTAACAAACATGTTGGTATGTGGTGTGGGCACTTGTCCTTGATATGTTTGACATGCTGTGTTGAATTCGCTTTTGTAATGAACCTTGGACTTATGAATTGAATTGCCTTATCCTCTCCCTGATTGATTTTCTGTAAATCTTGCCTGCGATATAGGAAAACAGTTTATTGACTGACTTTAAATTGCCCTTCACTTGCCTCTGAGGTAAGACCCATATGGATGTTGTAGTTGGTTATGTATGCTGGTGGTGATGGAGTTCTAGATATCAGAATAATGCCTTGATGCCTTTTTGTTGTCTTCCATTTCGGAGACATACAATGTATATATTAAACTGTATTTATAAATAAACTAAATAAACGGTTGATAATTATTGCTTGTGATACATTTCTTTTTTGCTTGGCTTTAGTTTAAAGATGTTGTAGCCAGGGCCTGACATTAACTTTTTTGCTCACCACCCACTGTGGCTAGTGGTTTTCCAGTTATTATCAACACAGCATTTTCACTAGCCACATTTTTGTTGTTGGGAAATTATGTTTTATATGATAAAAGTTTAGTATGATGTGTTTAAAATTTACTTGAACTAGACCACTGTACACACCCAAATCAAGACTACATGAAATGTATAACATTACAGGTCATTATAATTAGGTCTGATAAGGTTGTTTGTAAAGCTCCTATTATATGAAAACATAGTCTATTAAGATAAAGACCTATAAAGAGTAGCTCCTTATTGCATAAAATAAAAGTGGTGCATGGGTGTAGCTATATAATTAGGCTATGTTCTTTAAATTGTTACTTTCCTCTTGCTCTTCCTGCATAATATAACTTATTCTCTCTTTTAGGAGTCTTCAGTCAGAGCACAGGGTCATAGGTTTCAAGGAAGACATTCAGTCATGTTGCAGTAAGAAAAGAACAGGTGTAAATAATAAAATTGATTAAAAGGGCCATCATCAACTGGTAACACTTGTCATAAATGTGTTAAATTATTTGTCACATAAAATTGTTTACTGATTCTGAAAGTAGATGTTTAACAAAGGTCATTAGCATTTAAAGTCATCAATAGCCCGAATGTTGGTGCAACAACATTCATCCTTTGTGCATGGTTAACCATAGACTGTTCAACATCAACAACCATTGTCAATAACAGTACATTTTCTGAGACACTGACTTCCAGATAATAAAGAAAACTATGATTCATGGTAACTGAGCTTAAACGGTTTGTTTGTTTGCATGTCTCATTTAAATGTTATTAATAAAAATGTTTTCCTACTATGTCTGCTGTGAAAAATACCTATTAGTAATTAATTTACGTGTTGGAAGGCCAGTCTCTTTAAACAAGCTTTCCAGCTTGGTTTGGTTTTGCATTTTTGCAGCCTTGTCACACATTTACCACTAATGATCCACTTCTTACAGCCTGTGCTTATTTAACTGAAAGGTTGCGTATGCTTGTACTGGTTTCTTCACACACTTTGAGATGGTTTGCTGAATCCTCGTGCAACATTTCTTTCAATTCAGCTTAGCCACACAACGTCAGTAGCTCAGACTATGAGCCAGCAGGGAACAACAAAGGAAGCGATGCTTTGCGTTTCTTCCCTACGCACGTACGGTTGGACACAATGGCAAAACTACGTGCGCGCTCCCGCTGTGTAGCGACAAGATGGCGGTCGCCGCCGGATCAGGTAAATGTACGAGAAAAATAAATCACCATGAGAAGCTGTTGTTGAATTATCGGATAAATGAATTTTCATTATGTCGCTGTCAAGCTCCATAAGGAGGTTGAATATGTGCTGTCGCAGCTGCTGTGTGAAAAGATACAAGCTAACGCAAAGGCGGAGCTTTTGTAGAGAATGAATAGGAAGCGATGCTATTAGCTAAGCTACCGTAACGTTAAGTGAAGTTAGATAGTAGAGCAGCGAGGTTCAGCATGACTGCCGATGATTAAAGTCTTTGTCATCTAATAGCCGTGGCAGTAATCTGCATAATCTAACACTGTGTAAATTGTTCGCTTTCATTTAATAACGTAATTTAGCAATGGTGTCTTACGCCGACGCTAGTGAACCCAAGCACCCGCATCGCCACCTTAACGTCCGGGTGGTGTATTAGCTTATTTTCGACATAAAATTGTTTACAGACTCTGAACGCGGATGTTTATCATACCGGGTCATTAGCGTTTTAAGTCATCAATAGATGTTGGTGCATCAACAGTGATCATTTGTGCATGGTTAATCTTAGACTGTTCACCGTCAACAATGACGATACGTTTTCTGAGACACTGACTTCCAGCTAATCGAGAAAACAAGATCAGTGCTGAGTTTCCGTGAAGGGCTCTCGAGATGCCGGTGAACTGAGCTAAAATTGCTGCACCAGCTGGCAGCGTGACTGTGTTTGTTTGCATGGCTCAGTTAACAGTGCAGCACCATCATATCTCACTGCAGAGGACAAATGATGCAGCATTGTCGAAAGACGATGCTGAGTTAGAGGACAAGAATATCATTATCAAAAGGCTGGTGAATCTGGTCAGCTAAGGCGTTTCTTATTTTCCTGCCTGAGTGTATCTGAGTCATGCCACTACCAGCGCGCACCTTTTTTTAACTGCAAGTCATCGCTCTGGCAGAAGCTCATGGAAACAGATGAGCTTGGTGGTACCTAAGTCCCCCTGTCATGTTGGAAGTGTGCTTGTGTGAGCATAACCGCCTTACTTTGGTCTGTTTTTCCACAAACAGTTAAGGTTCCCCGCAATTTCCGGCTCCTGGAAGAGCTGGAGGAAGGTCAGAAAGGTGTGGGAGATGGAACAGTGAGCTGGGGTCTGGAGGATGACGAGGACATGACCTTAACACGATGGAGAGGGGTGATCCTTGGCCCTCCAAGGGTGAGCGTGCCATTTTTTTAAACACTTAAATGAGGACTGTGCATTAAGCATTAAAGTGCCCAAGCCCTTAGATGTAATCTGCGCAAAATTTTCTGTCAGTGAACCAGTTAGGACCTATGTGTTATGAAAAGGAAGACAGAAGCGCTGTTTTTTGCACTAGTTGTGCACTGCTGGGAATGAACGCACCAGCTAAGTAAAGTCAATCTAAAGGCAGATGCAAAGGCGTGTAATGTGTAATGGATGATGCTACATTAGGAGTGAAAGGGAATTTGAGGCAGCAATGCAATAAAATATTGCATACTATAGGCTTATATCACAGAATGACAGAAGGCAACAGGTAGCAAATCATAAAGAATAGGATTTTTTTTGGTTTTAGTTTGCTTGACTGCCTTAGGAGGCTAAATTAGTACAAGTGCAGCTCAATATGCAACTGTAATGTGTGTGTATATAACTATAAGACACCTCAGTGCCTCAACCACCTTTACAGAGGACTGTGGTCATTAATGTATGTCAGAGTACAGCTGGCTCAGCCGATTTGTGCTCTCCCAGATTTTAAACCAAGAGTGTATAATGTTCCTATGAAACTGGGTAAAATGCAGTTATATTTTTAATGGTCATAACTCATTGTGTGCTGTTTGTTATTTAGTGTGCTGTCCCCTCACATCTCCCTACCTGTTTCTATCCACAGACAAGCTATGAAAACAGGATGTACAATCTGAAAGTTGAATGTGGGCCAGAATATCCAGAGTTACCACCGTTTGTCAGATTTGTGACAAAGATAAACTTGAATGGCGTGCACACCTCCAACGGTGTGGTATGTAAATCTTCTAAACCAGTTGCTCTCATTCTAGCTTGATTACCCAAATTTGTATGCCTCAGCTGTCAGCAGCCTTTTGACATAGATAATGAAAAAAGGAAATGGAAAAAGAATTTGGCTAGTGTATATTTAGCAATTATTTACATTATTTGGGAGTATGTCCATGCATTTTAACACATTAGAGTGACATGTATCCAAAAGTTAAAGGTGCACACAATGAAAGGTGTGTTGTTGTTTTTTTATCACTACTCCTATTTCTTAACATTCTTAAAATTTTGACAGGTGAAAGCTAATGTAGGAGACACTTTCTGTTTTTTTGTAATGTAGTGTGCAACCTGTCAAAAACAACCTACAAGGCAGGATTCAAGGTATAACATCACATCCATTCTCACTTGTTCTCTGTCCTGCAGGTTGACATGCATGCGGTGACTGCACTGGCCAAGTGGCAGAACTCCTACAGTATCCAGATGGTGCTGCTGGAGCTGCGAAGGCTCATGACATGCAAGGAAAACATGAAGCTTCCTCAGCCACCTGAGGGCCAGATCTACACCAACTGAGCCCCTGCTACTTTTGCCTCCATCTTTTTCTCCTTTTCCTCCCCCAATTCTTCTGTTTTGCTTTCACCCCTTTATCCCCATTCTGCGCCATGTGACATTCCACCTCCTTTCGACACCTTGGCTGAGCACGCACACACACAAAGCTGATGACATAAATATACAATAACAGATACATGAGAAACAAACATACACATATATCTGTATAAACACATACAGCAGAAGACATAGTATACAATAACAGATACATGCAAACACATATGCGCAAACACACATATATATCTGTATACACACACTTACTGAGCGTTCATGAAAGTCATTTTACGCACTGGCCCCTCCCTCTCCCATCACTGGAGCTCTGGGTGGACTCGATGTGACGAGGCAGGCGGAGTCCTCAGTCTACACCAGATGTGATCATTCGAATACTGTACATGTTACTAATCTTTTTTTATTATTATTTGTTAAAAAATGCAGATTGTACAATAACATAAATAATCTTATTGAGTGTACCTCTTGTGTGTTGCCTTTTTGTAACATTGAAAACAACCACTTAACATAAGTGCACGTAGTTGACTGAATGTGTGTTTGCTGTTAGTCTTCTTTCAAAGTATACACATCAAACCCCGTACCCAAACCACATTTAGATTGGAAAATACTGTCTTGTCATGTGGCCAGATGTCTAGTGAAATATTTTCTTCTGTGTGTTTTGACTGCACAGAACCATTGTGTTTTCAAGCAGTCCAGTAGTAAACAGCTGTCTGCAGCTCAGCAAGGTGCCTGGAAGTGGTCACCTTAGTCACGCATGGCTTTTGTTATTCCTTCTATGTAAGAATTGTCCAAAGTGAACATTGTGTACAGTACCTATACCACTATATCTGATCTTAGTATGCATTGTAGCCTAGTATGCAAATCTACTGTAGGTCTGCAGAAGTCCCAGTTAAACCATGCTTGAAAATAGAAGTGAAATCAGCTACCTCTTTTGGTCCTGTGTAACGTCAGGGGAGTTATCTGACTTGTGAAACTGTCTTTGATACTCCATGTGACAATTTGTTTTACTTTCTCCACTTCTTTCATAAATATTACTTTATGCTTTTCATGCATTTGTGTCGTCGTAGATCACTACGTGTTAGTGCTCATGGGTTGAAGGTTTATATAGAACATTTCTACATAATGGCTTGTCTTCTGCACAGTGTTTATTTACATAACTTCCACTCTTGAATGCCCCTAACAGATTAAGCAGAAGTGTCATGGAAGCACTCACTTAAAGGCATAGTTCAACATTTTGGAAAATACGTTTTCTTGCTTTCTTTCCTAAAGTTAAATGAGAAATATGAATATTACTCTTTGTTTCTATAAATAAAATATGAAGCTAGAGCCAGCACGTGGTTAGCTTAACTTTGCATAAAGACTGGAAATAAAGAGAAACCACACTGAACATTAAACAAAATCCTTCTAACATCATTAGGGCATTGTGTCTTATTTAGTCTGTACACAGAGACTGGCCTGGCCAATAATTTATAGTTTTTTCTTATAACTTTTGGGAAGCATTTTCCAAAATGTTGAACTATTCCTTAAAGATTTTGCTGCCAATTAAGCTTACTGGTTCAACAGCACAGTAAGAGACACTTTCCCACCTAAATTTAACATGAACTTAACTGTACAATACCTCTAAGTTCAAGATCAGTCATCTGAATGTTTGTATGCTGTAAGAAGTGGAAAGAGGGATTTTGCTATAAAAATACACAAAATAAATAAGAAAAATCTTAAAAGGAATTTATATAACATAGATAAATGAACAAGGAAACGGACACAGGATTAGCAAATCACTTGGCGAATGTATTTTTCATTTCACTGTGGCTTAAATGCTGTCGGCCATTTTTTTTAAAACCCTCAGTTTTAATTGTGAAGCCTCTAGTGAGGAGTGTTTGAAATGTTTTTAATAGTGGGAGAAGATCTAAGATTATGGTGCCCACATCTTTTATCAGTGTCCCTTAATCTTGTCCCTCTGTCTCAGTTTAGGGAGTTCTCGCTCAATGAATTTAAAGACACCGTCCTCAAACTCTCATCAAGTCCCAGATTTCACCGCACTTGATTTGATATTGTCAATCAAAACACAGCTGGACTCAAATGAAGGTGTAGAACCATCTCAAGGATGATCAGAAGAAATAGACAGCACCTGAGTTAAATATGAGTGTCACGGCAAAGGGCCTGAATACTTATGACCATGTGATATTTCAGTTTTTCTTTTTTAATAAATTTGCAAAAATTTCTACATTTCTGTTTTTTTCTGTCAAGATGGGGTGCTGAGTGTACATTACTGAGAAATAAAATGAACTTTTTTGATTTTTGGAAAATGGCTGCAATGAAACAAAGAGTGAAAAATTTAAAGGGGTCTGAATACTTTCCGTACCCACTGTATTAATCCCAATTTTCATGAAGCGGGTATTTGTTGAAGTTCAGAATTGCAAAACTATATTATCCTAATATTGGTCAACTTTGTCCATAAACCAGAAACCCTTTAGCCCATTTCAAACTGGCAAAAAAGTAAGGTCTGACATGGCCCCTGTTCATGTCAGGGTGTTGTCTAATCTATGTTTTGTTGCCCCCTGGTAGATAATCTTTTTGCTGGGCTGCATTCCCAAGTTGAAAAGGCCTATGTGTTTTTGTACGTTGGGTCACAGACTCTGCAATGGTAGCTAAGGTGTATACATAAATATTTTGGAGACTTACAAAAACTAAAAATGTTTACTGGCTGGTATAAGAGTAAGATTTGTCGATAACGCCACATGTAAAGAGGAATGTATATTGAATTTAAAATGTAATTTTTTTGGTAATTATTATTACAGTCCCTGCGACCCTGTACGCAGGATAAGCGGTTGACGATGGATGGATGGATGGATATTATTACAGTATTTAAAATGTCAATGTTACTTTTACAGTGGGTGATGAGGACCTCTGCTGGTGACTGAATGAAATATAGGGAAATAAAGATGCCCTTCAGAATGTGGCAGTTTCAAAATATTAATTAGTGACATTCAGCTAAAATAATATCACTTAATTGCAAACTTTTTTAACTAGCTAACAATTCATTTGCAAAGTGCCTCGTTCTCCTGAGTGTAAGGTTCTCACACATTTGACTTTTATTCTGATGGTTTTATTTTAATTTTACTTCTGGTTCACCCTCTCCAGTAATATCAGTCAGACTGAAGAGGTTTATCTCCCTTAGTATTTTATAATTTCCTTTTTAATAATTTTATTGCCTTATGCCTGCCCTTTTCTAATCACTTTGTAATAGATGATTTTGATTTTGAATTGATTATATATTATTGCAGTGCTAAATGTCACTGAAGTGTGCTGACATCACAGCAAGAGTACCTTCCTGTAGATACACCACAGCCAAGAAAACTAGTTAGGCAGTGTAGGCATAGCAAATAGCAATAGCTAATGTTTGACTAAAATGCTCTAAAGCCTTAAGCTAAATTAAAGTCAAAAGGATAACTGTCTGTCTGGATAATGGGCACAAAGAACACTAGATCATACTAATAGTAATAATAAGTTAAGCAGTAAATGTTAGATTGAATTCCATTTCCACACATTACAGTTGGAGAAGCACAAGTATACTAAATTAAATTTTTACTGCCATTTATGTGAGCCAGTTGTGGACCCCTGTTCATGCTGGTTTACTGCTACACTGGGAAAAAGAACCGATGTTAATTTTAATAACCTCCTGCTATGACAAGTCAAAAATGTGGTAAAACTGTCATCTTACACTTAACTAGAGGTGATGAGGGCTTTTGAGGGTTTTTTTTTAAATACAAGCACAGTGGTGTCTTATTCCTGAATAGGAATGAAGAAGTGGCTACTTCCCTCGAATTGTGCAACTGTTTGTTGCACAAGACTCCAGCCCTCCTGCTTAATGTCAAATTTGTACAAGTGAACTTCTTGAGATCTCAGTGCCAGATCAGACTTGAGGGCAGTAGGGAGTGGTGCAGGCATAGACAGTCAAAAATAACTGGTGCAGAACATTTTGTTTTTCTGCTGGAGCTGGCAAACTTTGCGAGCAAAAATGTCAAGGGCACATTGAGGCGCTTCAGTACTGACTTGACCTAATTAAGAGGTGCCGTAAAGAAAGCTTAGTGGATATAGACACTGCCCTCTTGTTATCCAGTGGAGCTGATCAACTGCTGGATTGGACTCTGACCTACCTAGAAGCCATGTGATTCCCATCTCTGTGTGTACGCACCAATAGCCAAAGGAGGTCTGTCACTTACTTCTATGTAGAATGACAGCAAGTCATATTCAGCACCTCCAGGGACTGAAGAAACTTGTAAGTACATGTTTAAAAGGCAGCTGTGTTTGTGTGTCAGATCAGCTGACAGTGTATTTTCTGTTCCTCTAAAACATGAGAATCAAAACTAAGACCACACTATTTTATTATTATCTCAAGTGATGACATTATTTAAAGGCATGATACTGTTTATCTCAGAAGAATTTGTTGAGCAAACGTGGGTGTGTCATGTGATTATTTACACAAAGTCAAACTTGCTGTGTCCATTATCATGAGGTAAGTGTGGAAGCCACAAGCATACCAAGAGGCACGAAGGACCATATGGATTGTCAGACGCCTCCACACAACATGTGTGATCAGCTGCTTGAAACACGAGTAGTGCACTGTGTGTGTGAACTAAAACGACATTGGTTTTGGTGGTGTGAGTTTCTGTCAGAAGAGATTTGATTTCCCACCGGCTTTAACTGTGAAGAAAGACACTTGTCCTTGAGTTTGTTACATTATTGTTGTAAGGGTTTACTGATAATGACTCAACTGACATTTGCTCTCATGAATTATCAGGGATTAGAGATATTTACTGCCGCTAACAACAGGGGTGTTCCTTTGTCTATGTTGTATAAAGGAATCAACTCTAAGCAGCAATGGAACATGTTTTTGCTCCAGCACAGTTTTTAAATTCAATTTTGAGACACTTCAATGTTTCCATTTTATGCCACGTTATACTTCTACCTCACTCCATTTCAGAGAGAAATATACGTTTTATGCCACTACATTTATTTGACGGATATAGTTACACTGCAGCATAAGAGTAATGGCATATTATTGACATATTCATACTACATAACATCATCCTATATCCTCTCAAAAGCTTGACAACCCCACAGTTTACACACCGACACACACACACACACACACACACACACACACACACACACACACACACACGCACACACACGCACACATAACAGTGGTTTTTAAGACAAGAACATTTAGAAAAACAGTTACTAGTAGCATTCAATTATACTATAACATTTTAAAATCTTTAAAAACAAAGAGAGATCTTTATTTCAAAACTACTCATTTAATTTGTCAGGAAATAGTATTTAAAACCAGTTTCAACATGTTGTGTACTTTACATGTCCTGTGGCCTCACATTACAATGAATCTATTTATGTAGATATGATCAGAGAGCAGAGACAGTTTAGCAGTTTTGTAGTAGAGCTCTATAGATGAATAATGTACAGTACAACTCCCTTCTGTCAGGTAAAGAGGACCTCCTTTTCCTACGAGACACAATGTGTGTGTGGTTTTATGGTAATCATGCTGATAGTTTTGGTCTGAGATGGAGCTCTCAATAATGTTTTGGTTGACTTAAAGTGTAACATTTAAAAACTAATTATTTTGGTATATGTAATGGCAAAATTTTAATGTGCCTTACTTTTTTGTTCAAGGTATGACACACAGCAGAGGTGGAACGACAGCTTCATCTTCTTCAAACTTTCTTCAGACTGGTCTGGCAGCAGTATGGCTCTGCTCATCCACATGCTGGCCTGTGCCTTTGGTCTGGGCTCTTGGGTGGCGGTGAACGGTCTGTGGGTGGAACTGCCGCTCATCGTCAACACTCTCCCGGAGGGCTGGGAGCTCCCATCCTACCTGACAGTCATCATCCAGCTAGCCAACCTGGGGCCTCTGCTGGTCACCCTCATGCACAAGCTGTGTCCGGGTTGTCTTAAAGAGCATGTTGTCATTTACTCCATTCTCTGCATCGGTGTCCTCTCCTGCATTCTGCTCGCCTTCTTTTGGGACAAGACCACGATAGTGGCTGGGGCATTACATAGCACTGCCTTCTTCATCATCACAATCTTCCTCTCTCTGGTGGACTGCACCTCCTCAGTCACCTTCCTGCCTTTCATGACACAGCTTCCAGCGAAATACGTCACAACGTTCTTTATTGGAGAAGGGCTAAGTGGTTTCATTCCTGGCGTAGTCGCTCTGGCACAAGGTGTGGGCATCGCCAAATGTGTCAACTCCTCTCACACTCCAGGAAACCACACAGGCATGTGGTCATTACATACAGAGTATCTTCCTCCCAACTTTTCCACAGAGGTGTTTTTCTTCTTCCTTGCAGCCATGATGTGCATAAGCCTGGCTTCTTTTGTTGCACTGAACAGGCTTCCTGGGACATATGAGCTGTCCACCGAAAACCTCACACCAGACATTGCAGTATCTGTCAGCTCCGGCCTGGAGAACCCTGGAGTAGAGACTGATGGAGAGGGTGTGAAATGGCAGGGAGAGGGAGCAGCACAGAGCAGACTTCTGCTGCCCAGCCCAAAACACTCTGTGTACCAGCTGACCGTCATCTATTTTCTGGTGGTGTGGGTTAATGCTGCAACCAACGGCTTGCTGCCCTCTGTGCAGACGTACTCCTGTATGCCCTACGGGAACCTGGCCTATCACCTCTCTGCTGCTCTGTCGTCAGTGGCCAACCCACTGGCTGCCACCATTGCAATGTTCTTCCAAAACAGGTACATATTATCGTTGTATAGATTGTGATTTTTTTTTATTAAAGGATATGTTCACAATTTGTCTAGTCTGTCTTAAAACAAGTCAGGTGCCCATATGAACACTGAAACAGGTTTGGCTTTAATCAGTCTTCCTGTTCATACTGGCCATTAAGAAAACCTTTTCTAATGTTTTTCCAAAGTCAGTGATGAAGTGAAACGGGAACTTCAGGGTTCTGTTCCAGAAGTAAGAAAATCTCATTCAAAAGCACATTGACATTTGTAACAACGCTAAGATAGGGATAGTGTTGTTTTTTAAAGGGGTTATATGTCGTTTTTTACGTCCTCCTTTCTTGGTCCCTTGAAACAGCCACTATTCTGCATTAAGTGTGAAGGAATCGGATCGGATTTTCTGCATGCGCGCTCCCGAGCCTCTTGCTTACTGATTCTGAACAGCTAAAATAAAGGAGTCTGCTAATGGTGGGCTCCCAGCACAACACAGACTCCAACACAAACTCCACTTAAGGATAAAAACACCAATAAAGTTTTATGTGCTGCAGCCTGTCAGGCCAAACAAGAATAAGATAGATGTTGGGCGAAAACACGGTTAGTGTCGGAAAAGGCTCGAGTCACCTGCGCTTTGTTTTGATAACTGTCCTAAAGTTGGCTTTCATCCTATTCTATAACTGCAAAGCATGTAAAATATATTTATTTAAAATATATACTTTAGTTGGCTCAAGTTCGATTATGTTAGCTTTTCAGCTAACAAGACCAGTTGCTAACATTATCCATTGCAAAATACTAGTTGTATGGCTTTCCCTATTACTTCACCAGCAGACGCAATCCATATAACTATCTTGTGTACCACCGGTATTATGTCAACGTGTTCATTTTACCCTGCAAGAAATTATGTAATGGTACAAAGCACCAGCGGTTTGTTTCTAGCTCACTAACCGTTTTTGTTATTATCCAATAAATCCGTTGAGCCTCCGGTGAAAGATGCACAAATAGTTAGTGGCAAGCAAGCTAACGCCGATATATCCCGTCGGCTAAATGCAACCAATGTAAAGTTATCATGCAACGAGCATGGATTAGTTCAACCTCTGGCTGATAAAATATTACTATAATGTTTCAGTGGGTGTTTTCCTGAGTTTCTAGTGTGTTATGTGACGCTGTCTCCAGTGTGTTGGACTTTGTTTTGACTCATTCATAAGTTCAAGCGTGTGCATGAGCTTGGGAAGGTAGTGGTTGCAAGCTAAAACCCCGCCGCTAGAGGTCGCTGAAAACTATATAGCTCCTTTAATATTTCTGGGTTTTAGCTGTATTTAACGAATACCATTTCCCATAAGCCCTATACCCTCACGGATAAAATGTCACAGTTTGACTAAAGAGATGAGTCCATGAGCGAGTCATGGCGCTGCGGTTTATTCAGACAAGGCTGTAACAACAGGAGACTGAATGCTGTAAAAGTTTTAAGACAGCAGTGACTCCAGCTAAATGTAGACGAATGGACGAAACCAAGTTTCTCCATATCTATAAAACTCTTTTTTACTGTGCTCAAAAGTAATCATTGTTTAAGTTTGTTAAAATCATTAACAATTTGTAATAGTAAGTGTTGTAGCTGAGCTGATTTGTCAGAAATTAAACTTCAAGAGCATGTTTCACTTTTTCAGAAAAGTGAATGATAGAAATGCTGAATGAAAGATTGCATTAAGTTACAGAAGCTAGTGGAACAGAGGCCAGCCTGGACATGGCATCATATTTTTGCACTGAACAACAGACTGGTTTTGTCCCCTATCACTTACATTGGCAGATATTAAGAAAAGCATCTCTTATTGGCCAGAATGGAGGAATGATTACAGCTAGCAAAACCTGTTTCATTATTCATATGGGCATCTGGTTGCTGGTGAAAATTTTGAATCCATCCATTCACTTGCTTAATAAATGACTTGGGCACATAGTTTCTGTCAATCCAACTATTCTTTATCTCTAAATGGATTCTTAGAAGTATGGACACTGCTGCTGATAACAAACCTCCTTTGTTTTCAGGTCACTTGTCGTTCTTGGCGTGCTGACAGCGTTGGGGACAGGATTTGGCAGCTATAACATGGCTATGGCAGCTCTGAGTCCATGTCCTTTGCTTCGAGGGTCTGTGGTGGGAGAGATAATCATTGTAAGTGAAAGATAATCATTGTAAGTGAAACATGTTGTGTAAAAAAAAAAACTGAAAAGACAAAAAGAAATGTGTAAAAGATGTGTTTGGCTAATAGACTGTATGGTGTTGCATAGAAAGACTGAGTACATAACTGATGACCAGGCAACACATTTGTATGAAGCTGAGGTATCAACATTTGAAACTGATGTTAAACATTTCCCAGATTTTCATATGAACATGTCTACTTTCAGGTGCTCTCATGGCTCTTCTTCACTGGGACGCTGACTTATGTCAAAGTAATGGTGGGTGTAATCCTGAGAGACCGGAGCCACATCGCCCTGGTCTGGTGTGGAGCTGCAGCACAGATGGGCTCACTAGTTGGCTCGGTCACCATGTTCCCGCTGGTTAACATCTACCGACTGTTTCAGTCAGGAGACTACTGCAGCACTAAATGTCCTTTATGACAGTTAATATGAAAACCACAGTACTAAAGAGGCTAGACACACTTTAGTTTCTTGTTAATTATGGTGCAAGAGGTGGTTGTGAATTAGCTTGATTTAGGATAAAGACTGGAAGCAGGGGTACAGATTAAACAAAGAAGATAAAACATGTTAATTAGTGAGCTTTAGTGGTGCTAGTAGCAGATGTTTACATTGGACAGGGTCAGGCAGCTGTTTCCCTCTGCTTCCTGTCTTAATGCTAAGCTAAGCTAACTGGTTGCTGGCTGTAGTTTCATATTTAGCCTATAAAAATGAGAGTGGCATCAATCTTCTCATCTAACTCATAGCAAGTGCATTTCTTAAAATATACAAATACTCAAGAGGTGCACCGTTCCATTAGCTTATGACCAAATCGGCTTTCAGCTTAATTGGCATGACCGGTGACGGTCAGGCTCACATGTCCGATCTTGTGTCAGCTACATTTACATGTATGCATAGCGGCACAGATAGTAACTTACTATTGTCACAGCCACACACACAAGCACATGCTAAAACATAATAACATGGTAAGTCCAAAATAAGCCATGTTTCCCCACACACAGACTTTACTTGGGTGGACTGCCCAGGTATATTAACTGACGTCAACGTTAATTGTTATTTTGCACAGAGAGAGAGGTGTTATCTGGTATAACAAGGTATAAGGTAAATTTAATTTAAATTTTTTAAATAATTTTACAACAGGGTTGTAAAATGAAATGCAGTTAGTAGTTCTCCTCTGCTACAAAGCAGACGATATATACAAAATCTACTTTGCATAAAGCAGTGCTGAGGATGAATGTGAATTTAAGAGTCTCATAGCCTGGGGGGGAAAGCTGCTCTGCAGTCTGGTGGTTCGACAGCAGATACTTCTGTATCTCTATCCAGATGGCAACAGGATGAACAGGCTGTGGCTGGGGTGGGTACTGTCCTTTAGTATCCTTTGGGCTCTGCGTAGGCACCTCCCCTCAATATCACTGATGCTCGGGAGATGGCTACCAATGACCTTCTGAACTGTTTTAATCACCCGCTGCAGAGCCCTCTGGTCCTGGGCCGTGCATATCCCATGTCAGTTGGTGATGTTTCCAGTCAGGAAGCTTTCTATTGCTCCTCGGTAACAGTTGACAAGAATTTGGCATGGGAATTTTAGCTTCTTAGGTTTTCTTAAGATATACAGCAATTTATGAACTTTCTACACCAGCATGAAGATGTGAGATGACCATGTCAGGTTTTCTTTGTGATGCTGATTATTATAAGGTAGGCTGATTATCTGGTATTATGTTAGAAGATGCAGATAGGTGGATATTTTACAAGCATGGACCAGATAAAGCAATAGTGAACACACCAATTAGTGCAGATGTCATTAACAACAAGCCTCCTCCACACGTGGCTCACCTGCTGCTGTGAAAAGGGAATTGCAGCTGGAAAAATCCAAAACGTTTATAAAACATAATGCTGATGAAGAAAGTCAACAGAGCAGACACATTCCGTGAGTGAGGAACAGAGATAGACAGGTGTAGGTGTGTCTGAAGGGAAAAGCATGGTTAGCAGACCATCCCCACCACACAGTCATTCTGTAGGAAACACTGAGCCGTGTTATACTGCAATTTATTTTCAGTTGGATGTTATTTGTAAAGAAAAGCTCTGTCCAGCAGCCTAACCTGCAGGACTGATTTATATTGAGATGTGTTTGGGTGAGAGAAGGTCCTGTAACTGTGGCAGCATGTCAAATGGAAGGAGGACTTACCTTTCTGTAACAGTCAGTGTTTTATTATGAATGTACAATTGAACGCTTACGCTGGTGCGAATGGGAATCCAAAAAAAGAAATTATTTTCCATTAAAGAAAAGTTTAAACACTTTTTGTGTACGCTGTCAATTATAGTTCTTAGAAAGAAACTTGGAATTGGCAGGTCAGACCTTTAAAAATATTGGAAATTAGAATCAGCCAGTAATATTGCAATTATTACACCAATCTTGAGACTGTCAGCTTGTTTGCCCACTAGATGGCGCAAGCACCCTTCTGTATATCACAAACCTGTCACTCCACACCCTGCAGGCACCCAGTGACCACAAGGCCTGGAAATACATTTACACTGTGTAAATGAAAAAAAAAAAAAAATAATTATACAATGTTAGCTATAGATTTAATCCTGACATTTATACACCTATTATATGGGATGTTTCCTTTGCAATTTAAACATGCATGTATAAAATGAAAAGCTAATAAAAACAGGTTGTTGATGCATTTTATTGCTGTGAATATTAAAGTCAGGACATGGACAGCCACATATAGTATTATACTAGCAGCTCTAGCCCAGAAACAATCAGTAAGATGTAATGTTGAGTTCTAGTTCTTATGAAATATAGCTGCATGTAATATTCAGGGAGTGGACAACATGGGACAGCACAACATCAGTCCTCCAATATAAAGATCAGTTCATGTTGAATTGTTATTTTGGAATTCATTTTTGTATTGTTAGGTGTACCCAGAGGTGGAAAGCATATTTACTGTAAAAGAACAGTACAATTTTTGAGGTTCTTACACTTTAGTATATGTGTTACAGTTTTTCCATTTTATGTTACTTCCTTATACTTCTACTCTACTGCATTTCAGAGGGAAATATTGAGCTTGTAACTCCACTACATTTATTTCACAGATGTCATCACTGTTTTAAACCAGATTCCCAACCATTTGGTTTACAAAGGGAGACTGGTTTGGGCCCTTTGCCACATATCAGATGTTTTAAGTGTTGTTATCAGTTCCATCCAGGAGACATTTACCCTCTAAACCTCTCACAAGGTTTAATTTCTTTTTTGAGAGCTTAAGAGGAAAAATTATTCAATTGGGAAAAAGAAGAAAAAAAAAGAAAAAGAAATAAAGATTGATCACCCTAGAAATTGTTCCATCTATTTTAAAAGCAACATATTAATTAATCAGACACAGGTGATATTTTTCTGAAGAGCAAGCACTTTTACTTTTGATCCTTAAACTATAATTTGATGATGCTGATGATACTGACTTTGAATGCAGGTCTTGAATACTTGTGATGGAGTATTAAATTGCATTGTGTATTGGTACTTTGACTTGAGTAAAGGATCTAAATACTTCTTCCACCACTGGGTGTACCTAATATTTTGTCACCATCCCTGAGCTGACCATTATATTGGCCAGTAGATACTTTCATTTTTAATTAAAGTGGCCATTATATGCTTCATAAAGGTTGTATTTATTACAGACCATGCTAATGTTATAGTCCACTTATTGTAATTTATTGTTCATCTTATGCATGTGTGAGTCTTGCAATACTGCTTTTCAAATTCAGACATTCTCTCAGTAATAATAATAAACCATCAACAGATGAATAAATCACCAATGAGTCATAGGAATGGTGATAACAAACAAAAAGAAAGAGGCAGGATAAACAGCCATGAGAAACCAGACAGCCTATGGTCCTATAATATGTCTGGTCCAAGCCTCCATCATCGCCATCAAAGATGCTGCTGCACATCCTCTGAGGAGGACGGAGGGACGCTGGTCATTCATGGGAACCGGAGAGTGGTTTCCCATCAGCAGCTGTTCCTCCTCTCTGCCCGCTTGCCCTTCAGGAGGAGGGCGAGAGCTTCCCCGGCTCGGAGGAGGGGGAGGAGGGCTCTAATTACTGATGCTCAGCGGGGGCCGATGGCTGTTGCTCCTGCCGCTGGTCACTTGGGAGCTTCCATGACCCCGACACTGAGTAAAAACAAAAAGATGAAGAAGTGAAAATGGGGCCACAATTAGCCCTATGTAGCCTCCAGGGTCCCGGATCAGTGGAGGAGAAGCACAGATGGGACTTTCTCACTTGGATTTGTTGAATCCACATTGCAGTATTGTGCAAGCTGTACGGAAATCACTGCAGTCGGTTGTTGATGCAGATTTCAATAAAATCTTTATCAAACAATGGATCTGATTTATTATGTTTATGATCATAAACTAGGAACGTTCACCTTAATTTTGCATTAAAATGCTGCTCTCCTGTTGTTAACATGACCTTGAGTGTAATCAAAAGGATTTTCTCTAAGCTTCATTAGCTAAATTCCTTGATTGGCTCAGAGCTTTTGTGTCAAGACAAAACAAAGCAGCAAAGAAAAGTGTATCATTTTCCTGCGAGTGTCAGATGGTCCCATCGCTCCTCCAGCTGGTCAGGAGGGGCTGTGGCCACCTGGATGTCCCGGTCCTGTGAGATCCTGTAGTCTCCTCTGCCATGTGAAGACTCCACTTACTACGCCAATGAGAGGTCCATCTGCTCAGGACGACACCTCCCATAGAGCAGCCTCCCACCCCCCACCACCATCACCAACCCCCCGCCCCCCCTTTCCAGCCAGCCACTGTTTCTCTCAGCTAAATGAGCAACGTGTCAAATGGAAGGAGGACTTACCCTTCCTTTAACTGGATAAGAGAATGAATTCACAGCGGCATGATGCAATGAATGAATGAACCCACCTGCACTGCTGCAGAATCGACAGATATGTCACCTGTGTCTGACGTTTCATGATCTTCTCGTTCTGAGGCACAAATGCAGGGTTCAATGGGTAGCATGTTAACATTTGACTTATTGTAAAAGCACGCCCACACATAACTACGTTTTTTTCCCTTTGACAAAAATAACAAAACAATGCTCAGAAAGTGTGAGAATTTGTTTGGGTGATGCCGCATGGCGTCAGATTTTGGCAGCTGCTGTTCAGGTGAACAGCTTGTGGGTAAACCAATTGCTGATGCATGCAGATAATTCACAGACAGACACAGCTCAGACAGCACCTCTCCCATCAATTTCCACACACACTCCATTTAATAAATGCTGTTCATTTATTTAAAATTGGATGTGACAGCCCTATGTCATTTCACTACAGTGTCTCGGAGCAGACAGTGATGCGCACAGGCCCACTCCTCGTTTTCTATCAGCAGGTATTGATGTTGCTTTAATGAAGTGCCTAGCACTCCACCCTAGGAAGAGACAAGTCTGTCAGCATATGTAAATGCTTCCTGCCTGTCATTGTTGTGGAGGGTTCAGCATGGGTCAGCATAGATTCCCCCTCTGGGAACCCTTTGTTCTGGGGCCCGACTGTGCCACATGAGGGGACCAATTACAGAGCCACACAGCAGGACGGGGGTGCTAACTTGTTACCCTGCTGTAGTGAGCTAATTATTACCTCCACTCTGTGGGTAGTATAAAGCCAGTGCATCATGGATGGGTGACAAAAGCTAGCCTGTCTGTATGCATGTAGCTGCTACATAAATGTTTTATATTTCAGGAATATGATAAGACATTTCGCTTTGGTGAATTGGTTTATATTGAAGGCATCATTATCACAGTTTGGGAAAAGGTCATCCTAATTTTCCAGTCATAAATAGCTACTGAACTACTTATATCCCAGCGGAGCTCCTTTGCATTGTCAATGCAAAGGCAATTTACAGGCTACAGACAGCCAACCACATAACCTTGATGTGGTGTCAAGAAATGATTTATGAAAATGCATCCTCCTCTCCCTGTCCCGAGTGAGACCTGGCTGGACCCGGAGTGTTGACACAAAGCCCATACGGCCGAGCAAGCAGACACTTGCTGAATTATCATTCATATCATAACATCTCAATTGGCTTTTGTTCCCGGTTCCTGATGAGATATTGGCAGTCTGTTTCTCATCAAGGAGTGCAAGAGATTTGCCAGGTTTTCGGCGAGCAGCAAAATGTTTCAGCTGACGTGCAGAATGATGTGTTATGCTAATGCCAGCGAGAGGAGATGTAAGTCAGGTATATTAACAATGAGCAGATCAACTTAAATGTATAAACACACCTGAGCTGTAGCTGCATAGTGGTGCAAAAGTGTTTTGGAGGGTAAAATAAAGGGCATATTTTAGGACAAAATACAAAAACACACCTCTTGATGCATATAGATGCCCTTCCCATCTTGTTATTAGCCCCCTCTTCTTATATCCAGCCCATTCATCTCCTTCTCCCCACCCCCAGTGACCAGTCTAGCCCAGCTGCTAGGGGCTACCAGTCCCCCTCGTGTGTGTGGGGCCAGTCAAGTGGAAAATGGCTGCTACCGAGAGAGCCCACTTTAGAGAGCCATCATCCTTTGAAGGGGCATGATGGCCTTTGACAGCCACAGTGTTAACATGGAGCCCACACGAACACAGCACTGCTATTATCGTGTTTACTAAAGCAAGAGGAGCGAAGAGGGGATCAAGGGGACACCCTGTTGGTGGATGTTTGAATCCAGGGGTGGCGGGGTACTCGTCTGAGCCACGCCACAGTGGTATTGTGGGGAAACATGAGACGGGCAGGTGTAGACTGTATTGCAACACATCAGTCCGGCTTTTAGTGAACAGGTCATTGAGTGTGTGTCGGTGTGATGTGTTTGTCTCATGCTTCTTTATCTTGTGGTTACTATTCAAAAATTCACCTGTTTCAGTCAGATGTTTTAGGCAACACAACTCCTGCTCTTACATTTTTTCTCGATTTTCTCACCACTATTTATGCATTTCCTGTTGCTTTCACACAGTAGCGAAATGTCTCAAATGATCCAAAAGATTTTGTGTGCAA
Organism: Micropterus salmoides; assembly: GCF_014851395.1. Lineage (NCBI taxonomy): Eukaryota > Metazoa > Chordata > Actinopteri > Centrarchiformes > Centrarchidae > Micropterus > Micropterus salmoides. The sequence continues at coordinate 9,218,938 of NW_024040707.1, read as the reverse complement.
AAAGATGTGTGTATCTTAAGGCAGTGTTTACGATACACAGGAGTTTATTCAGTCACCTGTAGAGGATCTGATGAGATCATATCACCAACAACAGAAGTGTTTGGGTAATGAGTAGACAATGTGTTGGTAGGGAATCATGTTCATTTCTAAATGGTTCCTTGTTTACATGAATTTTCTTATTTTGGGACCTACATTTTTCTATTTCATGTTGTCTTACTATTAGCTTGCTTTACACAAACTGGTGTTTGTATCACAGGAGTGTTTTAGTCACCTGTAGAGGATATTTAACTTTATTACTGGGTCACTGTATGTAGTCTCAATGAGAAATGACAAAAAGAGACAGTTTTAGTGTCATTTTGTCTCACTCACAAAGTTCCATAAATATTGACAGTCTTGACTTTAAACCTGCAATAATAACTCTTGAGGGAAATATCTGGCTCTTTAGCTGCTAAATGCTCCATTATGTTCACCAGTAGTTCAGTTGCTAACTGTATCTTTCTGCCGTTTGCTGTTGAGAAGGTAGTGTACAGCAGGTTTTTAAAGTTTTTTAGTTGAAAACAGCTGATTGCTGTGTTCACAAACAACGTTATGAGTTAACCAAAACAGCAGTGGGCTGAACAGCTAAACAATTATACAAAACATAAATTATAGGTGCATTAAGTAATGATAAAGATGATATTTTGGTGGCAGCGTTTAACTTGTTGGTTTATTTACTTTTGGCTTGAGTTAAATGTTTGAGGGAGTGACGGCCTTTTGCAAGACAAGGACTAGGTAGAATCAGATAAAATTATATGGTGTTTACGCTTAGTGTTTTGAAAACTGAAACATGGTTTAGAAAATGTACCTAACCAATTGATAAAATAAAAATAAAAAAACAGTAATAAGCTCATTAGCTGATGCAGTGCACTCTAATCCACCACTGACCTTATGCAATGTGTGCAGCCCAATTTATGGAGGTTGGATCAGCAGCATATACACAGTTTCATCCGCCCTGCTTCCGCTGGCTCGACTCCAACACTGACTGACTGCTGATCTATGGCTGTAACTCGACCAAGCCGCTCTCACAGTTCCAGCACATGTTGCTGGAGGACACACGTGGAGCTCAGAATGAGCAACAGTGATTTTAACTGCAACAAATGGTCGAGGTATGTCATTATCCAGATTTTTGTGTCGAGGGATCATTACCTGCCACAGATGCCACTGTTGTTTTGTGTCTGCATTTGTCCTGAGGCTAGTTAAACCAAGACACTTGAAAAGAGCAGGAGGTGCCTTTGTGTAGACGCACACCTGATCTTAGCAATCAGCTGGCAGCTCTACCCCTCACACAAGTGTCTCAGGCTCTGCCTCAAGGCCGTCCATCTGTTGCTGCAAGGATGAGTGGCTATGGGTGAATGTGCCTGCGTACAGGTCGGCATCTATCTGTGTGCAGGTGTGTCGGGAGTGGAAAGTTGCAGAAAATATGTGATTTGTGGTTTTGTCCCCTTTGACACCTCTTTTCCCAGAGGCGTAGCGCTCACTGTAGTCATGAAACAGATATTTAAAGCGCAAAGCTGTGACAAACAAATGTGGCAAGAGGCTCAGTGTGTAATTACTACAAGCAGAGGTAGCATTAGAGAACTGGGAGATCTATAGCACATTACACCTTTTATCTTTCTATAACCATGCGTAAAGATACACATGAAGTCATGAAATCTGAGGTAAAAAGGACAAAAAGATGCATGCTTTCTAACGAAGTGTAACATCAGATTGTATTTCCTGCTGAGTCTGCATTATATAGCTGTTAATGAACACCTTATCTTCTCTAGGAACATTAGAAAAGGCTTTTGATGGTGGTATTGAATGCCTTTAGCGTTAAATACTCCTGTGTGTGTGTGTGTTTGTGAGTGAAAATGCAGAAATTTTTTTTACCCAATGTGTCTTATTTCAGTGAAATTCAATGAGAAAAGCGGTGCAGAAGAACAATGTCTACGATCGTGACAGAAAAACTTAATGTCCTTGTACACACAAGATTTTAAAGGGTATTTTGTCTCGTCCACAAAGCATTCTGCCTGTCCATCGCTCAGCGTGAAACATGGTGAGTAAGAAGAGGCAAGGAGGTAAAAAAGCAACCATTTTCAGCCCCACACCAAACACACACACACACACACACACACACACACACACACACACACACACACACACACACACACACACACACTTTTCTGATGTCAGATTAGGGAGGCTTCAGAAAGTAAGCAGAGTTTGACTACTTTTTGACTACATTTTTTCATGTTTTCAACAGAGTGCAACACTATGAATGTCTTCCAGGAGAGACGGCCTGAAAACATGTGCTGTTATTAGACAGTTATTTTCTAGCATAGCCCAGTCCTTAAAGGTGGGGTAGGCAATGTTGGAGAAACTAGCAAGAGATTGCTACATTTTGAAAGTATCCAACAGAAAAATCCCACCCCCTTCAGGCTTTCCTCCAAAGCCCCTCCACCAAGTGTCACGAGTGCACGGGCAGAGTGCCCACAGGTAGGCAGATAAATTTCTACAGATATAGGAAATACATTACCCAAGCTTTATGCTCCTCAGCAGGCCTGGAGATGATGCCTGTGCCTATTTTGCTCATTCAGCGACAGTAGTAATAACTGTTCATTAAATAGCTCCTGGTTCAATGACTGACATGTCATTTGGTGGATATTTTAACATTATTGCTCCATAAACATATTAAGGTTTAAATAGGAGTGCACCATGCTTTTCTTTGTACACCATAAGTATATATGTTGAAAGAAATTGACATACACTTAATAATACAGCCCCTAATTTACAGTGTAATTCTGTTGAATGAATCAGGTACCTAGAAAATACTTACCAGCTCCTACTGGTATTTAAATGTAGGTTCAGAGGAAGAAAACAAGACTATGGGGAACAAGGGAGTCACAATGGGGGATTTTAAAGGAATAAATTATACTGTGTGCTTCAATAACTCCTTTGTCTGAGTACCTGAATTTAAATACCAGTAGGAACCGATAAGTATTTTATTGGTACCTGCTTCAAACACATTTACCCTGTAAAATATAGGCTGTATTATAAAGTATTACCTCAAATTGTACCAATTCAGTGCTGTAATATTATTTTGAAATATTTGGGGGAGGGTCTTAAAAGGAGGTTCCAAGGATATTATTAATAACGCTGGAGAGGGTCTTTATTTTTTACAAAGTGAAACATAATGTTCCATCCCCCTCCCCACCCGATCATTTGTGTACAGCCCCTAAAGGCATAAAATAAATACTTGTAAGATGTAAGAACAAATAAAAAAAAAACAAGCCAAAGACATAAAGGCGGGAGACTAATGGACAACAAATTTACAGCACAAGGCACATACTTTTATGTACGTTTTATTCAAGGGTTTTAAGCTTTTATCTCAAGGGTAAAAGCGGAAAATTTTCCTGTACTGGGTGAGTTTGACGGGCCATTATGTATCTGGGCTGTGCATTACAGTGAAGAATATCTGTCTCCAAAGAGCTCATGGGAATATGATTTTTGATACCGCTGACCTTGTAAATATTGAACCTCTCTGATGGATGTACAATAAGTAACTCGATCATGCCTGTTCTATGTTGAGTCTGGTCATATTTGATGTACAAAATATATGAACAACTGATAAATAATTAATTGATAATGGAAAATAAACGTGATCTATTGTTGCACTGTTGTGTATTGTTTCCTCTATTCTCTGATGTGATCAAAAATATTTAAGGTATACTTGTGTTAAATCTGTGTGACATTTGAATTTAGTTTTTCTTTTTAATTGCTATCAACTAACTCGCTAGTTGTTTGGCAGTAAACATGTAACAATTATCTCATGCACATTATTAATGTTTCTCATGCCATTGAATAGCTGGAGATGAATATTCAATAGCCATGTTTAAATCGGTGCACTCCGTCCCTGTGCGCTCTCACTTTAACATGATTTAGTTTATTATGGGGATTCGGTGCTGGAGAGAATGTCATATGCTAAGTTAACCTCTGCATGCCTCTCTGGCTTGTTGCCAGTTACGAAAAGGACACGAACACAGACACACTCTCTTTGATGATGACTACTGGCAAAGTCCCCAACCTTTAAAACAACTCGAGCCGCTGCTGGATGTATCCAATGGCGTGAGTGCACTCAATAAATCTGCGAGGGTCTGATTCAGACTCCCACACATCGCCGTTCAGTGTCCTTGAAAGCAGCTAATGCCATATCAGTTCAGGAAACACAAGATCTGTCCTCTCTGCCACAAGTCAATGAGTCACTGAGTGCACTTTTAACTGTGCGGAGGGCGGGTGATGTCCATTTCATAAATATATTGAGTAAAATATTCACAGATCATTTTAAACCAACCATTTGAGCTTGTCTTTTCATTGGACAACTACTGTGAGGACAGCCAACAATCCCATTGAGAAATTAGCAGGGTCTCCTGTGCTTTCCTCTCCTTTAATGAATAATTCAGCTTTCAGGGTGAAAGCAGGGCGAGGAGACCTTGTCAGTGGCGACTGACTCAGCACTCTGTGGCCTGAGGGTGACACATTAAACCTGAGCATTGCATCCTGTTCCCTCCATAACAGGTAGCGGTGCTACAGTATGTCTCCTGTGTTGGAGTGCATAGGAAATAGAGGTGGAGAGGAAGCGTTTGCTCAGAATGGATCTACTTATCATCAGTCTCATAAAGGTTCAGCAGATTAAGATCATTTGTTGGTTGTCAAAACATGTTTTAGCCACACTAGCACCTTGGCTTTCTGGGTGGCACTTTCGGTCTGTCATACCACCACTTTGATCCAGAAATATCTCAACTATTAAATGGACAACCATAACATCTATTACAGACATTCATGGTCCCCCGAGGATTAATCCTACTGACTTAGTTATCCCACAACATTTACTCTAACGCCACCAGCAGGTCAAAGTTTTAAATTATCCTGTGAAGTACTATCCAAGGAAGGTTAAAAATCCAAGGCTTGGACCTGGTCTTGGCTGAAGATACTCGAAGACGTTTTGCCTCTCATCTGAAGGGGCTTCTTCAGTTCTAACTGACTGGTAGGGAATCCCCTCTGATGAGAGGTTAAACGTCTTCAGGTATTTTCAACTAAGTCAAGCAGAACCTGGATTTTTAACCTTCCTTGAAGAAGTATGACCTGGATGACTGAGAATCTTTACAGACACCTGTGAAGTACTTGATCTACTTTGGATTGGCGCCCCCACAAAGCGGACGTTTGTGGATTGACTGAAATACCTCAACAACTATTGGCTGGATTGGCAGAACATTTGACATAGACATTCATGTTCCCCTCTGTATCAATTGTAAAAACAGTGGCGATCCCTTGACATTTCATCTAGCAACATCATCAGGTTAATTTGCCCAATACTTTGGTTTGGGAGACTGTCCTCCCAGAAAGAGCAACAGCATCTGTCCCCCAAAACAACCAGTTCAAACACAAAGACTTCTTGTCCGTCGGGAGCAAAGGAGGAAGTTGTGTGATGTTAATGAGTGACCAAGTCATCAGAGGTAGAGGGCTGGATGGATGGGTCAACAAAACGTTAGACAATAGTCAACCTTGGTTTCTTTTAACATGACTATGATTTTTCCCTGACCTAGACCATAATTTTGTAGTCAAGACCACCCAAACCAAGACCAAGTATAGACCCAGACCAGAGTTTATCGAGACGAAGACAAGACCAAGACTTTTAGGGGCTGAGACCAATTTGAGGCCAAGACCAGTTCCCCACATTACATGACATACAATAAAATTTGGAACGAGATCATAGGTACTTCACAAATTGAACTGAAAGATCCACATTCCTATTAAAACACCCACATACAAACACTGGAGGTGAAATCAACATAAGCATCTTTATTCAACACTACTTTTCCACGCTTACCATCGCGGGGAGGGGGGACAGAAATTAACAGTAACAACACATTTTTAATTAGGGTTATTTGTTGCATTTTTACATCCAAACTTTTACAAGTTTTACACCCAATCAAAGTTAGGATGTTAACAAATAAAACAGACTATGCAAAAGCAATTTATTGATATTCCCAAAGTTATGGTCTTGACTGGTCTTGAAATAAAATCCCGAGTCCTCAATGTCCGAGACCGAGACAAGACCAAGTACAAATGCGGTCGAGTCCAAGACGAGACCAAGACTATCAAAAAGTGGTCTTAAGACCGGTCTCGAGACCAAGACCGGTCTCAAGTACTACAACACCACTGGACCAATTATTATTGTAACCATGATGATGAAGGTTCCCTAATCATCACCAAGTCACCAAGTCATGATGTTTCCTTATACCTATCCAAAACATTTCTTATGATAAAACCTAACCAAACCTTAATTACAGTGTCACAAACCACATTTATTTAACTGTTTTGAAAGGCACAGTCAGATTATGTCATCCTGCTTATAGTGGCATCAGATCAGAAAATGTGCTTATGTGTCATTGTCGAGAGCATGGACTGTCCCATCAGCCTCAACTGTACTTTGTGTTAACTAGAAAATGTTAGCATACTAACAGGAAATAGCAAATTATAGTCACAGTATGCTACTGTCCACACACCTCATTTCTAACACCAGTCTTTATTCCAGAGTTTCTGTTGGGTGCATCATGCCTGAGGGAAGCATTTCAACACTGTTAAAAAAGATGATTCCACATCCAGGGCACACAAGCCCCCTGGGCCCTGTGTATTTGCCTCCAATGGTCCACAGAGCTCTAAGCAAACATCTGTTTTGCTCCGGCAACAACCTTTGATCTCAGAATGGAGACTTGCTGTCACATAAATGAAGAAAAGGGATCATTACAAAAGCAGAAAGTAAAGTCTGTTTCCCTGTTATTGATCAGGCGTGTAAGTGTGATGTTAAGGATGATTAATTTCTTCAGCTTCTCATGAGCTTATCACATGTATTTCAGGTTAGGGAGAAACCCACAGAGTGTCACAGAGAAATATTGTATTGTACGAACCCAGTGAGAGTCCATTAGACCTGTGCATACTGTCACAGTGAACTGTTCACATGTAAACAAGTGCATGCAGGGCTTTAGTCACAAGGTTTTTGTCATGAAAATAAAGTGAGCAAGCTTCAGCTGTGATGAATAAGTTCCAGCGACTGATGAAAACTTATACTGCATTGTTTATTGAGCCCGGCTGGGGAGATACAGTGCCAGCGTGCAATGTGTGAACACAAGCAATGCCAACACCAAACCTGAAGGGTACCTCCTGTTTGGGGATAGTTATCCTTCCTAGTCCTACAGAGATTCACTAAGTCTCCATATAAGCTTATTATTCACCCCTCTAAACTGTAAAGTTTCTATTGGATATTGGTTCAAAACAAGACACTATACTTACCTACGTTAAGCTAAGTCAAGTTGTGTGTCATTCAAGCGACATGGAACATCTGTAATAAAACAAAATAAAGATAATCTCAACCTTGGGTTACCTAACAAATGGAGAGCAGTGCTTCCTTATCAAAACAGCTGCGTCCGTCAGTCGACCAAGCAGGCAGAGAGTCAATGGCTGTCACTTTTGGCTTAGTTTAGTTCAGCAATTGACCCTAACATGAAAAACCTGTGCCATGACAGTAAAAACAAAGTCTCTAAAATGTTTTAAATTTTTCATATTAAATGTATTTTCTGGATGGCACGGTGGTGTGGTGGTTAGTACTATTGCCTCACAGAAAGAAGGTCGTGGGTTCAAACCCCGGTTGCCCCGGCCCTTGCTGTTAAGTTATATTTTAAGTTTTATTCAAATGAAGCAGTTTTTCAAGGATATCCACCACTGCTCATAAAATTATCAATTCTCCTTGTTAAGTAGTACCAAAATGTATTCTTTCAAAGTAAATTTTATGAAAAAGCTTTAAATGCTCCACGGTGTCAGGAAATTTAAATATGATAAGTTTAAGAACTTAAAGTGCTAAAACCCTCAAAATCCCATAAAAAATACAGAAGATGTGACCTCAAGGTCCTCTGGTTGCAAGTACAACAAATTTATACTGTAATTACTTTAGATTAAAAATCAGAAAATGTGCATACTGATATTGATGATCTACTGATTTGAATCTCTTTTACAGTGTCAGCCTTTGTTGAGTAAAGCTCAAATCTGCAGGAATGACAATGCTTTCCTGCTGTATTTGCTTGTATTTAGCACAACATGAACTTCTGGAACAAGTAAGTGAAATAAAATACATATTCATGTTTAACCTGTGTCTCTGTGTTAATCATTCAGTTATCTTTTCACTTATGCCAAATAAGAATCCTGTTGAGTATTTATATTTATCAAAACACCTCTCTTTTCTCTTCCTGTTAAACTATTTTGATGACTCAGCCTGCAATTGGGGCATATATATATACATTTTTGCAATAAAATGTGAAACCTCCTCATGTATAAAATTGCACTTGACCATTAACTAGCAGAACAGTATTTTAGGTCAGAGGTTTGCATTGGGCAGGTGTGGGCAAAAACATTGTTTACATTTCCCAAAGAGCATGGTTATGCTATAATTTATTAACTTATCCCCCATCCAACACCCGACCTAACAAAGCAGGTGAAGGAGGTGATCAAATCCCTCTTGTATAACTATTGTTATTCAGATTAGTCACATTACAGAAGGTAAAGACGCTCTAACTGCTGTTTCACTGTGACTTCAAGTATTAGTGATTACTCCTACCTAAGCTACGACCTTGAAATTGGCATAATTTTTTTTTATATCAATAACATTACAATCATATTCCATGAGAAAGCCATCACTGCCTGTGTTAATCAGACCACGTTAAATTTCCATCTATCCAGCCATCCATTATGTATAACTGCTTATCATATGCAGAGTCAGTGGGGGCTGGATCGTTTCCCAGCTCACACTGTGTGAGAGGCTGGACAAAGCTCAGCCTATCACAGCCAGGATAAATATGACACATTAAATGAACAGTAGTTCTAATCTAACAATATTTTTTGTTATTTAAAAGGGTACACATTTTCACAATTACACCATGTACATATCAATATTATTGGTGATGCCTCCACCTAGTTAGCAGTTCTCAATAGTGCCAATAAGATTTTTATTTTAGCTACAGTATGCTGTCAGTGTGTAAAAAGGAAATTGAACAGAGCTTTAATTAATGTCCAGATGCTCGTAGATGCCTCAACAATTCTTTGATTCTTTGACTTCTGATAGCTGACTTGACAATCATTGTGTGCACACATTTCCATGAACAAAAACAGAAACATTACTGTCAATCTCATGAGAAAAGCACAGGACCAATCATTAATGATGTAGAGAGAAAGATTAAGTGACAACAGCCTTCTCCCAGACATAAAAAGAGCCTTTTATTGAGAATTCAAACAGGTGTCATACTGGTTTCTGAGAGGCAAAACAAATGACAGGCTACTGAGCCGTAAATAGCACAGCAGACGATGGGAGATTGGCCATATGTCCACTGTGTGTGTGAGCGCCAGCTACACTGGCTTGGTTTGAGATAGGATTCTTTTGGGAACGTCCCAGTAAAAGCTCCTCTGGGACGGAGAGGGATTCAACCACAACATCCACTCACTCAATTTTGGTTAGCTGAAAATGCTTAAACTGTGCACTTGTCTCCTCAGAGGTTTGGATGTATTAAATGACGATTTTACTAAGTGTCATCTGTCACCGCTAAGCAATTAGCTGACAATCAAAATCAAAATGTTGGTGGAACACAAATGTCAAATACACCAAGAAAGCATCAGCTGATCCAAAATGTTGTCAAAGCATGATATTAATTTGCAATTGTGTGCCTCATTAGCCCTCTCCATGTCCTCTACATTCACTACTTTTGCGTGTGTGTGCGAGCATGGCAAGGAGAGGGCGTTCTCCGAGGAGCATGCACCTCCATTTGGGCTGAAGTAATTGGTCTGCTATTCATATTCAGCAGTGTAATAGCCTCTAGCATACAGTCACACATGAACTAGTTACACTGAGAACAATCAAAAGATGGGTTGAAGTGTCAGTTTTTCAGGAGGGGTTACTGAAGCAACATGGTGGGAAAATCTAACCTGGTTTTGATGGGATGCATAAGAAGACAAATCCTTTTCTGATTGAATCTGTCGAACATTATCCACAGGCTTCCAGTCTGCTGCATTTAGTGAGAGATTTACAGATTTTGTGATGCAGAAACACTGTTAGATTGTGCTAGTTCTTGGGACTATGAAGGTGAATCTTGCATTAAGATGATCTGCCATTAATAGAACCTGCTGCACTTTGAATAAAAAAAGATGTCCTCCTTTCCCTGAGAGAGGCCTACAGCAGTCCTGCTCTCTGAAATGTATATATGCAGTGATTCATCAATTACAGTGGCAGCTTATGGAAAATTACTATCATGCTGAATAAATAATTATGTTAAAGCACCAGAGCATTGTGAGTGCAATGATAATAACATGCACAATAACATATGTGCATAAACATTTCTTTGGCAGCCAAGAACAAACTGAACCCTTACAGACATTCCTCCCCACCACCAGTGGAGTGGGACTACTGTAAAGCCCCCCAGCTGTAAAGGTAAGGTGTTTTTCCCGTGTAAAAACACCTATAATTATCTGTGTAATGGAAGAAAGCACCCTTCATCATCATCATTCCTCAACAAGATAAATATGGTGGTCAAGGCATTTAGAGACAAATGCTATCCTCTTGGTTGCAAGGGTTTGGAGTGGTGTATTTATCATGGTTTGAAGTGGTGTCTGAGTCTAACCAAAGTACTGATTATTCAGAATGAAGAGGAGCTGCCAGCCCATTACCTTCCAGAAAATAACAATGTGAACACCCGCCTCCCTGGCCTTTCCAATGTAGTCTGTCAGAGCTTGTCAGCTGCTACAGCATTCATTCAATCTCAACAAGCACAGTGCTCCAGGATTCATTCGCTGTCTTGCACTATCTCTCCCTGCTTTTAGCTTTACTCTCCCTACGCTGCCTCGCATTACCTCCCAATTTCTTGCAGGTTGCCTCCCCCCACTTTCAGCCCCACCCCACCCGCTCACTTCCTCCCATTCTGCAAGCCTCTGCTGCTCCACCCCTCCACCCTACTTGGTCCTGATGAGCCATTGTGAGATTCAAGCAGATGGATGGGGAACAAAGGGGTGAGAGGGGGGCCCCCTCTGCCTGTCCCCCTTGTATCACTGCCAACCAGGCTCTGGGTAATCTTCTCAAGCTTTCACGGCAGAGCAATGAATAACCTTAGCCTCCTCTCTGAGACCCAGGCTTCGCCGCAGCCGCCCCCCCTCTTATCTTACCCTCTGCAGACTCGCCAGGGCCGGCTGCTCCCTGGATAGCATCTCTCACCCTCGCTTTCTACACACTGTCTCTGCCCTCCACACCCAATCAGTTTTTTTTTTTTTTTGTTTCTAGGGGCGTGTTACAAGGCCCGGAGATTAATTGGGGCTGTGGCTGCATGACATCTGGTCCCGGCTTCATAAATGTGTGGGTCCTTGAGGTCTGCCGGGTTTATAATGAAGTGTATATAAGTTAATTTTCTCATCAACAGAGCGTTAATCAGAACTTCTTCAATGGCCATTTCAACGCTTATCTGGGGATATTTTAGAAAACAGTTTGGTAAATTTGATTACTTGCTAATGCAGCAGAAAAATAACTGCTGATGTTGGGGATTACACTGGTTTAAAGGGGCACCATATTGTGTAGGTGCAATCAATTAATTTTGGCTATCAGAATTTTGAAAGATAATTAAAATAAGAAAATATATACAGTATATATAACTTAATGAATATTTAAGTTCCTCTGGAGGCATTACCCTTATATATATTACAGCCAAAATTACAATCAATGGTTTCCAATGTTGAAGGGGTCGGCGTAATTCATTCTCATGCAACATTAAAGAAACCAGCAATTATTCACAAGCATTCATTAAAAGATAATAAAAGCAAATACATAGAACCTGAAATCAAACTCTAAACGCACTACGCTAAATAACAACTGGAGTGTATGAATGTGTGTGCATGCAAAAGTGGGAACATGTGTGTGTCTCTGTATGAGGGTGTGCACATTTGAATGAGTGTATGTTTCTTTGGTCTGAGCACGAACACACATGGTCAGAAAAAAGAAAGCATGTGAAGTGGGAGCTTTAAACTTCCTCTCTGCGTGGCTGGTCAAATCAAGGTGTATGGGTTTGATCCGTGTAGGATAACAGTGGCAAATTAAAAGTAGTTAGTTAGCATACAATGCACATCAACTTAGCGGTTTAGCTGAGGGCTATGTTACACAATAACCTCACGTTAAGCATGGAAAGAATCACAACATTATACGTCAGTGAAAACACATTAATACCATAGAATGTATGAAACATGAAGTCACTCACTGGTTTGTGGACTACCTGTTTGAATACTTGAGTTTGACATTTTGGTCATCGCCATCTTGTTCTTTTACAAACCACTAGTGACCACATTTGGACAAGAGGGTGGAGCTTACTAGCTTGGTTAGGGTTAGGGTTAGGTTTAGGGGTTTAAAACTAAATTCATATACCTCAAAAAATTTACAGCCGACTCCAAAGAGTTTCTTTTAGTACAACAAATCTTTTAACAAGTTCACCAGTCACAATTCTACTGTAACTGTAAAGTATATGTCTGAAGATATTCAATATTTTTCTTATTGTCAACAAGTCCCTTGAAAAGCCAAAAACAAACAATGTCCAAGCCCAAAAAACAATAAATTGATCCCATTAACAAGTATTGATTGTTCAGACAAACATACACCTGCTGCTGCTGACAGTCCCCAATACATACACTACTCAAAAATGGCCATGCCTAGCCGTTTTCGGAAACTATTTAACACTTTATAAAGATGAAAGCACATATTTGTGACCCTTTTTTGAAGAATTACATCCTCAGTAGGAACCAGTGGGCTTGAGGATGAACAGACAGGCTGAGGAAGTCGAGAAGTACTGAGAGACGGACTAACACATTGTATTTATTCTGTTTTGAATCTCTCAGACATACAAAAAAAAAAACTCGACATAATATATATACACATATAAATACATTAAAATGACATTACAGAAAAGCAAAGGCAACAAAATATACTAAATACATAAATAATTAAACAAACAGATAAAAGAAAACTAATGATGGTGTACCGTTTGTCCAACCTTACTTAAGTCATTATTCCATACTTTAAAACAAATCAAGTTCTTATATTTGGGATATAAATGTGAGATTTGTTGACAATCAGAAAAATACAAAAGCTTTATTTTTTATAATGCCACGACTTACAGATTCAAATTCTACAATAATATTAATCTTCTCCTTGTGTATCTATACCTCAGCACTCAGAATAGGGTATTTCTAAGTTATTAATTACACCTGAGCAGAGACGCTTTACTGTCACTAATAGGAGCTTTATGCTTGTGCCTCTACATCATAAAACAAATCCACCTGTTCTACTTTACAGGAACAGCTCAACCACTCCACAGCTTCCTTGCATGGCCCTGTTAAAATATTGAGCAGGTACTTAAGTGCTATTTGGCCAAGTGTCATTTAGGCTGAAGGGCTCTCCATCCACAAAAGATGTCTTGAAGTGACTGGATCAGAGCTGGTAGTGAACCGCAGAGGAATACACAGGTGTTGAATTATTTACTCTCAATAAAATATTTATACTTTTGTCCCACAAACTACTAACTACAACTGGGAAGTAGGGCTGCAGTTACACCAAGATATAGCAGGAGCCACATTAGTGAATCATTCTAACTTTATGTTACATGTGTTTTACTAATACAATATAAAGTCGCTGTTTGAGATCATTAAAACTGAATTACTGAAGCTTGTAATACAAATGAAACAGAGCTTTAATTTGTGTTTCAGTGAGGGTATAGAGTGAATGTAACGTATGCTTCACTGACATTTATTAATAATACATTTCAGATTTCATTATAAAGCCACAACTCTTTTAAACCAATTTAAATGATAAAAAATAATCTGAAGAATATAATATAATAATATAAAGAATAAAACCAAATTGCTATTACTCGTTATTCTAAATCTATTGCAGCATATAGTTCAGGCAGTCTCTGACTTTAATTTGTGTTATTTTACTAAATTAGCTGCAGTTTTAACTGTAAGCCTCAGTTCTTTGACTGCAACATTTCCATCTTCTCTTTTATTCTAAACAGCTTTATTTCACTATAAACATTGTAATCCCACTGTGTGTCTTTAAACCTGAAGCCTGTTGTGCACAGAGGTGATCAGCTGAAAGCAAATTATTCAAGACCTTGTCTGTAAGCTCTCCATTTTGCTCCATAAACTGTGATGACATTCTCTGATTAAATTATAGCTATATTGACTTTTGGGAAGCACTTGCCTAAATCTACAAGATTAGCCTATGATTAATGATGGACACTTAATCCTTTGTTCAAACTGGACTGTTCAAAAAGAACTGTAGCGAAGAAGATGAGAAGTTCACTTTCTCCTCTTCCAACATCTGCAACGTGCTGTCTAAGTACAGGACAACTGTGCAGAAAAACAGCATGTAAAACTAAATAACCATATTGTGTTGACAGCATTCATGTCTGTCAGGGACCTTTATGTGATATGAAAATCAAGTAAGCTCCTGTAGCCAAAGTGCAAAGTCTTCGGTGTTGAACCACAGGAAGAAAGACAAGATTGGTTGTCAGGAAATACATGGGCAGCATTCAGACAGACAGAAGCCCTGCATGAAAAATTTGTATGGAGCAAGTCCAGCAACACAGTGGGGGTGCCAACGCAGGGGACTCTGGCAAAACAACATTGGGCTGTCTGACAAAAGAGTTGAACCTGGACCAACTTTGGTTCTCCAGAGTTGTAAAGTCTCAGCAAGTTATGAACCGCTGTGTAGTTTTTGCATTTTATAACTGCTGAATTCCACTGGGCACGGCTGCGTCTTGCCTCTGGAGCTGATCGAGGCCATTCTAGACATGGAGCAGAGCGTTTTAGAAGCGTTCCAGAACGCACTCCGCTCTGCTCCATGAAGAATCTGTTTTTGGATTGGGTTTCAAACTGAAAATGTTTTGTTTCTTTTGGTGACCATGTGTCACCACCTCCCTGGTACACTTTGGAGTGCCCCAGGGATCCATTGTAGGGCCACTTTTATTTTCATATGATCCCACTTGATCATATCAATGGAATGCAAGGTCATCCAATCTTGTCTTTATAATCTAAATAATACTGCTAAATTTATACTACTAACACAAGCCAAGTATAGAGATCATACTCCCCTTTTAACGTCTTCAAAATGGCTACCAGTTTATTACAGAATCAATTAAAACATTTTACTCATTACCTTTAAAGCACTTTATGGCCCGGCCCCAGACTACATCTCTGAATACACAGTATCTCTGTGCCCTTCTCAACCAGCACAAGTCAGAGAGGTTGTCAGAGAGAAACCTGTTGGCTGTTACCATGTCAAGAGTAAAGGGGACCCAGTTTTTGCTGTCCACTCAGTTCTGAGGAATCGAGACTCGACCCTGGCTCGAGTAAGACCGGGTCTGACAAACTTAGATTTGCAAAATCATTGTCCTTGTTTAAATAGTTTCTGAAAACATATTTCTATTTCTTTCATAATCAAAACCTATTTAATTTGGGTAATTTGTTTCCACGTGGGTATTTATGTGCGTATGCAGGTGGGTATATGTATGTATGTAAATATGAATTGTGGTTTTTATGGTTTACCTTTCTTACATATGACTTTATATGTGATTTTTTTTTACCCACGTATAGCACTTTGTAATCTCTGGTTGCTACACAAATAACTTTATTTTTATTGTTGCTCGCATTTAAACAAATTAAGCTGTTATTCTGTGCTCTTCTGTGAGATTAAATAATATTACAACTCAATGGCAACCATGTTACATTAGTAGATCTGCTAAAAATGCTTTACATTTACTAAAATGTCATGAAATAGTTCAACTTTTTACAAAAGTGCTATTTTTGTAACAGCCTGTATTACCTGTCAGAGGAGTGTATATCCATGTGTCACATAAAGAGAGCTACCATCAGAGGTTCATGGATATCTATGAAAGGCAATGAAGAACACAGAACTGTAGCCTTATTTAGACAAAAAGGGCTTGCTGGTATATCAAACATCATCGCGTGACACTTTAGTCACAGACTGAGCTGTTGTTTATACCTAATTCCTTTGTAGTTTCAGGAGCTCATTCTGCAGTTGATCATATTCACTTCTGCCTGTTCAGAAGCTGACCTGTTGTGCAGAGATGTGCATATTTACTCTATTCATAGGTTCCACACAGCACACATGCTACAGGCACATATTCATTACTAAGTAGCCTGTGGCGACTGTCATGTGCAGACAATGGTGGAAGACAAAAACAGTGTATATACCACACAGGGAATCTTCCACACTTGTAGCCACACTATGGAGAGAGCACGCCCAAATAGCGTGTTTTTTTAATCGTATTCACATAATCTTGTGAGAGTCGTATGTGGAATCACAGATAAGCCTCCTTATGTTGCTTAGATATTACTGCAAATGAGCATGTCTGAGAAATGTAACACCTTGCACAGACTCTTGCATTTTAATTTCTGTGGCATCTGTGACCGGTCCGTCATGTCCCTAACCCCCTCGGGGGACCCCCAACCTATCTGCTGCAGACCCCAAAACCCAAGAGGAGGGGAAGGTGGGGAGGGGGGGTTGGGGCAGGGACACATTTGATTGATGATGGTGTGAATTAAACAGAAAGAGATGGAGAGAATCCTTTTATCAGGCCAGAAACACGAGTGGATTAAAATGTAGTTGTACAAGCCCTCTGTATAATGCAGCAGCCTGGCCGCATATCATGAGGCACCAGAAGCCAAAATGAGAGCTGCTTGTTATTATTGCCCCCTCCTCAACCCACCAGATGAAACTTTGCTGAAGCAGGAAAGCAGGGCTGAAACATGTGAAACAGGGCTGAAAATAGAGCTGAACGATTAGTGGAAAATGAATCTGACTATTTTGATCACTGATCATTTTACAAGGCAACACTCACTTGTTCCAGCCTCACAAATGTGAGTATTTTATGGCCTTTATCTTTTTTATATTTAATAAACTGAATATCTTCAGGTTTTGGACTGTTGATTGGACATTTGAAGATGTAACCTTGTCTGAGAAGTTATAATGGGGCATATTTTACAATTATCTGACACAAAAGCACTTAAATGAGAAAATAATCTGCAGATTAATTGATAATGAAAATAACTGTCAGTTGCAGCTCTAGCTGAAAATACATTGAGAAACCCAGATAATTATTTTCTGACTGTTTTTGTGGTGTCCGAACAATAATGCTGCGATGATGTGTTGAGAACAAATCCGCTTGACACTGTTCTTGATCATAAAAGTTTATTACATCAAGGATTTCAGCATCAATTACAAGCTCTGCAGCAGCTTGGAGAGTGACCCAGCCCGATGGCCACTCTGTCTCTCTGTACATAAAACACATAAAACACAGCTTATATAGGACATGTTTAGGCATCTGTTAGACACCATATAAGGGTCTGAGTCTGCAAACTAAGGCACCAATCCATATAAGGGCACAGTTCTATAGGATATGTGTAGGCATCTGTTAGACACCATATTAGGGTCTGAGTCTCCACCTAACCACTGACCTCTGCTCTCCCCTTAAAAGGTCACTAATCCTCTATCCAGCTGCTACAGTGCTATGTTAAAACTGTTATGCATCAAATGCGCATATGTTATACACCACATTTTCTTTACAGAATTTGGACAACATGTGCACATTCTTTTATATTTTGGCATTAAGCATAATAAAGGCTTTGTATTTATCACAAGGCTAGATATCAAACTATTTTATCTGACAATATTTGTGCTTGTGTTACAGTAAAAGAAAGAAAATGTAATCATGCAAAATTCTCCAGAGACTTTTGTCTGTAACTGCATTATGAGTCTAGTGATCAAGCAGGTAGAAGCTCTTGAATGTCCCTAAGCATCCCTGAGTCGAGTCCTGCATGACCACATCCGTGGCTTTAATGGACCTGCAGCATGTCTCCGTCTGGCAGTAGCCTCTGTGCCCGACTCCACTGCTGCTCTGCTGATGTTTTGTGCCACTGCATAATTTATTGCCCTCTTTGCAGGCCTCTTCTTGCACATCCCCTACTCGTGGTGCAGGTGAGAGTTCAGCTGTTTGGTTTAACACATCACTGAGAAGGGCCTCAGACCTGCCTCCACAGCAGCAGACCCCACATGTGACAAATGCAATTAGAGGGAAATATGCAATTACCGCAATCCCCACTCTTTCATCCAGCCAGACAAGGACAATTTGTCAATGAGGCCCCAGTAGTATCTCCTGAGCTTGGATAGGGACCTGAAGGTACCATTGTCCCTGTCTCCTTCTCAGAGCTGGCCTGTGGTGTTGGATGGCCTAAAGCCCCTGGGAGGCTTGGCAGAGGAAGATGTATGGCCAGAGAAAAGATACAGGGTTCAATAATCAAAAACAAACCCGTTGTCTTTGACAGTTTCCAGTTCCCCCTTTCTCCTGTGTAATACAGAGAGGCTGCATTTAATAACTACTGGCTGCAGGAATCAGTACAAAGAAATACTGTGTCAAAGAAGAAATGGATACAAGTTTCATTCTTTTTATTTGTTTGTTAAATTTAAAACTGTATTTCAACCTCTTCAATTAAAAACACTGTATATGGCTAGGTCTCATGTGCTTGTGGTTTGGTAAAGGATTTCCATAGAAAGCTGGTACATAAAAGCTATTGGTCAACAGAACAAACAAAACAGATTTACTCTGAATTGACTGGTCGTGATTTCACTGAAGTTAATATATTTCACCATAAAATGTTGCCTTTTTGAATGCTGTTGTGATTGAGCATTAAGGTCAAAACAGGTTCTGTTGTCTGAGGTTTTCCTCATGTTCCAGAGCGCCTTAATCTCACCGCTGGATCTCACCGCACGCCCGGCCTGATTAATCACTGTATGAGGTGACTTGTTGTCACCTCATACAAACAATAACCAAGAGAGCATTTTCATGTGTGTTTGTAAGTGAGCGACTTGACTGAAGTGCTCAGCACTGGCTGATATCTAAAGTGCACGACCTGCTGCATGCCTTTGTTCCCTCTTTGAATGGACATGATAGATAGAACTGGAGCAATGGAGGCGAAGACCATGACAATTTGAGCACTGACCTGGTTTTCACTGTAGTCATCATAAAACACAGAGCCAGCGTCCTGGGGACATGTAATAACATCAGGCCCATGGTGTAATTCACTATCTCAGTGTGTGGCAATATAGCAAAACCCATTACATTTGCCTTGTAATTTGCTGTCGCCCCAGCAAGGGATTCAGGTGACTGCGACCCCCGTTAATGGAGTTCCAGTGATAAGGACAGGTCTGTTTATTAGCCACATGCGGTCAAGCGTGGCAGGAACAGCTGAGCGTAGGCAGGTGTCGAGCCCTGCGAGGGCTGAGGCACCGCTGGCAGGCCTCAGTGCTCATTTCACGCACGTTATCGTCACACTATCTATGTTGAAAAAGGGGGTTGTCAGGTGCACAACAATATAACTGCTGAGTGATGAGGTTTCCTCAGAGTCACACTGGAGTGTACCACTCCTGGCAATTTGGTTTGTTTGTGGAAATCAATGAGTCATCTGCGGTTTTGTTTTTAGTCAAGCTGGAGGAGGAGCTCTATGAATGAATCAGGATTTATTTTTCGTTTTGGTCTTGGGAAGCCACCTAGTTTCAAAAGAGCCACTGGAATATCCAGAATTTACACTTGTCCACAGTGCCAAATTGCAGTAAATGATAAGTGAACATTTCATTAGGATACAAAAATAAAAAGATCACATGCTGCAAAGAAAGGTTATCTCTTCCAGCATGCGTGCTTGCAGACATTTACAGAGCCTTGAGGAGAAAATGAACTTCAAATTAAAATGTCTATTTGATGCATTATCCTAATAGGGACGGATAGGAAAAGAGAACTCTATGGTGCTCTCATCCTTCAGCCTGAGGGGACAGACTTGGGGAGTTGTCATTACCAACTTAGCCCACCAAGATGAGCCTGTTGGGAGGTGGATTCACAGAGATTGTCTGCTGTTTTGACAGGTGTCTGTGCTGGTTAATTTATCAGGCAATTACAGAATAAATGGAGCTATCGTTACATGGGAAACATGATTGATCTTGTTACAGTATTACAGTATTACAGTGTTTAATTTTGAGTATTGAGTTGAGTATTCAAAAGCTCAGACTAACAAAATAAGGCAACTTCACATAAGTTTTGAGGTATGTAAACTTATTGTTTACATTGCATGATCACTTTATCTTGTAGAATATGTTTTGTTAATTTCTGAGACTGCTTTTCTTAAACTGCATCTTGTAACTTTTAGTGTAACACTAAACAAAAACACTTTCACACCTCACACAGGAGATTAGCTGCACAGGAGAAATTATACAATACACAACATAAGAAAGAATTTAACAATTATTTTTCATTATCAATTAATCTGACAAATATCTTCTCAGTTAATCAAAAAGAAAAGAAGATAATTGTTCATAACAACAATTTCCTAACTGGCAAGTTGACGCTTACAATGTCTTGATTTTTCTGACCAACAGTCCAAAATCTAATGATATATTCAGTTTACGATTACATAAGATATATATAAAAAAAATAAAATGTTCACAAGTGAGGTGGATTACTTCTCTGCCCATTGACTTATCAGTTAATCAACTAATTATTTCAGCTCTAGACTTAAGAAAAATGATTGCCCCGCACTTTACAGTATGTGCATCACAGCCGTTATCGATCGGCCAGACAGCAGACGGGCAGGCTGCCTTTATGTAGCCTATATAGTGTGACCCTGGAGCCAGGGCTTTCTGTAAGTGTGCCAACATGGACGTGCTTCCAGCAATAGTCATGCTTCTGCCAGCTGCATCATCTGTGCCTGCACAAAAGCATGCCCTTTGAAACGCGCTCAACACACACAAAAGCAGTGATGCGTGTTGCACATGCATCAGTGTGTAAATGTGCATGTTCACATTACTCTATATCCAACTTTAAACAGCCAATAAAAATGATAACCTATCATTTCAAATTTAATTTGGTTTCTGCTGAGTGGGATTTACCATTCTATGTTTAAATATTTTTCTTCTGGTAAATCTTTTCTTTATTTAGACGTAAACCTTGCACAAATATTCAAAAAAGAAAGGAAATACTGAGGCTGGCTTAAAAAGATTTGTGGTGAAATCTAAATACGCGGCGGCAGATTGAAGTAGAAGCAACAGAGCTCATCCGTCCTCTGGCAAGAGACTCACTGTGAGTCATACCAAGTGCACGCATCACTGTAGAGACACTCAATTATGATTCAAATCTCCATAACGGGGAAATAAAGCCATTTGTCATGTGACCATCTGCAGCACATCTCCACTGATTCTGCCTGAATGTAGTTAGCCCCTGCACACTGTGAAAGTGCAAAGAGTGGAACATGGATTTATTAGTGTCAGGCTCAAACTGTAATCACCACAGAATCAGTGCTGTGCCAATAGATTAATTTCATTTTCTGTGAATTCTGTAGCCTCCTGAAAATCTCTAGGAGCTTGGAAACAAAGACGTGCCCTGCAGCCGTCTTTGTTTTACTTTTTCTCTTCAGATTTAAAACAATGTGTGAAGGGAGAGCGCAACACCAGTTTAGTCCCAGCACTGTAATTATCCCCTGCTTTCTTCTCCCAGGGATGTTCCTGGACAAGGGCCTCATAACAGGTGACAGAATGCCTGCCAGCCGCCTCCAGTTCCCCGCCCCCACCTCAGAATGGTGACTATTATAAACCAAAAACGTATGCTCTCAATATATATGCAAATTATGCTTGGTCCCAAGGTGAAGTTCGCAGAGCAGCAACGCTGCTTGCCTCTGTTTTGCTCATTTGCAAAAATGTTGAGAGTAACAAAGACCACAGGAAATTGAAAAATTGTTACTAAGTATTAGAAAAAGCAATCATTTTCCCCAAGCAGACTAATCCTGTGGAAATTGATCTCACCTCTCTCCCTGACATGCATTGGTAGGAAAAGCACATAAGAGGAAAATGCCTGTTTCAATGTTGCCTGATGGAAAATTTGTTGGGTTGCAGATTTCTTTTTTCCCAAAAAATAAACTGTCCTGTGTTGTCAGGAACCGGCCTCTTTGTTTGTCCCCTTGGCGGCAAACAGGTGTAATGAATCCTCAAAAAGAAAATTAGTAGCTGTTGTGTAATTGTTTTCCAGACTTGCTGCTGCATTCCACAGTGAGTTATCTTTCTGCTGGGCTGCTCCATCCATGCTGCATGCATGCAAATCTGTCCGTTTGTTGTCCAATTTTAAGCGGGCTGATACCATCTCACTAATGCATTTGCTCTTCCTTTGCGTGGAAGTACAAATTGGAAACGACAGTCTATTACCCACTGCTCTGACCTTCGTGATACAACATAATGTGAAAAGACCTACGATGCCTTTATTTGAGAGAGGGAGGGCGAGGACACAGTGGTGATTCATTAACCCAATTAATTTAGACTAAGATTATCTGAACAATTATTTCTCGATAAATCAAAGCAAGGTGTGATGATGACTATTATAGTTTTAATTACAGCATTAGAAAATGAAAGCGCATTACTAGGAACGCACTGGAACGCTTAGGAATATCTCTGTGAATTAAATTATTATAGCTCCCTCTTTAAAAAGAAAATAACATTTGGGAGACAATAGAACCATGACTAAGAAATCCTGTTTCACAGAAAACTTATTCCAAGTTAAAGGAAAAGTGCGAAGTGGGAAATATGCTTATATGATATTTCTTATATGCTTTCTTGTCGAGAGTGAGATAAGAAGATTGATACCACTCAAATGTCTGCACGGTAAGTATAACTCTACCGCCAGCAGCCGGCTAAATTAGCTTAGCATAAAGAAAGGAAATGGGATAACTGCTAACTTGGCTCTGTTAATTTTTTGTTACGTTCTGGTCTATTTTTCAAATTTAAAAACAAAATGCATTGTTGGTCCATGTCAGGTGTGGGCTATAAATGGTATTTGTATAACAATGCATCAAACAATAATGTGAAAGGGGTCGCTCATAGTGACAGACTTATCATTTGAATGTGCATCTCCCCTCGGCTTTAGTTCAGTGAGTTTCAGTTCATCATTTACCTGTCCAGCCACAACTTTACTGTTTTCGTTCACTTTCACCAATCTCATAGTGTTGTTTTTGGCGGCAGCAGGCAGGTGATGATATGTCGATGTTGTGTTCACAGCTTGTTTCTGCTGTCCCCTAGTGGCCATAAAATCTGTTATTGCAGGTTTAAAGTCACAAAGCATATGGGCAGGGTTTAGTTACGAGAGTGATTTAAATCAAATTCTTTTGATTGCTATAAAACAGCTAATTGTAATTTTTACACTTTGGCTTTCGTATGGATTAAACAAACATGATACATGTCTTACTCAGTGATCTTTACAGGTGTTGGTAAACGGATTTTGTTTCAAAATAGCAGGTCTGTCTGTTTCAGCCAGTTACCAGTGTTTGTGCTAAGCTAAGTGGCTAACGGCTGCCGGTTGGTAGCGTTATATTTACCATAAAGACAAGAGAGTGGTATCAATCTTCTCAACAAACTTGGAAAGAAAGAAAAAAAGTGATTTTCCCAAAATGTCAAACTCTTCCTTAAGGACCAAATGTTTAACCCACATTTTCATCTGGCTTTCTTTTTGCTGTTGCATAAAAGAAATGTTCTTAGCCTTGTAGGCTGACACATTTGTTCTTAGTGGCTGACACTAGAGCATGATAGTGGGTAGCTGGTAGAGATTTCATATGGTTTATTGCTCCCACTTTCACTGAGGTTATTTATTGAACTGCCATCATGGCCCCTGCTCTCCACAGCCACCCAATGCCTCTGTGCCCCTCAGTATGATAGAGGAATTTATGCCACATGAACAGCATACCGCGCTTGAGTTTAAGTGTTATTAAGAAGCATCACTCATGCATAGGATACTATTTACAGTAATACATTCACACATGCTGCGACTTCCTATGACGGCTCTTGAAGGAAAAATATGATATATTGTGTGCAGGGTGTGAGGCTATAAGAGAGAGCAAGGGGGAGACGGAGGGGAAACTAGGTTTCAAGTATTCCACAGTCTAAATGAAGAACAAACATGCACCATACAAGACAGTGAAGGAGAAAAGATTATCATCTGGAGATGAAAGGCAGAGAAAGAGGGAGAGGGATTCATTCACTGCCACACAGCTGTCTTATTTGCAAGGTGTTGAGAAACCACTTTTTTCCTCCAAGAGGATGAAAAGATTCTTCTGAAGCCAAAAGGGTCTGCTATCATTTTTGGGCAGCTTGAGCGGTAGAGATGTTATTAGCATAAATTATCTCCCCCACCAAAGAGATAGGAACATGCTAGCTACTTTCTGCTTTTCACACTTAATTGCCCTATTTACTGAACAGTTGCCCATGGACAACAAATGCACACACGCTCCGAGATGCATACAGGACAACAGGCAGACACAAGCCAAATAGGGCATGAGTGATACACTGAACTATCTGCCAAACAGCATTAGATACAGTACGGCTGGGGAGGCAGTTATGGTCCATTAAGACTTCTTGTTGAACTGGGAATCTACAGTAAAATGTAAATATTGGTTTCATGACCTTCTTCCCTGAGCCATGTCTGATCAGTGTCTGTGTAAAAATGTTTTAAAAAGGATTTTTGTACCAAATGCTTGAATGATGGCTGCCACAAAATGTCTCTAAATGAAACAAAAACACAAATTTCTTTTTAAAATAAATACTTGTTGCACCAAATGCCTGCTTATGTTCTATTTTCAACTTTTTAACCATCAGCAGCTCTTGCCTTTCCAAAGAGCACAACAGTCTCCTGCTGTAGCAGCAAAAAAAAAAAGAAGCCTCATTCAAGTGACCCAGTAAGCAAGAGAGAGGTGAATTATAGATGGTTCTGCTTAATGGACTCTTAGCTTCTCTTCACCTAGCCCAACAAGCTCAGAGTGATGTTATATAAGCAGTGCCAAGTATAAGACACTTAAGTTTCAGGTTTAATGCATCACAATCCAAGTGAAAATCATATTCTCTGTTTAGTAACTCTTTTTTATGTCAGGTGTCTCAATTAGCGGAAGTTAAATGATTAAACATACATGTCTGTAAATAATGTTGTATGTTAATAAATGTTCCTGGAGATGGGGTAATTGTCGGTGATGTCTCTTGTGGAACAGTGTGAAGGAACAAATAAACTAGATTGACTTCATTCATTTGGCTGGCCAGGTAATCTCCATAACCCTGGAGGGCCATACAAGATGTCAATGAGGCTGATTGTCCCCCCCCACCAATCTGAGAGTGAAGCCACCACACCAGCTCCACAAAGTAAAAACCATTCCTCCAGCCCGAGGGGGTCTGTCACTATGGTAACATCCCGAGGCAGTGACCACATGTCAGAGAGAGTCTGGGGGCCATAAGTGGACCAGCGCTCCGGCATGATGATGAGGAGGAGGAGGAGGAGGAGGAGGAGGAGGAAGCCTGCTGCTGGAAATAAGTAATCTGAGATGTTTCAATCACAGCACGTTTCCTTTTGTTTGTCACAATTCACCTCTAACCTGTAGCTAACTTGCTGCTACTTAATTTTTAGTTAATTTTTGTTAATTTTTCAGTAAAACTCATGTGTGATGGAACTGTGCAATAATTATTTTTGCAGATTATGTTCAGCAGAAAAAAGCCTGAGCACAGAAAATGTAATCTAACACTATACTGTAATCATGCTTGTTGATGTCTTTACCAGTTACAGGTGGCTTCCTCAATTTAAGATCATTTATCAATACATACTACGATACGGCGTGTATATGTTATATATACTGTATATATGAGAAATGAAGTGTTTATTAAAAAAACATTTCACCACAAAAAAACCTCTCCACAGCTCATCATTTTAGACAATGATTCTTCCCCTGACCTTTCTTGTCCTTGCCTCTGCACTATGAGCTTGGCTTGGTGACAGCGACGTGAACTTGTGCTGTAATGTACATTCACATACGTGTGATAAATCCTAACCTCCCTGATTTAACACCTTCCCCTCCTGAAACGTGCCGCGTCCGAGCAGCAGGGGCACCGTTAGGGGAGGGGATGATTTAGAGCGTCCCGGGCGATGGGGGCACCCCTAAACGTCTTGGTAAATCTATAGCACCTTTATAGATTATTATAGATTTAATTACATTCAAAAACAATACAACAAACAACAAAACAAAACTGTGGTCTTTTGGAAGGATTAGAAACATATTCTTTCAACACTGTATCCAAGATGCATCTATCTAACAGTGCTACTTACTTATTGTACAGAACAGAAAGGTATATTAACAGTTGACATTTTACAAAAAAAATGGTAAAATTAATCCAGCTAATAGAACTAGTGCTGAAACTAGACTTGCTGTTTTTGTCTGTTTTATTTGACTGTAAAAATTAAATATCTGTGTTTTTTAACTGTTGGACGCACAAAGCAAGCAATTTTGAAGGCCTTGCCTTGGGTTTCTGGAAAATTGTAATGGGCATTTTGCTATTTTCTTTACATTTTACAGACAAAACAAAAAAAACGTATAATTGGCAAATTAGGAATTAGCAATGCATTACAAAAATGAAAAAAAATACTAGAATGGAGAATTCCCTCCTCCAGTGCTTTTTTCCTATCACAATTACCTTACCACCACTATTATTGCTCAGCCACATAAACAGAATAGCCACAAAATAGAACAGAATAGAATAAACACATAGATCTGCACTATTTTCCGGTGCCTGCCATTCCTCCACTGAAATTCTGTGCAATATAACAGAAATAAAAGCGCTTTTTCCTTTAATAGTTGTTAAATTTGTTTATTTAATATTGTAAGACATTAATTAATCAAACAAGTGTTTCCTGTTGGTGGGGAATCAAACAGGTGCATCATGTCTGTTCCACTGTTGCTTTTAGAAACTACCACCAGATAAAAATTTTCTGTATAAATATTTCACTTTCATTATTCGAACAAGAAAAGACTTCAATAAAAAAAAAACACAATGTATAATCTAGCATAAAAATTCATAACATTAGGTAATGAGTCCACACAAATACAAACCAACCCATAGATATCTGGCCAATTTAGCAAGCACAGATCTAATTCTAGATTTCACCCTAATCAAAAAAAATGTAATTAATTAATCAGATAATTCACTGCCACGCATGGCAGGACACACATCTGTGCAGCGGTAATGGGGAGGCAGAGAGACCAGCTGAGCTGTGCAGCACTAGTACGTCCCATAGCCTGCTCGTCAACAGTGCTGGAATCCAGTGCAGCTTTTAAAAAAAGGGTCCAGCACTCCCAGACGCTCAGATAACCTCTCTTGTACTATATGTGTGCTCACAACATGCGAGTACAGTGCAGTGTGTCGAAGGGACAGAAAGATCTGAGGCTGTTTGAGGTAACAGAGATGACATGAGGGAGGCAGTGCCTGTACAAGGCAAACATAAACTGTGCCACTTCATCTGAAAACAATGGGGGACAGGACACTGAGTGTGCTCTCATCCACATCTCCATTGTCTGCCCTCCTCTTTTACTCCTCCTCCGAGCATGGAGCATAAGCGGGGTGAAAGAGGGGAGGGGAGGAGAAGGGGGAGCAGCAGTGGGGGCAGTGGGGGTCTGGCTGTGTTCTTTCTCCTCAGTCTGTGTGCGAATGCACAGACGGTTCAGTAGTAATTTGATGTTTGTCCCCGGGGACATTTGATGGATTAAAGCTAAGCAGCTCCATTTCGCAGCACCACCTGATCTTCCACTGCCTGTGCCCCATATAAAGGCTGGCGTGATTGCTGATCTCAGCTAGTCTGACAGTCTCTCTCTCCCTCCTCTCTCTGTCTGTCTCCATCTCTTCTCTTCCTCACTGGTCCCTTAAGCCTGCTGCATCACAGGAGCTATCCAGTGCTGAACAGGATCGCTTTTATTTTTTATTTTTTTATTTTTCTGGGGGAAGCTTGGGGAGCCAGAGAGTATCACACAGCATTGCCGTCAGCCTTGTTCTCCACTGGTTTCCATTTTCTTTCTTATCTTATGTTTTTGGCAATTGTCTTCACATTAACCACAAGGATTACTGTCAAGCCAGCTCTGCTCGTGTGCTTCCTCAGAGGGTCTTTTATTTTCGCTCATGCGTTTTTCTCAGCTCTGTGTTTTTATCCATTGAAACATGCCCCGCTCATTTTTGGTGAAGAAGATCAAGCTTGATGATTTCTCTTCGTCCAATGCCACCTCCAATCATCATCACCACCTGGACGACTCGTTCACTTTTGCACGCTCCATCACAGACTCGGTGACCAGCCTTGGCGTTCGTCTCAGCGAGAATGGTGAGTTAACATGCCTCCGGTTTGCCCCGGTCCAGTTAAAGATGTGCTAGCACTCCTGCCTGTAGAAAGCCCCAGTGCTGATTTCAGCATGTCTGACATTTCCACACTTAGCACAGATGGCATCCTCTTTTGTTTTTGTGTTGGGTAAGATTTTCTTTTGCTTTAGCTGATCACATGCTGTAGTGTGTAAATTAGTGTGAGATGTTACAAGCAACCAGCTGATTTTTGCATCAATATCCTAAATAATCCTCTTCAGAGGCACCCCACCCCCATCTCCCTGCCCTCAGACTTTTGTTTTTTGACTCCAGTGAAGGACAGACACAATTCAGGTCAAAGCCACGGATTAGCTTATGTAAATAGGGAACAAAACATGTGTATAATCAGGAGAAGCTCCTGTTACGTATTTGTATGACTGTACCAAGCCTGTACTGGCTGCTCCCACATAGGCTGACTATATCTGGTCATCATGTGGACTAAAAAATTCATGAATATGAGAGATGAGTATCGGATGATACATTTGTCCTTAGCTGTTATTGTCCTTGAGTTCCCATCACGGTCCAATCCTCCCTTGCCCCCCTCTTCCCATCCAAATGGAGCATGCACAGTCTCCCCACCCCCATCGCTCCACTACATCTTTCTCTTCCTTCCGGGCATTTGAAAACTAGCAGGGGTTAGAGTTTCAGCCATGCAGGCCTATCGTCGCCACAAGAGACATCAACACACTGTACATTACAGCCAGGAGGGAGGTGGGGAGTTGGGCTGAAGGGATTGCAAAGGGAAGGAAAAAAGGAGACAAAAATGCTTGGGGCAGCAATGAGGCTGATCACGTGACAGAGGTTGTACAGTAAACATGAAGAAAGGCACATAGCTGCACTGTGGTCAACACACGGCCCGGCCACAGTAAGCTCAGAGCGGAGACACGACCTTCACTTTCACGGGCCGCTTTAAGCTCGCCGCTTCCATTTTGTGGCCACGTTTAAAGGGCCATATGCGTCTCTTTGTTATGATTTGTTATGATATTTTCACAGTGACCACAGCTTAATGTTGTGACAATGCCCACCTGTTATTCAACCGTGTCAATAACAAGGCTCAGTGAATTTTAAATGGATCAGGATTGGTGGAATAAACAAAAATGTCTGGATGGGCTTGTTAACTCTAATAGTTTGCTAAATTAAAAACAACTAACTGGGTAAAGACTAAAGAATTATGGCAAGAAATAAAAACATGCATTTTCTATATATTTACCATGCATATTTTGTTGCTTGTAATGCTATTTAGATTTCCTGCTGCATGATTTTATCATATGATCTTTAAAGAATCCTTTTGTATAATAGTTGTCACTCTCTATTGTTCCTGAATCCATTGTTCAACACCACGAAAAATAAGCATTACCTCAAAAAGAAGAAATGAACGATAAGGCACTACATTTGTGTTGAGAAAAGGCGTTTAATTTGAACAAAAGAATCATCCTTTTCATGCTGAGTCAAAAATAAAGAGAGCAGCAAAATAAAAGAATTCTGAGCGAGGCTGAAATACCTAACATCAGCACTTCTGTCGCGCCAGCAGATTTTCTTTCCCCCCATTGTGGAGACATTTAACTTGAGTGTCTGTCGAACAACAAAGAGGGGTGGCTGAGAGGGTCCATTAATTACATGCTTACTTTGCATTAGAGAAATGAGTCTATGAGCTGTAAAGGCTGATACAGCGCGAGTCCTAAATGATGAGCTTCATGTCTGACCTTGGTTAATTGA
The DNA here is from genome assembly GCF_014851395.1 of Micropterus salmoides. Classification (NCBI taxonomy): domain Eukaryota; kingdom Metazoa; phylum Chordata; class Actinopteri; order Centrarchiformes; family Centrarchidae; genus Micropterus; species Micropterus salmoides. The sequence goes on along the minus strand of NW_024040707.1, from coordinate 9,188,817 downwards.
AACATAGTAAACAAGTCTGCTTACACTGATGCTGCTGGATTTGCTAAAAAAAAATATCAGCAAAATAAAAGCCATGTTGTTGCATGTAGTGCAGAGGGCCCTTCTGCTATATTCATAACAGTCTACAGTGTGACTGTAAAACAGGTGGTGGCAGCTATAAATAGTTGTTGAAGCTGCAGTTGTAAGAATTTTGTGTTTAAAAAGATAAATAGATATTATAGAATTATTTCTAAAGTGTTATTGCTGTTTATTTTAGTGCTCTATCTCGGACAAACACCATCTGCGTAGTTTCAAACAGTGAACCCATGCAGTGCAGCATAATAATGTGTGCACAGGCCTGGTGTTTCCCTGTCCCCTGGTGTCATGGTCATGTCTTTGACAAAGTGGGTGTGTGAACAGAAACCCTTGGGAATGGAGACGCTGTAGTAAGAGACCACTTCAACTGATTTCTTAATGGCCTGTTTCTTGAAGGCACTTTAGCGTGCTGGCTGCTGTAGACAGGTGACCCTCCTTACAAACAATGTGTGTGATGCCACGTCTCACATTATCGGGCCTCAAGCACACGGTGCTCAATAAACTATTATTGTGTGTCGCAGATGCTTTATCTTTTCCTCACACTATTTCTATTTTCTCCAGCACTTGACTGTTCTCACGGCTGCACTATTTAACATATGATAGCCTATTGATCAGTTCTAAACTTTGAATTTCATTAAAAAGCAGTCAATAACTAATTTCCACCGTTTGCTGCACACACTGTTTAGGAATTTTTTTCTGCAGTATTTCTCTCAGGGAACGAATTTCACCACATTTTATATTTGCACTCGTATGTTCACCCTATATAATATCAACTCTGAAGGTAAAATGCATTTAGTATTTATTAAGCTCTTGAGATTCATGGCATAAGAATGTATTGAGTTCTGTTTGGATGCATTTAGCTGCCAGCAAGCCTTTTAGCTCCTCTGGCACTGGGCTGCTTCGGAGGGAAAGTAAAGACATGAACCATTCCAACAAAATTATTTCTCTCTGATATCATGCTCTGTACATTTAAATCACTTGTGGTGTATTGTGCTTTGTTGTACCATGCTTAAACCTGCTTGATGTAGCATGAAATCCTACAGGATGTAAGCAGCTGCCTAACAAGTTCATCTGTTTTAAAACGCAAAAAATTTTGTGCAGCAAAAACACAAACAGTAATTAAATCAGAGATGCAACCTGTTGTGAGGTGGAATTTTAAACACTCACATTAAAAAATACTAACCCCCTGCAATAATAAAAGGTCTGGAGAAATAAGAAATGTATTAAGGTTTAGAGATGAAACATGATTCTGTTTGACTTGTAATGGAGGAGTCACAGAGCAGTCATTAAGCATATCCAGCCACAGACGACTGACAAACCATAAAGAAAGGGAGGTCTAATCAATGAGACTACTTTATTTAAGACAGGCTTTAGCACCCACTTTCTTACACAGGAGACTTTCTTCTTTGATGATCTACTATCTGGTGCTCATTCTCACTATAAAATTGTAACCTTCCTAAACGCAGCTGAGCAAGTCATGCTCCCCTGCATCACAGCACTATTGGGAGTTCTGGAATAAAATGCAATTAGCTCAGTGCTACCACTCACTCTTTCACCATTTTACGAAGGGCAATCATCCAACATGATAATCATGTAATCACCAGCATGCCACTGTGTCCTTATCCATCACAACCTCTGGCCAACTGTGTTTGCATGTGTCTCTTACCCAGGCTACATCCAGGATTACATCACGCCATCTGTATACCAGGAGGAGAAGAAGATGGAGCACAAGCTGGCTTCGCCGGTGTCAGATCCCCTCTACACCCAGGTGAGCAGTGGAGGGGAGTACTGTGACCCCGACCTGAAGCACCCCGACAGCCCCCAGTCTGGCATGACAGCCAGCGGCTTCTACAGCGGTGAATCGGAGGCGCTGGATGAGGGTTACACCATGGATGCCTTCTTCATCTCTGACGGGCGCTCAAGGCGGAAGGGAGACACCGAGAGTCATGGAGGGGGCTCAAGAAGCAGCAGTGCCAACGCTGGGGCTCAGGAGAGGGGAGCCGGGACGGCTCGCCACTCCTGCAACGAGTGCGGCAAGACGTACGCCACCTCTTCCAACCTCAGCAGACACAAGCAGACGCACCGCAGCCTGGACAGCAAGATGGCCCGAAAATGTCCCACCTGTAATAAAGTGTACGTGTCCATGCCGGCATTGGCCATGCACATCCTCACCCACGACCTCAAGCACAAGTGTGACGTGTGCAGCAAGGCATTCAGCCGACCGTGGCTCCTTCAAGGTCACATGCGCTCACACACCGGTGAGAAGCCCTTTGCCTGCGCACACTGTGGCAAAGCCTTTGCTGACCGTTCAAACCTCCGCGCCCACATGCAAACACACTCTGCCTTCAAGCACTACAGATGCAAGCGCTGCAATAAGACCTTCGCTCTCAAGTCCTACCTGAACAAGCACTACGAGTCAGCTTGCTTCAAGGGCTCTGCAGACGAAGACGACTCTGGATCAGAAAACTAACCACGAGGAAGAAGCTAAATTTTGAACCCCTATGTAGGTTCACAACCAATAACCCTGTTCACTCTGCCCTCCATGCCTTTTTTCTTCCCTTTTTTTAGAAAGCAATATTTTCACTGAGATTACGTGAAGAAACTCTAATGATTATGGCAAAGACAATTTCAAAAGATGCTGGATTTTTTCCCTGCACAGTAGCTAATCGTCCACAGAAACATACAATCAAACAACCTTCCCCAAACTAGAAACTGTAGATGATAGTTGTACACAATTAAGCAACATGTGCTCGCATGGATGTGGGCGCATGTAAACACACGCACACACACACACACACACACACACACACACACACATTAACTAAGACACACACACACACACACACATTAATGTACGCACGTGTGCACACACTATCACACACACACTATCACACACACTTACACACAATTATATATGAGGCCTGGCATGTGAATTTTTATCAATGACTATAATGATATTGATATCAATAGTAATAATATTTAGATTCCTGATATTTTATAGCAAATAGTAATGAGAAAATGAACAAAAAAAACATAAAAAAAGGACTAACAGTGTTCTTTTGTTTTTTAGAGACAAAATGACCTCTTGTATTTTTATGCTGCTTTTTATTTGCTAAGAATTGAATTCTTTTGCAACTGCCAACATGAACTTTTTACGAAAATGTGAACTATGACAGTATTTGCAAAAAAGGGAGATCATTTTAAAAGTTAAAAAGACAAACCCCTTTTTCCACACCAATGTTTCAATTCAACGGATGTTATTTTTCTATTTGATTTTTCTAAATTTATTTTTTTGTGCTTATTATCCCTTGTTGATCGAAAGCATCTTTGTAACTGTGGGTATTCAAATTTTAAATAAGCTATACAAGATCATAGACCATGGGTCATTCAATTCAATTCTGTAAGAGCAGTGATTTTAAAATGTTTAGCAGGCCTGTTGAACAGGTCTTCACACACTCTGTCTGATCAAATTCATAGTCTCACCCTGATGTACAGACTTGGACAAAAATACTGGGAGCTAGACCAAATGATCTATTGTAAGTGCCATGTGCGGTTGACCTGTCTATAGCAATGAAAACTCGCGTTGTTCTTCCTCCACCACGGTGGCTTGCATAAACTCTGCTGCCTTTATGGTGCATCGTCCCGTCTTAAAGAGCAATCTTCACCCGGTGTCTGAGGTGCTCCCCCTCCGCCAGTGTTACCTCAGAGTGAAGGTATGGACTCACACACCCTCAGTTACAAAGTGACAGTCAAATTATTCTGTTTGTCTGTTTTATATGTCTCTCAAAGCTCTGCCCAAGTTTTAGATGCATCCCATCTATTTATCATGTAAATACTTTATTTATCTACCTATTTATCTATTTATTTATTGACCTAATTTTGTGTATTTATTGAAGACTTGCTTATTTGTTTATTATCATGTATTTATTTATTGTTTATCATTTAAAAAATGAACATCCATCGACCTTGTAAGATGCTGCTGATCTTCAAAGAAAATGTTTATATGCATGAAAACTGTAGAGAGTCCTCGGGACTTAGTTTTTTAAAGAGGAACAATGTACAGTACCAGTGCTAGGAGACTTCAAACGAAGGAATGCAGAATTACTTTTGTTTTCGTGGCAATAACTTTACTGACACAGCGATTGACATGTATAACAATCACAGCTGTCCTGTTTTCAGTCGATTTAGGGCAATAAAAAGAAACAATGAAACTAAACACTAAATATTCTCCATCTTGCTGTTTTCCAAAAGTCCACCGCCTCCTCGGGACTGGAGATTTTTGTCTCAGGCAATAAATAATTTGGCCAACGTTGATGTGCATGTACACATCGCCATGAAAATGTAACACTATATGTTGAAATCAGAGAGCCAAATAATGTAGATATAATCTAGCTGCACTGAGGTTTCAAAGGTGCAAATGCAATAATGATGTGATGCAGTAACTGTAAGCAAAACTCAGTCTTTTATACAGCAAGTCTAGAACTGCTACAGGTGTTAATTCGACTGGAAAAGGCTGCTATCCTATAATATCATAATTATTTGTGTCTCTTTTGTTTTAAAAATCAACCAGGTAAAATAAAATCTCTTCTGGCAGCTGAAGGGCAGTTTTGATGTGACTCAATTGCTAGAAGGTTACATATTACACAACAGGATTACAATAATTCTCCTTTAGGTCACTGACATAATAAAACGTTTGAATATAGTTAAATTCAAAGTCACTACTGCTGCCAAATTATTCTGTGCAGTTTAAAGCAGCTAAGCAATTCTATGAGGTGCCAAAGGAGAAGATCCTCCTGAGACAACGTAAGGACGGAGGTGCTGTATATGCGTCTTAACCGGCACTAACGGAAAAGATCTCGAAGTGAACAGTCTTGGTAGAGAAACTTTTTGAAGATTGCTGTAATGAAACAGCGCTATAATGCACTTCCGTCTCCCCCATCATTTGTCCCTGCCTCGCGTCCCCCCCCTACCAGCCGTCCTCATCCCATCCCAACTGCCTCTAAACAGACGCACCGAGGATGAGATGTGCTGAAGTGGGATTGGCGGAGGGTGGCGGAGTGTAGGAGGATAACAGGTGTTTGCAGACAGACTGCAGATAGGAAGCGTAATTGAGTCGGTGAGCGACCTCCAAGGGGAAGGTCAAGCACCAGCAGGCAAATGCACTGTCAGCTATTTGCATATTCCAAATGGATGACACGATAGCAGTAATGCTGAGCCTGCCCTAAAAACACACACACACACACAAAAGAACACAAAGCGAAAAAACGGCGTTTCTGCTCTGTTTATCCGTCCTCTCCTCCCTGTTTCACCATCATCCTGTCAATGGTCGTCTAAGTGCTACAGCTGAATCACTGCATGAGAGCATCCAAACCACCTGTCTCCTGATTAACTTGCAGAACACCCAGTTTGGCACGTCGCTGTATTATTGAACTAATGCAGACCTCGTTACTTCCAATAGATCCTTTTTTATATGTTTACTATTTTACTTTGGGATAAAAATAATGCACTTCCAAAACATGTTTTAATACGGCAGATAAAAGCAATGAGACCATTAAAAACATCAATTGAAAAAGGAACTCTTGGATCTAAAACTGGCAGTATTACAGATCGTCCTCAGAGAAAATATTAATGACAAAAAAGGAGGTGCAGTTTGATTCTAAACTTCTACATTTAGATGTAGGGAAACATTGTTCCTCTTTGATGATTTTGTAAATATATTTGTAAATATATCACAGCAATAATATGACAATGCATGTAGACATTTAATTGCTCTTTTTCTATTCATGTTGTCTTTTTTTTATTAACAAAAAGAAAAGACAAATACAGGTACCAATTGCAGTCTGGGTGGCCATGTGAATCAGGGAGTGTGTTGATTAAAAAGCTATCTGTTGTAAGTTACAAACAACAACAACTCTGTGTATTCTCAAAGATTTGATCATGTTCTGTATAATTTTTTTTCTGTTCTTTTTTTCTTTTATTTATGTGCCCGGCTTGGCTGCGCAATGAAAAAGTGCCAAAAAGTATGATTTCCATGACAAAAGCCTTCAACATATGGTTGGCTGCTTGAAACCTTCCATATGGTCCTCAAAGAAAAAAAAACTGATTAAGATTTTCCACTTTCTTTCTTCACTCTCTCTCTTTCTATCTCTCTGTTACAGCTGAGTATGAAGAAACTTAAGCCATGATTGCTGAGGGGTGTTTTGATTTATCTTGTTCTGCTACAATTAATAATGATGACAACAATAGCAGTGATAACGTTAATAAAAACAATAGCACAAGAACCCTACGAGTCCACTCTTATTTCTTTTAAAACTGTAACATTTGATTCTATTAAAGGAGAACGGGGTGTCTTTTTATTACTGAGAAAACACACGCACATACACTGCAGATGTTCACTGACAGGCCAATCTGTTCATTCAATTTAGTTTTTATATCTTTCTTAGCCCTTTTCCTCATAATGTATATCTGTATTGTGTGAAGCACTGAGAAAAATCGTGAGTCTGGAATCTGTTTGGAATAGTCCTTAGTCAACATTAACACAGTGAGTAATTCTAGTTATGAGTATAATGTGCCATCAGCTGTGGCCTCTGCTGTCAATGTTTGATGAATCTTATGAGCTCTACTGTCAATTCACTAACTTTTAATTTCACCGCTACAAGGCACAAAAATGCCAATATCTTTAGTTGTGCACGGTGGCTGAGAACAGGAACGGTCAAGAGACCTGACAACACCAATATAGTTTTGAATAAGAGTTCCTGGGAAGTCGGTATTATCAAAAGCAGAGGCATCTGTTCCACCACTATTAAGCCCTTCCTGGTCATTAAATTTTAATGGAACATTGATTTTATGCTGGAACTACTCTTTCTGAGTGACTCGAAAGCCAGAGAAAAATATGGAACAAAATAAAAATGAATCATGACAGCGGACAGGGATTATTATTCTGGGGCTTTTCTTGATTGGTTTCCAGGGAATATACAACACTTGAATTCAATCGCTTGTGTCCTTCAGTGTCCTCCAGCAGCACAGCAGCAGTATAATGAGACAGCAGGCAGAGCAGAGCAGGGACTTAGAAACAGGACACTTTGCTGCACTCTTCTCTCTTCAACAAGGAAAAGCAGTGATTGTCACTGCTGTTGTTACATGCTTCAGTTCTTACATGCTGCTAGTTATCCCGCTGAAGGTAAACAAATAACTTAATAAATTGTCAAATGGCAAATTTCCAACCATGTGTTGATTCTTGTTCACATGGCAACAGCTCACAGTGCTGCAGATCAGGATGTTGCAGCATGCACATCAACATTCATGTGCGGTACTCACTCAAACTTTACCCTGGCAGATGTTATCCCTTATCAGATTTTATGATGAAAGTAAATAACTGATTTCATTACATGCCAATGGATTGCAAAATGGGGACCTATGCAATCCAATTACAGCACCCGTGGGTGAGCTGTGTGTGTAACAACAGCGGAAATGAGTGATCAGCAAAGGGCGGCAGGTAGGGAGGACGTGGCCCTGCATGCATGTCACTGCAAAAACTCTACAGACAGCCATTGCCTCCCTCCTCCCCAAACACTCATATCTAAATGATTGAAAACATCCTGCAAAATTGAGTGTGCTACACTCACACTTCAAAGATATTGACCCCAGAATGCCATCATCTTCTGAGCGACTGTCTGAGAGACTGCCTCCTGATGGGGTGAGGGGTTATTACAAGGTTACTGCACAGATCTACCTAGCAGCAAATCCAGGGCTATTAAACACCACGCAGGGGATTATCATGCTATTTATAGGAAAACTCTATTTATTCAAATACAGAACTGCTTCCCTGCACAGACAAATCATCTCTATTGCAACTGGTGTCTTTTGGTTGGTCACAGTCGATCAACAGAAAATCAGCAACAATTTTGATAATTTGTTAAGCAAAAATGTCAACATTTCTCTCGTTCCAGCTTCTAATATGTGAATATTCTCTGTTTGTTTATTTATGGTATAGTAAACTGAATATCTTTGGGGCTTGGACTGAAGGATTTGAAGATATTGTCTCCGGGAAACTGTAATGGGCATTTTTCACCATATTCTGACATTTTAAAGATCAATTAATTAATCGAGAGAATAACCTGCAGATTAATTGTGGATGATGAAAATGTTTGTGATTTACAGCCCCACAGAGTTTATTCAAATTCTGCTACCCTGCACAGAGAAATGATCTCTATTGCTAAGATGACAGACAAAAAGCAGTAGAGCTGAAACCATTAGTTAGAAATAATCTGCAAAAATGTTGATGATCGATTAATCATTTCATTTGTTGAACAAGCAATAATACTTAATAAAAAAAATTATTTCCTGGTTTTAGCTTCTCAAATGTGAGTATTTTCTTCTCAGTTTTATATAATTTAATTTGGCTTTGGGCTGTTGGTCAGACAAAACTAGACATCTGAAGACACCACATTGGCCTCTCAACTTGCGCTGTGCATTTTTTATTTTTTGTACATTTCCCAGAGTAGAAAACGAGTCGATTAATAAAAAAAAGTTAGTTGCAGTCCTAAAAAACAACATATATTCTTAATGGGTTTCGCCGTTTCTTTTCCAGTTCACTATTGAAAAATGTGTTTTGGTTGCAACTGGTGTCTCTTACTTGCTTACAGGTGACTTAGAAAGCAACATGTCATCTTTGTAATAAGAAAAACTATCAGTACTTGATTCAACACTCCTTCAACTGGCACCCACCCTCCCTCTGACCCGACCCATACATCTGGCGCCATCTGTTGGCTGATCACCAACTGTCAGCAATAACAATTCAACAACATCAGCAAGCTTTGGTTGTTGATAACAACTGGATAATTGAACTGTAGAGATATTCTCCTCTAGGCTATTATTTTATTTTCAAAATGAAAACATGAATGTCCTTTCAAACAATTTTCATGTTATAACCAATCTGCATGCATACTGACCAACAATAGGTTGGTAAAACCATTCGGTTCAACCAGTCAGGGCCAACCAACTGTAACTGCCCCTTTAAGAGCAAACAGTTTGTCTTTTCACATTCTGCATCACAGGAGAGATGCTCATTAAAAGTGCCTCCATTCCTCACTGTTTCATCAAGTGAGACTGCCAAGCTCTTTAACTCAGTGTTCTTGATGTTTGTGCTGTTTGTGTAAAAACCCATCTGTTTCCTCGTCTCTCTGTTGGCAGAGGGTCCACCTCATCCGTATGCTTCTCTTTTTGAAGTCATGTCAAAATCGCATTTTTATGCATCTAAGATATCCAACTTGTCATCAGCACTCAAGCAAAAGTCAAGGAGGGCACTCCTTAAATAGCTCCTCTTTTTCCTTCATATACTATACATGCAGAAACAAGTATTGCAAAGGAATTACAGATGTAAGATTTTTATCATTTGCTTTAGAGATAAATAAGATTTTAAAAATGCTTTTGTTGCTTCCCCATGTTGATATTTCAGCTTGAACAGTTTGAAAAAAATCTGCATCTGTCTTTAGGGTAAAGATAATAAACTCACTGATGTAAATGGAAAAAAGACTACAACTTAAACCACATCTAAATAATCTCACTCTAAAGCAACACTTATTTTCTCCCTCTGGATGAGGTTGAGAGAGCAAATTTATTTCAATGCAAGAAAGATCATTAAACAGAAATCCTGTTCTGGGCAGCGGTACTAGAAGGAAATAGTGCAGAAAATTATTTCATAGGTTTAAGCAACGAGAGCCACCAGTGAATAATCAACATAACTGAACAAATCAGTCACACATACAGCCGCAAACACAGCAACATCTACTGTTGCTAAACCGTGTCACGATTTCAGACACATTCATCTATCACAAAGCCATAGTTTGAAGACTGAAAATTGCAGTCAGAATAATTATCACTTTAAAAGCATGTCAACGTGTAAAAAGAAAAAAAGAGAGAAGGTATAAATAAATACAGCTCACTTCTCTGTCGGAAAGCTGGCAGGTAATTTTCTTCAACTGCTCTAAGTGTGACAATCCCACGGGGACTGAAATCTAATATTAACAGCAAATCATTATGTGGGAACTGTTCTTCCGTGACCTGCCGCTGTACCTGTGTGACTAACTCAATCTAAGTAATTGAGATATGTTAGCAACTATAATACAGTCCTGCTGTGACAGCAGAGGGTCACGCAGAGTGTAGTGGGACTCCAAAAACACCTCAGCACTGGAAATGATTTACATGTCTATATGCGTGTGATGCTGATTTCTTTTGATGCGTGATGATGTGGCTTTTGATTGACAGCAAAGAAGCGACTTAAATCTGACATTGTATAAAGTGGTGAATGCCCGGGGGGGATATGTCACCATACATATTTACTATACTGTAGTTATTCATACAGAAACACCAAGTCATGTAGCCAGCTGCACAATCAATGTCAGCATATTACAGTCTAATTGGAGTTTTTTAGCTATACACACTATACTGGTGTCAGCTAAATTGCTCTTACAGAAAAAAAGTAGGAAATGTAAGGTGGCTTTGAAAGCTAAGTTGTTGTTGGGGGAATTACAAACAGATTGTTGCTGTTAGTACAAAACAATCACAAGACAATGAGGCGAAAAAGTTGATTAGATTCACTGCAGCACCTAAATTACCGTGTTTTTTGTTGTTTTATTCTACACGGATTTATGTATGTAATGTACTGATACCACAGTTAATGATTACATACTATATATAGGCCTCCTTCATGTTGTAACTGATCCCCGTGTGACCAATTAATCAACATAAAAGGCACTGCCACTGTAGTTCAAAGAATTTGTAATAATTCAATATAATGGCCTCTCCTGTCCAAGAAATCATTTTTAATTGTCTCATTAGAAGATGCTGTAGCTGTGGTTTGGAGAAAACAACAATAGTTCTGTTTCCGCTCCACTGCCACATATCTTTGAAGCTTTCCACTTACCTGTTCAGTGCTGCGGGCCCAGACGTCCTTTTTTTGTAACCACAGCAACCTGGCTGGCTCTTTGAAATCCCTGCAAAAATAGAATATCACCAAGTAGTGCACTTTGAAGGAGGAAGCCTATATCATGCAACAGTCGACAATACAAAACACTGACCTCATTAAAAACTATTGTCACCAAAGGATTCTGGCCTTGTAGCGGCTCTTTTCAACTTCTTGACTAATTGCTGGGGTGAATTTTAATGAGAAACAGTTTTAGCCATGAATTGAATAAGTTATCTTACAAAAGGGGTAAAGTTTGTGTGTTGTGTTACATGTACATGCCTTGAAGTACTCAACAGCTACCTCCAATACGGGCCTGTTTACATGCTAAGAAGCAGACTTGTGTATCCTAATGTTCTGTTTGACAGTTCAAAAACACACTTAACATTGTTTCAGCAGCTTGATACTTCATGACTAGAAAATCGCTTATTAACATGATTGTGATGACACATTTCAGAAGATGTACTTCTGTTGGGGTCTCAGAAACTGCAGCTGTAAAACACGGTTAAAACAGGGGATTTTCACATGCTCTCTATCTGTGATTGGAGTAAGTTTTACGCAGCTCTATCCTTCCCAAATTCCAATAAGTCTATTAGGATTTCTCTCAGTAGGTTTCATTTTCTGTGAATTAGTTTTTAGCAAACAAAATGAATATTTTATACTTATTTTTGTGTTGTAATAACAATTATGTCCCTATTTTCTCACCTTTGTCAAATGTACAACAATTACGCTTACTGTTTTAACACCAGCAGCAGTGGGGTCTGTGGGATCCCAAACCATGAGGGAGTGAAGCTAATGCCAGCAACAGGTAAAGGTTAAGTACTGTCCTTGACGTACTTAGTGACTTTCCATCACTGATTGCAGTAGACATAAAAGACTCAATGTACAGTTAGAGTTAAAGCTAGAGTGTGGGACTTTCACATATAAATGAATGACTGATTAAGAATATCCCTGCCAGGTAAATCTCTCTGTACTCACAGTATACAGAGGTTTTAAAATCTAGTGTCTGTGGTGATGTTTCTGTGCTGGATCATCGGTAGTGATTAGTGAAATGTATAGTTTTATGCCAACCAGCAATGACCAAAGCTGTAGGGCCAACAGCAGCAACTCAATATGAGTCATTGTCCAGATATGCCCTATTTGTCATAAAAAGTGTTTTACCGGTGTTGTGTAATTATTCTCACTGTTAAAAGGTGAAAACTAAAATTCCACACTGCAGGTCTAACTTCTACTATTACAGTGAGAATATAAAATAAGTAGAGGAAAGGATATTTACAGCAGCTATAACCTAATCTATATTTTTATCTTAACAATGTATTAAATGACAAATGATGAACCTATGGATAATTATAACCTAAATCTGCAGCTCCCCTCTGCTTTACAGAGATTTATAGTATCAATTTATTATTTTAGCCGTTCAGCCACAACATAACTGTTTTAGTTTGCTCTCACCACTCTCATTAGGTTGTTTTCTGCTGCAGCAAACAGCTAAAAAGCTCTAAAAACCCACTGAACACTAGCTGGTCTTTATTTTATTTTTATTATTGTGATTTTGTATTATTGTATAAGTAAGCACACCTTGAGCAATGTACAATCCAGAGTCAAATTCCTGGTATGTGTACACATACCTGGCAATAAAGCTGATTCTGATTCATTTAGCAGCTACAGAGCCAGACAGTTCCCTCAGGAGTTGCTTGAAACCACAAACAGAGCAAAAAGAGGGTGAATATTGGACTTACATTCATCAGGTGGACATGAACATGACTCCAAATGGATGATAATGTTGCTCCTTAAATGCTGGATGTGTAAATAAGAAACCGTCTGCTAACAAGTTCGCCATATCAACTTAAAAGTTATGTCAATGTTGTGTTGTTGTTACAAAATAAATCAGTTACTGCAGGTTTAAGTGGTGCTAACAGTATGTGTGAACCGGAATTGATGTATGCTAATTATCCTTCTGTCTAACAACATTTATGCTAAATGCTGACATAACAAATAAAACTTTTTACATTAGATAAAAGTAATACTGGCTCTCTGAATGCCAAACGTAGCTCCAACCGACAAAGGAGGGCGTCGTACATTTGTGATTGACAACGCGGTAGACCAATGAAAACCTTAAAGACTCCACGCATACAAACCTGCGTAAAGATCGTAAAGAAGATACAAATCAGCAACAAGGAAGTGAAGAGACACCCACACAGAGATCTACTATAGTCTACTATAGACTAAAGTAGATAAATGTTTCGCTTGTGGCACGGCACTAAAACTCAGGTGAAACTGTTGGTTTGTAGAAACACGTCTACAATGTCCACTCAGTCCGGCACGGAGCACGTTAACAGGTCGATTCACTCGGACACCGTCGAGGAAGTCCACAACGTCCCGATGGACGTCATCATCAGACCGATTCCTCCGGTACTGGATGAGCTAAAAGTTCAGAGTCTGATGAACTCAATAAAGGTAACACGGGTATTATCATGGAAATGTATGCATCCTACAGTACAGTGTAAAATCACTAATAGATTAATTTCAGGTTCATGTGTGCATATCTGAATAGTATCTCCTTAAATCCTATTATATCACCACAGGAAGATGTACGGTGGTGTGTTGAGGCACGTTATTAGGCTTAAGTACAAGTACAAAATAGTTGTACTTGCGTATACGTCAGCAGTGCATTTCAGAGAGGAAACTGTGTTGTTGTTTTTACGCCATTACATGTATCTGACAGTTATAGTTACAAGATACCAGAGCTGTAGACTTGAGACTGAAGACTTGGACTTGAACTCTGTGTTTTAGATTAGACTTCCTTGCATGGCATCACACCTTGAATATTTAATTATTAGACCTATGCATTTAAGCATAACACAAAACAAAACACAATTAACACAGTTTTTAAAGTAAAATGTCACAACTGGTCATCATTCAGAGACCTGAAGATTTGCAGCTTAATTTACTTACTAGATAAGATTTGCCTCAATTAGAAGTACCCTTTGCAGGTTATGATTTTAACTGCTAAACACATGACCAGTTTATGAAATATGATACATTCAGGGCCAAACAATTCCTGGGAATATAGAGGTTTTATAATGACATAAAGAGGATTTCATACATATTACAGGTTTTTTTTTAAATTAAAAGTTGATTCCTTTTTTTCGTAGAAATTGTAGATTACTGGTGAGGGATTAAGCAAATAAATAATAAAATTAAAGTACATTTGACAGGTTTTAGTCAATAAATAGCATACATATATTAATTAAAATGATTTTTTCCCCCACCATAATTAAATTCATGGTACCAGATCATAATGTAAAG